>NW_026991711.1:105875053-106587553 GCF_029215605.1 Mirounga angustirostris | reverse complement strand
ATGCCTATAGCTAGACCTTTTTTCAAAGGCTGCATCATCTTTCTAAGAAATGTATCTGTAAAGAAATAAAAAAGATAGTCCTAAAATGATGTTCTTATGAACCAAGATTTACAGACTCTTCTTCCCTTTTAGTCTTTCATTTTTGAGACTTTATATTCATTTATTTAACAGACATTTATATAGCCAACTACTTTCTAGGTACCAGCTACTGGACTACATACTTTACGAATGTGAACACATTAAATAAAACATAACAATAGTATCAAAGTGACGTTCACAGGGCACGCATAGCATATTCATGAAACACAGGTATGATGTTCATCAGATCATTCTAAGAATTCTTATTCATTACTAGCTAATATTATCATTAGCTTTCTTGGAGAGACTTTATTTTTTAAAACAAATATAACTTGCTAACAAGATAGAGCATTTAAAAAAATTTTTTTAAAGATTTTATTTATTTGAGAGAGTGAGAAAGAGAAAGCATGAGACAGGGCAGGGTCAGAGGGAGAAGCAGACTCCCCATTGAGTGGAAGTTAGATGTGGGACTTGATCCTAAGATTCGGGGATCATGACCTGAGCCAAAGGCAGATGCTTAACCGACTGAGCCACCCAGACACCCTATGCTCATGTTCTTATAGGAAGGAAGCCTTTGTTAAGAAAGCACACCAGGCAAAAGCTACAAAGAAAAAGATGGCCATATTTCACTACATAAAAACTGAAATTTCTGGGGGTGCCTGGGTGGCTCAGTTGGTTAAGTGCTCAGGATAGAGCATTTTAGAGACTAGAATTATTGTTTAGTGTTTATTTATTGAGAAATACAAATTTATTGAGGAAATGCTAGTTGAAGAAATAATTGATTTGGGGGAAAACAGTGTATTTAGTTTAAGTTGTTAAGTTTGAAGTGGTAGCAGGACAGGCAGGTAACGATGAGCTCTTATCCTTTAATAAGCTTAAAAACTGCCAACATCTCCAATAGTGCCATCATCAGGATGTGCAACTATTGATATCTTCCTGTGTCAGCCAAAATTCAATCATGAACATGCTAAGAATGGATTGACTGACAGGCTAGCACATAACTACAAGTGTCAACATAGTGGCTAATGTTAACAGAAAGGGAGAAAATTTTCAAGTAAAAAAAATGTTTCTGCTTAATGAAGGTTAAAATATCCATTTCTTAAACTGAGTTTCCGCTTAGAATAGATCCATCAAGATAATGTATATTCAGATTTCACAGTGTTGCTGGGATTGCATATTACATGAGGGAGTGAAACTTAGAAAATCTGTTTCTATATACAATCAGGAAAGAAGCTCTGGCTGAAAGCAAAGAGTTATGACAATAGAAGGTAATAGGAAACACAAATTTTAACTGGCTAATAATTAAATTATGATCTATTGTTTGCAATATTTTCTACTTAAACAGAGCTATGTCTCACCATGGACATTCTTTTTTTTTTTTTTTTAAGATTTTATTTATTTATTTGAGAGAGAGAGAATGAGAGAGAGAGAGCACATGAGAGGGGGGAGGGTCAGAGGCAGAAGCAGGCTCCCTGCCGAGCAGGGAGCCCGATGCGGGACTCGATCCAGGGACTCCAGGATCATGACCTGAGCCGAAGGCAGTCGCTTAACCAACTGAGCCACCCAGGCGCCCACCATGGACATTCTTGATAATTGTTTTCTTCTCATTCATTAGGATATTCCAGGACTCTATGGATATGTTTGGCATTAAGGAAAACTGTGCCAGCCATGTTCTAATAACAAAGAATAAGACCCAACATAATTTATTGAACATGCTGGTGATACTTGGACCTATAATTACTCCATTTGTACCATATTTTCTGTACCACATTTTAAATCTATGTCTGCACCTTATTGTATTTAAAAGAGTTACTATGCTACATGATATACTATCTTGTTTAATTTCTTAACCACAGGTGTTAGAGATGTTTCTGGGAGGCCCTCTTCTAGAGAATTGCTAGAATTTCCACTTCCCATTCTTTCCAAACCTACTACCAGAGGTGGAATATGACCCAGATCTCAGCTGGAGTAATTGGCTTCATGAATTTGATTTGGACAATGAAAAATGAGTTAGGTAACAATGGAGATCTAAGCTTGAAAAGGTATGTTGTATTCAGGGTTTGAGGCTGCCACAAACAAGCATACTGGAGACTTGTGCACAGTGAAGAATGAGCATAAAAGCCATTTAAAAAAAAAAAAAAAAAAAAAAAAACCTAGCTCCAGAGAAATATAAACCCAGAGATTAAGAACACAGGAGCAGGTAAAGTGAGTAACTTTTATCTTTGACTTTACTGTTATTTGTGTAATATATATACATATCTCACAAATAATATATATATTATATGGATATTATATGTATATATATATATGTATATATATATGTGTATATATATGTGTGTATATATATATGTGTGTATATATATATGTGTATATATATGTGTGTGTGTGTGTGTGTGTGTATATATATATATATATATATATATATATATATATATCCATACCTTAAGTGTTTTGAGATACTTCTGGGTCTATTCATTATCCCCAACTCCTACCTGCCTTTTCTGTTTGCAATTAAATGATCCTTAACTGAGACTTGTTACTGTGTTCATTATTCTCCATGGATAATAAATTAAGTGTGTATATGCAGGCATGAGAGAGGAATAAGAGAAAAGTAGAATGTGTGAGTGGATTCAGTGAATGTGAAAATATTTTTAAAATCTAACATAGTCTCCCTCTCAAGGAGGTGATTCTAATTCCAAATAAAATCATCACTTGTGAAATCACACTGCAAAATGTTCCACCTTTTACATAACTTAAAGTTGGAACTAAGCAGATTTTCTGTTTTGACAGGGCCTCAAATTCTTACTATTGGTGCTGACCAATTCATAAAAAACAGATTAAAAGACTATAAAGTTGCTTTAGACACCCTTAACATGTCACCTACCATGAGATCATTTAAGAGAAGACTAAGGATTCATGAGATAGGATGGCAAAGGTTTCTTTGGGGAGAGTTGAATGAATCCTAAGCAACTCATTTAGATCAAATTTGAAGAGGAACACTATGTCCGTAGTTCTAGGGTTTGGACAACACAGAAGCCAGTGACTACCTCTGACCTAAAAGTATTTATTGGGGGAAAAAAAAAATAAATAGAATTGCTAGTGATAGCAGAGTAAGGAGAGATGAGCATCATGCAGGAAATGCACCCAAGTCACAAATATGTGAATTTCTTATTGGTAGAGAGGATCCCTAAAAATGTAGCTGGACTTGAAATATCTAGGAAAAATCCTGGCTATAGTTCTGCCTGCCAGAGCTGGGTGACCTTAATAGAGCCTATAGGGGATGTACTATAAGCAACAGGAGCTAAGGGAGAAGTAGTAGTCAGTGGCCTTGTAAAAGGCAAGTCATCCATTGGACATAAGGAAGAGGAAAGCTCACACAGAAGATATAGAGTAGTGGCAGCTGAAGACCCCACAAAAGCAACCCAAGAGAGAAAAAAAAAGCCCCCCAGTATCTAACATACCGGGAGGACACTAATCAAATAAGAAATTTCTATTGCTTTACCTCCTCTACTCCTATCTTGGTTGAGCAAGAGACAAGAGGGTAAGTAAGAGAGGAGGAACAGAAGAACAAGACAGATTAATAATAAAAGATTGGACTAGTTCTCATTCCCTGCTATAGATTTCTTAGCCCAAGTCAAGCCTAAAATGTTCTAACTTTAAACTGAATGAGAAATTAAAATTTTGACTTATATTAGACTTGTCCATTCTACCTAGGAATGTGACTGTCATTGACTGATAATAATTAAGATGTTATAGTTCTGCCAGAATAGCACTGAGGGACAATGAAGACAAACTCAGAATAGCCTGTTTGTAAATCAGTAATGCTAGAAAAGTAAAGAGATTTCTGGAGTGCATCTTAAAAAGTCCATATTGTTTAATAAATTAATTATAGAAATCTGAAGACCTGTTTTTCAATACAAATTTTCAGGAAGATTCCCTGCTAAAAAATAGAGATATGTGATTTTCCAGGGCTCCATGAAACCCCTATGTATACCTTCTAAGATTTCACTGTAATAGTGGGCAGTTTTGGATGGATATGTTATTTTTTATTTTATTCTTCTGCATAAGCTATGCTTACATTCCGTGTATTTCTTTACTAATTGCTCCCCTTCACTGGGATCTTTTAATCAACCGAAGATTGCATGAAGACTAAACCGTCTTATGATTTATTTCATTAATAGCTTGTTTTAGAAATAGAAGTTTAGGGGGGCAGAGCAAGATGGCAGAGGAGTAGGAGACCTGGATTTCGTCTGGTCTCAGGAATTCAGCTGGATAGGGATCAAACCATTCTGAACACCTACGAACTCAACAGGAGATTGAAGAAAAGAATAGCAACAACTCTCTCAAAAGAAAAACGACCACTTTCTGGAAGCAAGGACGTGCGGAGAAGTGAATCCGAGGCGATATTCGGGAGGATAGACAGCGGGGGAGGGGACGTCCATCGGCCGCTTCTGGCAAGTGATAGAGCCGCGGAGCACAAAATCAGAACTTTATAGAAGTCGGCTCTGTTGAGGGACGTCACTCCAGTGGCTAAGCGGGGGGTGGAACACCTCACAAAAAGACCGGGGGTGCCTGAGTGCAGCAGAGCTCCTAGGTAACAGAGCGGGGAAGCCAGCTGCAGAGACGGAGCAGAGGAGCGGGCTCTCAGCTCGGGGTTGCCATAAACCGTGATCCACGGCACAGTCGGGCCACTGCTCCTCCAGCAGGGACCCCACAAGCGGCAGATCCGGGGACACTCACCTTCCTCCCCCGGGAGGAGCGGCGCAGGAGCGCACCGCAGGAATCTGTTGGGTTTGGAGACTCCAAACGGGGTCGGGTGCCAGAGATAGAAACGCTTGGTCACAGGCCGGGTGAGCACGGAGTGCTGCCGGAGACCAGGGAGATGGGAGTGACTGACTGCTTTTCTCTGAGGGCTCACTGAGGAGTGGGGCCCGGAGTTCTCGGCTCCTCCGGGGCGGATATTAGGAGGCCACCATTTTCACTCTCAGCCTCCAAAGCTATACTGAAAGCTTGCAGGATAAAAAGCTCCAGAGAGCAAACCTGAGCAGATTACTTAGCCCAGACCTGGCAAGGGTGGGGCAATTCCGCCTCCGTCAAAGACATTTGGGAACCACGGCAACAGGCCCCTACCCGAGAAGATCAGTGAGAACAGCCGGCCAAGACCAAGTTTACCAATCAATGAGAACAACAGAACTCCAGCACTAGGGGAATAATGCACATAGAATCCATGGCTTTTTTACCATTATTCTTTAGTCTTTCAAAGTTAATTTTTTTTTAACTTTTTTTTTAATTTTTCTTTTTCCCATTTTCAACCAACACCTTATCAATCCCTTTTTTAAAAAACATTTTTATTTTTTCATTTTTAGAGTCATATTCTATCCCTTCATAGTAGTTACCCTTATTTTTGGCATATATATATATATATGTTGTTCTCTCTTTAAAATTTTGAGATTGTTTCTTCTAACAGATCAAAATATACCCTAACTCTCCAGTGTATGGTTTTGTTCTACTCTCCTGCCTGATCACATTCTCTCCTTTTTTTTTCTTTTTTTTTTAAATCTTCTTCTTTCTTTTTTCAAACAAATTCTTATCAATTCCTTTTATAAAATTTTTTATAATTTTCATCTTTACACTCATATTCCATCCCTTCATTGTACTTACCCTTATTTTTGTACATATATAAGTTTTTCTTTCTTTAAAATTTTGGGAGGCACTTTCTTCTAACAGACCAAAATACACCCAAAATCTAGTGTGTGGCACTGATCTATGCTCCAGCCTGATCATATTTGATCATATTCTGTTTTGTTTTGTTTTGTTCTGTTTTTGTTTGTTTTTATCTCTTTTCTTTTTTTTCTTTCTTTTTTTCCCTTTCTTTTCCCCTGGCTTCAGGTCTTTTCTGATTTCTTTAGAGTATATTTTCTGGGGATGTTGTTACCCTGTTAGCATTTTGTTGTCTCAATCTATTCTCCTCTGGACAAAATGACAAGATGGAAAAAATCACCTCAACAAAAAGAGCAAGAGGTAGTACCGACTGCCAGGGACCTACTCAATACGGACATTAGTACGATGTCAGATCTAGAGTTCAGAATCATCACTTTAAAGATACTAGCTGGGCTTGAAAAAAGCATGGAAGTTATTAGAGAAACGCTTTATGGAGAAATAAAAGAACTAAAATCTAACCAAGTTGAAATCAAAAAGGCTATTAATGAGGTGCAATCAAAAATGGGGGCACTAACTGCTAGGATAAATGAGGCAGAAGAGGGAATCAATGATATAGAAGACCAAATGATGGAAAATAAAGAAGCTGAGAACAAGAAAGATAAACAACTACTGGATCAAGAGGGCAGAATTTGAGAGATAAGCGATACCATAAGATGAAACAACATTAGAATAATTGGGATCCCAGAAGTAGAAGAAAGAGAGAGAGGGGCAGAAGGTATATTGGAGCAAATTATAGCAGAGAACTTCCCTAATTTGGGGAAGGAAACAGGCATCAAAATCCAGGAAGCAGAGAGAACCCCTCTCAAAATCAATAAAAATAGGTCAACACCCCGACATCTAATAGTAAAACTTACGAGTCTCAGACACAAAGAGAAAATCCTGAAAGCAGCTCGGGAGAAGAGATATGTAACCTACAATGGTAGAAACATTAGATTGGCAACAGACCTATCCACAGAGACCTGGCAGGCCAGAAAGAACTGGCAGGATATATTCAGAGCACTGAATGAGAAAAATATGCAGCCAAGAATACTATATCCAGCTAGGCTGTCATTGAAAATAGAAGGAGGGAAGCCTGGGTGGCTCAGTCATTAAGCATCTGCCTTTGGCTCAGGTCATGATCCCAGGGTCCTGGGATCAAGCCCCACATCAGGCTCCCAGATCTGCGGGAAGCCTGCTTCTCCCTCTCCCATTCCCCCCTGCTTGTGTTCCCTCTCTCACTGTGTCTCTCTCTGTCAAATAAATAAATAAAATCTTTAAAAAAATAAAATAAACCTCTTAGAAAATAGAAGGAGAGATAAAAAGCTTCCAGGACACACAAAAACTAAAGGAATTTGCAAACACGAAACCAGCCCTACAAGAAATATTGAAAGGGGTCCTCTAAGCAAAGAAAGAGCCTAAAAGCAACACAGACCAGAAAGGAACATAGACAGTATACAGTAACAGTCACCTTACAGGCAATACAATGGCACTAAATTCATATCTTTCAATAGTTACCCTCAATGTAAATGGGCTAAATGCCCCAATCAAAAGACACAGGCTATCAGATTGGATTAAAAAACAAGACCCATCTATTTGCTGTCTGCAAGAGACTCATTTTAGACCCAAAGACACCCCCAGATTGAAAGTGAGGGGGTGGAAAACCATTTACCATGCTAATGGACACCAAAAGAATGCTGGGGTGGCAATCCTTATATCAGACAAATTAGATTTTAAACCAAAGACTGTAATAAGAGATGAGGAAGGACACCATATCCTACTTAAAGGATCTATCCAACAAGAAGATCTAACAATTGTAAATATCTATGCCCCTAACATGGGAGCAGCCAATTATATAAGGCAATTAATAACAAAAGCAAAGAAACACATTGACAACAATACAATAATAGTGGGGGACTTTAACACTCCCCTCACTGAAATGGACAGATCATCTAAGCAAAAGATCAACAAGGAAATAAAGACTTTAAATGACACACTGGACCAAATGGACTTCACAGACATATTCAGAACATTCCATCCCAAAGCAACGATATACACATTCTTCTCTAGTGCCCATGGAACATTCTCCAGAATAGATCACATCCTAGGTCATAAATCAGGTCTCAACCGGTACCAAAAGATTGAGATCAATTCCCTGCAAATTATTGGACCACAGGGCTTTGAAACTACAACTCAATCACAAGAGGAAAGCTGGAAAGAACTCAAATACATGGAGGCTAAAGAGCATCCTACTGAAGAATGAATGGGTCAACCAGGAAATTAAAGAAGAATTAAAAAAATTCATGGAAACCAATAAAAATGAAAACACAACTGTTCAAAATCTTTGGGATGCAGCAAAGGCAGTCCTAAGAGGAAAGTATATAGCAATACAAGCCTTTCTCAAGAAACAAGAAAGGTCTCAAGTACACAACCTAACCCTACACCTAAAGGAGCTGGAGAAAGAACAGCAAATAAAATGTAAACCCAGCAGGAGAAGAGAAATAAGATCAGAGCAGAAATCAATGAAATAGAAACCAGAAGAACAGTAGAACAGATCAATGAAGCTAGGAGCTGGTTCTTTGAAAGAATTAACAAGATTGATAAACCCCTGCCAGACTTATCAAAAGAAAAGAGAAATGACCCAAATCAACAAAATCATGAATGAAAGAGGAGATCACAACACACCAAAGAAATACAAACAATTATAAGAACATATTATGAGCAACTCTATGCCAGCAAATTAGATAACCTGGAAGAAATGGATGCATTCCTAGAGATGTATCAACTACCAAAACTGAACCAGGATGAAATAGAAAACCTGAACAGACCTATAACCACTAAGGAAATTGAAGCAGTCATCAAAAATCTCCCAACAAACAAAAGCCCAGGGCCAGATGGCTTCCCAGGGGAATTCTACCAATCATTTCAAGAAGAATTAATACCTATTCTTCTGAAACTGTTCCAAAAAATAGAAATGGAAGGAAAACTTCCAAACTCGTTTTATGAGGCTACCATTACCTTGATCCCAAAACCAGACAAAGACCCTATCAAAAAGGAGAATTACAGACCAATATCCCTGATGAGCATGAATACAAAAATTCTCACCAAAATACTAGCCAATAGGATCCAACAGTACATTAAAAGGATTATTCACCACGACCAAGTGGGATTTATCCCTGGACTGTAAGGTTGGTTCAACATCCGCAAATCAATCAACATGATACAATACATTAACAAAAGAAAGAACTAGAATCATATGATCCTCTCAATAGATGCAGAAAAAGCATTTGACAAAGTACAGCATCCTTTCTTGAACAAAACTCTGTATATAGAGATAGAGGGTACATACCTCAGTATCATAAAAGCCATCTATGAAAAACCTACAGCGAATATCATTCTCAATGGGGAAAAACTGAGAGCTTTCCCCCTAAGGTCAGGAACGCTGCAAGGATGTCCACTATCACCACTGCTATTCAACATAGTTTTATGCCGGAGTCCAGCTCCAGCAGGGGTGGGTCTCTCGTAGGAAAGGACGGTGTTGGTGAATGAGGAGACACAGACACAGGATCAGGTTGCAAGCATCTTCTCCTGACAGCCTCAGAGGAACTTTATTTATATGTTA
Organism: Mirounga angustirostris; assembly: GCF_029215605.1. NCBI lineage: Eukaryota > Metazoa > Chordata > Mammalia > Carnivora > Phocidae > Mirounga > Mirounga angustirostris. The sequence goes on along the minus strand of NW_026991711.1, from coordinate 106,578,156 downwards.
GGATATTTTTGTTTTTCCAAATCTTAGATCATTTTCTGGATTACAGCCATAGCCTTCTTTCATTTTTCCTTTGTAATGATTAACATGACCTTTATTGATTTCTGCTTATTGGCTTTTGCTAAAACTAAAAAACAGTACGCAAAGGGAAAGGTGCTAGACAGAGCATGACCATCTTGTTATTTTGTTCTATAGAAACTAATTCTTCATGGAATTAGTTTCATTATAATTGCTTAGATAGGCATAACCAAGATGAGTAGTCACTTTATCATGAAACCCCAGAAATATTCCCACAATTATAAAGATTACCATAAACAAAATGAAAGAGAATAGCAGGAGCCAGCTGTGGAGTCTCATGTTTTCAGGATTGTCCCCCATACTTGGACCTTGCCAAACAGCATGAGTAGCTTGGCTCGCACCAGTTTTAGAAGTCCTAGCCAGAGCAATCAGACAACAAAAAGAAATAAAATGCATCCGAATTGGCAAAGAAGAAGTCAAACTCTCACTCTTTGCAGATGATATGATACTTTATGTAGAAAACCCCAAAGACTCCACCCGAAAACTGCTAGAAGTCATACAGGAATTCAGTAAAGTGGCAGGATAGAAAATCAATGCACAGAAATCAATGGCATTCCTATACACCAACAACAAGACAGAAGAAAGAGAAATTAAGGAGTCGATCCCATTTACGATTGCACCCAAAACCATAAGATACCTAGGAATAAGTCTAACCAAAGAGGCAAAGGATCTGTACTCAGAAAACTATAAAATACTCATGAAAGAAATTGAGGAAGACACAAAGAAATGGAAAAACGTTCCATGCTCATGGATTGGAAGAACAAATATTGTGAAGATGTCAATGCTACCTAGAGCAATCTACACATTCAATGCAATCCCCATCAAAATACCATCCACTTTTGGGGCACCTGGGTGGCTCAGTCAGTTAAGCGTCTGCCTTCGGCTCAGGTCATGATCCCAGGGTCCTGGGATCGAGGCCCGCATCAGGCTCCCTGTTCGGCGGGAAGCCTGCTTCTCCTTCTCCCTCTCCCACTCCCCCTGCTTGTGTTCCCTCTCTCGCTGTGTCTCTCTTTGTCAAATAAATCAATAAAATCTTTAAAAAAAAAAAAAAATACCATCCACTTTTTTCAAAGAAATGGAACATATAATCCTAAAATTTGTATGGAACCGGAAAAGACCCCAAATAGCCAGAGGAATGTTGAAAAAGAAAAGCAAAGCTGGTGGCATCACAATCCCGGACTTCCAGCTCTATTACAAAGCTGTCATCATCAAGACAGTATGGTACTGGCACAAAAACAGACACATAGATCAGTGGAACAGAATAGAGAGCCCAGAAATGGACCCTCAACTCTATGGTCAACTCATCTTTGACAAAGCAGGAAAGAATGTCCAATGGAACAAAGACAGTCTCTTCAACAAATGGTGTTGGGAAAATTGGATAGCCACATGCAGAAGATTGAAACTGTACCATTTCCTTACACCACACACAAAAATAGACACAAAATGGTTGAAAGACCTAAATGTGAGACAGGAGTCCATCAAAATCCTAAAGGAGAACACAGGCAGCAACCTCTTCGACCTCAGACACAGCAACTTCTTCCTAGAAACATCGCCAAAGGCAAGGGAAGCAAGGGCAAAAATGAACTATTGGGACTCCATCAAGATAGAATGCTTTTGCACAGCAGAAGAAACAGTCAACAAAACCAAAAGAGAACCGACAGAATGGGAGAAGATATTTGCAAATGATATATCAAATAAAGGGCTAGTATCCAAAATCTATAAAGAACTTATTAAACTCAACACCCAAAGAACAAAGAATCCAATCAAGAAATGGGCAGAAGACATGAACAGACATTTTTCCAAAGAAGACATCCAAATGGTCAACAGACACATGAAAAAGTGCTCAACATCACTCGGCATCAGGGAAAACCAAATCAAAACCTCAATGAGATACCACCTCACAGCAGTCAGAATGGCTAAAATTAACAAGTCAGGAAATGACAGATGTTGGTAGGTATGCGGAGAAAGGGGAACCCTCCTACACTGTTGGTGGGAATGCAAGCTGGTGCAGCCACTCTGGAAAACAGTATGGAGGTTCCTCAAAAAGTTGAAAATAGAGCTACCATACGATCCAGCAATTGCACTACTGGGTATTTACCCCAAAGATACAAATGTAGGGATCCGAAGGGGTACGTGCACCCCGATGTTTATAGCAGCAATGTCCACAATAGCCAAACTGTGGAAAGAGCCAAGATGTCCATTGATAGATGAATGGATAAAGAAGAGGTGGTATATATATACAATGGAATATTATGCAGCCATCAAAAGGAATGAGATGTTGCCATTTGCAACGGCATGGATGGAACTGGAGGGTATTATGCTGAGCGAAATAAGTCAATCAGAGAAAGACATATATCATATGACCTCACTGATATGAGGAATTCTTAATCTCAGGAATCAAACTGAGGGTCGCTGGAGTGGGGGGGTGAGGTGGGAGGGATGGGGTGGCTGGGTGATAGACACTGGGGAGGGTATGTGCTATAGTGAGCGCTGTGAATTGTGCAAGACTGTTGAATCACAGATCTGTACCTCTGAAACAAATAATGCAATATATGTTAAGAAGAAAAAAAAAAGAAGAAGATAGCAGGAGGAGAAGAATGAAGGGGGGGAATCAGAGGGGGAGATGAACCATGAGAGACGATGGACTCTGAAAAACAAACTGAGGGTTCTAGAGGGGAGGGGGTTTGGGAGGATGGGTTAGCCTGGTGATGGGTATTAAAGAGGACACGTTCTGCATGAAGCACTGAGTGTTATGCACAAACAATGAATCATGGAACACCACATCAAAAACTAATGACGTAATGTATGGTGATTAACATAACAATATAATTTTTTTTTTTTTAAAAAGCTCATATGCCATGATTGTGGCTCTATAAAAATATCTCTGTGTGCCTACAAGGTCTGGAGAGGGGTTGAAGAGGAATGAAACCTAGCCTGTTGAGGCTTTATATCTTAACCCCTTAACCCCTATAAACCCCCCCCCTTTTTTTTTAGCATAATTCCAGGAGGGTTTTAATAAAGGAACAATTTACAAAGGTGTGGGCAGGGTGTAGGGAAACCACAAGGGTTGCCGCCGTGCCCCCAGGGTTAGTAACCGTGATTCCCTGGCTATGTCCCCCCTTGGGCTGTAAGGGATGAGAGAAAAGAGCAGAAACCAGAAGCCAGAGGTAGCTGGGGCTGTGTGGTGCAGGCGACTCCAAGGGGAGCTGGGACCCTCTGTCCTGAGGCCCAAGGTGGCCCTGCAGGGAGCAAGCATGGAAGATACATACCCTTCCTCTCTCCTGTGCCCTGCCAGGGCTCCCACTGGCCAGGCCCAACAGAAGGTGGAGGGAGTTGGAGCCTGGGATCAGGGGTCCATGCTGGTCAGCCTCTGGGGGTGGAGGCAAGGGTGAAGATGGAGAGGGGATCTGAGAGGTGAACAGAAGGGACCCAGCCAGCCCCCCATCGAGGCTGGCTTCTGCTTGAATATTTCAGGATGGAGTGGGTGGGGAGAGGCATGCGGCCTCCCTGAGCAACAGGTCCCACTGTTAGGCTGCCCTAATTACCCGGGAATTCTTCCTTAGAGCGAGCCCAAGTCGACTTCCCTATAAATCCTCCCCATTTAACAACACATACAATAGTTACTAGGCTGCATCTGAGAGGTAAATGGTCAACAGTCAGTGTGACTAGAGTTAGTATCAATTGTTTGCTTTGCACGACCTACCCTTGTTTTTATAGCTTTTCTCTTTATCTATGGTGACTCTCCTGTATTTACAAACAATGATGCTGACGTTTCCACCAATTCCGTGCACCACTGACAGCACACGGAAGATCTGTGTTCTCACCCCGGGGCACTTGCTGAAAGACTAATAGAATAGTTCCAATATTCTGATTTGCAAAATTCCCTGTGACCCTGTGAACTCCTGCCTCCCTTTGTACCAGGCATGTTTTCTCCTCCCAGGCCCTAAACTGAGTGGCACATCCAGGGAGGCAGACCACGGACACCCACTTCTGAGGCAGAGGGGTACATGGGACAGGGACATTTTCCAGAACCCAGAGTCCCTGCTGACCGCACCCACAGACCGGCAAGTTTGTTCTCCAGACACTGATATATGAGGATCAGGGAGGGGCGTGGTGGATGACTTCACCTATTTCTTTTTCAGCTGGGCACCTTCTTCCTAGCCACTATCGCCTATAATCCTAATACTCTGGATGAGGATTACTGCTGTTTTACAGAGAAGTTAAATAGCATGCTCAAGGCTGTATAGCTGGTCAGTTGTAGGTGGAAAGGTATGAACTGCAAATCCAATTTTAGATTGGTTTTTAACCTCCAATAGGGCACAGTTTTGGTAGCTACAACAGATACAAAAGTAATAATGGTTTAAACCAGTGTGTTTCTCTCTCACATCAAAGCTTGGGCTGCTGTTATCAGGAGTTCAGGCTCCTCCTTCCATATTTTCTTGCCCTCCCAGGTGTTGTCCTTGTTGAAATGGACCATGTTGGCTGGCCACGACCTCTGCCTTCCAGCAGGGAGGATTAGGGGTTGCGGGGGAAGGCAAGGATGAGGTAAACATCTATCCTTTAAGAACACAACCCAGAACTTGTACCTTCAGCCTTATTTACCCCTCACTTGCCCAAGGCCCGTCACATGGTCCTACTGAGCTACAAGCAAGGTTGCGAAGTGTAGTCTTGGGCCCTTCTGAAATTGCATGACCATGGAAGAATGGGGGGATAGACTTTGGGGGACACTTGGCAGTGTCTGCCACAGTGGAAAGAGAACTTTCGAGATCTGAGCATGGATCTGTATACCTGCAAAGCTCATTCCCTGATCACTGAACCACAATGAAAATGGTTAGGCTGCTAAAAAAAAGAAATAGAAGTTTAGACTGACTTGCAAACAGGACAACTGATTGCAAACTCCAGATTCATCTTTGCCATATTTTTCAAGTGGCCATTTTTAATTACCTCCTAAAACCAAGGGAGTCTACTCCCTCACATCATGGCCTATGATAAGATTCTTAAGGAAAAATGTGTCAATGTGAAGATCTATCATTTACTCTTTGACTACCGGACACTGCAATGGGATGGGGTGTGAACGGAAGGAACGATTAGTTCAAATAACTGTAATAATTTAGAATGAAATGGAAAAACAAAAATATCTTTTCTTCTTAGAGGTTTTATTTTTCTATCACAAGTGAGTAGAAAAATTAGTAATGTATCAGATAGCCTCTTCAAATTTTCCCCAGTTCTATCACTCCATGCTTTTTTTTTCACTTGTGTAGCAGAATAGCAGATGTTTTGGTCTGCCATTTTTATTTCTAAATTTGACTGCGTATTGTTTTTCAGCATTTCCCCTCAGAATAAGGTTAGCCAGGGTTGCAAAGGATTATACCTGTCAGATTAAACCCACTTACATTCATTTTTATTCATTGCGACTGCTAATGTTTTAACTATTTGCATGCAAAATCTAACATCTTAAGGCTCCTGGAAAAAAAAGACCATTAAAAAGAAAGCTGTGGTGAATGGAGGTATTTTTCTTCTTCAGAGAAAATTTGATTTGCAAATATAAAACATTTTTAGAAATAAAATTAATGGGGTTATCTAGTCTCATGTATGAAGTTCTTTGTTCCTAATTTGAAACACAAGGTCATTTATCTCTCAAGATATAAACATTTATACTCTAACTCATGAAATTCAATGTTTGAAGAGTGCTTGAAGTTTTAATAAAAGTGATAGCTATAAGCATTCTTTTCAATTACAGTTCTTTGGAATAGTTTTTTCTTCACTTCCAAATTCAGGTTTGAAATACTCTATGAATATAACTACTAGGAAAAAAACTTGCTATATTTCTATTTGTTTTCAAATGACTAGAATCAGAATGGAATATGTGTTGTTGAACTTAAGACAATTGAATGGCTCATCCTGAGAATGCTTACTTCATAATAAATCATGGGACTTTCCTATTTCCCAAGATGAGTAATGGTCTTTGGCCAACTTGTCAAATCTATTCATGTATTTTTCATGCTTCTCTCATTTGATGTTTTGTTTTGTTTTGAAGGTATATTGAGTTTTTGACTGAGAATACACATATAAGTAATTTTATCTTGTTAACTAGATTGACTAGCTTATCCAGTGGATTACACACACACACATACACACATTTCAGCAACAAAAATAACAAAAAGACTATTAACTGGTAATTATACCAAATACTAAGGGTTTGAAGCCTTCATTAATGTTCTTTATGATGTTGCTGACGTCCATGGAAATGAATGCTATTATCTAGACAAAATGTAATAATGATGTCTCATCTCAGTTTTACATTAATAGAACTGGCAATTTCAAATAAAAACTTCTATAGTGGTCTGGATGTGGCATGTGATAGACTGTTTTGATGATAAGACTAAATATTTGGGGTGAAGCATGAAAAAAGTTCTACTGTCCCAGGAAAACACTAGAAGACACAGTGATAATCACACTGAAATCATGCAGCAGATGGTAGAAGAAAATTAAGTAGAATTTATTTTCTTAAGAACTTCACTTTTAGACCAAGAGATTAACCAAAACAAACACCCCCAAAAAGCATGGATATTTCTAACTTGGAAATAACACATATGTTTATGCAGTGAGACGACTTGAGGATTTGCTATTAATCAATGATCCCTATCTCGTGTAAGGGTATACATGGGCTCATTGGCAAAAAAGAGACAGAGGGGGGGCTGGGGGACTTTTCGCTGCTGGTCCTGGTGCTGCTGCTGTTTTGTAGAACTCTGAATCAGGGGCATATGAAGACAGCGCTCTGGAGCGTACCCCTTTGGAGGATTATTTCTGAGCACTATGGTTTCAATATTGTTCCGACACTAATGATTTCCATTCCAACATTCTGAGCTTTGGGGCACTCACACATCCCATCCCACTCCACTCTGTGAATGAAAATATGGGAAAAATTTGTTTGAAGGTTTAAAACAGAATTGTGTATCAGCAAATCCTGTCAAAGTTCTTCATATCCATTATCCTGTCTTTTTTTTTTTTTTCTTTCCAAAGTCAGTCTGAATTGAAATGACTTACTTGGTCTAGAATGCTTATGGATGAATGCAGAACTTCTTAGTCTTTGGTTAGCATGTGCTTCCAGTTTACACTTGGGGCCATAGCATTTTAATCAGAAATTTTGTGAGGGAAAATCTTCGCCCTTGTAAGAATCCTCAAACACCTGTTGCTAGTTATCTGTGATTAGAAATGTTGCCTCCCTATTTGAATGGCATTGCAGCTTTCTGATTGTATCCGACCATTCTTTGTGATATCTCTCTGTGCATTTCTTTCAGAGTAGAAGAAGGCAACCTGTATGCTTTTTTTCTGGTAAGAAGCAAAACTCTCCTCCACAGAAAGTAGATTTGGGACTAAAGATGAGTCCTATATTGGGCAAATAGCACATAGAAACATGTATGGATTAATAGCATGAAACCTCAGTTATTGTGGCTTGGGTTGCTTTAGCAAAATGCCACAGACCAAGTAGCTTATAAACAAAATAGATTTATTTCTTATAGTTCTGGAGGTTGGAAATCCAACTGTGCCAGTACGGTTGCCTTCTGCTGTAGACCCTCCCTGATTCAGGACCAAAGATTTCTCACTGGGTCCTCACATGGTGGGAGGGTTGAGGGATCTCTGGGGTCTCTTTTTTTTTTTTTTAAGATTTTATTTATTTATTTAACACAGAGAGATAGATCACAAATATGCTGGCAGGCAGGCAGAGGGAGAAGCAGGCTCCCTGCTGAGCATAGAGCCTGATGCGGGGCTTGACCCCGGGACTCTGGGATCATGAACTGAGCCTAAGGCAGACTCTTAACTGACTGAGTCACCCAGGCACACCTCTGGGGTCTCTTTTATAAGAACACTAATCTCATTCATGAGGACTCTGTCCTCACGAGGTAAGCATCTCCCAAAGGCCATCACACTGAACATTAGGGTTTTGATATGTGAAACTGGGGGGAAACATTCATATCATAGTACTGTTTAATCATTTTACTTCCTTTTTCATACCTACTACAGTAGGTGTTTAAAGAGAAAAACAAAGATTAGAAAATCCAGCCTTTACTTTTAATGTAACTTTAGATTGCATGGGTATGGGTAGAAGACTTTCACCTCTGAGCCCACCTTTAACCTTTACACCCTTTTATAAAATAAGTTTATTTTATTAATTAAATTAGTTGCATGCTTCCTATCTATGTTTACTCAGTGGACTGTAAGCCACATCACAACAGGGACCTTGCCCAGCTTGTTCACTACTCGTCCTTGTATGATCTCTGCCTTTAAAGGACCATGTAATACTGTCATGGAGGGTACACCATTCCGTATTTAGAATCAGTATTTCATACTATTTTGTGAAACTGTGAAAAATAAACTATATATGTTTAGCTTGTTTAGAAGAGTCAGAAATCAGTGCTCTGAGAGCTGTTGAAGTCTATGGGTCGAAACAAGTGAAAAGCATCCTTCATTTTACCTCCACAGACTATTGTATTTGGACTACTTGTTGGAAACAACCTAATAGGCCTTTGTAGGAGTTAGGTCATTCTTATTCATCAATGATTAATTCCTTCTGCATTTCCTGAAAATCACTCCATTAATTAATTAATTAGCTGATTGGGTGTCTTAATACTGTAAAGCTGTAATACTTCTCTATTATATTGTTAGATTCTTACTTAATGCATGTTTACTATAAAAATGTGTACAGAAAATAAAAGGTTTATTCTTTTGACAATTTTCTGTGCAAGCATTATATGTGTGTATGTGTTGTGGTTGTGTGTGTGTGTGTGTGTGCGCGCGTGCATGGAGAGAGTTCTGAAGAACTGAGAACTAAAAAAAAAACAAGGTATCTTTGCCCAGACAGATGCTTCCTCCCACACAGCCAATATACAATGTTGGGGCAGCTACAGGATAAACATTACAGATGCTCCTACTCAAAAGGGAAAAATAGAAGGCTACAGAAGTCACTATTCCACAGTAACTTTGAAGTCTAGTCAAGCACAGGCTGCCAGTTCCTTTATTAAGATTAGCCTACTGCCTCGAGGTTCTTCTTGATCGCTCCTGACTTCACCCTCAAAGCTCTTGGTTCCAACCTCTGAGTAGCTCTTCCTTTTCCTTCAAAAGTGGCCGTGTAACTGAGTAGTTTCCTGAGCCTTCTTCCTATCCAAAGTACCTAGAGAATCCAAAAGCATCCTTTTATGTTGTACTGTATGCTGTTTCTTTCAGTACAAGTTGATACAATTCTTTTAAAAAGTTTATAGACTTCTTGTGATTCAATTTACAATGCATTCCTTCAGAGAAAGGCACACCCACAAATGTCTTCTACATAAATACTTCTCTGCCTTGGCTTCCCCATGAGACCACTGTGGAATAATGACCTTAAGATTCTTAGAAGCCTTATTATATAATGGAAATCATCTATGAGACATACCTGAAGGTTTTTAGAACATCTTTGGCCTGTTTGAAATGTTTATAAGGCACTATTTTAACTATTTCTGAGGTATTAACAAAGAACTTTACAGATCCAACCTGATTTTATTTTTTTTCTGGTATCATTTCTTAATTTGAAATTAGTTTGCTATTTGAAAATCTATAAATGAGAAAAAGTTTAATTTTCCAACCCTGCTATTTTTGGCTTATATTTTCTTCATATTTTTACTGAAAACAGAACAACCAAGAAAACAAAATAGGTAGTACTTTGACCTAGAAATTATTAGGTTTTTTTTGTTTTACTTTTGTTTTATTTTTCTGTTTTTGTTTTATTTTTTCCACCTTACCACATACAGCAGTGTTACCAAACTTGCTACCACTGCATAATAGGAATTCTCTTTACTCTATCTTCAATAATACTCTCTCACTTTCCCCTACGCCCTCAGGAATAGCCACCTCCCTCCTGGCCCTTTTTATTTCTAACATGCAACTCTAAACCTTATAGATATATGCTAACAGTATCCTTTATGGTCTTCCAAAGTCTACCCTCTGCCTAGTCTCAACCCCAAAGCCAGTGGCACATATGTTAAGTTTCTATCACAGTTGCATCCTACTTCCAAGAAACCAAATGTGTTCTAATTATTTACTGCCACATAACAAACTGGCTTTACAAACTCAGGCCTTAAAGCAATTATTTAATCTGCTCACAATATGCAGTTTTGTCAGGGCTCAACATGGACAGCTTGTTACCTTTCATGGACATATTTATCATGTATACATCTATCTCTATAACTCTTGATATATAGTGAAACAGGTAGATAGACAGTAGATAGATGCATAGGAAATGTGTAGAAGGATAAAATAACTCTTTTTTTCTGCATAATTTTTATAATAAATATGCATTATCTTTATCATGAGAACTTAATAATATAGAAGATAAATGTCACTATTTTATGATAATGATTATTATCAGAAGATCATAGAAAGTGTGAAAATTAATAAAGGGAAACTTCACTGAAATGGAGTCAGGAAGGTTGGCAGGGGGAGCTTTCATGACCTGCCATTCTTGGTCAATTGTAGAGAGAGAGCATGCATGTGGATACTACTTTACTATCCTAGGATGAAGAAGAAAGTCTTCCCCCTCCCCAGCAACAGCCCAGCCAATGACAGACAGTCGTAGCTCAGCCAATGGAAAGCTACTATGCTTAGAACACCCAATTTACTCCAAGGGATTTTAGTTTATAATATTACCTCCCACCTTCCTGCTTTCCTCCATAAAATAACAATCCTCTCCGTTGTTTTGTGGATTTGCCTACAGTTTTGCTAGAGCTTGCTTAGTCCATGTTACAATTCTTTGCTCTTCCCAAATAAACACATCTCTTGCTGGTAAAACAATGGGCAGTTGTTGTTTTTTTTTTTTTTTAAGGTTAAGTAAAGTAATAATCTCTGTGATCAGGAATGACCAGAATCCCACAAGCCTATCAAGATCTTTCTAACAAGTGACCCAAAGACACTTAGTTTTGTCACTTATGGGTGACGGAGGAAACTCCTATGGTCATGTACAAGGTTTTTCATATCTCTATCTTTCAATTGCTTTTAGCAGTCAGACTACTCAGTTTTCTAAACAGAATCAAAGTGCACAGATTAATTCATAAATTTTTGCCAAATAGCTTGTACTATCCACTGCTAAATATGAACTACACTTCCTAGTTATGTTCTAAACTTCTTGAAAACATGGCCTATTCTTTTAGTGCATCTTGCAAACTCATTAATTTGACAAATGTTCGGTGAGTACATATGTTGTACCAGGCACTGTGCCTGACACTGAGGATATAGTAGTGAGATAAATGGCAAGGTCTCTGCCCTCAAGGAGGTTTCCCTCTTCTGAGAAAAGCCAACTATAATCTTCCAAACAGATATATTAATCAGATAATGTTAGATTATAATGATTGCTATGTATAAATTATTACAGGATAAAATAGGTTTGAAAGAGACCCCTCAATATGGGAAGGTGCTTCAAGGAGGTGACGTTGCGCTGAGACCTGGATGACAAGAAGTTTCTTAACAGTGCTGCGAAAGTACTTAATGATGAATACAACTGTTGCAACATTTCTATTTATGAGATTCTTTTTATCATATCTATGTCCTTAGATCTCCATGGCCACAGGCACATAACTCTAGAATGCCAGTCAATCAATCACCTTTTAAATTTCAGTTCTCAAAGTTCTCAAAGATGATATTTCTACCACCCCCTCTCCATAAAATTTTTCATGAGCAGTTCATCTTGCTTTTTTTGAGAAGCTCATATGCAGCATTTACACTGAAGCTACTAGAATACCCAAATGCTTTCTGGAAGGTGTTCATTTCTCAGATAATTAGATGATTTGGTTTATAATCCAATTCTACTAACACTTACTTATAAAACTTACTTCTTCAGGCTTCATTTTTTGTTTTATGAAATATGGGGTTGAATCTATTCTTAAGTTAAACTTTCAAAAGCCTGCTGGGGAGGAGACAAAATTTGAGCTATAGTACTCATGTAATTTAGAACTATCACTGTCAGAAAATGGGAAATTAATCTGAAAAAAAAAATTTAAAATTCTGTAACACTAGTCTATTTTAAGATGTTTCACAGATTTTCCTAATATGCCATACAACACAAGTTACTTGATCTAACATATTTGGAATGATCCAAGAAAGGTTCATGGTTATTCTTTTCTTTTTGCCAACATCTTTAACCATTTTTCCAATGGAATGGAATCATGTTCAAAATATTGAATCCATGCATGCCAAATGACAAAGCATGGATGACTTTCCACATCCTGAACTCGCATTTTCCTGCCTTCATCTCAGTATTCAGTTTCTGCAACTCAGAGTTTCCCAAACCATACAGGATATTCCAGTTCTCCTGCTCCAATTTCTTTTTCCCTTCTCCCTTCCACTATATTTTATTAATTGAATACACCTCTTGTTCCTTCAGAGTTTGGGTACAATCACCTGCATATTGGTATGTATAGGGCAATAGGTGATAAGAGGCAATGTAAGGTTGTTTCTCAGTGTTCATGCTCTGAAATCAGACTTGGATTTCTGACAAACTTCCCATATTTTTTACCATTTTGGGGGAAAGTAAATAAGATAATTCATTTAAAATACGCTTTTCAGGGGCAGCCGGGTGGCTCAGTCAGTTAAGGGTCTGCCTTTGGCTCAGATCATGATCTCAGGGTCCTGGGATTGAGCCCTGTGTTGGGCTCTCTGCTCAGCGGGGAGTCTGCTTCTCCCTATCCCTCTGTGCTCTCTCTTGCTCTCTCTCCAGTAAATAAATAAAATCTTTAAAAAATAATAAAATAAGTAAGCATTTTTAAATAAAAAAATCAAATATGCTTTTCACAATGCCTGGAACAAGGAAATTGATAAACATAAACTCATTTTTATGAGTTAATCCCAGTCACCATACATGTACATTTTTAAAGAAAACTGTGTTCACCTAGATTAATTTCTGAATAATGGAATAATAAGGGTGTATTTATAAGAAGGCGGATATTCGATCAGTAGATAGTGTATCTGTGAAAGAAGTGCAGTCTAACTTAGGGTTTAGTAACATGCATTTGATGATCTTAAACAATTTAAATATGCACTTGAAACTGAAATGTCTTCATTTATGAACTGAAAGAAATATCTTTCTTTCCAGTTTACTATGAGCACAGAATAAGATAATGTTTGTAATATAATTTCAGAGGGAATTTTGAAAAAAGAAAACAGTAAAGTGAGGAGTAGATTTAATTCTATTTTCATATGGAAAAAGAAGCATTTTGATATAAGCATCCCATGTAGACTCAAAGGACTTTGCTGGAAAATTTTGTACACTCCTTGCCCTGGCCACGATGTGAAATAACTCTGTAGGGACCAGCACAAGTGGTCCAACAGTCATCTATGCAATATTATTATAAGGGAGTTTGTGCTTTGACAGAACACAAATGTAATCGGAATGGAGCACTCTATTAAAATGAGCATTTCAAAATTTGGCACCTGAACCTCTTCGTAAGATGATTGCAATGGTTAATTTTATGTGTCAACTTGTCTGGGCTAAGGTATGCTCAGATAGCTAGTAAAATATTATTTCTTGTGTCTGTGAAGGTGTTTGCAGAAGAGATTAACATTTGAATTGGTGAACTGCTTAAAGTAAATTGCCCTCAATGTGGGTGGTCATCATCCAATCCTTTGAAGGTGAGAATCTAAGAAATAGAGGAAGGGAGAATTTGCTCTCAGTTTGAGCTGGGTAGCTAACCTTTCCTGCCCTCAGGCAATATGCTTCCCAGTGTCGGGCCTTAAGATTCTTACTGAGACACTCTCAGCTGCCTGCTTCTTAGGTCTTTGGACTTGGACTGAATTACAACCACCAATTTTTCTGATTCTTCAGTTTGCTGAAGACAGATTGTGGAATTTCTCAACCTCCATAAATGCATGAGCTAATTCCCATAATTGTCTGTGTGTGTGTGTGTGTGTGTCTATACCTGATTGGGAAGTGCTCATTATGTTAGGGATATATGCCTATAGATATGTAAATCTATCTATCTATCATCTATCTATCTATCTATCATCTATCTATCTATCTATTATCATCTATCTACTCCAACTTATTGGTTCTGTTTCTCCGGACAACTCTGACTAATACAATGACCATTTCTCAGTTTGTTTACCAATAAAAAATCAATAGACTGGCAAACCATTAAAATAAACACGTGGAATATAACCCTTGACCATAAATTCTTTTTTATCTGATCTTTCTTCAGAAATTAGCATCATTATTTTTCACAATCCCCCTTTCATGTCTGAAAATATCTACATCCATTTTGCTGTGATACTAACATGGTAGTATGAAGAGAGGAATCAAGTGCAATGAGTTCCGGAGCATGGATAGTTGGAAGAGTGTACTAAGAGTGTTAATCATGGCTCTGCCACAAACCCTGTGACAGACAAGAAGTCATCCATCTCTGTTGGTTTCAAGTTGTAAAGTGAAGTATTAGAATAGGTGATGACTGGGCACCTGGGTGGCTTAGTTGGTTAAGCAACTGCCTTCGGCTCAGGTCATGATCCTGGAGTCCCAAGATCGAGTCCCACATCAGGCTCCCTGCTCAGCAGGGAGTCTGCTTCTCCCTCTGACCCTCCCCCCTCTCATGCTCTCTGTCTCTCATTCTCTCTCTCTCAAATAAATAAATAAAATCTTAAAAAAAAAAAAGAATAGGTGATGACTAAAGTTATTTCCATCTTAAATATTTATTAAGTGTTTAATAGATTCTCTGTTTTTTATGTCGGCCTAGAATGCTAGGAATTGAAGGCCCTAAGGACAGACTTTTATTTGAGGCACAGCTAATCTCAATGATAAAATGATGTAAATTCCAGATGGCTACTTTTTTGGAATGATGCAGTCCTGATATAAATTAGCTTCTTTCATCAAAAGTCTTTTATTCTTAGCAAAACCCTCTTTAAAATGTCATTGCCTAAGGAGTGTGGGTAATTCTGAAAGGATCACGAAGATAAACTGTTCTTGATACTTACAAAGTGTGACAATGATATTCTAATATAGAATGTGTACCTCCAAGCTTTTTCCCTTATTGTGTGCAGTGTGTACGCAATTCTTTTTAACTTGGTTTTAATAAGACCTTAAAGATGTCCGCAAGGGATTTCACTGAATGAAAAGATAATTATTTTAAAGAGTTATGAAGATATTCATCCAATGGGCAAATGTTTAGGGATATACTCTCTTACTTTTGTAGTCTGAACACATTTCAGAGATTTCAAAGCTAGTGTCTTTCAGATTCTGTCTTTAATGAGTAATGAACAAAAATCCAGACTCTATAAATATCTATCTATCTATCTATCTATCTATCTATCTATCTATCTATCTATCTATCCATCTATCTACCGTCTATCTAATCAAGATTCTGGTGTTCCTTTTCAGTGGGCTGTATTTTCCCACTTGATGAAATCTTCCCTTGGGTCTCTTTCATCTATTGAAAAAGGTCTTATTTCCCTTTTCAGTGTTAACTTACTGTGTGACAAGTAAGAGTTTAGGTTCATTGAATCTACATTTCTACATGTGAGTTCTTCTGGCAATGCCACACTTTAGATGCTCAATAACAGTTTATTGGAAAAATAAATTCATGAATAAATGAGTTCTGAAGCATCTGTCCTAAATCCTCCTCCCTTCTTCTCTCAAATGTTTGAAATTCTCACGAAGAGGCAAAACTGAGATGAGAAAGTTGTCTTGAAATGTGACTCATTAGCTGTTGATTCATCAACGTCTTGGTATAAACTAAAACACATCCCTGAAGGAACATATCCTGCTTGGATTACATTGGATGCAGGAGAGGAGAAAAGACAAATTTAAGGTTTTAGGTATTATCGGAAGTGAATGGCTCATCGGAGTGGGAGGCTTGGGCATCCTGGCAGCAGTGTGAGTGTGCCAGGATTGCTAGAGTCAAAGGAAAGAGAGAGCTGCTCATAGGAGAAGAGAAGGGAACCATAAACAGTGATCTATGTCACAAACATGTTGAGGCTATTTTGGCTATTTGGGGACTCGTTTTAGCTTTAATCTAGACAACAAAGAGCCATGGAGTAAATTTAAGGAATACCATCACCATCACTTCCACTTTTAATGTACTAAGCAAAGAGAACAGGACACTCCAGAGGGGAGAATTTGTGAGTGAAAATCTATCCTTTCCTATGCTTTCCTTTTAACTCTGTCCTTGGAGGAAAACAGGATCTGTCATCACCAGGTAACTGTAAAGAGAAAGTCCCCAAACTTACTTTTGAGGCCATATAACTAATCATGTCATTAAAATTGCTTTTGATTTTTTTCTTTTTCAAGTATTTATTTAAATTCCAGTTAGTTAACATACAGCATAATATTAGTTTCAGGGGTAGGATTTAGTGATTCATCACTTACATACAGCACCCAGTGCTCATCATAAGTGCACTCCTTAATACCCATCACCCATTTAACCCTCCCCCCCACCCACTTCCCCTCCAGTACCCTTTGTTCTCTATAGTTAAGAGTCCGTTTCTTGGTTTGCCTCTCTCTTCCTTCCCCCCATGTTCACCTATTTTGTTTCTTAAATTCCACATATGAGTGAAATTATATGGTATTTGTCTTTCTCTGACTTATTTCACTTAAAATTACTTTGGATTTAAGCAAAACTAAGTCTAGAGAACAGACCAAAAAGATATGTGTGTGTGTGTGTGTGTGTGTATGAAAAGTGAGTCTTATGTTTTCCTTAACCAAATTAAACTTCTGTAAATTATTGTAGATAATTTTAAATGTTTGTGCTGGAGTAGTAGGAGTGGGTGAAAATAAAACAGAGAGGGTGTACAATGATGTAAAATATGATAGACATTTTATGATTTTGCCAAGTGCCTTCTCTCTTTATTTTCACCAATACTGGGGCAAATAAAAGATAAAGCACAAAGGCATTTTTATATCATCCACATGATAATAATAATAAGCCATATGAAAATCATAATAAAAAGAATTAAAATAATTTCCTTTTAAGGAGGACAAACTATGTGTTATGCACTTTAAAAAATTATTTCATTTAAGAGCATTTGTGTGGCACAGTCCATTAAGTGTCCAACTCTTGGTTTCAGCTCAGGTCATGATCTCAGGGTCATTCATGAGATCCAGCCTTGTGTCTGGCTCTGTGCTCATCACAGAGTCTGCTTGGGATTCTCTTTCCCTTTGCCTTTGCCCATTCCCCCCCGCCCACCCATTCCCTTGCTCTTTCTCTCAAAATAAATAAATAAATCTTTAAAAAATTATTTCGTTTATCCTCACAACATCTATGTAGCCACAGGAATTGAGGTTGAAAAAATGAAACCACTTGTTCAACAGTTTAACCAACTGTTTTAAAGCTCTGCCTGTAACTGTTTTATCATTGTGTTCCCATTGCTCTGGTAACCCTCCCCAAGTTGAGATTTATGTAACACTCCCAAGGTACCACATGCCTTCTAAGCTTTTCTCTGCCCCTGGAGAATCTTACCGGAGAAGTCAGAGGAGAGTAGGGCAGGTTTTTCAGTCTTTGTCTTTGAACTTGCCGCTTGACCATGCAACCTGGAAAAGTTTGCTCATTTTCACTATAAGAAAATGCCAGAACTCACTTCAAAATGGATCATGTGATGGCAGTCGGTTTGTAAAAACTGGTGTACAAATAATGAAGCCATTGGTGAATTTCTCAACATATACTTTTTTTTGAGATTGTAATGTAAGGATGCATGAAGCAATAATCAGAGAAATTATGGCAGCACTAACAGCATATTATTATGTAGAGGTCATGCAAAGAAGCCTTTTTTTGGGGTGGAAACTGGCTCATTCTGGTTGCATCTGTATTTAAACATTGTTATTGCTGGCAGAGAGTGAATATCATTTCCCTGATGGCTTATAAACTGTGCTACACAAAACGTACTTTGAACGAATTGGAACCCAGTGGGGAGGAGGGCAAAGCAGAAACTGTGAGATGTTAACTTGAATGTTCCCCCCAGGCAAGTGTTGCAGCCATTAGAACAAGTTGTTTTCTAAGTCAAGCTTTCTCTCCATCTTCTCACCCCCATGATGAGAACAGGAACCCCAGAAGCATCTCATATTTGCAGCTGTCTTTTTTTTTTTTTAAAGATTTTATTTTATTTATTTGACAGAGAGAGACACAGCGAGAGAGGGAACACAAGTAGGGGGAGTGGGAGAGGGAGAAGCAGGCTTCCCGCGGAGCAGGGAGCCCGATGCGGGGCTCGATCCCAGGACCCTGGGATCATGACCTGAGCCGAAGGCAGATGCTTAACGACTGAGCCACCCAGGCGCCCCTATTTGCAGCTGTCTTCACCAAGATAGAGCAAGGTAACACTGAGGAAGAAGCAAGAAGCTGGAAAGGAGGAAGACAGCTTCAAAAATTATCTGAAAAAAAAAGTCAAATTAAAAATACCCACCCCGGGGAGAAATCTAAGGTCACTGAAAAATAAGAAATAAATAATTCTCAAGGAAATAAAGTCCGGAGTTCCAAAAAAGGAAAGAAAAACAAACATAAATGCAAATTTATTTCATGAGAAAGATGCCCATAAATCATCCAGGTACCAGCAAATTAGCCATCAGAAACAATACTAAGCTTGAGAATCTGATGGTTAAATTGATCCACTGGTGTTAGCAGGTCACAATCAATTAATAGCAGACAAATGTGTTCCTTTCCATTGAATAAACGAGGTTTTATTCGAAGCTAAAATCTCATGATAATGCAATTTAGTTCTTACATTTCATAGTAAATGCTTTTATATATATATATATATATATATATACATACATATATATATAGAGAGAGATATATAGATATAGATATATATAATTTTCTGTTTTCACCATGTTTGAATTGCAATTTCTATGATCAATGCCAGCAACCGAATGAGCTAAAGCTGGGCATAAGAACCCAGTGCATATGAAGAGTGGGCTTAAGACTTTTCCATGACTTCTTATCTCTCATTCAAGATCGAACTTTCCTGCTTGCAGAAACAAGCTGTGGCTAGAGAAGAACCTTCCAGGGCAGCAGAGATCAGAATGGATGGAAACAGAATGAAATGATTGTGGAGGGAAGTGGAAGCAGCTCTGACAAAAAGGAGTGTTTTACGGTCATTTTCCTATTAGTAAGTAAATGTGAATTACAAGAAATACTTAAAAGCTTATTTGAACATGTGCCCAAATATGGAGGTAATTTATGGAATTAAATACAAGAAAAGTGTTAACATTATAATTGTCAAATATCGATGCTGCATACATGGAGTTTCAGTTACTCTTGAATTAATTCACCTTTCAAACCCTTACCCCTTGCCCACTAGCTTTCGAGATGGTCTATCATTTTTCTCTGTGGATTCTGTCTTATAGCAATAAAAAATGTGATTCTAGAAAAACTCAGATATGTCTTAAATATTTATGTGTAGAATTTGATATATAATTCTTGTCATGTCCAAGAGACTGGGTTACTCCAGTTTCCAATTAAGTCACTAAATTTATAACCTAGCATTTCAGGGAGACAGTGGGTGAAAATGTGATGGAGTTGAGGTAAGCTTGGACCATTGGGGTACTGTGGTCTCCTAGTCCTGCTTCTCCCGGCAGTTTGACTTGGCTCTTACTGTTCCACCTTCACGTACACTGTTCCTGCCTGCCGGCACGGTGCTTCCTACCCACTCCAAGCTTCTGTGTTGGTGCTTCTATAATTATCTCCCTCTCAGCCACAGCGTCCTGTTGACTTTTAGGACCACTCACATCTACATTCTTCAGATTCTCTTCTTTGACTTCCTTTACTCCAGATGAAACATTTTCCTTACTGCTTTCTCAAGTTGAGGTCATAGCAAAGGCCTTGCTCCTATATATGAGATTTTCTCCAAATCTTTATTTTTTTTAATGTTTTTTTTATCTTGAGAGGCCCTAGGCTTTTGGAACTCAGAAGCAAGGAAGAGATTTCTTCTTTTTCCTTCCTTTTTTTTTTTGTCTTTTTAGAGAGAGAGAGAGTGTGTGTGCTCACACCAGCAATGGCGGGGGGGGAGGGTAGAGAGAGAGAGGGAGGGAGAGAGAGAGAATCCTCAAGCAGACTCCCTGCTAAGGGTGGAGCCCCACCATGGGGCTCGATCTCATGACCCCGAGATCATGACCTGAGCATAAACCAAGAGTCAGGTACTTAGCTGACCCAGCCTCCTAGGTGCCCCTTTCCTTTCTTTTGCTACATACATATGCTGAGGCATTGAAAACCTAAAAATTCCCTATGTGTTCAAATGAAGAGAAAGATATGGGAAAATATTAGTTAATGTTTCATAAACATTACTGGATCATTAGTTAAAATGTCTTCATTTAATTCCAGAGTCTATTTTAATAAATAACTTTATTTTCATTTTCCAAAATGCTCTATGGCTTCTCTGCTAATCCTTTCTCAACCTTAACCACCATTGCCAAGGATACCCTTCCAAGAATTATACACAATGTCTGCCCTTCAAGTTTTAAACTCCAGATTATTTTTTTCACACACTTCCATTTTACCTCTCCTGGAAACTGATATTCTTTTCTCTTCAAATCTGGAACTCTTGTCAGGTCCAAACCAGTCAGTATGATGAATGTAACTGGTTTAAAAGGTGCAGACCTCATCACATTGGAAGGCTCATTGTCCACCCACATAATATATGCATATATTCATATAAGATTGTGCTTCACCGGTAACATTCTAATAATTTTAAGTAATTTCTGTGAGTTTAGAGATGACCCAGGAGCCCTTTGGTGCAAAGATATCAGTAGCCATGTATAGTCTTTATATCACTGGATTCAGGCTTAAATCAGATTGCTGTTTCCTGAGAGTCAGCTCCAAAGAAGATCACACTTACTTTCACTACTCCAAGAGCTAATAAGTATATCTGGCAAAGATATAATATTGAAGTGGCAACAAATTTTAAATAAATAAACACACATACACACACACATACACACACACACACATCACACAGAACAACTTGTTTATCATGCTATAGCTTGACTGCAATTTCCACTATAGCTAATAATTTGTTACTGTCTTAAGAGCTGAGGCTTCAGTTCTTTCCTCATAAATGCATATTATCCAGCATGACAGTGATGATCAATTACTCAAATAAATATTTCTGAGAACATAGAAACTATGTATACAATGGGGGAGGGAAGGAATTCCTGATTGTCATTGGAGAGAACATTTTTGCATAGTCAGTTAATGGCTCTTTAGTCTGCTTTCAACTCCAGAGTGTGTCTTTGAATTCTGGAGGGAAGGGAACACATGACAGCATAAAAGAGCAGGTTTTAGCTATAAAGGAGAGATTATAATTTATGTACAATGATGCTTTTAGAGGCTCCTCTGCCTACTTCTGTGATCTCCTCTTGAACCTTAAATGAGCTATTGTATTTGTCCAATAATAGCATGGAGCTAATAGATAAGTTGCAGATTCCTGATATCAGAGTCATTGTTTCTGCTTGTGAGTAATATTTCATCTCTACTTGTGTGATAGAATTGGTGGAACTAGTCAGTGAAATAACAGTAAGACTTAGAGAACATGTTTAAATTTAAATTTGGAGTTAAAAATTTAAAACATAAGTCTTTAAAAAGAATTGATATATATCAAAATTAAACAAGAGAAAAGGCTACCCAGTAGGCTGATATCCTAAATCTCTCAAGAGAATCTATTGGGGCAAATAATAGCTCATTACTGATTATTATTTCATTTAAATATTTAAATAACCATGTACTGCAGGTGCCAGCAAATTTCAAAAGCCAGCAGTTTATAACTGAACAATTGACATATATGCCACAACCTTTTCCCATTAAATTTTCCAAGAAAAATTGTGGAAAGACTAAATTATGCTCCAAAATGACTTTTTAGTTTCTTTGGGAAGAGTTGAAATTAAAAAAAAAAAAAGTGCAGGGACAGAAGGAAAATTAGGAAATTACTTCTTTTGAATTTGAGGCGAATTTGGCAAGAAACCATCGGTGCCATTGATTAATTCTTTGTGGAAGATCCAGAAGATGAGATGAGATGAATGATACCTTTCACAACATGACACGTCTCCTTCAGTTGTTCCTATATTAGAAAGGAGTTTCTATGAAGAAGAAGCATGTATCTTCATGGTGTTTTTATTTGTTTCATTTATGTATCTATTTCATTTGCAAATAAAGGAGAGAAATTGGATGTTTAATTCACATGGGCTAGGTTGAATCTTCGAACCCACCTTACGTTTGTTGGATCATAGATTCTATTTGTCACTTCACAGCTGTTAGGTAAGGTGATTTCTTCCATGGTGATAAAATATAAAACACTGATCATATTTTCAAACATCTTAAAATGTAACAACAAAATATTGGGCTGATTACCTTATCTACCTGGTACTCAATTTTCATTTCTGGAAGTGAAGACATCCAATCCTTAATGCTTTTTGATTATGTTTATGAAATGTAAATCTATTTCCCCACTCTCTCTCTTTCAAAATACAAAATACTGCACTTTGTGGGGAGAAGAAATGCCATTCTCATGTTGATGTTGGCTATAGTAAGAGTAGGTTGTAGTCATGGGAATGGAAATATCTCAATTGTTCCTCTTACAGCCTACATTAGGTACACTAAGTGGGGTATGTCTGTAGAACATACATGGAAATGATTGTTGAGCCATGACTTGGTAAATGCTCACATTTAAACTTTTTCATTTTGTGAAGAAAATTTTGTGGCCTATTCTTCTGCCCTTTTTCCAAAAACAAGAGTTTGAAATAAAGCCCAAGTAATGGGGTAACTTCAGGAAAGTGAAACAAATTGAAGTGGTCTCCAGTGAGTCTTTAGGGACATGAACATGTACCAAATCTCTCAGAAAATTACTATACAATCCTGGATGAAATTCTTCTGCCTTTTATAGTATCAAAACACAAGGGAAAGGGAGATAAATCCAAACCAGCTAGTTTCATTCTCTTAACTTTGGCTGTCCATTGGAAGACTTAAGTTGCCTGTTTGAAATTGAAGATGTTTATGTCTTGGGTGAGAAAAAAAAATTGGTAGAAGAACAAAAACACCAGACTCTCTTTCCTTATCTCTCTTCATTTATAATGTAGGGGAGTATGGAAAGACCTTCACTACTGTAGAACTAGATTTTTTAAAATGTGAATTATTTGAAGTTGTATTTTGCATATTATTTTCTGACTGTGTGTGTGTGTGTGCGCACATTTGTGTGCATGTGTGTGTGTCTGTGTGTCTGTGTCTGGGGGCCTGGGGGTGGAGGGGAGAGAAAGAAAGAGGGAGAGAGAGAGATAGAGTTATTTTTTAAAGACATTGAAACAATTTAGTTGTTATTTATCTCTGGGTTTCCTGGTAACTTAATGACTATGTGTAAATAAAGGGCAGTGATTGATTTGTACATAGATTTTAGACAGCAAGGGTAGGAAAGGGGGTACATTTCTCATTCTGAGACTAAAACCTAGTCTGGTGGATTCCCACAGAGCAATGAGAGAATAATTCCATTTGCCCTCCAAGAACTCACCCCATAGATTGTAAATCTGGTGCCAATTACGATGTGGATACCTGACTCTAGGAACTGGTAGGACACCACCAACTCATTTCACACAGGCTAACAGGAAACTGTCAGACAAAATCTCTCTGCTTCTCCCACCTCAGGCTATATCTAAACCAGTTGCCTAGAGGTGAAAGATTCAGTATATCCCATTACTGATAATTTCACCCATCTGGTTTCCCTGTATTGAACTCATTCCAAACTGCAGAGCTGGAAATAACCTCAGTGCCACCTCAAAAAAAAAAAAAAAAAAAAAAGTAACAATGGTCAAATTTTAAAAGAATAATCCGAACATCCTAGGAAACATCTTAATGTGTCAGACCTTTATAGGATTTTATCTTAAAAAAATAATGCCAATGACAAAGGAAATATTCTGCATGCCAACATACATAGCTAAATAATGATTTCACTAGAGAATGCAAAAACCTAAAATATGAAGTGAAATTAGGTGTAGCCTAGTGATGTCCTTCATGTTAAAAATGGAGTTACAGGCAAAATGATGTCTTCAGGGTAGATTTACTTGGAAATGAGGAAACTTTTAAGCTGTACCACTTAGGCCATATATGTATGGTGCTGAGAGCAGAGAGTTTGAAATCAGACTAGTGGATTTGAATCCCAGCATCACCACTAACTGCCTAGCTAATTTAGCATAAATGATTTAGACTAGCTCTGCTTTAGTTTCCTCATCTGTATAATTGGGAATGTTGTGGTACCAAAGGCTGCCTAAGAATTGCAAATAAATTTCTTAGAACAGTGCTGGCCACATAGTGAATGCACATACACAGAAAACAGGAAGCATGCTTAATGGAATACAGGCTATCACTTTTAAAGAGAAAAAAAATTCTATAAACATTCATGTATCTTTAAATTTTCAAAATATGATTTTATTAGCATCTAGTCATATTTGTCTCTTTCTGCTGCCACCACCAAATCATAGCCACAAGTTATATCTAGCTCCAGGATAATCTGGGGTTCTCTTTCCTTGTTCAGACAAAGTGAGAAAATTCAGAGGCTTTGTCTGAATGTGAATGTGACTTCCTGTACTCTGGGCTTCTATTGTGATGGTGAATGATCATTGTTCTCTACTTCTCCTTGAATTCTGCCTTTGCATTCTAGTATATGTCAATAAAGCTATCACTTTATTAACCTATATCTAAAGCTCATCAGGTAATCACATGCGATGGGAAACAAACAAAACAGAGTAGCAAAAAGGGAAGGAATTTCCTCCTGCTATCTGCAACCTAACAGATAAATTAGGACAATTTATATTCAATTTCATTATACATTATTTCCTTTCCGAGAGCCAATGAGATATAAATCATCCCCCAGCACCAGCAATAGAAGATTTATGCATTCCCTGAGCATTTTTCCATCTGATAACAACTAGAACATTTCTAGGAATCAATATTTATTAATTACATGTCTGAATTACTGCCAAAGTGTTATTTTCAGATTAAAGAAATTATTATGTCACCCAATCTTTGGAATAACATGTTAAAACTTGTTAAAATGTTCAATCTGTTAAACTGAAGTGGAGAAGAGACTAAGACTTTGCTGTTTTGTCTTCATTTTAATAAATGTTCACCTGTGTAAATATCCTCCAGGTTGTGGGTATTTCTCTTACTTTATTTTATAACCTAGGAAGGTAACAACTAAATAAGAATATGATTGAAGAGCACAGGAATGCAACTCAATGTTTTAGTAATACTTGAGAAGTTACGAGCAAATTGAACAAGGAGCCAACCGGGATATTAGTGATGTTACTTTAGGGCAGGTTCAATGATAGAGCAGCGAAATCTTATCCTTAGTTCTGTGCATATGTCTTAATCTTCTGGAAAGCCATCATTAATCTATTGGAATTCCTTGCAAATGACTGCAAATATTTAGAACTTCAAGAAAATAAGCGTGAACTCTTTTTTTTTTTTTTTTTTAATATGCGTGAACTCTTTAAACAGTTTTACTGTAAGGAAGATTAACCCTTTGGGCTAAATGCCTCTTCCATAAAAAAGAATACTCTTTGTCTATTCTCTAAAAATTTTCCCGGCCCCATCCATATGCTCCCAGAACGAACTACTGTTCTATGATCCAACCTGCCATATAACTTTCTCTTTCTTCTCCTTATTGTTTTTTTCTATTACTTTTATGTATTCTCCATGTTCCTATTTTCCTCTCTTCCCTAAGTCACCGTTTATTTCCTTCATAGCACAGATTACAATATAACAGTCTCTTTTTTATTTGCTGTATACTTACCTATTGTCTGTTCATGACTTCTTCTACTATTGAGGTTTGTGAAGAGAATCTATCACAGGTAGGCTATCCATAATATGAATTCTGAATGAACGAATGAAAGTACTGATTAATTTTCCAGATAGAAAAATAAAGCAAGCACCTTTTTTTCTCTCCAATATGAAGTAAAAGAAAAGTGTTTTCTCTATGAACAATATGAGATTTAAAAATTCACAGAGGATTACATATCGGGCTTAAAAAACACCAACCTCTTAAGGAGCTAAGATATATGCATCACAAAAACACACAAAGAGCAAGAGGGGACCAAATCACTGCTTGAATCAAAGAAAAGAGGGTAAGAATTACAACGAAAATTCTATTCTTAGGAATATTTTGTGCTCTTACTTTCCAAGTAACAATAAATCAAGTGTATGAACAAGTTACATGAAGGACAAGGAAGGGACATTTATCCTTAACTTAGATATTTCCAGCTATATTATAGTAATTTATTCTAATCACTGCATTATTATTCTAATCATCTTTGATGTACTGAATTTTAAAAACTTTTTTTTCCTTTTAAAACCATTGATCTCTTCTTCACATGCAGATTTCTAAATCTTTGACCTATTATCTGATGGATAATGACAGACAGCAGTCTAGGCCTTGAAGGTAGCCCTGCTTTCCCCTGTACTCAATAAATATGCATAAAGTAAATGTTTAACACACTTTAGCCTCCTTTGGCTTGACTTCTCAGTTCTCAGACTTCTTTCTTGTTCTGCTAACAGAAGCTTGGAATGTCTTAGCCATTCAATCTTGATCACTTAATTTCCACACCATTACCTGAGCCTTATTTTTCTCTCTCGGGCTACACTCAACCCCACTTGGTCTGATACAGACCCTGGACTTCACCCATGAACTTTGTTCCCAACCCCACCTGCCTGGACAGAGCGCTTCTAATTTCCATCCTGATCTTTCAGCCTGAAGGAGGTACATGGAGGTTTTAGCATCTGGTCTAATAAATAGCCTAGAAGAAACTAGACAAGACACTTGGCAAAGGTCTCTTGAGTCAAGCTTCTAAACGTTTAATTTCAATCTCAGGAGTGTTGGCAACATTAGAAAGTGGATGGCAAGGGAGGATGGTTTCAGTAGTATCGGGAGGATCCAGGGCCCAAGCAATCACTTCTCAAACTTGGTTTGGAAAAGGATGCATCCCTATTGTGCTGAATTCATTTTTGATTGTTACAAAGTGCTTTCTTGTCAGGAATACATGACAAGTTGAAGGATGTTACACAGATACAGTTTAGTCCTGAATCTAGAGATCCTATGGAGTGAGAGTTAGGAGTAATTTGCTAATGTCAACTGTGTCTCTTAGATATTGTAGGGGTTCAGGACAGCCCCTCCCACTCCCCCACCCCCCGAGTGTGCCACTTTGGCACATGGACTAATCTGACCTGAAGGCACTTTGAGACCCTACAGGCTCAAGAGAAATTCTATCCTTTCTTAACTACATAGAAGAATCTAAATTGGGGGTCTTCCCCAGAATAAGGGTTATTCTCAGAGATAAATTTTATCAGAGTGACCCTTGTGTATGGCAGCGCAAACATCTAATTACCAAACATCTGCTCTTCTTATCACCCTGAGAACTGCATTCCTTGCCCCTGAAGTCCTACCCTCTTCTCCTTAGTTCAGGATGACATGTATACCTCAATTTGCCTCACCGTCTTTGGAATTTCCATGTCTGTGTGGATTCCCCATACAGGCACTACTAAATTTTTTTCCCTCCTATTAATTTGTCTCATTTCAATTTGATTCTTAGTCCAGCTAGAATGACCTTTGAGTGGACAAGAATTCTTGTTCCATGACAATATGATAGGCTGATGTGTTTCAACCCCCTTATAATTTGACTGAACATACATTTGGGTAGCTTCATTTACTTATTCATTTACTTCATTTACTTTTATTTCATTGCAGCATCATTTAAAATTACACATTAGTTATGAAATTCAAAAATAGCCCTGATAATTCCAAACCAGATTACCTATATCATATCACTTGACTACCAATGTATAAAATATATGTTTGTTGTGTTGAAAAATTTTAAACAGAAAAGGTGCTAAGAAAAGTTACTTCAAATCAGTGATAAATGCGATCAAGGTTATTAAATAAGTACTATGATTTGATTGGAAATGTTTAGAGGAGAGTGACATAGTGCTAAATTAGAGAAAAAATGCTTCTGTATTCGTCTTTCATCTTTTGAGGTGTCCCTGAGCTGCATCTTTATGTAAACCAGTTGTGCTTTTCCTCTGCATATTCTAATATGATTGACTTAGCTATATCATCCCAATCATTTCAAATAAATTTGAACTTTTGTTATAGGAAGTTAAAGTATGGATTTTGCTTTTTAGAGTACCCTCAGGCCAGCTCCTTAGACTAATGTTCTGGTTTCCCTCTCATTGCACCAAAATATTCTAGGGCAGCCCTCTGCTAGGTCCCTCTTTCCCACATATTCAAAGCAGTTGCTCTGACTGTTCCAGGCATTGTTTCTTGTACCAGAACTTTCTTCTTCCATTATTAGGATTTACCTTTTTTAACCATCATTTATTCAGCCAATTGAAATGACAATTTGATTAGAATTAAAGTGGTAATAGCTAGAAAGGAATTAAAAACATATCTTGATAACCAAAATAAATATTAATGTGAATCTTAATAAATAAATTTAATATTGGCTCAGTCTTGAAAAATATGGGCCATATGACAAGCTGGTTTATAATCCTTCAAGATTTCTTCAAACACAATGCTTGAGGGACTATAGCCATTATATGACCCAAGGCTACCACACACCATTGAATGTGTTGCTCACTGCATAAGGACAACTAACTGAGGGAGCAAATGGAAACTGGAATTTAGACTACACTCTTCTTGCCAAGTACGCACCCCAGCACAGGGCTATATCCATCTAGAATATGGAGGACTTTTTAATTCATACAAAGAAACTAGCTGTTTACCAAGTAGTGTATTCTTGGAGGAAAGCCCACCTAGAGATGATACTGATTGTTTCCTAAATTTCCATAAAGGCAATAGTAGTGACCCTGATAAGACCAATTTTGCCTGCTTGGTATAATGATCATTTCTTCCATCTGATACTTTTTCAGATATCATCAATATGTCCAATTTTCTTAATTGTTTCTTGCTAAATACCTGATTTGGGGGTCTTTACAAAGGTGTTCTTTCTTATTCTATTTAATACTTTATTTGAATCTTTTCATGTTTTTAAATATTTACTTCATAATTCTGAATGTTTTAGGTTGTTTTAACACAGAAGCTTTCAAGTATTAATAAATAAACATTTTATTTTTTTTTAAGATTTTATTTATTTATTTGAGAGAGAGAGAATGAGAGACAGAGACCAGGAGAGGGAGGAGGGTCAGAGGGAGAAGCAGACTCCCCGCTGAGCAGGGAGCCCGATGCGGGACTCGATGCGGGACTCGATCCCGGGACTCCAGGATCATGACCTGAGCCGAAGGCAGACGCTTAACCATCTGAGCCACCCAGGCGCCCAATAAATAAACATTTTAAAGCTGTACCTAGACTGCATAGGCACCCTGAGAATATTGATTTGACTCTCTGAGTGAGAGGGTTATCCTTAAAGAACCATTGACAGGACAATAGTTATATGATAATTAAATTATAAGAATGAGGATTTGAAAGTTCTATGATTAATAAAAAGAATTTTATAGTATATATGTCATAACAGTATGAATGTTATCCAGGAAATGATGTAAAATTTCTAATTTTTTTCAAATACCTTTCATTAGTCTTACCTGATATGGTTGATATTACATAAATGCCTGTAAGAAAGAATGTCCATAAAGCTATAGTTTGTTAAATTATTCAACCGCTCATTTTATCCGAAGTTAAAAAGGAAATTTGGATGCAATAAAGCCATTGACATTCTTGCTTTTTCTCCACCAGTGCAGGAAATGCCTACAGTGGCAGCTGTGGATGGAGCACTCCTCCAATCTCCCGGGGGATTAGTTGCTGATTCCACAGAACTGAGTCTCTTTCCAGAAAATATTCTCAGCCAAAGAAAGCACCCAATAACCGATGAATGAAGGGAAAACAAAGACTTCAATTCAGGATAGCTCTAAAAACACCATTCCAGTTCCAGTGCTTCCTTTTGGATCAACTGAATATTACAGTTCAACTGTTCCTTCTGCTCAATCCTGCTTCCCTCAACCTTCACAAGTCTTATTCCTGGAAATGCTCCCCAGTAAACTTCTTGCACATATATTCCAGAAACTGCTTCCTGAAAAATCTGACCTATTAGAGTTGATATCAGGGGTGGTACTAGGAATGAGCCCTTGACTGGCTGGCAGTAAAGACCTTATCACTAGTGGTAGGTGAAGATTGAGAAGCCTTGGCATGATCTTAAGGGCCCTGTTAAAACTTTCATCAGTGGTGAAACTGGTTCTGAACCCAGCAGATGGGAATGCACTAAATGTTGCAATATTACAGGCATTTAAGAGGTGCTAAGGTAATATATACAAGGATTATGGAATCAGATGGATGGACCATCACTGCATTGGTTAATCATCAATAGTAGGTGAATTAGAAAAACCAAAGGGTCTTCTTAGCAGTGTACCACAAGCATGTCATTTCATCAGCTGGAGGACAAAAATAGTTTATGTTCCATCTCAGGACTCAGTCATAAGATTAGCAGAACTCCAGAAAAGGATGAACTATAAACCTTAGCAGATCTGCTGTGTTGGTTTAGGGCCTTTGTTGTGAAGGAATAAGACCCAGAGACTTGAAATGATTACCTTGCGTTGGTGAAGTTGGAAGTTTTGAATCCCCAGATACCTCTGAACACCTTAGGTCTACACTAGCCTATTCATCTCTTGTAAAAGCTTTAGCTTTGTCCCCTTGCTTAAATATGATGCACAGACATTTTCTTGTTAGATAATGTGTACTCCCCTCAGGATCTACCCCTGTATATCAGACCAATAAATGGATCAACTCACAACATAACCTTGTCCTACCAAGGAATCCTGGGCTCACTAGGGAAGAAAATGAGGTCAGGGTGTGGAAGAAGCTGCAGGATGTAGTCAACATGTTGGGGCAATAAAATGGAGAGTGTTTGTGGGACCAGATATTGAGAATGCTGAATCAAGGGAGGTAGAATGTAAAGTAAAATGAGGGAGAATATCAATATGGGAGCATTCATATACAATAAAAGATTTTAAATCCTGGAATTATAACATATAAAAAGTCCCCTGGGAGACAGTGCTTATACACACTGACTGGTTTTTAGAATGTGGATAAAGAGATGGTCTACGCTAAAAGAAGCAGAGATGCCAGATCTATCATGGAAACAAATGGAAGAAAGGATCAAATGTCTCAGACAAATGAATGTTATAGAGTGGATACACTAACTAAAGCCAGAACACTAATTAGCTGACTATAAGGGAAAGCCTAGAAGACACTCCATTTATCAAAGTGCTAAGGGAACTGTTGCCAATATGGTCACCAATACTGAGCATCAATAGTAAACTCATTGAAGCTGTCCTCTGTAGGCCAGAGATGCTGGTGAGGACTGGCTTCCTTGAGAGCAATGTGGTAGCAGTCTTCCTAAATCATAGAAGCCATATAGTAGCACATGACCATCAGAGCCAGGTAGGATGCAATTATCATGAGCATCATGGTTAGAGATAAAAAGCAAACCTGTAATCCCTACTTTAAGAAATACATAAACTATGAACTTTGTCTTTTCATCATCCTAGTCAATAGCCATGAAGATTCAGAACTGTACCAGATACTAAATATGAACCACATTTTTGCTAAATCACTCTTGAGAAAGCAAAAGGAATTGAATTAAGGGTACCTGGATTCTAGGACTATGTCTTTGTCCTTGATTCATAAGATGTAATTCAATAATAAAGAATAATATAGCCTATTCAACATGTAGAGGGTAATATGCCAATGAGAACATTTATGAAGAACAACTTTATTTCTACTCACAAGAGGATAAGGAGAGTCTTCTGATTGTTCGAACAGATTTCAGTTTCCTTTGGAAAGACTGACATGGGCACACAAAATCATAGTTTGGTGGTAGGATTCTCAGAAATGGGAAATAAAACTACTCTAACCATTATAAGAAATGTTTGAAATGACTTATACTAGCAGCTTAACAGTGGGTATTTGTAGGTGATGGGATCAGCAATGGGTTGGTAATTCTCTGCTTCTCTACATCCATTTCCCCTCCTTCTCTGCCCTAACTGGTCCTTGGGTATTGTTTGCTATGGACTCCATCTCTGAGGCTGTCTTGCCTTTTTTGTTCAGACAATAAGAGACAATCTCAGAGATGAAGAGTGGAGAGAAGGAAGGTTGGGTGATTTACTCTCCTGCTGCTCCCATCCTGGCTTTGGTTTTTAGTTCTATGTGTAAATCCATTTCATGTTGGATGACCATTCTATGACCAAGCTTATAATTCTGGTTGAGTTTCATTAACACCCTTCCCTCCCCATGACCCTTTAAGCAGAGGGATAATAATGATTTCTCACTCATATTAGACTCTGGGTTCTTTGCTATCCCTCTTGAGTTCTCTTAACGCTTCCCACACTCCTGTAAATGGTCTCATTGTTAAACTGTCATCCATTAAATAAACCCTTTGAGTGTGTGGTCTGTTTTCTGCTGGGATCTCTGACTTACAATGCAAGAGAAATTTTGGGATTTTTGGTATTTATTTTCATAATAATCATGTATATTTATAATGAAATTTCAAGTTTCGTATTATTATGTTAAATTCACCCCTCAATGAGGAAAAAAAATGAGAATTTTGTGACAATAACATTTTTATTGAAAGTATTAATAATGTTACATGTGCTGATGCAATGCTTTTGCTGTTGTTTTTGGTTTTGGCTTTTGTTCATTTGTTTGCTTTTCGTTTGGCTTTGATGGTTGATTCCAAGTGAAAACATTTAGGGGAGATGGAGATACAGAACAGAGGGATTATATGCTTCGAGTGTTGCTTTGTTATTCCATTGATCACAGCAAAGTTCAAACTCATTTCTTCCCATTTCTGTTCAGTGCTCAGGCCTGTGCTGATGAGTTTAGAGCTTACGTGACTGAAAGTCAAAGCTATAGGTGAAGTCAGGTCAGTAGGGCAGATATCCAAGAATGAACACATTAAGTTAATTCTTTAAAAAAAAAAAAAAAAAGAAGCACCTGCAAGATGTTTGTTCTCATAGCATATTGCCATATATATTCATCTACTTCATGCCGCTGTTCATTTGAGGTAATGTATAAAAATACCCCATTGTCGCATAATAATATATGCAAACACAATCTCATCATTTTGACTTAAAGCATTTTACTAGAAAAATTAAGTTGTGGCTATATGTAAAGTTGGCTAAATTAGGAAATAGTTGTCTAATTCAAAAGCTTAGTTTGGATTTCAATACCTGGAGACACTCTTCGTCCCCCATGTACTATGAAGAGAGAAGTAATTAAGTTCCTATATTTAGAAAGAATTGGTTTGCTGTTTAGACACATCATTTACCTTTTACTCAACTGCTCCATGGGAAGACAGACAGATACAGCTTCCTATGCGTGCCTCTGCATCTGTGCAGTTTGTGCAAAACAAACACCCAAACTCTTTGGGGATCATTCAGTTAGAGAGTGAAATAATGAAAACATTTTATCAAGAGGGAAATATCAGTTTCTGACAAGCTCATCTCTGTGGTACCCCTTCAACAAAGGTATTAAAGAAGAAAATATCTGGGCATACATCTTATTCAGGATTCTTAATGTCATGCTGCTACCATCCCAAGGATAGCTTGAAATGAGGCCCCTCCCCACTACAGGATAAGACAGCACTAGTTAGTGTTAGAAGAGACAATAGGGATCATGTTGTCCAATACCCTCATACTTTGGTGTAGAGAGTAAGACTCAGGTTAAGAATCTTCTCCAAGGTTATTCAGCTTCTTAGCACCAGCTCTCTTGCCTCTCTGACCAGTTCATCCAGGACATTGAGCTGCATCACTGCTATCCTTTCACTTAGTTTGGCATGTTGGAAACTCAGGCTAAATGACAGGCAGGATTATTAGGAAAGCAAATTTAAAAAGAAATCAACACTTCTTAAATCAGATTAGTAAGAAGAGTGTATCTAGGAGTGCAAGTGCATAAGTCTTTTGGGATCATACGTTGAGTGGCATTCACTGCTCAGTTATGCACTGGACCATCTATATGTTATAAACAGGAAAATGAATATCGAAGGAAATATTGATGGTTTGGCATAAAGCTCAGATCAGTGAAACTTGAAGCTATAGCTGTTGGTAGATTACCTAGGGAGTTTCATAGAATGAGGAAAGGGAGGGGATAAGCATAAAACTCTGGGAAACATCAACATTTAAGATGTAGCATCAGGAACAAATGCTTCAAATGACACCGTGAAGCCACAGCCAGGAAGAGGGAGTTGGAAATTCAACTGAGAATGAAATATCCCAATCCATGATTAGAACAGCGTTTTTTGTTGGTTGGTTGGTTGGTTGGTTGGTTGGTGGTTGGTTGTTTGGTTTGGTTTGGTTTGGTTTAACAGAGGGAATGAACAGCTTTGTAAAAACAATGTAAGGGATGAAATAATCAAGGGACTTACTAGGGTCTGTTAGCTAGGCACTTATAAAGAAAGATTTTTTTTTATATTGACAAAAGTAACTTCGATGAAGGTGTGAAAGTGGAACAAGAATTACGGTGAGAAAAGGAACTAAGTTGGTGAGAAAGTGACAGCAGGTATTCGCCTTATTTTTAAAGGAATTAAGCTAAAGAAGTAGCCAGTGAGAAATGTGGTTGACAAAAGGTGTTGTCTGTAAGAAGCAAGAGGTCTGGCCACAAGTCCTGGATTCAAAGGCCAAGTATGTTCCTTTTCTGTCCCTTTCTCCATCTAAACACCCCTAGTGAGGTAGTGACTAGGGAAATAGATTTCTTCTAAATACCATATAGACAAATGGCTGTGTGTGCGGGCAAAATGGAGAAGGGAAGAGAGGTCCTTAAGTCAATCTGTCACATCACAGCATCCCAAGTGCAGGATGCATTAGGCTGGATGAGTTCGTGAGTCAACTGAGCTCTTACATTGCAGCTACCACAGATGGGAGTATTACCAAATCTAGCCATGGTGATTAGCCCTGACAACTCAGTTCCGACAGATTCACTCAGAATCACTGTTGCAAAATGACTCAGAGTTTAAGAGAGATATTTACGAACAGAGAACTGCTAAACTGACACTGAGTGATTGAGGTTAAAAAATAAATTACAGCTTCTTCACCTGAGTCACTCATCTTAGATGGATTCTTGCCAAGTTAACTGGTCACTCTCAATTGCCTCAAGACAAAATACAGGTCTGATAGTTGCCCCAATATTTCTCCATTTAGTGTAAAGCATGCTTCCAGGAAGAAAGTCACAGTATTTCCATAAGAAATGTTGGGATCCTTCTAGTCACATAGACAGGTTAAATTAAATCATAATCACTTTTTAACAAAGTGAGTTGCATGCTTGGGAATAGTAAATTTTTCAATGAACAGTGAAAATATTCTTGGCATGGACACGTTTCATGCAAAGGCAGATTGCTAGATTGTTTAAAATTAGCTTTCATTATTATTCAATGATGTGTCAAATGAAATGAGCTAAAATAGATTGATGTTGTTACCTGGTCACTGGTATGCAGCATGCTGCACCACAGCAGACTCAGATGGGGATGTTAAAAGAGCAAAAACTTAGCATTCCCAAACATCTATTACGTCGTGTCAGTGACAATGCACTATCTCTATTGATATGGACACTACCTGCCACATTCTATGCTTCTCTGCCCAGTCATAACCCACACCCTTCAATATTTAGGTATCCCTAGAGTCCGCCAGAGCTTCGGCTGAGATCTTGAAGGTCTCACTCCTAATCTAGTTGCAAAGAAGAGATGGGATATTTCAGAACATTTTTGCATCTTCAATTCCTTGGGGTTAGTGAGTACTAGCTTACTCTACGCTTCCTAAGAAAAATAACAGGACGAGTCAGATCTTTCTTGAGATCTTTGGAACTTCCCTCCTATATCTCACCGTCCCAGAGACTCTCCAAACTTTTGTCCATCCCAGTCCTAATACAAGCCACCAGGACAAGGAAGAAATGGACCAAAATGGCCATTGGCCAACGTCACTCTCTGGGACCAAAGACCATTCTGGTTGTCCATAAAGTCACTCTGCAGTGAAAGAGATATAAATGGAGGAATAGATCTGCTCATCTCTCAGCTTCCCCCTATACTCGGCTTCTACAAAGCTGATTTTCCACTTGAATACTAGCATTGGGGGAGCCAGGCCGTTTTGAAGCTTGACAAGTTATCAGGGATCAGAATAAGTTCCAGCTCTAGAAAACAATAGAGTAAAATTTAAGATTAAGGATAATGGAATGTGGTTCTTTATTAGTTACTAAATATGTCATTCTAGACAGATGATAAGACTGCAAAGGGTGCTTTGGTGCCCTGCTCTGAATCACTGCGCTGGACCACACACCCAACTCCAGCTGCTATGAGGAGAGGTATTAACAGTTCACTACCTTTCTCCCTGCCCAGGACCATCCAGTGACTGATCTACAAGGGATACCAGACACCAACTACCTTGCCTTAAGGTCGGAAAAACTCTGTGGTACTTTCTGTGCTTCAGAGCTTCCTGTGGAATTAGGTTGATACTAGTCACCAGCAGAGACGATATTTTGTTTAGTTTTTTTGTTCTTGTCCTATCCTGTTTCTCTCACTTACCTTCTTGGAGAACATTCCCTCAATTAAGTCACTATTCCAGGAACCTGTGTCTCGGGATATGCTGGTAAAACTCCCAACCTAAGACAACTACCTACTCAATAGGATTAGTTAGAAATAAATAAGGATATATATGTAAAACATATGCTTTAGATAAATTATGCAAATTATAGTAATAAACAGGTAGACAAGAATGCAAGAAATCAAGTGCTAGATGAATATTTGTACAAGGTCTGAAATTTTATGCAATCAATTGATGATGGCCAATATGCAAAGAGATGAACCTACATTTGAAGCAAGGATGGTTCTCTTTTGATGATTCCTTAAATCCTCAAGTAGAATAAGAACTGACACAGGCCATAGGACCAAAAAGCTAAGAGGACTGGACTGGCTAAGGATGAGAGCAAAACAGAAGAGAATTCAGCATACCATTAATGGATGTTTTATTCTTTGGAAACCATAGCCAGCACACAGTGACAGTCTTTAAGCAGTAATGATTACAGGATAATTTACTGTATGTTAATTAAATGTTGACTTTGAAATTTGCATTAGAAAGGTCATACAATTATATTTCACAAATCAAGAAACAATTTTTTCAATTTTTTCTTTGCTAAAAGTTGTACATGGTAAATACACATCAACGAGGAGGTAACTATGAATCTTACAGTAAAAATAATTGTACTTTGGATATAGGTTTGTCTTAATTAGGGGATATGGACATCGTTTTCCTACTAATTTTGTTTCAAAAGAAATTAGCTTCAGGCTGTGGACAAGAGATACAAATTTTAAATGTATTTGAAAACAATCCTAAATTAAAAATCTTCTGGATTCAGAATTAAGATTCACAATGTTACAGTTATCATTCTAGATCCTGAAAACTCAGGTCACAGGTCAATTCTTACAGATTAAACTTTCTTCTAGTGTTTTTTTAGCATAGCAGATTCTTACTAACTGCTTTTTGAATAAGCCAACGAATAAATAAGAATTGATTGGTATAGAATTTCAATTTGGACACCTTTCCATTTTAGGGAAGTTCCAGACATTTTTTAACATAGTAGATTCTTACTAACTGCTTTTTGAATAAGCCAATGAATAAATAAGAATTGATTGGTATAGAATTTCAATTTGGACACCTTTCCATTTTAGGGAAGTTCCAAACATCCAGTATTTAGTTATGTAAATCCTATATTTTATTTAACCTATCTTCCAGCAGATAAGAATTTGGATTTAGTCCTCTAACTTTTACCGAAGAAAATACTTGAATAAACAATTTTTTCCCTTGTTTTTATAAATCTCAGATTTCCTGAAGGGTAGATTCCTATAAGATACATTTCTAGGTCAAATAGCATGGATATTGTTACTTTAAGCAAACCTGAACATAATTTCAAGTGTCTTTTTAATATTTTATTCTCTTGTTTATTTCTGCAAGAGTTTGTGAGTTTGCCACAGCTCTGTGTATTACTTGACAATCTTCAAATAGGTCCTCTGACAATTCCTCTCATCCCTGTCCACATATATCATCCCTCTTGTCATGAGAGAAGACTAATTCCCTCTCTTTGCATTTCCACTGATTCTAACTTGCTTTGACCAGTAGAACACAGCAGAGGTGGCCCAATGCTGGTTCGGGGCCAAGACTATAAGAGGTCCAGCAGCTTCTACTTTGCTCAGAGCCAACCATGATGCTGCAAATAAGCTCAAGTTTGGTGAATAAATGCTAAGATACTCTGAGGAGAAAGAGAAAGGCCATATGAAGGAACATGATGAAACAGATGTCTGAGTGAAGACATTTTAGGCTTTCTAGTCCAACCAATGCCACCTGGAGTGAACTAACTGATCCCTGCTCAAATTCCTCAAGTATAGAAACATGAGAAAAATA
Organism: Mirounga angustirostris; assembly: GCF_029215605.1. Taxonomy (NCBI): domain Eukaryota; kingdom Metazoa; phylum Chordata; class Mammalia; order Carnivora; family Phocidae; genus Mirounga; species Mirounga angustirostris. The sequence goes on along the minus strand of NW_026991711.1, from coordinate 106,539,664 downwards.
AATAGGTGTTTTAAGCTGCCCTGTTTTGAGATGATTTGCTATGTAAAATATAGACCTATGTGAAAAATGATCATTTTAATATTTACTATTATGACTGTCAAAAGATTCCTTTATATAAATTTTATTCCATTAGATATCAATGAGGCTGAGCATCTTCTCATATCTATATCTATTTATATTTCCACCTTTGGACTCTGCCAATCTTAGTGCTTTGACTATTTGTACTCTGTCAAATTTTGTTTCATATTCTTCATCTTGTCCTTAAGGATCACAATAAATCCCTGTAACTTTGTAGATTAAGGGTTAAATTTTATGTCACCAGTTTTGAAAAGAGCCCACATTGTTTCATTTTTTATTTTCCCTCAGTTGTCGTGGTGTTTTGTGTGTGTGTGTATGTGTGTGTGTGTGGGTGTATGATGTTTTGCCAACATCTTTATCAGTTGTTTCTTTTATGATTTCACATTTAAAAAGGTTATATATGATAAGAGTTTTAGAATATTCAACCAGTTTTATTCCACCCATGGTTTCGTTTTTAAGTTTAAATTACAACGATGTGAAGAGCTAGTCAAATACCTCAATGTCATCAATTAAAAACCTGTGCTTTCTCCATGTTTAGTAGGTATCAATTGTACACGTAAATTGGGCTAATTCCTACCATGACACTTTTAAAAAACTTTAAACATAGAAATATTCTTTTTTTCTAGGCAAAGCAGAAAGTTACTAAATCAGAGAACTAAAAGCGGTAGATTATCTTATAATTGATGATAGATATTGCTACATTTTTTGCTAGAAATATTACAAGATCACAAAGAATTGCTTGAATGCCCCATCCTTTGAATGCTTCCCAATTTAGTCAAGCTTATGTATAAATAGAAATATTCTAATCAGATTTTTATTTGAATTACATTGGATTCATAGATCAATGTAGGAGGATTCTTTAAACATATTTGATTTTTCTACATGTATTACTTCCAAATTTTTTTGTTTGATTAATAATGCCCATTTCAATGAGAAACATTTCTTTTTTTTTAACCACTTTATTGAGATATGGTTGACATACAAAAAAACCGTACATATTTAATTTATACAAATTGATGAGTTTGGAAATAAGTAGAACATCCACATTTCTTTTAGTGTTTATTCCTAAAGGGTTTATGCTTGGTTTCTAAGGTGACCAGAATATATATTTTGCTTTCTAAATAGTTGTTGGTTTCATATAGGGAAAATCAAGCACTAATCTTCAGGAGAATATAGGAAAAGGAAACCCTGGGAAGTCAGGTCATGTTTGGAAGGGCATTTCTCTAGGAGTTATTAATGAATGCTCTCAGAGGAAAAAGGAACAAAGATTTTAGCAAGGAGAAAGGCCAAGTTCAATAGGAAGGAAAGGTGAAGCCTGTGTGGAATTGATGAACTACAACCAGGGTAAATATCAAGGTCCTGGGCTTTAGTGAACTTAAAGGAGCCACATGAGGGTGAGATGGAGTCAGGCAAATCATGAACCAAGTACATGAATTCTGATCTTGTGCCAGAATGATCTTTGATTCGAAGAGTCCCCATGTATCCTGCTAGACTGGGTGAATCTTGAAATATGGTGAACTGTGTTAGATACCACTTAGCTAACAAGTCATAGTCCTTAAATTAAACTGAATAACCAAAAAGGTGACCCAAGTACTAGTCAAGTTGCCACCAACACATCCTTGATCATCGCTATGGATTACAACAGAGTTAATAGTCCACTCTGAAACAAAGACTCCAGATGATGATATAGTCCTTGACACTAACAGTGTGAAAAGAACACTGAATGTCAGCACTTTCATTAGTATGTAAGCACACACACACAAAATGATCATTTCTTCCAGAGAAACTCAGATTTATAAGTTGTCTTAATATTTAAATTTACAGACGACCAAATTGAGGCTGCACAAGGAAAAGTTACCACATACTGCTGTTATTTACAATAACAAGGTATTCACAATATGCAGTCCAGTCTTTTTGGAACAGGAAAGGATATAAAAAGGAATACCTTCATAATGAAGTGAAACAGTAACATCATGAAAGCTATAGGTATGTGGATGGATGTGCGTGTTCATATGCATGTCTCCTGTGGAATTGCTGGAGGTTAACATGGAGCAATGGTTTGATGGAAAAAAGCTTTCAAGAAGATAGTTCTTAGATTCTAAGTGTGTGTTTCAAAATCCTACCTAAACTAATAACCTTCTGGTAAGAAGACTAAAGGAGTGAGTGGAGAAAAAGGAAATATGATAAAAATCAATACATAGTGCGAGAAAATCAAAGTAGTGAGAGAATGAAAGGCTCAAAAGACACGTGAGAGATCATGGGTGTGGTGTGCTCTGCCAGGCCAACCACCTGAGGACTTTTCACAGAGGTTTCTGTTATTTTTGAGACCCGACACGTGAATTGCCAGAGTGGGATTTTTTTTTTTTTAAAGATTTTATTTATTTATTTGACAGAGAGAGAGATCGCGAGAGAGGGAACACAAGCAGGGGGAGTGGGAGAGGGAGAAGCAGGCTTCCCGCCGAGCAGGGAGCCCGATGGACCCCGGGATCATGACCGGAGCCGAAGGCAGACGCTTAACGACTGAGCCACCCAGGCGCCCCAAGAGTGGGATTTTTTTATCCACATATATTAAAAACATTAAAAAAAAATAGACTAAAGTATTAGTGTTCCTCAAAAAGTTTGCAGCAGATGGGATGCTTGAGAAGACAAAGCCTCTCCAAATGAGGAAATCGAAATGAGCCTGATCTGAGGGGACTTGCATCCAGGTCATGGACGTGTTAAGGCCTCCAAATTCCATCCGTTTGGGATGACGCTTCAGTATGACTCCCAAACACCTCCAAGAAGAGAAATCTGCAAATTCCTCTAGGTGTCATCAACCCCTCTAAACAGAAAATTGATTTTAGCTATTTAACTGCATTTAGAAATCACAGGACCAGAGCCAGCAATAAGTCGGGGAAAATGACAATATGTTGCTAAGTAGAAACCCTAAATCAGGTGGTGAATGTGAAGTCTCAGAATGAGATGAACACAGAAAGTAATCAGGAAGTGCCAAAACAAATTAACCTTCTGGGGCTCTTGTTACTAATGGAAAGTTGAAGCCTACAGCACTGTGTACACTTGTCAGGTCAGACAGGTGCCCTTTCATAAGTCATACTCAGCAACAGCCTGGGAGGAATTCTTTGACTCAGATGCTCTGAGCTGAGCAATATTCTTGGGAAATAAGCAGCGGTGTGCCCTCATTCTCACTTTCTCTCCCTCTCCAAAAAAAAAATAAATAAATAAAAATAATAATAATAATAATTTAAAATACCCACTTTCTACTTTTCATGACTACCCTAGCTCAGAGCAAATAAACCAAGCAGGGTCGATTCCCCAAGTAGAACTTACAAATGTAGGTGAGCAATGATACCCTCTTCTCTCTCTAATGAGCAGGTTTTCCCAGCAGTCAGTTGGCAATTATTCAGTGGCCCCCAGGACTATGCAACTACATCTCAGACTCCAATCTTGTTTCATCAGGAGCATAGGAAAAGTTCACAGCAACTAGGAAGGGTACTCAATAAAAAGCAATCCTTGATATACACTGCATTGAGGTATCAGAATAGAAAATGTTTCATAATATTCAGTCCCCTGTCTATAAATCCAACACCATACATTTTCTACAATCTGCACTTTTCAACACCTTTATCTTCATAGAAAAAGTCTAACTGGAAGTTATTACAGTTAAAAAAAAAAAACAGATTTAGAATCTGAACACCAGCGTTATAAGAAAAAAAATTGTCACCCACTGATTGATTGATTGATTCATTCATTCAGCCGTCATGAACAAAGCATTGTGCCCAGAAATACAACCGCTTTAATACAACCTGGGTATTTTTTCTAAAGTCTAAATCATATCCATTTATGGGTTGTCTACAGGATGAAGAACACACTCTTAATATAGTTTATATTTTGCTACTAAAAGGGGGTGTATGGGAGTTTGTTACGATTATAGATTTTCAAGCTCGACCCAGGCCCCCTGAATCAGGTTATTGATTTCTACCCAGCTCCCAAGTTACGCTGATTATGCCAGTCTACTCATTATACCTGGAGAAGTTCTGGTTAGCAAGCCCTCTGTGACAAACTGCTCGCTTCTGCCATGTCATCTGCGCCACCCTCCCCGCTTCCCAGGTATGCTCCAAGCCCCAGCCGTGCTAACTTATTTGAAGTCCACCCAAAGCAGGGACCCACAGGACTTAACTTCTTTATATGAAAGGCTGATCCTACTTCCTTCCAGTGGCTCTGCCCTGTATGAGTTACCCTATTCATTCATTCCCTCTTATTTCAACTAGTACTCTTCTTTCTGCTCCCACGTTAGATGACACTTCTTTCAAGAAGCTTTTCTCGACATCCCCAAATTGGATATGATCCCTCCCTTCCCTTACACTGCCATAACACACTTCTCTTACCTCCATTGGAACACTAACCCTATCTTTCTGTGTCTGCTCATTTATTTATTTATTTTTTTTTATAACTACTGAAGTCTTTAGGTACTTTTGAACTCTTATTGTTTTTATCTTTATCATGAGGACTTGGTTCTATCGGCACCCGACCGATAGAACATATTGAAGTGGCTTAATATTCAGTTGTTGAATGAATGCTTAAAAAGATTTCTCATTCATCTTTTCTAGGGTTATTTGCAGGTTAGGGATTTTTAAGTCTTAAAATCAAAATTTAAAAAATTAAAAAGCAGGAGAAGAAAGTGTATAGGGAGGGATGGATTCAGCAGGTCCTGTTCTGAGGAAAATTCTCAGGCATGCCCATGTTCCACTGATACTAATTTTGATGAATCGCTACCCCAAGTCTCTGGAGCTGAGAGGTGCTTCATGGGATAAAACCACAACTACTTTAGAATATGCTGTATTTTACTTTTTGTACCAAACGGCAGGTTTTAAACTCACAGAGTTATTTTCCTCTGCTGCTTTATGGCTGCTTGACCAAGGACTGCTTAAAACTGGCAGTTTGCTTTGGATAGAAAAGTCCCAGCAAGGGGGATATTCCAACAACAACATATTTTTTAGCTAATGATATAAAATGCATTGAGCTCACAATTCGGGAGGTATTTAGATAGATGTGCATGTTTGCCTTATTTCTCATGGAGAAGGTTAATGTAGTGTGTCTTATCTTTCTCAGACCACATGAACTTCTATTATATTCTTGTGTATCTTTATTGAATCATTTATATAGATTTCAGTGGCAACCCGGGTGCCCTCATATAGCTCCACAAAAATATATTTCAAGGTAATAAGAAAGTAGTTTCCTTTATTGTTTAGAAACTCAAAAAAAAAAAAAAAAGCTGCGCCCAGAGAAGGAGAGCTATCTCTTTTGAGATCTGATACATATTTGTGAGCCTATTTATCTGGTATAAGTTTCCTTCAGAGCGACAGTGGTACGTTAGCAACATGAACAAAAAGGCTTGGATAAGTTTGAGAGAGCAGAAAAATAAATGTATACATTTCCAAATAAAATAATTTCTCCATGTGAATTATAAGCAATATGCATCTCTTATTTTAACCTTTTTTTTCTTTTGCCACAACCTATTGCACCATCAAATTTAAAAAGATCTCCTTCCTATTTATTAACTCCATATGAAAGTATTGACCTGATGTTATCATGGTTTCTGACTTGGTATTCTCATCAAATCTACTTTCTTTCTTATCTTGTCTTTTCTTCTTAAACCTTTACTGTTTGTAATCATCTCTAACAAAGGATTAAAATTAGTTTAGTGTACTTTCTTATTATACTATAGGATTATTCATCTCCACCCAAACCAAGTTTTAAAACTTCCTGTAAAAAAACTATGTAGTTAAGGAGATGGTTTTGAACTTCATTGACAACTTCAACACCACTGCAATTCATGGAGTTTTTACAAAGTCCTAAGCATTGGTCTAGTCGTTTTCGCATGTTTACTCTGACATATAATTCACAGAAATACTGACATTTTTCACCTGAATAAACTGAAATATTAAGCAAGTTGCCCAATTTAAAAACTAAAACTAGCAAAGCCAAGATTTGAACTCGTGTTGCCTGATATCAAACTTAGTTCCTACCACATTATTTTGATTAAATATTTCAGTGTATGTAAGGAGATCCTTGATTTGAACTATGTGTTTCGCTTACCATATCACAGTTATTTCCAATGAAGAAATAATGTGAGCCTATACTTTACATTCAGAGAAAATATTGCTTAAAAGCAAAACTTTGCCTAATTGCAGAAAGAGAAAAATTATCAATGATTTTTCCCTAAGACCCATAAAACAGCAGGTGATACAGAGATTTCCCATTTAGTGTAAATCTCATTAGCTCTGTAATTTGTTCAATAGCATAATAAAAAGAAAATCTCAAGGCATTAAAGCCTTCTCAATCTTCACTGCTACAAGTGCCTGATGAAATAAGTAAACGATCCATCTTGCTTGGAAAGCAATTTTTTTTTATTCAGAATCACAACTAATTTAACAAATACAATGTCAGGACCACTAATTGTGTGTCTTTGCTTTGAAGAAAAAAGGAAATGGACCAAACATGAGTCAGTGTCAGAAGCACTAAGCATAAAGATACATCCAATGGGAAAGCACAGAACCTCATTGCCAAGGTGTGTGGCCAACTATTACTATGTAAGTTATAACGGACGTGGAGGGAGATATACATTCTATATCCCAAAGGGGAATGACTAAGCATTTCCTTTCATTATGGCAGGTCCCCAGGGAGGCATTCTAAGATAGTGAAGAGAGCATACTCTGCATCTGTCTTCTAATATGACTTAGGGCAAGTGACCATCTTCCTAGAAGCACTTTCCACATCTACCAAATAATCTGTGAGCACACGTTCAGCTTCATGTTATTATGAAACAATGGTAGCGTATCCTGAAACCTGGAGCTAGTACTGCAATGGGTTTCGGTGGTTAGATAGACTTAGTGGGAATGAAAGAAGACAAAATAAGTCTTTAAGTCATTTAGATATTGTTTGACGGTATAATCTATAACACAGCACATTACTGTGTGACATGATTGTTTTCCACAATAACTGTCTATTTTATTCTTAAATTTATTATGTATGCATGTTGACATAAGCTCAGGGCATCAAACCAGCATACCGAGATGAGGTAATAAATTTTAGTTTATTATTGAGTACGCTGTGTATTCTGAAGGTATTTGGTGTAATAACTTTCCTTGATTCTCATGCTGACAGCTCAATACTCCTCATGTCCAGGTCCCACTCACAGGTCCAAATTAGGAAACTCTGCTAGGTTGAGTTTTAGGGGCTGAATTGGAGTGAATAAGATATTAACTTAGAGACGTGAAGACAGTTAACAAAGGGACTGAGCCATGGATAGTGTCAAAGAAGGGAACCCGACGTTATTACCAGAGGAAAATAATCAAATGCCATGTGTCTGTGGTGATGGTGAATCCTTCCTTGAACAAACCACTGGCTGCTCAGTTAGATATTCTGTCCCCACTGGCAAGTAAAACAAGTAAAATAAATGTGATTCCTGCCTGCATGAAGCTTAAAAGTCTAGTAGATATGGTCAAGGAAGTAAGCTAAACATCAGTCCCAAAAGATCAATCTACTGCATGAAATCCATAAAAAGGAAAATCGTCTGTGGCTTAGGAGCCTGAGAGGCCAGCAGGGGATCAGGAAGTGTCGCATTAAATGAGAGTTACTGAGACAAATTGTTCAGCAGGGGCATGGGACTTAATGAAAGGAAAAGGTAAATTCTGACACGTCAACAGCTATAGGAGAGCAGAGGCATCTGGCCGGGTCGCAGGGCTCCGCACTCCTCCTGCAGCTCATTCCACCCCAGCGTCTGCGGCTAAGAGTAGCAGCTAGGACTCAGTGCTATTTTGTATTGTGCCAGATGCTGCTGAGAACCGAGCATTTATGATTATGTCACTTGATTTTAAAAGCACTCTTTTGAAGTGGCTGCCAATATTATTCCCAGTTTACAGATGAGGAAACAAAAACAAAAAGAATAGGTTTAAAACTACTAACATGTCCAAAGTCACACAGATGATAAATCACAGAGTCCGCATTTGAATCCGACTCTCTGGTACCAGAATTTGCCTCTCAATTGCTATACTGTTTTGTGTCCCAATGTCATTTTCATTAGGCTGCATTTTAAGGTTTTTTTGTTTTGTTTTGTTTTAAGATTTTATTTATTTGACAGAAGAGACAGACAGCATGAGCAGGGGGGAGCGGCAGAGAGAGGGAGAAGCAGGCTTCCCGCCGAGCAGGGAGCCCGACGCGGGGCTCGATCCCAGGACCCTGGGATCATGACCTGAGCCGAAGGCAGACGCTTAACTGACTGAGCCACCCAGGCGCCCCAATTAGGCTGGATTTTAAAAAGCAAGTTCTAGGGCGCCTGGGTGGCTCAGTTGGTTGAGCGACTGCCTTCGGCTCAGGTCATGATCCTGGAGTCCCAGGATCGAGTCCCATGTCGGGCTCCCTGCTCAGCGGGGAGTCTGCTTCTCCCTCTGACCCTCCTCCCTCTCATGCTCTCTGTCTCTCATTCTCTCTCTCGCAAATAAATAAAATCTTAAAAAAAAAAAAAAAAAAAAGCAAGTTCTACAGGGTGACTAAGCAAGAAGTAGAGGGTTTATGGTTACTATGCCTCTGCTTACATTCTGTTGCATCCAGCTTGATAATTTGGCATGTGCCTCGTGACTGGAACGAAATGCTCACTTTAAACTACAGTTCTGCTACTTGGAGCTCTGCCTCTTCTGTATTTGACCCATTGCCTCAAACCTCCTTGGCATCAAGTTGTCATAAAATCAAGACCTTGTCTCATTCTTACAGCCTTCCAGAATCACGTGTCCTGCCTCTGAATACAGAGTGGCCGGTGGGACTTGCAACGATCATTTGTTTATTTACACACTAAATATTTTGTAATTGTTTATCATTGAGACATTGCCTGCTTGCCTTGTTCTCCGCTCACTAATATTCCCACATTCTCTCTTATCAGGCTTGACCTTATTACTAGGATAGTTTAAACCTCTTTGATATCAACTATTCTGAATACTCAGGAATGGATGTCACCAAAATCTCAATTTACCAAATATGTCTGCTAGTCTGAGCCTCTGACTATTGCCCACAACTGGATCTGTCCCCTAGTGCATGGATGGTATGGGTAGAAATGTCGAGGGTCCAGATTATGTTGCTCTGCATTTTTCTTGCTTCCTGTCCACAATAAACTAATATACAGTTTGTGCCCTACACACAAGCAACTATCATTAAGGACAAGCACGGACAAGTGGGCAGCACACATTCATTTCTCAAACTATGTGTCTCTGGAGCTGTTGTTTCCTGATGCGGAAGCTTTCTCTTCTTTGGATTACAGCATGAGGGTGTCTTTTTCAATTTCCTGTGAAAGTGCTGAGTAAGAATAAGCTATTTGAAGGCAGCTTGGGTAGCTCTGTGCATATCTCCACCAATATCTGGGACCATTGACCAAGACAAAGATGAAAGTTATTAGCTAGTGATTTAGAATGTAATTTGTAAAGACCAAACCCCCTTGGGAGGGGCCTTATATCAGCTCCATTTACATTGTTTATTGAAAACGTGTAGGTTGAGGATTTGCATCTGATTTATAGGGTTACACAGCTTGGATTGAGCTATGTTTACCAGTGCTTCGGCTCCCCTGGGATGAAAGTTCCTTGCATGTTTCTTTCAGGTTCATGATCTGAAAATAAAGTATTTCCTGTGTTACTAAGAAAGGTCCCTGGAGCTGCGCCTGGGCGTCTTGGACCTTTCTGATATTTGCCTGTGCTTTTTTTCTCCTGTTAAACTGTATTCTTCATTTCTATTACAACCTCATATGGAGTCTCATGGGTCCTTTCAATTGTTTGACCTCCTGTAATTGCCATAAGGCACCATATGTGCAAGCTACCGAGCTGGATAGGACTATTCTGATAATTACAAGTTGTTATTCTAGTTCTGCTTCTTGATATACATTAAGAGTAATAATGTCTCCCATTTATTAACCAAATATTACTTAGTAAGCATTGAAATATTTGCTTTACAATTATTTGATTATTTAATTAATTATTTAAATATGTGCTGAACATATTTTATGTGCCAGATACTGTGGTAGATGTTTGGGAAGCAATAGTTAATAATAAAGTTTCCCTGGCATCTGCAGAGCTTCCAATCTCCCAATAAACATAAATGACATTACTTTCAGCCTCACTTTTTTTACGGTACAGAAATCACTCACAAATATCTTACTTTTAGAAAAACGAGACTGTAATTAGTTTCACAAATGCTCTGTAGCAAATGTGTTTCCTCCACTACACAGCGTGAACGTCAATAAATTTACTTCAGTATTTTCAATGATGTCACTCTACTTCAGTATTTTCAGTGATGTCACTCTATGCCTCATATGGATGTATTTCTAATTACCCATTTAAAATACTTGTCATTGCGTATTTGGATGAGTTCCTGTTTTTTGTCTGGCTTTTAATTTCAGTGCATGGAGCGCTGTTTGTGGTTGGAGGTGGGAGGACACTTAGTGATAAGACCATTGATAATACCACCACAGCCTTAGGCAGAGATTATTAGGTCTAAATCTTAATAAAGCCAGCAGAAATAATAGACAAACTTGTTTTGGAGGTCACCCAAGAATGGTAGTTATTGCCATTCTATTATCATCATCTCTTGAAATTTCCTGGTGGTTTGGCTCTGAAAATTACCAGGTTTCAGTCATTAGATGATTTGCGGGGAGGAGCAAATAAGTTTCCCAGACATTACTTCTCAATCTGACAAAAAGTCCAAGAGGATTCTATTAACTTATTCCAGGCTTCCTGAGTTAAGTCTTAAATAATCCATGAAAACGGAGGCAACCAAGGCAAAGTATTGCACTCTTCAAAGTAATTAAAGAGAAAAGTATAGAGAGTAAGACTGATTCCCTACCCTAATTCTCTCTTCCCAGAGATCCTTCATCTTGAAGACAAGAAGCAATTCTGAAACGTCTTCTTTTTTGTGATATCCTTTTCTCTTTTCATATTTGTCACATATAAGCTCATGGACGTATGAGTCTGTGAGTGTGGTCACACACACACACACACACACACACACACAATCATCTTTCCAGTAATAAAATCCCAAACTTAAACATTGGAATGAGCTTTGTGATCCTGACATGACTCCTAACTTTGCCTAGAGGAGAAGAATTTGTTTAGATGATTAAAGAGATGAATAATTCCTATTTATGATGGTCTGATCTCGGATCAGATCTAAGTAATTAGTCTAGAATTTGCTAAGTTGCCAAGTACAAATTCTAATGATATATTTAGCAAATGATGTAGTTCAACCGCAGAAGACCAATGAAGCCCAAGCTATAAAACCATCAGGGAATAGACTAGGCTCTGTGCCAGAAATAATATTTCAATTCAATCAGAACGTCAGGTCTATGTATATGTCCCTAACAGAGATAGTGTTTTTTCTTCTCCATCAATCATAAATACCTTCAGACTTTTATAAGGTAATAATAAATCTATTTCCAAATAATCTTGCAGACAAAACAGCCTTTAGATTTTACAGTTACATGACTAGCTTATTTTCCTTTGTGATGTTCACATTTTATCAAGTGCCTTGTAAACCTGATTTATTTCAACTAATATACAATAAAATCCTCATTACCTCAAATTATTGGCAGAATAAACAGTTCTGACTGTGTAACATTTGTAAAATAAGAAAATGCATGTGATTGACATCTTTGTGACATGTAACATCTTAAAAGAAATGAGTTGAAAACAATTCAATGTTTTCTTTTCAATGGATGCTCACCAGGCATAATTATATGTCCCCCATATGCAAATGATGTGGACCATAAGGCAGAATGACAACTTGCTATCATATTAAATTGAACATAGAGACAACTCTGCAAAAGTAACTGACATGTACCATTTGGTCAAACTTCAGTCTGGTACATTGATACCTTTGGAATCTGATGAAGCACAGGTGTCTAGTTAATGAAAAAGAAAGTGTGAGAAAAAATATAGATTAATAAATCCTTATATCTTTAAGGCTTTCAACGATTAAAAACAAACAAAAAAAAACGGCAAAAAGATTGATCTTGAAATGAGCCTTTCTGAATTCATATCATGGCCATTTCACCTACTAGTTTGATAACTACTCACCCTAATAATTCAATTATCTGAATTGTAAATGAAGTAAACACTTCTCTAGCCTGCTCTTGATATTTTTAATTTCACAAATGGAATAGTAATATATCCTTTCTTTGAAAAATATGAACAGAAAAACATGAACATTGTTCATTAGCTTCCTCCTTACTGTTTTTCTATCCCCTCAGAAATTCCTAAAGTTAAGAATTCAATGTCTAGACATTCAGTCTTTTTTTCTAGGTATTTACATGAAAATATTATTTTCCTATAAATGCTATATGCATTTCTCTAGAACTTTATTTTCTTTGACTTAACCATGTATCTTAGCAAAATATTCATGTCAGCACAGGTAGGTTTAACTAATTACGAAGGTACCATAATTGTCTAAAGGAGTCAAATATTTTCCTATCGATGGATGTTTATGATATTTCTAAGTTTTCACTCTTACAAACAATGCTACAGTAGCATCTTCAAACAAACATACAAATATTTCATTGTGATAGAATCATGCGATTGAAACTCCTGTTCAAAAATTGAATGTTTTTAATTTTGGTACGTACTGGTAAATTGCTTCTAAAAGGCTTTACTAATTATGCACTCTATACAATGCTATTCTCTTTCTGTTTCCTCAGGAACACTGGGCATTATCACATTTTTAAACATTTGACAATGAATTTAAAGCTTTTTTATTTTTTATTATTATTTTTTAAATTTTATTTATTTATTTGACAGAGAGAGAAAGAGCGAAAGAGGAAACACAAGCACGGGGAGTGGGAGAGGGAGAAGCAGGCTTCCCTGCTGAGCAGGGAGCCCGATGCGGGGCTCGATCCCAGGACCCTGGGATCATGACCTGAGCCGAAGGCAGACGCTTAACGACTGAGCCACCCAGGAGCCGAATTTAAAGCTTTTTAAAAAGACATTTCCTTGATGACTGATTCTTCTGTACACCTATTAAAATGCTTACTAGCCATTTCGTCTGTATGTCTTTAGTGGTATATCTGTGTCCATCCTTCCTACATTGGGTTGTCTTTTAGAAATTCTCTCTCTCTGAAGGAAAGTATATGTTGTATCAGACTTTCTGCCCTTCTGTTAGCCATTAGCATAGTGTCTTAATCTTAAAACTGCTGGGAGAGTTGAATTGAAGTCTTCCTCAATGATTGTGATTTATCAAACATATTCATGTCTTACTATGTGTTTTAAATTAAATTTAAAACTATTAATATATCATACTATTTTTATTAGGTACTTCAGTATTTGTGACTAATGTGTTCCTATTGAATGATAACATTTGTTATTATTAAATGCCTCTTTTATCACCCCTTAAAATCCCATTTAAACATTAGTGTATTGAAGAATATTTTGTTGTGTTTTCTTAATTCCAGCATTTTTCCTTTAATGGTTTAAAATGTATGTATAGAATTGTAATGGGATGACTACTTTCTTATTTCTAGCATATTTATTAAACAGGGCCTAATACATGTCTATACTTTCTCTTTCCATCATAAGAAAACTAGAATGAAAACATATTTTCAAGGTTGTTGTTTATTTTGAGTATAACTTAGATTTTGGTACAAGATTGCTATCATTATTTTTCAACATAAAGCAAAATAATTGTTTAGAATTAAATTTAAGACTTACTAAATTATTTGCTCACATGTTGTTTTTGTAACTCATGCTTTTCTTTCATGGATTGATTTTTTTATCTTTCTGTGGTATACAATTTTTTGGAAATATTTCAACTATCCTTCATATTAGAATGCTAGAATGACCAAATATCAAATTCTAGGTTCAATTCATTTGCTCTCACAAATTTGCTCCAATGTCAAGTGATCACCAACTGTAGGACACACTGATGGATGATCCAAGGATTAGTTTCATTGTGCACAAGCAGGCCTGGGTCCTCTGCCAGTTTCCCCACTGGGGTGCGTACTTCAATCGAAGCCAATGGTATAGGACACCTGAAAAATAATAGTGATTCCTGGCCATCTATTTATCTGTAAGCTGGACTCTGAGTATTGTAAATACTTGTATTTCCTTTCAAAACCACTCATGGAGAGAACTCCAGTTTCATTGGATGTCAAGAACTGTCTCCATTGAGACTCTCCAGACTACAGCCTTAACACTCCCAAACTTACATTGTCAAGGATTCTGAAAATGCTACTCAACCCACACTGCTGAAGTTATTCGCTCACCAAGAGTGCCAGACTCTGGCTTGCTCTCTCTCTTCTCCAGAGCAGAATATTAATTTAAATGTTATGCTCATTTTTATATTTAAGGAAAATGCAGTCTTTTTAAAGAAAGAATAACTTGTTTTAAGGCAGTGTCTCTTTATTTTATTTTTTATGTTATGTTAGTCACCATACAGTACTTCATTAGTTTTTAATGTAGTGCTCCATGATTCATTGTTTGCGTATAACACCCAGTGCTCCATGCAATACGTGCCCTCCTTAATACCCACCACAGGGCTCACCCATCCCCCATTCCCCTCCCTTCTAAAACCCTCAGTTTGTTTCCCAGAGTCTGTAGTTTCTCATGGTTCATCTCCCCCTCTGATTTCCCCCCTTCCTTTTTTCCTTCTTTCTCCTAATGTCCTCCATGAGATTCCTTATGCATCTCTTTAAATCAACCATTAATGAACTTTATATTTGAACCAAAAGACATCCATGATCCATTGAAGTCCTATAGTTAGATTAGGATGACTCTGGTCCTTCTTGGTTTGTCTAATATACCTTTTTTTCTCTTTGAAATTCAGCTCAAGTATCACCTTCTCTGAGAATGTCTACTTGCCACCCAGAGACACGTAGATAGGTAGGTAGGTAGATAGATAGATAGATGGCAGATAGATAGATAGATAGATAGATAGATAGATAGATAGATAGATAAATTCTATATAGAGGGGTGCCTGGGTGGTGCAGTCAGTTGAGCATTGGACTCTTGATTTCAGCTCAGGTAGTGATCTCAGGGTCATGAGATTGGGCCTTGCGTGGGGCTCAGCACTCAACACGGAATCTGCTTAAGACTCTCTCTACCTCTCCTTCTCTTCTCTCCCCCACTCTCTCTCTTTCTCTCTCTAAAATAAGTAAATAAATCTTTAAAAAAAAGGAGTCTGTATAGAAAATGCGTACATGTATACACAAGATGCTCTATTCAGAGTTTTTTAAAAATCATAATTCTATTAAGTCTGAAAAACACGATGAAAAGCAACAGTCTCCAGCCTGACTCTTTTCCATTCTTCCTTCTATTCCTGAGAATCAATCTTTATTTATATTTTCAGTGCTTCTGAGTATTTCCTCCATATTTCAAAATAAGCAATAATCTCATTCAACATCCTCTATGTATCCCTTCTCTTTTTCCTAATGTTTGTTAGAGTAGTATGTTTAGTTATGCTCTTGTTTCCTTTGTAACTTAATATACTTTTTTTTTTTTAATTTTATTATGTTATGCTAGTCACCATACAATACATCATAGGTTTTTGATGTGGTGATCCACGATCCATTGTTTTCGTATAACACCCAGTGCTCCATGCAGTACGTGCCCTCCTTAATACCCATCACCGGGCTAACCAATCCCCCTTCCCCCCTCCCCTCTAAAACCCTGTTTGTTTCTCAGAGTCCATAGTCTCTCATGGTTCATCTCTCCCTCCAATTCCCCCCCCCCATTTTTCCCTTCCTTCTCCTAATGTCCTGCATGTTATTCCTTATGTTCCACAAATAAGTGAAACCATATGATAATTGACTTCCTCTGCTTGACTTATTTCACTTAGCATAATCTCCTCCAGTCCCATCCATGTTGATGTAAAAGTTCGGTTTTCATCCTTTCTGATGGCTGAGTAGTATTCCATTGTATATATGGACCACATCTTCTTTATCCATTCATCTGTTGAAGGGCATCTCGGCTCTTTCCACAGTTTGGCTATGCGGACATTGCTGCTATGAACATTGGGGTACATATGGCCCTTCTTTTCACTACATCTGTGTCTTTGGAGTAAATACCCAGGAGTGCAATTGCTGGGTCATAGGGTAGCTCTATTTTTAACTTTTTGAGGAACCTCCACACTGTTTTCCAAAGTGGCTGTACCAACTTGCATTCCCACCAACAGTGTAAGATGGTTCCCCTTTCTCCACAACCTCTCCAACATTTGTTGTTTCTTTCCCTGTCCATTTTTGCCATTCTAACTGGTGTAAGGTGGTACCTCAATGTGGTTTTGATTTGGATTTCCCTGATGGCTAATGATGATGAACATTTTTTCATGTGTCTGTTTTACTTATTCCTTTGAGTCTAGTCAACATTTCTGTTCTGCTCTGTATAAAATGAGCCACTCTATTTCTTCCAATACTTTTTTATCCCCTACACTGTATTTCCCCCTTTGAAACAATTAAAAATTTTTAAGGGCTAAATTTTGGTCTGCCATGATGATCAAGTCTTTGTTATTTACCCATAGATTGCCAATGAGGTGAGATAAAAAATAATGTTTATGTTATCCTACTTTTATAAATGTGATGCAGTCAAGACACTTTATGTTACAGAATTACACATCCTTTGCAAAGTGTACTGTGTTGTACTTCCTACTTCCCTTGTTGAGAATCCTAGAATTAATGGCATATGGATTCTCTTTTCTGATAGTCTATCAATTGTTAAAATCATGGCACATTTTAATTTCATATTTGAACCATGATTTTGTTGTGCAAATTTTATTTAACATACCTGCCTTTCTTTTTATTATGCAACTTTGCATCCCCAGCGCATAATACATTTTCAGAATGAGAGAAGATTCCATAGAAGGGAATATAAAATTATCAAATCAGTGGGTGGAAACTAAGGAAAGCATTTATATAAATGTTAGGTTTGTCACTGTTTCATAATGGACACAGCATTCTAGTCCTATTATTCCTCAGGAATTACCTGATGTCATTACTTTTCATTTAAGGAAATCAAGGAATAGAAAAGTTAAAGCTCTGGGCCAAGATCAAACAGATGTTAGTGGCAGGTCTGGGACCTAAACCCAACTTACCTACTCCCAAATACCCTTTCTCAGTGTGCTTACATATAATCCTCACTTATTCCACAGACCTACATGCACCCCTCAGAGTGGGAGGTCCCTGATGACAATGGAATGTTGGTCTTAAGAAAATAAATGGTATTCTAAAACTGGAGAAAAATTACCAGTCAAGATATGTTTTGCAAGAAACCAATGTTAATTGAGCATCTCATGTTTGTTTTGATTATGGAGAGTTAATAAAGTACTATTTTTTATCTCAAATATTGATATATGGAGGTTTCCATAGATGTTGTCTTACTAGTCAATTAAGTCTAATTAAGAGTTTTTTCAAAATCTATTTAAATTACATCTCTGTTTAATAAAGTTTTGGGTGAATAGCCAATCAATTCTTGTTTTCTCTCATTTTTCTTTTAGCAAATCAATAAATACTTTGTGATGTCTTAATGGATATTAAATGAGTTGAAATTAGGTTGTTCTGCTTCATTATCCAGTTAAGACATTTTCAACATTTATATCACAAACTTCCACTTAGAATATAAAACTTATAGTTTGGGAATAAAAGTTCTACATATGATTTTAAAACATTATAAAATTTGTTAAATTCTTGTTATCATTTCTGTTGGCACAATATTGCTACCACCCCCCTAAAAGTAAGTCAAATTCCCATATCTGGTAAAATCCCAAATTTCTTATTATATAATGGCGAAGAAATTCCTTCAAAGGATGTGTTCATTTTAGGCCATAACCATTTCTTTTTCAGGCCAGAAAAGACTTTTAAAGCCCTTTTGACATGAAGGATCATGCCCATCTCTATCCAGTCTCTAGAAACCATCTGTATTAAGAGTGAGTTTAAGGCAGGAGCAGAATTGGATTGGCTGAGGTCTAGATAGAACCGCAAGGGAGAAGGTACTTGGACAAAGATATGTTCAAACTGGGGAGAATGTGAAATAGACGTCCTCATAGCCAAGACCCTAAGGCTTGGGGACTTGTAAAATGTCAGGGCCAGTGTGACTGAAAGTCTGGCTCTGATACTGTATATGTCTACTCAAAAAAAATATTGCACCTTTTGTGGACAACAAGAGTTTCAGAATTCAGTGAACATGAGGAATCATTTATTCAGTATATATATAAATATAAATATAGATATATAAATAATATAAATATAAAACAAATAAGTTGATGTATATAAATATTATAAATATATAGAAACACTTAGCTAATAGGGACTCTGACAAAAGGGGACTCCCATGCTCTCAGGGGCTTAGGGCCAGTGGGAAGCTCCAACATTAGATCAAAGAGGAAGAAAGAAAAAGAATGAAGTGAGAATATTTGTTATCTACCTCCTCTCAGAGTTGCCAAGGGTTCAGTACATCCTCTAAGACACAAAGGCAAATGATTTGATGTCGGGGAACCTTGTGCTATGGACTCAAGGTTTGAACTTCGCCAAAATCCATATGTTAAACCCCTAAAACCCAAAGTGATGATATTTGAAGGTGGGGCCTTTGGGAAACTAGTTACATTTAGATGAGTTCCTAAGCGTGTTGCCTCCATGATGGGATTAGGGACCTGATAAGAAGAGAACAGAGCCCTCCCTTTGTGTACCTCATAAGGACATAACAAGAAGGCAGCCATCTGTAAGACAGGAAGAGACCCCTTACTAGAAACTAAACACTGTTGAACATTAATATTGAACTTTCCAGCCTCCAGAATTGTAAGAAATTCAGTGTCTGCTCACTAAGGCACCCCATCCATGACACTTTACTATGGCAGCCTGAGCTAAGACATTTTGGCTCCACCCATGTGTTGTGCCTGGTCAGACAAAAGCTAGAAACCACAAGAATTTGGCTGTTATGTGGTAAGCTTTGGCAGCCTTTCTAGTTCCATGCTAGTAGATGAGTGGTGCAAGCTGTGGAAGATGAGCCCAGTAATAGCCCACTGGACCACCACTGGACTAGTCATATGGCAGAATTTTGAGGTCTCATCACTGGCAATAAATGCTCTGAGCGTGGATTTCTGGCATTTTTCGGAACTTCGGAACTTCTTTTGAATAAACCCAAATTTTGCTTAAATCAGCAATAGGCAGTGTCTATTATTTTCAGCTAACTCTCCTGACATATTTCAGTAGCTATTTTTAAATATAGTTGTCATGATTGTGTAACTATTATAGATAGTGTGTATAAAGTAGGTTATTTTTATTCTAGCCAGAGAAAAATAGTTGAATGTATTGATAGACTCACTCCCTGCTTTTGTAATACATAGTGGCAAACCACTTCTACTTTTCTGAAAGAAGGAAGAAGGGAAGGGAAGGAAGGGAAGGGAAGGGAAGGGAAGGGAAGGGAAGGGAAGAAAAGGAAAGGAAAGGAAAGGAAAGGAAAGGAAAGGAAAGGAAAGGAAAGGAAAGGAAAGGAAAAGAAAAAGAAAAAAGAAACCCTGATATCTACATCTAAATTATAATTAAGTCTGGTTGTGTATCCTTAGCTCTGAGAGGACTGGTCAGTTTGGCTAAACTGGTCAATTCAATCCAACCCCACAGATGCACCACAACATACAAAGCCTCTGCCTGCAGAGAACAAGGTTAATAAATGGTATCCCCTGTGTTTTATCTGCTAAAACAAGTTTAAGCATAAGTTGCTTGTTCTTAGAATAGGTTCACCTAAGGCCATAGTGTAGTTTGGCTCATCGTTTACCTGACTCGGCTAGAAAATCACTCAATTTAAATTACAATATACAGCAGCTCAGTGAAAGCTATTTTCTAAGCTTTATTATGTTAGGGAACCAAAGATGGCCTAATCAATTTCAAGCAGTTTTAAAAAATCTTCCAGAATTGAATAAAGGAAGATGCTGTATGAAAGCCATTTAGATGAGCTTATGTGATATTTAAGACATCCCTCATTATTCTTCAACAAGGCATAATGCAGATCATTTTTATGCTTTCATATGCAAAAGAACTGTCATTTTTATATATTTACAGATCAAAATATCATAATTATACTTTTATTGTAGTTAGTGCTTAAATTAAACTAAAATCTATTAAATCCTTTCTTTTTGTCCTCAGGGTGAAACTTAAGAATTTTCCACCAAATTCATTTTCTACTCTCTTTTGTTCATTTAAATCACCCAGTGTCCGTATGTTTCCTTCTATTTCTACCTCATTAATTCTATTTTCCATCTATGCCCACTTCCTAGCCACAAAGGAAGCCACACCTAGTCAATCTAGTAAATTTACCTTGTGATGTGATGTTAAGATTTCATAAGTTTCCTGTGTGTGTAGTAATAGGAACTTTCTGAAGACAACGCATAGTCCAAAGATGGAAGAAGGAACCCTTTTAGATGTCAGAGTTCCAACCGAAATTTGCTATTGACTGTGCATTTAACACATGAGTTTCCTTTTTTTTTTCCTTCCTTCTTATTGTTAAAATGAGGGAATCAGGCAGAGATAAGTTTTATCTCTAAAATTCAGTGACTAAACTTTAGGTACTCTGGGAGGCTATTGTGAAAATTAATTTGAATGTAAGAAAAATCACACTGTGTTGATGGCCACCTACTGTAGCTTTTCATATGGGCAGAAACATATTTATATTTTGAGATTCCAAATCTGGCACAACACATCTGTGGTGATTTAAGGAGGCCACAATTTTTTTCACACTTTCCCAAAGAGAGGTAGAGTCAATGATCCTTTTCCTTGGGCTCTGACTGTTCAACAATAAGACTATGGTGAACGTTGGCCTGTGCCAAATTCCAAGAATTTGGAAGCTTCCACCTCCTATCCATTGGAACACTCACTTTTTGAAGCTATATGTTGAAAAAGTAAAGGCAGTGCTATGGAGAAGCTCAGGTGGATAAGAATTAGTCCCTAGCCAATAGCCCTGATAGACCTCCCAATTGACCATCAGGGACAACTTACCAGCCTTGTGAGTGAGCCATTTTGGAAGTGGATCCTTCAGCCACGGTTAAGAAATCCCAGCTGAAGCCTTGTGGAGCTGAGATGAACATCTCCACAGAGACCTGTCCAAACTGGAGATTTGTAGCAAAAAAAATGACAATTTTAAGCAAATAAGTTTTGGAATATTTTGTTATAGAATAGATTACTGGGATAATGCACAAGCACTATCCATAACTCTCATTCCTCTCAATTTCTATATTGTCTAATGCATGTGTTTATATGTATTTGAATACAGGAAATTAGCTTCATTAGTGGGAGGTCCAAAAAAGTACTAGAAACTGTGGGGCAAACAAACAAAAGATGACAAGGAGATCCAGGGGCATTTAAACAGTAAAAGTATAATCTCAGGAAAAGGCATAGAGATACATTGTTAATTTTAATATCTTCTATTCCATATTTCTTACTTCTCATTCAACCAAAGTTGATAATGCATAATTGTACTTATGGAATATTCCATAGTAGGTAAAACTGAAAAAACAAAACCTGAGGAAAGTCAATGCTCCGATTTTAAATACATAACATTAGTTTTGAGGACAAATGGCTTTTTCTATCTAGGATTTAACCCAAATTATAAGATCTATAGTCTTAAACTTTGTAAGCACTTTACGTGCCCAACCTTCAGCAAAGTACAACGTTTTAAATGATTTAACTCTCAAAACAGGTTAATAGATGAAATGTTTAATATAGTTTTGGAAGTCAAATGCTCATACTCAAACAAGACAACTGTTTAATGTCAAATGCTCTATTGTTATTATTGTTTTAATTTTCACTGAACTCAGCCCAACAGTTTTGAGTCTGTTGGGGCAAAATCAAGCAAGAATACTCTAAGCCTATTGTCCCTTTGCCAGAAATACCTTTCAAGCAGTTAAGACAGACTGCCAATGGCACCTCCAAAGGGAGGAGCCCATCAGTTCACGCCTCCTCACTCTCATTTTTCCCTCCTCCCCCATCCTCAGAGGCTTCAGAACCCCTAAACTGGATCCTTCACAAAAACCAAGACCATTATTCATCACAAGAAGTTCAACAGTCCCCTGGATTGTGATATTTGCAAATGTAAGTCCATAACAATTTTATTGGCCATTATGAAGGCAAAATTCCAATCTCAAGGCTGCTGATTGGCTGTCAGTGGGTCAAGTTTCCATTCATATAGGACTACGCACTTGTTTTTTTTTTTTGACTATGCACTTTTGATCTCACACATACAATAGTAGAATAGTAGTAAAAATTGGATCAATTTTACTCCGTTGAATTTATTTTTCATTAAGAGAGTTAGAATTCAGAGTTTGGGGCTTTTTGTTGTTTGTTTTAAAATATATTTTTAGTTACTTTTTACTTTTAGTTTTTATAGTTTTTACTTACTCTTTTACTTACAATATATAATGCCATTGCTCAGGATATTAGAGTAACATGAAAAGAGGTGTTGATACACTCTTGCAAGACAGTAGTCACTGCTGATTTAGTGCCTGCTCACAGAATTACTTCTTCCAAGAACTCATTTATTTGTGCTCTTATTATTGTATTTACATTTATTGTTATTATTTGGCAGTGGCCTTCACTTATTAATGACTGGAATTTAAACTTTTCAATCCTGTAAAAAACTCAACTGTTATTTATCACTCCAAGGTTGAGCTATACTTATTGCTTCTTCTATTCAGCACAGACCCAAAGAGATTTTTATAAAATGGCTTCCAAACTGATGGAAAGTCATCTTTTGTCTCTCAGAGATTCAGATTTGTGTCTAACAAAGTTTCAATTTTCTAAAAATTGTAATTTTTTTCCTCTTTTAGAGTTGGGAATTCTGTCTTTATCTTTCAAATAATTAAATATCTACATTTGAGCAATAACTTTAAAAGGTAGTATTTAGAAACTACAGAAACAGTAGAGCCATTATCTAGAGTTGTTTTTTCTTTATGTAATTTTTCAGAGAAATCTTATATCTTAAACAACTGCAAATGCTATTCATAAAACAACTGAATGTATCTCATTCTTTGTACTTTTTATATATTCTGTTCTTGAGAAAATTAATTTAAGTGAAAATTATGCCATTCTGGGCATAAAAATTATCTTTTTAATATATTTCTGGGAAAAAACAAATAACATTTGCAAAGAGATACAGGTCTCTTACCTACATCTAATCTAAGGCTTTCATTGTAAAATAACACAATTGAAGCATTATTTCCTTTAACTTACATACAAATTCCCTGGTATGTTTAAACATCATTTCTAATGGTTTTGGAATTTTTTTTCATAACTTTTCTGGAAAAGTAGGTGGATTTTTCACAGGACAACCTGGAGAGAAGGTAAAGCTCTCTTATCATTTCTACCATACAACATTATCAAAAGATGCTCTTCTTAAACACATGGGTTCTCATATACTAAGATCACCTACAAATATAGTTGTTGTTGTTGTTGTTGTTTTGTAATTGGATAACTTATTAAGGATGAAGAAATTAGGAGATTATTTTCCAACATAATTTTGATACTTACCAGGAAATTTGACTTCTGCAGATTTGAAGATCTATTGAACAAATTTAAAGCCACTTTTATGAATTACATATGATGCATCTCAGGTGGAATCACCATGATAAGTATATACTACATTTACCATAAATTACTGAGGACCTTGAATGTGGCATTACTTAGTATCTCTATACAAATTAATGTAGAGTCTAAGGAGAAAATATTTTATTTCCTGAAAAATGTGGCTTGCTTTCTCATTTCATTAGAAATGAGAAATAATCATAAAATTATTTGGTTTGCTTTCTCATTTCACTAGAAATGAGAAATAATCATAAAATCAATAACATTTTCTATTTTCTCTGGTTATCAAAAAGCAAAGAGTCAAATTATCCTGATCTTCATGATAGGTATAATTGTATTCTTTTTTTCTTAGATCACAGTTTTTAGCTTTCACATTATTGTTTTATTATTAATTATCAATGATCAGACAAATAAAAACACTTTTGTATTATGCTGTTTCTGATTATTCTTAAATTATGCACTGAAGAGTGCATTATACTCCACCCCTTTACTACATATAAATTTATTAAATTTATACTGAATTATAAATTAAATTATACAATTTAATACCCTTGCATTAAACTGTACAATTTAACTTATGTAGGGTCCAAATTAGAGACTAGAGGAGTGCCATGGAAAAGAAATTATGTTCTTGAAATATATGAAGTAAAATAATCTGCCTTAATATCTCCAGGTAGTTTTTGTTTTTTAATTGGCTTTTGATCTGAGACCCTCAAGGTTGGCACTTGTAAATAGCATATTTCTCTTCATTCTGTGGTATCAAATCTTTTTATCACCTTTCATGAGTTAATTTGGTTTGGGGATGCAGCTCACATATAAAACCAATAAGAAACAGTACTATCATTCTCTAAATCTTTATGCTTGATTGTATTGCAAAAAGAGTGTCAGAGTGAGAAATAATTTGGACAAAATCAAATGAGAAAAATGAATATACATTTATAATAAAGATATTCATTCAGAATTTGTTTCTGTGGGTATAAATCTGCTCTATTTCCTTTTCCCTATAATTCATTATATAAGGTTCTTGTCACTATAACAGAGAGACAAATTATTTCTTGAAATATCTTTATCTTAACATATTATATTAGTTTTTGTGTATAGTTATGTCAACTATTATTTTAGAAAAAGCAAACTGGTTGTCCTTCCAATATCTTCATGAACCCCCTTTGCACTCTTAAGATGCCACTGAATCATTGATCATTCTATTTTTTTACTTGGGATAAGAGAAATCACTCTGATTGGGAAGTAGTTAAAGTAGTAATTCTTCCTGTTCTACAAGTGACTTTAAGATGATAGAACAAAAGCTCATGAGTACTCCAATGGTCTGCCACTGTGAGCATAAGGGAAATATATGATTTGAAGATCACTGCCTATTGCCAGAGAAATCATAAGGTACTAACATTTCAGAAAGCTGGTAGCCATTTTTGATATTGTTGTATTTGAAAAAGAAAACCTTAAATTAGAATGTGGCCTCTAAGTAAGGACACTAGCAATGAAGAGTTTCCCATAGTGTCTGTCAGGAAGTTAATATCCATGCACAATTTGACATCACATAGTTTAGCAAGTCGTCACTCTAATTAGAATAATTTGAGTTTCCCCTTTAAATCTCTGTATTTCAGTGGTGTAAATTACCATACAGCTTTACTGTATTAAGGGTCTCCTTTGCCCCCGATGCTGCATAAACATAGCAAGGCAATCAGCATCAGCACTCCTGATATTTGTCCTGGCTTGGTCTTCAATCTCACCCACAAATTGTCTTCTCTCCTGCTTGCCACTCTTTGTCTGAGACATGTTATCTACTTCATCTGGCTTTGACATCTTGACTGATCTACTGCTTGATTTTGTGTGGACCTGTTAGGTTACTTATTAGTGGCTCATCTCCTCTTATCTGAGATGCCTCTTGTTTGGGCTGCCTACATGTTGTCATTAACCTGAAATCTGACCTCAGCCACCTTCCTGGATTTTTCTCATCCATACAGCTTTTTTACTAGGTCCAAAAAACTACATCCCAAATAAAATCTTGTTGAACTTTTAAACAGAATCTCCTTTCTTATATCTTTTGTTTGTTGGCTTTTGAACATAACCCTTCCCTGGATGTCCTTATCAGAGCATCACACCCAGCCATACCTTATTGGCCCAGGGCCATATATTCAGAGCCTACCTTCCTTCTTTCTCAAAAATAGTTACAGTCTCAGTGGTGTGCAGGAGCCTCATGTCATCAGCTCACAAGAGGTAATTGGTAAATATTCAGAAACTTTATGACATGATTGCTAATCCATTATTAGCTTGAAATGGGCCATGATAAAGAATTTACACCATAGAAATTGGCAAATGCTATAAATCAAGGCTTTTTCTGTCCAATCCCCTAACCCACCACCCACCCCTCCTTCAGCCACTTTGTCAGCATACCACTGGTCTTCTTCAAGAAGGGTCATCCTATGAGGCTGAAACAAATTAGAAAAACAAAACAAAACTTCAATCTAGGACATAAATGTATGATAATATCTTATCTCCTAGGGAGATCTGTATTTTATACGAATCCACTGAAGAATCACTTGAACTCAGTGTTTCCCAAACTAAGTGTCTCAAAATCACTTAAGAAGTAGATAAAACTGCAGAAATCAACACTCTATCCCAGCTACTTGCAAACAGACTCTTCTGCATGTGGGCTTTGGGCATCTTTGTTGTTAAAAATTTTCTCTGGGGAATCAGAATCTAGCAGAGTTTGAGAACCACTGAAAGAATAAATCTCAAATGGTGACAATTTCACTATCAAAATAAGTAAAAGGAGAGTCATTCAGAAAAGCACACTTCATCACTCACAATTAGGAGATGACCATTCATTCTATCCCAACCATACATAAGAGCATACAAAGTAAACAATGATACTGAGCCTCTACTCAGCCAAATGATAATCATGTTCTTTACTGATTTATCCCATGACAAATTCCTAAAGAATGACAAAAAAGATCAATGCTGTAATTTTTAAACTCCAAGAACCTCCTTACAGACTTTAATAGTTTTATTGAGTCTCTCTACAAAAGTGAGAAATTTCAATTGTTTTTTAAGCCTCACCTACCTGAATAACAATATTTTGCAAAAATGTTACCCGCAAAGAAAATGCTCCTTAGAATATAGATTGTTTCTACGTTGCCTCAGTTAAACCTGGACAAATAATAATTTTATTTTTTTCCTAAAACTTTGGGTTTAAATACTATTCTTTAAAAGGTGCTTGCCCATTCTCTCCCTCCTGTGACTCTCATTTAAAAGTGAATGAATAGAGAGAAAAATAGGGAAAAAATGGTTAACACAGAAGAGAGAAAATGGATGCAGTGATCCCTGAAGTTTAAGTAACAAGGCTTTTTAAGTCAGTGCAATTTTTTTTGCCCTCTTTTGACACTTTAAATAAGATGTATATGCTGGTGGATGTCTCAAGTTTTAAATGATGAACCAAGGAGTGTAATATATCAGAAGAGCATTCCTCTACAGACATTTTTCTGAATGAGCAATGTGCCACCCAGAATGTGCTAGAAAATGTTAATGGCTTTGAGGCTATACAAATTTGAACTTTATTGAAATGTGCTAATAATGAGAAGGATTGTAAAATTATATACTGGCTTATAGAACAGTGGTATAACGGCAATGTAAGCACAGGGACAATGCATCATCCTGCCATAGAGAAGGACCCCAGGCATTCAGCAATCAAGGGATGGGTACCACTAACCTTTCCCTTGCTGTGGCTTCTAACAAACTTTAGCAGCTAGGGAATTCAGCCTGACTGGAATAATTAGATTAATAGCTAAACCAAGAAGCAGGAATGGCCAAGGGGAGCAAGTAGTTTAAAAACTCATATTTTCTTGAGCTCTAAGTATATGGGTGAGTCACATTTAACCCCCATCCATGTCCTTCCCTTCAGCACAAATCAACAGAGTCACCACTGAAGAGCAGGCAGAGATAAAAGATTTTATATTTCTCTCTATCAAAGTTTTGAAAGTCAATACCTGACATTTTGTAGGAAACTAGAAAGAGCCTTCCTCTTTCTTGATGGCGTATGCATCTGAAGTGCTTTTCGTGATGCTTGCTTCTGACTTCCTACACAGAAACCAGGCATGGGAGTCTATGTTTTCTGAAGCTTAACTATATTTCCATCACATTATATTTTTTGTGGATTCCAACTTCTAGTTTCATCTGGAAAACATTCCTTTTAAGCTTTCATCCATAACTATATTCTTTAAAATTCAGTTTTAAATTTTACTCTTGAGCTGGATGTAACCTTCTGACAAAATATATTAGGAGTTTATATGACATGGTCTGCACTCCACAGAAATCATACTTAATAATCTTTCAGTTGATTCTCATATGGTTAGGTTTTGCCGAAAATAAGTTTAATGAATGGGGGTACCATTGAGATGACAATAATACCTAAAAGATAGGGGATATTATTTTAGACACATGGAGGAAACTTAATCCCAGTTCCCATTCTTCTTTTGTTAAGATATCGTCAGTGCTTTTAGCTATCCATTATTCACCTGCACAAAAGTGTTAAGCTGCAAAATGAAGCCTGCCATTTATCTCCAATGCTCACTTAACAGAAATAAATGCAGCCACCACCTTCCAACTCTAAATTATATGAGTTGGAGTGTCTGAGTTACTGACTATAACCTTGACAAGGTGTCTCATCACTTGTCTGAGACACTCACTCAGTCAGCATCTAATCATACACTGGGATCAGAAATAAGTCTGGAACACTTTGAGTCCAGTATGGAGAATGGAGTTCAAATTTGGGGAACAATCTGGTTGGCAACAGACCAAAGATTAACACGACAGAACTCTTGAGGATAGGAGGAAATTGCTGACTCCAAGTCCTGATCACCTGTTTCCATAAGGATAATCTAATTTTGCTGTTGACAGTCACAATCCTTGGCATCAAGGTGACTGCAATTTTGCTCAGGCTTCTTCCCTTCTTCTTGCCTGAACTCAAATATTTACAAGGGGGATATATGAAGTCAAACATCTTGGGGAATATGTAATGACTTCAAATTTCACTTGCCATATTTCACTTTAAATACACAAAAGACACCATGATTTCAATTTAAAAAAAATACAGATATTGTGGGTCCATAGAAAAAGTAGCTTCAGACCAACATTGTGCAGCTGAATTAATCAGTCTTTTAAAATAGTATTTACTGGGGCACCTGGGTGGCTCAGATGGTTAAGCGTCTGCCTTCGGCTCAGGTCATGATCTCAGGGTCCTGGGATCGAGTCCCGCATCGGGTTTCCTGTTCAGTGCAGAGCCTGCTTCTCCCTCTCCCTCTGCCACTCCCTTTGCTTGTGCTCTTCTGTCTATCTCTCTGTCAAATAAATAAATAAAATCTTTAAAAAAAATAAAATAGTATTTACTAAATATCCAAAAGCTTATACCTCTGATTACCTCTATAAGATACGGAACAAATGTCTATTTGAATCACAAATCAAAGAATACCAGAAATGTATGTGACTAAAAAATCATCCTGTCTAATCCATTATTAGAGTTTAAGTCAGAAATACATTGTAATGGTATTTATTGAACAAACACTTCTACAGTGCTAATTATGTGTAAGTCACTGCTCTAAGATATTTATAAATAGTAACTTACTTCATCTTCCTAACAACCAATGAAGAGGGTATTATTGTGTACATTGTACAGATGAGTAACTAAGACATAAGAACATGAAGCAACTTGCCTAGTAAGCAACCCCCTGGTAAGTGAGAGATGTAGGATTCAAACTCAGGCAGTTTGGCCACAGAGGGCATCCTATTCTGCAACTCACGAATGAGAGTCTAGACAGAACTTTTCATGCTCAACAGATATATTGTTGGCTGACTTCAGAGGTTCGGTGACAGAAGTTCAATTTTCCTAGTTACCATTACCATGATCTTGCCCAAACAGAGATAGTTGCTTCTATAAAGCACCTACCACAACGGCTCAAGGAGGATTTACATTTCATGTCACTTAATCTGTACAGCAACCCACATAGGCAGCTTTATTTGCACTTTACAGTTATGAAACTAAGGATCAGAGAAGTCAGTTAACTTTCCCAAGGTCACAGCACAAACACATACACATTCCAGTCTGCCTGACTTCAAATTTTTCTCTCTACCTTATACCACATTTTCTGAAAAGTTTGTGTGTTGTGAGATGATCTGATCTGTGGGTTTCTTTAGGAAAGTAAATTAAACTTATACTTTTGTTTTTCTCTAAAGACCCTCCTTACTACCTTGCACTTCATTTTTTCCATACGGTCTCAAGTATTCAAGTACAGATTGACCACAGCTAGTCACCAAGAAGGAAAAAGCCTTTAGACAGGGCCTCAGGAGAAAGGTTAAGCTAATTATATATACCTAAATAATATATCCTCACGTGTGAATCCTTTAACCAGTTGAACAAATTAACATTTTATCTGTCCAAATAAACATATGTGAACTTACTAAAAATCACCAATAATTTGGATTAAAACAACAATATTTGCCTTTGACTGTCCTTACATTGAAACCCTGTTTTGAAGCTTTGCTGCCTCTATGCTCAGGCTAATTACCTCTCATTTTGCGAGGTCTAAGGGAACTGAACTTTCTGGAATGTAGAGCGAGGAAGGGAAGTTCAGGCACTCTATTGCCAAGCTGTCTGGTTGTAAATCCTGACTTGCCCACTTACTTAGACAAGCTACACAAGCTCTCAGTGTCTCAGTTTCCTTACCTATGAATGAATATAATAAGAGTGCACCCTTACAGAGCTGTCACAAAGAGTAAATGAGTCATGGAATGAATAAAACTCAACACATGGTAATTGATACTATCCTAACTATGATGTTACAGTATTTTTACCTGGTTTCCTACCAGTTTTGCTCCCACTTAGATGGATGCAGTGGGAAACACTGCCTTTCGAATAGGGATTGAAGTATTTTTCTAACATTACCTGATACACCTAAACAAGTCAGTAAACGAGTAAAACCCAACTACCTGCACCCAACTACAATTGAGTATCTAGCTTTAACAGAGGTCATATGCACAAGTATTTATCAATCTAAAGTAAAAACACTTATTGAGATAATATAC
The DNA here is from genome assembly GCF_029215605.1 of Mirounga angustirostris. Classification (NCBI taxonomy): domain Eukaryota; kingdom Metazoa; phylum Chordata; class Mammalia; order Carnivora; family Phocidae; genus Mirounga; species Mirounga angustirostris. The sequence continues at coordinate 106,508,916 of NW_026991711.1, read as the reverse complement.
AGCTATCCGCTTTTAATTTCAGTAAATAACTATCTTTAATGTTGGTTATCTTATGTTTGTTTGAAAGATTCTCTAAAAAGGAAAATTGTACGTGAATGAAATCTCTATATGCCTTCAACCCACATTTGTTTCATGTTCCATAGTCCTTTGTCACATATGGACTAACTTTATTTAACATTGTTATTAATAAGAAAGACATGTGTCTCTCACATTTGAGGATTTTTGACCACTTGGCCTAGTGCTAAATAACATTTCAATGTTGCTATTACAGGAAATTCTCAAAGATTAGCATTTATTGAGTTGTAAGGATGCCAAGACTATCACTGCAAGATCCTAAATAATGGGTAAAAAGGAAAGTAATCTCTGTGTCTTAGCTTTACCCAGCAGTATACCATTATAGCATTCACAGTATTTCATAATTCACTTTTCTAAGTGTCCATTAACAGGATTAGGTGGAGGTTTCACTTATGTGGCAGAGTAATTTATCTATCATCTATCTATCTATCTATCTATCTATCTATCTATCTATCTATCTATCTATCATCTATCTATATCTATCTATTATCTCTTTCTTCTATAACTTCTTTTGCTTCTCTACTCACCCATTTTCCCCAAATTAAAGTATTTAGGGGGCACCTGGGTGGCTCAGTCATTAAGCGTCTGCTTTCGGCTCGGGTCATGATCCTAGGATCCTGGGATCGAGCCCTGCATCGGACTCCTTGCTCCACGGGAAGCCTGCTTCTCCCTCTCCCACTCCCCCTGCTTGTGTTCCCTCTCTCGCTGTGTCTCTCTCTGTCAAATAAATAAATAAAATCTTTAAAAAAAATAAAATAAATAAAAAATAAAGTATTTAGACCTTTCTAGACTCTTTGCCCTAAGGGAGAGGATTTGACAGATTAAAAGGCAGGGAAAAAGAATTATATTCTGAGAATTTTATCTCCACAAGCCTTGAGAAGACACCAGGCTTATAAATTAGGACACGATTAGGAAATTATAAATTGTTATGGTTATAAATTAGCAAATCTATTATTGGTTAGGCTTCTATTATTTCTGGTACTATAACAGCCTCAAAAGACCCAGTTCAATCAATTTCTATTTGTAGAAGTGGTCCACGTAGAAGAGCCAGCCCCATGTTGGAGGAGAAAGGAGAGGAGGAAGAAAAATGAGATGCTTTAAGATCCTGGTGGGTCCTGCAGAGAAGGGACCTACACTGGGAAATCTTGGAAGAACCTTGGGAATGAGGAAGTCCTCCAGGAGGATTTCAGGATCCACTTACTGCCCGAGATGTAGATCTAAACTAATGAGGCTGAGACAACCTCACTGAAATGTCTGCCCGCCCAGGGAAGCAAAGCATAGCAAGATAATTCCCATGACCCCATGATCTTAGTCACAAATGTGTCACTTAGAACAAAAAACCTGGATGAAGAACAATAAGGAATGATTTGGCATTTACCTACATAGTCTGTTGGCCAATGACCAAACAGGATGATGGACATCTCACCTGAGTGAAGAAATGACAAGAGGATCTTCCTACCCTTTGGCCCTCTATAAGGCTCCTGCAACTTGGGTACTGATTTGTGGATTCAGAAGGTCTCTGAAAAATTTTTAGTCAATTTCTTCTGTTCCACCTGAATGAAAATGTAAAAAAAAAAAAAAATCAAATTGAGCAGTAGAAAAATAGAATTATACTTCTTAATATCCCTGAATTTTGTGATTTGTACCATCTATACTTATCATCAGAGATCTTTGCTATCACCACCAGCTCTGCCATGGTGGGTTTTCTAAATGCTAGTTTTTCTCCTCCTTTACATTTATAAGCAGTTTTTTCTATTTATAACCAGTTTTTTTTTTTCTAAAACTGGGTCATAATGACACAGTTATTTCCTGTATATCACAGCTCTGTTTCTCAAGTATACACACTCAGGAAGAAGACTGGGAGAGGGCAGGGTGTGCGTGTGTGTGTGTGTGTGTGTGTCCTAAGTGGCCAGATGGCCTGACACAGTCTCACACCTTACCATGCCCCAATGCTCCCTCTGCTTGTAGGGCCTGATGTGCAGTTTTGCCCCATCTCCCAGACTTCCACTTCACTTGTGGCTATTTTCTTTCAGGGAGTCATGTTCTCTCCCTCCAGTTCCACCCCTTGAGCAAAACCTTGTCCACTTGCCCAGTTTATATATTTCTAATTCACAATATTAATTTCTAATTCTCTCCCACATGCATCTTTAGACACACACCAGGGGCAGAGCTGGGCACCTGTTTCAGAGTGGCAGGTCAGTTACTTCAGGTTAGTTAATAAATATTCAGAGAAATATGGTAATGGATCTGCCTATGGAACAAAGAAGATCTCTTGGGGGTTATATGGCCTAACTCCAAAAACCAGCCTGGCTGACTCTTATAGCAGAACACCATCTCCTCTGTTTCATGGAACATTTTAATTCCTTCATTAAGGTGGCTTCTGTCTTTGAGCCCCACAAATAAGAAATAGATGGGGAATAACTTGAAGTTTTACCCTTATAGATATTTTTTATCTTAGTGTGGAAAACTACTTCTTTCCTCAAACAATTAATTCAAAAACAAAATCACTGTAAATAGCTATTTTATAATAAAGGAAAAAATGTCCCTGTGTCAAGGTCATGGTCTAGGTTTGGAGATAAAGTGTCCTTCAAACACCTTCTGTCTTCTCCAGATGTGTTTTGATCAGTGAGCTGACCTTGCTTGTGTGGTTAACCAGGCTTATTTCTTACATGCAGGACAGAAGATTCTCATTTATTAAGCTGGCAAAAGCTCCCCAATGAAACATAGTCTTTCTGAATATACAGTTTAAATGGATTGTAACCCATTAACTTTCATTATTAAGTTCTTTATTCTCTTGTGTTTAAGCCCTTCAAGATGTGAATTTATTATCATAACCATGATTTAGTTAAGAAGGGTTTACAATGTTGTGAAGAATTTGAGTCTTTATCACTATGGAAGGGATAGATATTAATTCTCTAGTTGGTTGCTAAACATAGGCACACATGGATTAAATTAATGCACATTCATACAGATCTCAATATTACATTTTGCTCAAAATGGTACTATAAATGCTTACTTTGGAAGAATTCCATTTTACAAAGATCAGCTTAAAATGAAGCTAAGATACTTACATTTCCATTTTTTTTCTGTGCCTTTACAGAGTTAGTTTGTAAAAAAAAAATACTTTCTAACCCAAATTATTTTCATTCTTAACACGTGACAACATAGTACTTAAAAAGGTAGTTCTTTTTCTTTACATTATGACTGCCAAGTCCCTTGAATAAATGACAAGATTATCTAAGTTCTGAAATTTCTTCCTAGTGGCTTTCTATTATGGTGTTCCTTACTCCTATAACCTATCAAAAAATAATCATAGTTGCTAAGACTCTCCAAAGAAAACCTGATATTTATTTTTCTTCTCATAAAAGCTCATCAGAATTTCGTGATATTTTTGAAAACATAAAAACCATAGGAACCCACATAATAAAGTCTTTCCCAGGGGTTGATTAGGCACACAATTCTTTAGGCTTTGAGGGTTTTTTTCCTCAAGATAAAATGTCATATTTATTGTACTCTTTATGCATTTTTTGACCACTTAACATGTATAAAACCGTTAATATTTTAATTAGGTTCCTATCTTTTTAAGATTACTGAGTTTCTCAGTGCGGTGTCTCAACCTTCTTTTTCTCATCAACTCTGTTTTTTTCTTTTTAAATTAAGCTTCCAATTTTGAAAGAATTGCAGATTGCAGTTGTAAGAAATAATACAGGCAGATCTGGAGTTCCCTCACCCTGTTTCCCCAAAGGTAACATCTTGGAAGACTACAGCATGATATCACAAGCAAGCTAATGACATTAATAAAGTTGCAATACAGTTTGTTTTCACCACCGTCATTCCGTGTAGCCCTTTTAGAGCCATATCCACATCCTTCCCACTCCACCGCTTACTTAACCTCTAGCAACCACTAATCTGTTCACCATTTCTATCATTTTGCCATTTCAAATATGCTATATAAATGCAATCATACAACATGCAATCTTTTGAGAAAGTTTTTTTTTTTTACTCAGAGAAGAATCTGGAGATTCTTCCAGGTTGTCCTCTATGTCAGGAGTTGATTAATTTTTAGTGTTGGGCATTCCAGGGTAAAGATATACTACATTTGTTTAACCCTTCATCTGCTGAAGGGCATCTAGGTTATTTTTTCCTAGGATGAAGGGTTAATTATTAAAAGTTCAGTAATGTTTCTAGAGTCACTTAAATTTGCTTTTTTCTCTTAATAACTTTGGGAAAATTTTAAATTAATACATTTTAATTAAGATAATATGATTTGGAATTAAGAGTATGTCCTAGAATTCCCTTATTCTCATTCTTACTCTCATTTGCTCTCTTCATCTATATATACATTCATATGTATGTGAAATAATTTTTATTAGGTGAGTTATTTTCCTAACATTTTCTCCATGTTTTGGAACATTAGTTAAATTATTTATGATTACTATAATTTTGTTTGAACAATGTAGTGATATTTTAAAAATAAACTAAACCTTATTCCCCCACAGATGAACTTTTTTTACCTAGGGTTTTAAGTGTTTGAGATCAAAAATATATTTAATGGAAATATTTCAACATAAGTGGCCCAACAAGACAGAGACAAAGGAGAATCAGAATGTATCTGCTGGTCATTCAGATTTCCTACCTCAAAGAGCCCAGTAGATTGGGGAAAACATAGCAGATTTATAGTTTTTTGAGCTCACTTCTGATAATCAGTTATTATTAGACTTCTGAGTGAGTATTCATATTATATCCCCCATTTTATTATGAAAATTTCTGTGACTAACATAACATACTTTTTCCTAATAAATGCTAGGAAACCCAGAGCCTGAATTTAAATTATCGGTGATTATAAAAGTTAATTAAGAATATGTTCCCTTTGAACAAATTAATAGAAATTTAGTGAATATATTACCTAAACCATCTCAATTTAATTTAATTTTCTCTAGCTTACATATCACCGTGGTATGAACCATTCTATTGCTGGTCAATGGTGCCATTGCAATATCCTTCCAACCAGTCTGTGGCCATTCCTCCCAGTCATGCTTTAAGATGAAGATTTCACTCACATCATTTTACCTTAACATGTTTCTTCAGACCTGAAGGCTGAAATTTATGCCTCTCCCTCTGAATTTCTATACTTTCTTCTAGCAAGAGCTTATGCATGCTTTTTTTGTAGCAGTTAGAGTGGTAGGATGGCTTTGTGATCTTCTTAAATGTCTCCTATCCAAAGACTGCAAGACCATTGAGGGTTGAATGTATGTGTTGTTCACCTTTGTCTCTGCAGCTCCTAACACAATAACTAGAATGCATGTTTCAGTAATTATAAGCAGATATGTAAATAAAGCAACTATGAGGTGAAAGGTTATAAAAAAAAACCCACAAGAAGTTCCATTGGGGGGGTAATTCGAAGACTTCCCTAAAAACTTAAACTGGAAAATTGAACCATTAATACATTCTTATTAACGTGAGCTAGAAGGCAGATGACTAAGAAAGTAAGTTATTCTCTTCAATATGGGTAATTTTAGAAATGATTAGATAATAGAAGGACAAGACAGCGTGTTAAGTTCAAACTTAACATGTGATAACCTAATGTTTGGAGACAGCCAAAAAGTCAAATTTTAAAATGTTATGCCTATGATGTCAAAAATTAGTAGCCAAACTATTTAAGCCTATAATGACACTCAATTTGGCATGAAATTGAAGTTGGCATTTTATACACATTAAAAATAGATACATGGATTTTATTTTTCCTTTTCAGTGACTGACAAAAGCTCAGGCTTTAATCTATTTCTTTTTGAAAATTTGCCTGATCTTTTCTGTCATTTGCTGTGTCACAGTGATCTTGAGAAAGCAGTCAAGTTGATCCTGACGAGTAAACAATCGAGACACGACTCTACTTGTTATCGGAAGAATATTCTAGTACTTATGCTTACAATAAGCCCAAATAGAAAAAGAATCCTTTCTCTCTTCACTCTCCCTGGAGTTTATATAGTGGGTCAGGCTGCCCTAGATGGCAAACTGACATCTGTTTAGTAGTTTACATTTTCACACAGTTCTAGTTAGAGAATAGATTAAATCTTAAAAGAAGGCAACTTCTTATCCCCAGAATTATTCCTAAGGGTCAGAGCAGAGTGGAGATGTGCCCAGTCAGCTCTGGGAGAGTGGCCTTTATACAAATGTGAAATCAGTAGAAAGGGACCCTAGGGCATACAAACTCCTCTTTCTCCTGTGACCCTCTTCAGCTACTTTTCTTTCTCCAAACCATCCCTTCTTTGGGAAATGAACACTCAAAGGGATCTAATACCACACATTCACTTTCACATAAATTGAAGGCAATACACACCCTCTTGCAAAGTATTTACCTTTCAAACTTCATCTCTGATAAAGAAGTAGATCATTCCTTTGTATTAGTGAAATACCAGGCACTGGTGTCCGGAAACTGATGTGGAGAGACTGTATAAAAGGTTATATTTACAACACTACTACGGTATACCCTGGACTAATTTTATACACTCAGAATTTGGAAACGCGAAAGAAAAACGATGTATGACATTAAAAAATAGCGCAAGTTTGGTTTTCTCTTCCGTATTTTTGCTATTGCATAGTATTTTAAATAAGTTAAATGTATCAGTCAGGGAGTTGGTTTGTAACCCTCTACGGGGCTTTCCGGGTGTCATCTGAAACTGCCCCTGTACTCAGAGAGCAGAGAGAGACTGAAGGAAGAGGCAGGCCACTCCAGGTTGCTGGTAGCAGTTGTAATAAGCAGAGGGAACTTAACACACGAGGTTTGTCATAAGCATCAGCAAGACAGAGGGGTCCCTGCACCCACCCACCAAATCTTGAAAACGTGCAAAGAGGCCTTAACTGGATTTAGTCATGTTTATTGTGTGGGTGTTCTCAACACCATATAACTATTTCAAGGCCATGTCCTTGGAGAAGCTTCTGACAGTGGGAAAGGCAAGCAGAACCCACATTCCCAAAACAGGGGAAGAAATGAAGGGCCTCCGAGTGCCCAGGTCCAACCCACAGGGTCAATCAGTGGTCATGTCTTTTGATGACATTCCTCAACATAGGGTTCTCCGGATTATAATATAATATATAATATAATATAATATAATATAATATAATATAATATAATATAATATAATATAATATAATATAATGTAATATAACATAATAAATAGTATTGGTTCTGTTTCTGGAGAACCTTAATACATTTAACTTTTGTGTATACATATATGTGTGTGTGTATACATATATGTGTGTGTATACATATATATACACATATATACACACTATATATATTATATATATTATATATTATATATATTACATATTATGTGGATGGCATAATATAATATATGATATTTTATTATATTTATATATAATTATATAATATATAATAGCACATATATATAAACAAATTTATTCTTAGGAATTGGCTCACACAGTTACAGAAACTAAAAAATCCAGACCCAGTAGATCTAATGATATAGTTACAAAGTGAGTCTGACCTGAGAACCAGGTTATTTGATGGTATAAGTTTCGGTCTAAGTCTAAAGGCAGAAGACCAAATCCTACCACAAGGATACGCAGAAAGAAAGAATTCTTCCTTATTCAGTCTTTTTAGTCTATTCAGGCCTTCAGTGGATTGAATAAAGCCCACCCACATTGGAGAGTACATTCTGCTTTACTAATTGACTGATAAATATTAACTTCATCCAGAAACACCCTCACAGACAAATCAGAAATAATGTTTAACCAAATATCTGGGCATCCCATGGCCCAGTCAAGTTGGCACATAAAATTAAACATCACTTCAACAAAGATTATTTAAATCTTTATTGGTACCACCATGTTTATTAGTAAGTTTTTATTTCTCTGCATTATTGAGGAGGGGTGATACAGAGGAAGGAGTTCTTTTTCTATAAATCAGTTTTCAAATTGATTTTTAATTTTCTTCTAAATCAATAAGTTACTACCTAATAAGTAAGGTGCTTAAACTTCATTCTGATTCAAACTAAATTAGAAATTATTTTACATGAACCCATCTCTTGACAGTACCCTAGCAATTATAATTATAATAATAATCAAAGATTTTGCTTGCCATTTGCCACCTGTATGCACTCTTGGAACTAAGAAAAAAAAAAAAAATTCCTATTTTACGAGGTTCCAAAATTTCTAGTGAAGAACATGAGCCGTAGAAATACCAACTCTGGATAAATCCAAACATTAAAAACACTGGCTTTGTCAAAAACACATTATTTTCTATTTTGCCCTGCTTTTGTTAGTAAAGTTGGCATTGGACAAATCCCACCAACATAATATCTAGACACAGGAGAAAATCAATACCTCAACCTCAGAAACCAACATCATGAAAATGGATATATATGTTCACAGACATATATATATATATGTTTTATAAATAAAACCTTTCCATTGTGCATAGTTCAGTCTCAAAGTAAGATTGTAGGCAAGATTCGCTATGAGGGAAAATACTGAGTGACTTCAAAATTTATTCAGCCTTCCAGGGATACCTTGGCAAAGCATTATTTAGCGTTACCTGGTATTCTGAGAGAAAGTCTTGACAAAATGTCCCCCACATTCCTGTTCATGTCTAATCATCCAGATTAGATTGAATATCCAATCTAATAAACTCTTTACTAAGGGAATTAAAAGCAAATTTTTGTTTTGCTTTTGTTTGTTTTTTTTGTCTTTTGTACTCAGACATTGATTTCACTTCAGCACCGAATCTAACCTGTAATGTTTTCAGAAAGAAACACTTGGCTTAGGCATGGTGTTATGTGGACCAGAGCCAATTACTCATTTAAAATGCTTATTGCCTTTTTGTAAACTCTTCCTGCTAATGAACAAACAAGGAATATGAAGTAGATAGAAAAAGCAAAATAAAATATATTTGCACTTTTATTTCTGCTGGCCCTTTTGATTTTCTATATGGGCTTCCTTCAAAGGAAAACAGATGGGAAACTTTGAAGGAAGTCACAAGATGGTAGAGAATTTACAAAATAAAATCTATGTGGGAAGGTTAAGAGAACTGTGTGTGCTCTGCCTGGAGGCTATAGGAAGACAGAGTGGAAACATCAGAGCTGTCAACATGTATATAAAAGGATATCAGAGCTACGTGTTGTTGCCATTGACCAGGATCAGGAGGAATTGAGTTAAATGTGATGGTAGGGAAAAATCTGGAGAAAGGCAAGCCTCACTCCCTCCCCAGCCTCAACCCATCCTAAATCAATGCTGCCAAATTCTCATGTAAAGGAATGAGAAGAATCTAGCCATTATTCACATTCAGTAAGTCCTGAAATAATTCAAGTCCAACCATGACAACTAAATGAAAATAAATTAGCCAATCCAAGAACTTGTTCTAAATGCCTGGCATCCATCTCTACATACAGGTAATCACTCAGTCAAAAGTTGGATTTAAAAGATGCTTGCTACAAAGGAGTGGAGAGGCCAGGACTTTTCTAAGTCTATTATCATGCTAACGAGTCTGGAGTCACCAGGAAATTCTGCACAGAGGCCCCCAGAAAAGACAACTGGCAATCGAGAGGACTGAGTTCTGGTTCTGATACAGAGTTAAACTGAGTGTCCCATCAAGAAGTGAGGGAATCATTAAGGTTCCTTCCAGCTCTGTTGTCCAGAGCAGGAGGTGTTTGGAGAAGATTCTCTATAATCTCTTCTATTTTACTCTTTTCTTATTAGAGCAGTTGTGCGTTGCTGTTTAACTATAGAACCTATTTTTACAACACTTTGAATTCTATAAACTGTCCCCTTCCTATACGTGATTTTAGTGATTCTTCACATCTTTCTGAAAAACACATTATTATCCCTAGTTTAAATGCTCAGAGAGCTTCATAATAGAATATTGTCAGTAAGTTCAGATCCAAGTAGGATCATAGAGTGAAGTCTTGTGTGGACATGTTAAACATGAGGGCATAGAAATCCAGGAGAAGTGAAAAAAAGAGAAGGAGCAACAGATTTACAAGAAAGGTGTGGGCGACTGACCCCAACACAGTCACCCTGTCCTTTAAGATCTCCTATAATCACTTCAAACCCCATCCTATTCACATGGAAGGTCCAGTGCCTTCTCTAACATTTCTAATTCTTGCAGCCTTGAATTCCCCTTAAAATCCAGTTTTCACTCGATTTCATGACCTCCTCCCCCTCAGATTGCCATTCATAGGAGATAATGAGTTTTCTATAGATTTATACACAGAAGAGATTCAAGGCCTAATGGAGACAAGCACTTCATTGCAAGACTATATAGCACATGATTTAAAATAAAACATTATATTTCCTTGCTGTACAAATAAGCTTCCCTGGCAATTTTTGCCAACTTACCAGAGTGTATGGACTGGCACTTTCCTTGTCTCTTACAAACTCATGTACTTAAAGGTTCACTATCTCTACCCCAATTAGAGTCTGTTGCTAAATAAAGACATTCGTTCTTTAGGAGAAATCTTGGTGTCAAGCAGGGAGAAATAGTTTTAACTAATCTTATTTCACAGATGAAGAATTTCACAGTAGGAGTGGTTAATTAACATGTTTGAGGTGTTCTCACTTACAAAGTACTAGAATCAACATGTGAACTCAAGTCTTTCCAAATTTTTATATTGCCAAGGGAAACATATTTCACCTTATGCATTGCTTACCCTAAACAGGCTTGACTCAGATTTGAGAAACATGTTGTAGCAGAATCTTTCTTATATTTCTCTTCTGTGGAATACACTATGCATATGAAAAGTCTTCTAATTCTTTTCCAACTATCCTGGCCTCGGCCCAATGACTCACTAATTCCACAAGGCTGACATGCGGATCTCTACTCAGTGCACATATATTTATGATTCCTTCTAGTTTGCTGGGAAGACTCTTTGGAGATATCATATCTTAGACAAACTACATCTATGTGGATTTATAGGAAAGATAGTAGTCTGACTTCCTGAAAACATCCTTAACTCCATGGCTGGACCATAGCGTCTGAGCTTCAAAGCTGTCATTTCTTCAAGGGCTTAACTAGATTTTTAGGAGAACCTTCCCACTACTTTTTTTTTCTAGTGTTGGTGAGCAATATTTGCATTCAGATTGAAGCAAAGGACTTTGGAACGTATCAACCATGTCCCAGAGTTCTGATAGAGTACCCTGGAGCATCCTGTCTTTGCCTGTACCCATAAGTCATTTTCTTATGGAACTGCTTTCGTTGTTTTGTTTTTTTTTTCCACTCTTGAGATATATTCACATAATATGAGGGAGAAAATAGGGGTGCCTTGGTGGCTCAGTCGTTAAGCGTCTGCCTTAGGCTCAGGTCATGATCCCGGGGTCCTGGGATCAAGCCTCATGTCGGGCTCTCTGCTCAGAAGGAAGCCTGCTTCTCCCTCTTCCATTCCCCGGGCTTGTGGTCCTTCTCTTGCTGTCTCTCTGTCAAAATAAATAAATAAAATCTTTAAAAAAATATGAGGGAGAAAGTAGACACCAGATCAAAACTATCTTGGCAATTGCCAGGATGTCCTCACGTTTCTTAAGGCCCCTTCAACTCTAACCTCCTGAAGCAGTAAGTAAATGATCTTTAAGAACCTTGACCTCACTTTTTTTTTCTTATAACTTAACGAACAACTCCAATTAGGCTACCCAATAAGAAGGAACATGTGCTAAATATCCTTTTAAAAAGGAAGGGCAGAAGCAGGGCCCAGTAGAGAAGGGCTTATTATCAGAAATGAGGGTGAATTAAGCAGGCTTTAAATTATTTCCCTTTTCTAATTTCTCTTTAAATTATAATGAAAATTATTCATTGGATTTCCAACGGAAAAAAAAATGCCTATTTTAAGACATTTACTAGATATCCTCTACATCATTATACAGTGGAGAGAATCTTGAAATATGCCATGCACAGTCACTAAAATCTTTCTTAGAATATTTTTATAGCATCTCTAGAGTCTTTCAGGATGATGACATTCTGTAAAATGATTATGAACTGGAAAAACAATCCTGAAAAACAGCTCTGATAATAAAGTATCTTTGAGCCTAATTTCCTTCCCCAGAGCTCACTTCTACTTTGTTGAGGTCAAATAGTACTTGTAAATGATGGGAGTGGAACAAAGATGTTGTTTGCTTTGCCTAGGACTTGTCCTTTTACAGAAAGCCTCTATCCTTCTTCGTGACACTTGGAGGCCCACTGCACAACAAGGACCCCAAAAAGCTGCAGCTGTCCGAGAAGACCTCACGTTAAGGAGTATCTAATATTCCCACCCAGACCGCAGGGAAGGACATCTGCACTGCTCTACAGTATGCGTATGCCCCTTCCATCGTCTTAAAAATGCAAGGTAATTCAAAGGCCCTCTTGAGAGATAAAAAGGTGACCACTGCCATGTCAAAGAATAATACATAATTCATATTTTCCTTTCAAGAATTTTGAGTTTAAAATAGAATCCTGAAATATGCTGCTCACAGTCACTAAAAACTCTCTTTGAGTATTTTAATAACATCGCTAGAGTTTTTCTACATGACAGTCTTCTGTAGAATGATTAGAAACTGGAATACAAGTCTGTAAAGCCACTCTGATTGTAAGATACCTTTGAGTCTATTCTTCTATTATAGTATTCAGTTTCACTGAGTTAAGGTCGGTCAGAACCCTTAGAGTATGTTCCTGTTGGCTGGTGAGTTAACTTAAAAGGGATTGAAATTGCTGTAACATGATGGAAAAAAAGGAAAGATAATAAATATTAAGGTGGAAAAATGTAAAATAAGGTCTTTCTCCCCAGGAAGTTGCAACCTTCCTGGCAGAGTTGAGAATATAAACCAAAAGTGCTCAAGTCTAAAAATTTTACCTTTCTAAAACTGGGACATCAAGGAAGCCCTGAACTATTTTTTTTAATCACTCCTCTCAACCCTTCCTCATCTTGCATTTTTTTGTATTCCTTTTTGAATATTTTATATTTGTAAAGGAGTCTGGCTAGTTTTACATTCATATGTATCTCTCATTAGTAAATTCATGAGTAAATTAAGCTCTCATTAGTGAATTCAAACTTTTTAGGACTTTAATTTGCAGACTTCCACCTGTTTCAAAACTGTCCATAATGTGAAGTTCCAAATATCAAAACAAAAGCTTTAGAAATTCTAATATAGTTTGCCACCGATGATCAAAGACTACATGAAATCATCCAAGGGTTAAATAACATTTAACTGTATATGGGAAATCCTCCACTTTTCCTAACACAAATGCTAGAAATAGGGATCCTGCCAAATAACTGTTGGAAATTATCAATTATGAAAATGTACTGCTGAGCTGACAGCCCTGAAGAGAAGGAATTGATGACTCTTTGGTGAATTTTGTATGATCTTCTCCCTCTAAGATGGGAGAAAAGCCATATGTGGTCTCCAGCAATTGTAATCACACCCCAATGGCCTTACTCTGATGGCAAGAAAAATTAGTCCCAGAATTGATTTAACATGTACCATGTGCAATTTATTAGGCACGTATTACTAATGATATTAGCCAGCAAGACCTTACTTTGAAAAAACATCCAAATATGAATATATCCCTATAAACAACAACCATTCAGGATCATATTTTCATCAATAATAGGTACTGTCAGCTTTTGTAATGAAGGAAAAGGGTCAATGCATCCATCAATACTCTCAATAAAGTCTTGTTTCCCAACATCTCACTCTTGGTGTGCACAGAATGTGATACGCATATGCCATGCCGCAACAGAGGAGAGTGCTTGTGGCCAGAGGCCCTTTGCCCCGAGTTCACCACACTAAGGACTGAGGGTTTATCCTGAGCATCCCTGCTGCAGTGCACCACTTACCTGAGACAATATACTTAGTCCTAAAGAAGAAATGGGCTTACACAGAATTAATGGCTATATTTACAGCTCCATCACTTTACGATCATTTTTATAATTAACGAAGCAGTTTACAAAGTAAGACATTCCTTTTCCCGTTCTTTTAGAAAGAACACACGGGATATAAAAGCTTCTTTCCTGACGAGACTTCTTAATGGCACAAATCTCTTATTTTTATAAATCCTCCAGGGCTTTAGAAATAGTAGATTCCCCATACATTTTAGTAGAGTCAATAGAAAGCAATTCCTGTAATATACTGTGATATAACAATAGCGGTGCATCGACATTCAGTGTGAACCAAGGCTTTCTCTCTTTCATCATGGCCGCTTCTGCTTTCATGTCCTTCTCCATCTACATCTGATTCTTCTTACTCCAGCGCCACTTCTCTTCAGCTCCCTTTGGCCTAATCTGCTGCTTCTCTTCTCTTCAAGTTTTTTCTTGTTCATTTTTATTCGTCCTCAATTTTGCTTTTTCCTATTCCCAGTAATTTCTTATGAAATATACAGATGATAAGTGATAGATGGATAGATAGACAGAATGAAAGACAGATAGATGATAAATATGATATTAATATCCTCCAGGCACTGTAAACTCCTTTTTTATCTGGTTCCTTAAAAAGCCTGGTCCCCTGAAATCACTAATGGGCTTAGTGGTACAACAAGAAATAAATCTACAGTTAACATTTTTATATGCTTATAGCATGCCGGGTGCCCAGCTAGTGTTTCTCATGAATTAACTCATTTAATCTTCCCAATAAATCTATAGAGGAGGTAATTTTATTATCTCATTTTACAAATTAGGCAAATGAAGTACAGCGAGTCTATATAACTTACCCAAGTTTATGCAGTTAGTTAGTTAGTGGCAGTCAGGATTCAAAATGTAGAAATGTACAACTGTGATTAAGCCAGAATTTTATCTTATGTAAGTTAGACTCTTGAGTGCCGAAATGTTCCTCCCCACTTTAAGGCCCTGGTATAGAGTATTTATAATGGTGAATCCATTAGTTTTAGACCAGACAGTTTTCTCGATCTAAATGGGCTTCCGAGGCCCCTCACTTTGGGACAATAAGGGACAAGGGAGGCACTGGGGATCTCTTGTTCCTCTCTGCACCATGTGTCTGAGATTTCATGCATGCCTTTCATTGTTTATATGCTAAATCCACAGGAAATGAAAGTAATCTCAGCCAAGATCAACTCATCACTCTCAAACAATTCACAAATCAGGCTTTGTGTTCTACCCCAACTTTAAAAAAAATAACTATGATTTGGATTTTTTATTTTTTTATTTTTTTCAACCATGATTTGGATTTTTTAGATTAATTTATGATTTGCTACATTTTGAGACCTTTGACCTATGAGTTTTTAGAAGACTGGATTTTTCAGTTATATAAGGGACGTAAGTACATAGACATTACTTAGCACATAATCTTTATCTTTAATCTTTACATATATATCTAGCTATTGAGCTAGTTAAAAAGTGCAATAAGAGTTAATATTCTTAATATTCCTTACCCTTAGGGAAAATGCTATCAGTGAAATGAACTTGGAATCTTTTCCCTGTTCAGTAATCAAATCAACTATTTAGTTAGAGAGGGTATCTTCTGTCTTGATTAAAAATCATTACTGGCCAGGGGTAAACAAGACTATTTCAATTTTAGAGCAAATATCCTGTCTATGCAAGGCGCAAAGTCTTACTGAAGTTAAAAAGCAAGTATTCTTCATATTAGACATGTAAGCTAATATACGATTCAGGAAACTGATGACTGTTCTTCCTGCAGACATTCCAGATGGCTTTAGCTGTGATGTAAATTGCAATCATGTCTCTAATGTGGGGTCTTTCTTCACCTAGTCCACAGTCATTGCTTTGTGCAGACCTTCGCAATTTCTCAACGGGATCCTTGCAATCCCAATTAATGTCATTCTTTCTCTACTATTACACTAATTTTCTACATTTATTCTTTTTCTGTTGCCAGAGCCACCTTCTCTTTTCTGCAATCGGATCCTCTAACTCTCCCCCCTAAAATTCTGTAATGGTTCCTCAACATCTATACAGCAAAACTTCTTATCCCTCTACTGGATAGTCCCTATTTTCATCTAGATCTCTTCTCCACCCTTCCTCTCTCTGCTCTGTGGGCCCTGGAAGCCTGATCTATACCTGCATCAACAATTGGTTATCTTGCCATCTGGCCTCTGATTGGGTTTGGTAATGAGAGATAATGGCAAGATATTGCAGGTGAAAGAAAAATGAGTTTAGGGTATTAATTTTCCCAAGTGGTGAGTTGGTTGTATTTCTCTACTGAAAAGGAGTCCTCTGCTAGAGCTGCAACTACTCTCTGTGGTATTGTAATCACTTTCTCCCCTTTTCCTTTCAGGTCTATGAGTGACAACAGCTCACTGAGGTTGATGGCTCAGAAATGCTTCATCATATCTTGTTGGTTCCCCTTAATCCTGCTCACACCTATGTAGAGAGCCCCTGCATTAATGTACTCTCGAGTATATCATGTAAGTGTCCATCTGTTCCCTGCTAAGACCTTGGACATGCCATCCAAGGTACCTCATACTCTGGTTCCCTTCCATTCCCTTCCAGCATGACTGTTTCTTTCAAGTGCTATCTATTTAATACTAAATTGTTGTGGTTTCAGTGCCTCAAATAAATCATCGTTTTTAAGTCACTGTATCTATTTGCTTGTGTTTTTCATTCTGCCTAGAAATCTCTTTCCTTCCTTGTCCATCTGGATAGCCACAACTCATCCTTCAGGTCACTATTCGAAGTGCCTTTTCTGTCAAGCCTTCTCTAGATTTCACAGTAAGACTTGAAGAACCCTTAACTATTTGTTCATACCTTTATTATATTACCATTTGCGATTGTTCATTCACCCACTCATTCATTCATTATTCATAGACACAAATTTGGAATCAGGATGGTCTCAACTTTGAATAACAGATCTGCTACTTATTGTGTTACTGCCTTGAACAAGTTTTTCAACTTTCTCACTTACTTTTGAAAAAGATTAATAATTCCTACCTTATAGTGTTATTTTAAGATTATTGAAAAATGTATGAAAATATCTTGATACCGAATAAATGTTCAGTTGGTTGTAACTATTGAAATAAAATCTCCCAAGTACCCAGTGAAACAAACAGCACAAAAAAAATTGTCAATAAATGTTTATTTAACGTTTTGATGTTAAGTCAAAAGCAAAAAGCATAGTCCCAGCTCCACAGAATAAGTAAAATAACTGAAGAGAAACTGAGTAGGCCCATAGTCTTCATTTGTATGATCTGCTTTGATCTCTGCAAATATTAATTTCTCTCCTCAAATCCCACTGATTAATTAATGAAATGACTATATGTTAACTTTGACAACATCCAACAATTCCCATGTCTGTATTCTTCCTTCATGTTTTAAGGTTTTTCCAGCTACACACACATACACACACACATACACACACACAATTTTTACTTGAAAAGCACAAAGTTCCAATAAATGCCATGATAAATAGTAAATATTTTAAATTTATTTGCTTAAATTTGAATGTCAGCTGAATGCCAACATTTTCTGTCTATTATTATTATTATTATTATTGGAATATATTAGAATCTTATTTGTATTCTCAAAGGCATACTGTCCAGATGGGTGGCTGGATACGCAGTTCTGGAGTTCTTTAGATAAAGATGTTTTGCCCATCCTACCAGGACCTCTGGACAGAGATTTGGCCTGGGCCAGTGAGCCTGCTGGCTCTCATTTGATGGATCTTTTCTAGCTGCTGAAGCTCTGGGTAAAGTGAGAGGGGGTCAGTAGAAAAATAATTTACAATAATTGCATAGAACACTTTCCAATGAGGCATGTTCTAATTTATTCTTTTGTTCTTGAAATTATGGTAAAATTTTGAATTGAGGCTTCTGCATGACTGAGATTGTTGTAGAAATGCCCATCAAAATGAGGGAAAGTGCACTGTTCCATTTTGTCATAGTCATCATGGCCAGTGTGTCTTCTCTTGCAGAGTTGCAAAATTAAAAAGATTTTTCTTCAGTGACATTTACCTACCTGTTTATTACCCTCAAACCATTTTCCCAGTCCCCTGAGACTACTTCTGATTGCTCAACTGCTATTTTTCACTTGGTATAAAACAGGATTCCCAACACCAGCTGACAAACAGTGAGACCACCTTCATTAATGGACAACAATTTGGCAAGATATAGTAAACCTGAATATGAGCTAACTCTACCACCAACAATTCTATTTTGGGTTTCAAAACTCTCACATAAGAGAAAGGGAACCATACACAAATATCTTTGTAACATTTGCTGTAAAAATATAAAAATAGAAGCAATCAAATATCCATCAGTAGTGAAATGTATAAAAGGGTGTGGTGTACTCTACACAATTTATACAGCGACTACATATATCAATGGGTATGACTTTTTAAAACATCATATTAAGTAAGAAAATCAAAATGCAAAGTGATACAAATAATATCCTGTCATTACTGGGGAATTGTAAACCCATATTGTAAACTATTATTACTGTAATATAGGAATTCAAATGGAAAGGACACAATCACCTTGAACTTGGTACTTAACCTCTAAAAAAGAGAGGGAGGAAACAGAATACAAAGGAAGTCTCAAATTACTCAGTAACAATTTGTTTTTTACAATAGGCACTCATTATATTACTCTCTATGCTAGTCTTTATATTTAAAACAGCTATAATAACTCAATCCATGAAGAAAGAATACAATTGATTTTAAAAAAACCCACAATTGCACACCAAAATTAATGAACTATTGAACACAAATGCTATGAAATTGGTAGTCTTAAAAACTATTCTGTCTGACCAGGGGAGCCTGTGGCTTTGACTGCTGGTTCCTGATTCAACCCCCGCCCCCCCCAATATTTGTGAACTAATATGTCAGAATTGGCTATTCATAGCTTCAAAAGTGTGAAAAGGAATGAATATTCCCTAATTCAGTTGATACATATTTTGTATTTGACTTCCCAGACCAGCAGGTAAACTCATCGTGAATGATCACGTTTGGGAATGTGCCACAGGAATAAATATAACTACCACTACACACACACACACACACACACACACACACACACACACACTCCTCCAAGAAAGTGTGATTCTCTAGCCGATTAGCACTCAGTGAGGTGGCAGGTCATGTTCACAGGATTTGATCAAGGATGTTGGTCTATCCAAAGGGAGTGATGTCTAAGTCTCAAATCTCAGGAGCCATCTTCATGTGCTTATTGTCTCACATCTTTCACCTACATTTGCATTCTTCTGTCAATCACTGTCCTTTTTGTGACAGCTGCACAAATGTAAAAACTCATAAGTTAAAATATTTGCAAACAAAATCTGGCATTATAGATTTTAAATGCATTAAAAGAATAAAATGCCATAACCAGCAAAGACTCAACTCTGTGAAGTCCTTTGATGTTATTCGCTGCATAAAAGTTTAAGAGTAAAGAAAAACACTTTTATCTCAATAGATATGCCACAACAGGTTTTAATAAAATTTATCATATATTCCTCTTAAAAATCTGATAGTATTAAAATGGAAGGGATCTATAAGACATTAAACATGTTTCTTATGGACAAATATTGACTGAGTGAGCAATGGGACCAATGACATTTTATCCAAAATACGAAAACCAGGTATTTCTATTAATATCAAACAGAAAAAATACAAGTACCTTGGCTATGTGAGTATGATATGTACACACACACACACACACACACACATCCAGGGATATCTGGAAGGGATGTGCACAGGGAAGGATTGCACTTGAAAAGGCTAGAGATAAGTCAGAGTTGGTTAGGGTGCCTGGTTTTCTACTTCATGCATCATTTTGCAAAATCCTCTGAGCCTTACTTTTCTAACACATAAAATGGGGGTTACCAGTATTGATCTCATAGATTAAACATGAAGGTTAAATGAGATAGCAAATGTAAGTACCTTAGCCTTGTGTAACATACAGTAAGTGTCCAATAAATGGAGTTTCAATTCTGTAAATTCCACATACATGCAGATGAATGTACATAATGGGACAAATGGACTCCATTCATTCCAAGTCCATTTTCTCTCTTCTCTAGAATTTATAATTAATGACATTTTATAATATCCTTTTACTGCTCACCAAATCCATGTAAATTTGCATACATTTTCCCAAATAGATCCTGTAAAAGGAAATGTCCCAGAAAAGTGGCTTTAAGTGTGATGGTTTAATTAACCCTTTTCTTTCTGGGTATGTAAAAATATCCCTTGCTTAATTTTGCCTGAGGAATTTTTTTCTTTTAGCTACAATTTCTATTCAACAAAAATTCAAATGATCTTTTAAAGAATGAGTGACAGTTCCTAGACAATATAGAACTAGAGTACAATAATATACTTCTCTTCACTCTTTAACATTAATATCCTCTGATTATTTGGAGAATGAGCATGTGCGAACGGACATAATTTCTTGAGAAGAATATAATCATGAAAATATTACCTTCACAGCTTCACTCTGCCTGTGATGCCTGTGCATTTCTTATTTAGAAACATAGGAATTCTTTTTACTGAAAAAGATGTGTCAATATCCATAATATGTCTTTGGGAAGGCAACATAGCTCAAAAAAGTAAGGGAACAGAGTGACGGAAAATTTTAATTTATGGCTCTATCATTAATCTCTGTGCAATCTTGGGCATGTTGCTTAATCAGGCCCAGTGTCAGAAACCATTACAATGCACGTAAGTGTTTTGGAGAAATATGTACCAGAGATCAAGCTCAATAGACCAAAGGGAATCAGGGCAGGAATGATTAGAAACTTGAGTTTTTTAAAAGATCTGTCCCGGTACTTGCCTTTGCCCTTAAAAAAGAAAAAAGATAAAAAAAAAAAATGAATAAAGATAGAAGTTGAAACTAATGACGGAGGTTTGAGAAATGTCAAGATGATTCTTCAAATGTAATCACACATAACCTTGGGCAGGTTATGTAACTTCTTTAAAACTTGGTTGCTTTATTCATAAAATGCTGGCAATAATGCTTCCTTCATAACAATTCCTGTAACAATTAAACAAATTAATTCATTCAGGGAATGTCTCTCAACAGATATTTTCATTTTTATCATTAATAACAATTCAGAACCATATGGACTACACAAAAGATTTTGCCCAAACTTAACACTGCCATTTTGTTTTCTAGAAGAAAATAGCCAGAATCCTGAAATAGTCTATTCTTGACTAATTAACTTACCTACATTTAGTTACTGATATAAATACGCACTTGTATATTATGAACATATATGTGTATTTTTATATATATTCACCTATATATTGATATAAATATAGATAGATATAAATTCATAAATATATCCTCTATTTTGTTCTAAGGCATCTTGGACCCAAACTGGTTTTGGTGTCCTATCTTGATAAGCATAGCAAGGCTGTAAGTGACCTATAATGACTTTTGTCATTTGTTTACTGTCTAGGCTGGAAAGAGACCAGGAGTTTTGTCTCCTCATTTTTTCCTTGTAAGTCTTTCACATTTTACATTCAATTTGCTAGGGGAGAAAATCAAAAAATAGAATTCCTTTTCTTTTTCTTTTTTTTAAGATTTCATTTATTTATTTGTCAGAGAAAGAGAGAGCCCAAGAAGGAGGTGCAACAGGGCAGAGGGAGAAGCAGGCTCCTTGCTGAGCAAGGAGTCTGATGTGGGACTCGATCTCAGGACCCTGGGATCATGACCTGAGCTGAAGGCAGACGTTTAACCAACTGAGCCACCCAGGCATCCCTAGAATTCCTTTTCTTAAGGCCTAGAACAGAACTGTCTTAATTTGGTCTTCTTATCTGGGTATAGAGTCCCCCCAAACAATAACTTTACATTTTATCTGAAAAATCATTTAGAAGAACACATTGTCAGAAGAGTGAACAAAACATCATATATAGCTAAGAATAATAGAAAAAGAGTATGTGCATATCAGTGCACAAATTCTGTAATATTTTTAACTATGTATAGATAATTAGTATATTAGGGTTCTCCAGAAACAGAACCAATAGAGTGTGTGTGTGTGTGTGTGTGTGTGTGTGTGTGTGTGTAGAGAGAGAGAGAGGGAAGAGAATACAGAGATTCATTTTAAGGAATTTTCAGTTGTAAAGGATGAAAATTCCAAAACCTGAAAGTTGAGGCTGGAGATACAGAGATTAGTTGCAGCTCAAGTCCAAAAGCAGTCTGCTGGTAGAATCTGTCTTTTAGGGGAGGTCAGAATTTTCTTAAGGCCTTCAACTGATTGGATGAAGCCCCCCATATGATGCAGCGCAATCTTTATTATTCAAAGTCTAGTGATTTAAATGTACATCCTAGGGCACCTGGTGGCTTAGTCAGTTAAGTGTCCAACTCTTGATTTTGGCTCAGATCATGATCTCAGGGTCATGAGATTGAGCCCCATGTGGGGGCTCTGTACTCAGTGGGGCGTCTACTTGAGATTCGCTCTCTCTCTCTCTCCCTCTGCCCCTCCCTCCACTCACATATGCACATGTGCTCTCTCTCCCACTCTCTCAAATAAGTAAATAAATCTTTAAAAAAAATGTAAATGTAAATCCCATCAAAAAAAAAAAAAAGCTTCATAGAAACATCTAGAATAGTGTTTGACCAAATATCTGGGTACTATTACCTACCCAAGTCGACACATAAAATTAACCATTGCAATTTGTTTAATGAAGACATGCAGATCAAAAAATTAAAACCCAAATTCAGCCCCAATAAAGAAATAAACTATAGGAAAAATATTAGTTCCCTTTGACTAATGCCTATTTCAAGGATGATAATATGGTAGACTACATAGAAAAGGGGCCCTATAACATATCCCCCAGGCAAGGGATCCTGTGAAGCTATAGAGAGCAACAGGATTCCAAAACCTCAAATACAATCTCAGTTGTTTTAGGAGAAAGACCAAATGGCCTGGTATGACTCTAAAACTTTGCTTCATGGCATTCAGAAGACTGGCCTCATCAGCCCACCGAACTTCAGAGACAAGGTTAGGTAAGAGAATTGGTGAGCCATCTCAGACCTGATATATTTCATAGCCCAGAAAAAGTTCTTAAAACTAAAACTACCTACTTGATTAATTATTAATTATTGTGTGTATAGTTTGTGTACTCTACTGTAGTATAGTGGTAGAAATTATTTCAGTGATCCTTATTGCAAGTTTGAGATGGTGTTTACATGCACAACAAACCAAAGTGTAGCAGACCACGGCATTGATGTAAGTGTGTTGAAAGGACTGAGCTTATCACCAACTAAAATTAACCAGCAATTTAGAACAGTCTCCACTAAGATACTTCATAGAGTAAGTGTACCCCCAAGCAGATGCAAAAGTAAGGTAGCTTAGATAAAATTAGCACCTAGGCTAAGGTCTAAATTGGTCTTAAGATTTTCTTGCATATTGCAAATCAAAGGTTTTTCTTTCTCTTGTATTTCAAACTATGATTCCATATTTCCGTGATCATCTGGAAAGAAAGACAAATCTTTACTACCATTGCCAAGCTACAGGAAATAGACATGGTTAAGCAGATAATAATGGCCAAATGAACCCATTAACTGAGGCTATATCTACATGTCATCTTTGGAGTTTAGAAAAAAAAAAAAAGAAGAAGGAAATGACAACAGCAGTAGCATATTTGTGAATGTCTCCCAATCCCCACAATAAAGCAGACAGAACAACTAATAGTGAATGAATAAATGAATGAAATCTCTAGAGAGTAACTACCACAAAAAAATATTTTCACAAACCACAATATTCAAGCAGGTAAGATGAATCCAGCAACAGCCACAAGACCCACCTGGCAGTGGTATCTGTGAGGGAGAGAGCAGGGAGAAGCAAGAGGGCAAATGATGCACCTGAGAGCAGAAGAATCCTAAAATCATGAACAGGCAGTTTCAGGGAATCATACTGGGCCAACTTGAAAATGACACTTGAACCTAGGAGAAGTTTTACCCAGTCTTCCATCCAGTGAGTTCAAAGGTCCTAAAGCCTTAAAGAGAGTGAGAAGTCTAGATCCTATGACTCGTTGAAACTGACCAGCCAAAGCTCTCTTCCAGAACAAGGATCTACACTGAGGAGAAACTGGCGGTGTGAAATAAAAATAGGGCAGGAAAGAGACAGTGAGAGATGGAACAAATGTGCAGATAAAAGTGGATGCACAGAGAGAGGCGGCAGAGAAAAGAACCAGGAGTCTGAGAAAGCAAGGCTTCGTAATTTCTGAACACCACACAAAACAACAGAGAAAGAGCTCTGTGAAGTGATCAAAGCTACCCCGAATCATCTTTTCCTCTAAAATTTGGGGAAAACTGAGTTCACATAAAAATGAGCAACAGAAAAGTATCAAAATCAAATCTGAACAGCACGGTTATAGCAAAGAGAGGAGCAGAATAAAATTCTTATACACCATAATAGCATATAACATGCCAGAAAGACATATCCAAGGAACAGAACAAAACTAAAACCTTTATAACCTATGTTTAATTGAGCTAAAAATATAAATAAATGAATAAATAATACTATAAAAATTAATAAAATGATACAATACATTAAAGAACAATAGAAATCAACACTAGAAAAATCCAGAAACAATATGATTTAAATGAAAAGAAAAAATAATTTTTAACATAAGTACCAAATTAGAGGGAAAACAGAAGAATACATACAGAATATGATGCCTTAAGACAAATACAAAATGAGAGGGTTTTTTTAAATCAAAAAGATGAAAAAACAGATATAAAAGATCTGATACAGTGACATTTACAATAGGCAAAACCTAACATAAAATTGGAGTCTCTAAAGAAAACTTAAGCAAAGGAACAGAATAAAAGCTAAAATTATTAAAGAATTCCTGAAATTAAAAAAAAATTGAAACTCCATATTAGAAAATCACATGACATACCCGATATATATTCTATTAAAATTTTGAAATTTTCTTAAAAGGAAAGAAAAATTCTTTTCTCTGGCAAAAATAGTGAATGACTTATAATGGAAAGAAAATTAGATTATCTTTAGGCTATTCATCTGCAATACTTTGTTCGAATAAAAGTTACAAAACTAAAATATTCAAAAAGAAAATATGAGTCATTGATTTTAAATTCAACAACACTTGGACTTTCAATATAATGAACACGAATTTATATCAACATGCAAAGACTCACAGTATATTGTTTCTATGAGTCTTTCTTGAGGATTCTTACAGAGATCAAATTCCATACAACTAAAATAGCAAGAGAATAGATGGTGATATCGTTACTTGTAGAAGCAAGACTAGCTGAGGGGTCAAAAGAAAAGATTCTAATATGACATGGCTATATGCTCAGACAGAGTGACTCCGGGAAAACTATAAAAAAAAATGAGGAAAGAATAGAGAATATATATGTAAGAATGTTATATTGCTGGGGATGATATTAGAATAGCTATTCTAAGGCTAATGTGTGAAGTAGAGTAAAAGAATAATTATGGGATAGTATAATTCTGCCATCCCCTGTGTTCTTGAAAAACAATTTTCTTAGCATGAAAGGAGATATAAAAGTAATACAGAAGAGATTAAACAAAAACACT
Source organism: Mirounga angustirostris (assembly GCF_029215605.1). NCBI lineage: Eukaryota > Metazoa > Chordata > Mammalia > Carnivora > Phocidae > Mirounga > Mirounga angustirostris. The sequence continues at coordinate 106,483,393 of NW_026991711.1, read as the reverse complement.
TCATAATTCTAAGTCTGATGTATAACTAGTAGTTTGAACTCAAGAGAGTTTAACGTAGACACCTATAGATATACACACATATTATACATGTATGTATGGATGGATAAATTTGGATATATTTTCTAGCTGTAGCCACTGAAATGCATACAAACAATGACCAAATGCAATATTAAATGCACATTTAGGTAATAAAAAACCAAGAAGCAATTGCTGTAAGTCAGGATAATGGTTACTTCTCGGTGAGAGAAAAGAGATTGACTGTGGGACAAGCACAGGGAGGGAATGACTCACAACTTTCTATTTTCAACCCCGGTATTGGGTGTAAAGGTGTTTGCTCCGTAAAAACTCATTAAAATATATATTTCTTGGGACGCCTGGGTGGCTCAGTCAGTTAAGTGTCTGCCTTCAGCTCTGGTCAGGATCCCAGGGTCCTGGGATCGAGTTCCGCACTGGGCTCTTTGCTCAGCTGGAAGCCTGCTTCTCTCTCTGCCTGCAGCTTCCCCTGCTCATGCTCTCTCTCTCTTTGACAAGTAAATAAATAAAGTCTTTAAAATATATATATATATTTCTTTTGTGTAACTTTCTATGTTCATTTTTTTATTTGACCAAAAAAGGGTTAAAGTTTTTACAATAAAATCTGTGCTCTGTTTTACCATAAAAAGTTGTTTTGATCAACAAAACTTAATTGTTCTACTGAATAAATCCACAGTTTCAGATTGTGACTATCAAACACCTTACTCAATTCACTTATAAGATTTTTAATTATGCTAATTAAATATGTATTAAAAAATTAGAAAACATTTATAAGCAAAACAAAAAATTCAAAAAATTTTCTTAAATGATTTTATTTAATACCTTATGATGTTTGTATCATTATTATACCCATTTGACAGATGGGAAATTTAAATTTTAGTAAGTAAACAGAAGTAGGATTTATACCTAGGCTATTTGACTCCAGAGTTAGTTCTTTTATTTTATTTTATTTTATTTTATTTTATTTTATTTTATTTTATTTATTTATTTGACAGAGAGAGAGAGACACAGCGAGAGAGGTAACACAAGCAGGGGGAGTGGGAGGGGGAGAAGCAGGCTTCCCGCGGAGCAAGGAGCCCAATGCAGGACTCGATCCCAGGACCCTGGGATCATGACCTGAGCCGAAGGTAGACGCCTAACGACTGAGCTACCCAGGCACCCCTCTCCAGAGTTAGTTCTTAACCAATACTTCCTTTATAAAATAAAACTGGATCTGCTTATAGCTTATTTTCATGTAGGTCAGTGAGATTTACCCTATCTTTTCAAGATTTACTAAATTTAAAGCTGTCTAAAGCAGAGGGGGGAAACTGGTTAAATTCAGGAAAGATACTTCTTTTGAAAATAATTGCCACTAGTTTGGCTTAACTTTTCATTCTACGTAATTACATACTCTGATGAAACTTCATTGCAGTTGAGGTAGACTTAAATCTTTGTTTCTTTTCCTGTCAGTTCAGATGTAAGGAGGGCAAATATTAACAGGAGAGAAAAAAATAAAATAAAATAAAGGATATGGGAAAAGTAAAGTATTGTCCTAGTATCTTCTCTGGGATTCTGATTATAGCTGGATATTCAAGAAAATGTATAATCATTTCTCACAAGAATCAATGTTTCTTATTGGAAGAGAAATTCAACATAAAACACTTTTTTTGTGAAATATTTCTGATATATTTATATTTATGTCCCACAGAATTACATCCTACATGGGAATTCAGGTTTCAAGTCAATACAGAAGGAAAAAAAAAAATTCATGGTCAAAATTAACTGTCAGACCTTGTTGTGTGTTGAATTGTGAATCACCCCTCCCCCAAAAATATGTTGAAGTACCTGTCACACCAGTACCCTGGTACGTGTGAATGTGATATTATTTGGAAATAGGGTCTTTGCGGAGGTAATCAAGTTAAGATGAAGCCCCTAATCCGATATGACCATTTCTTCAAAAATAGAGGCGACAAGACACAGACACACAGACACAGAGAGAACACCATGACGATGGAAGTAGAGAGCGGAGATTGGAGTGATGCATCTAAAAGCCAGAGATAGTCCAAGATGGCCAGTGACAGCAGAAGATAGGAGAAAGGCACAGAGCTGATTCCCTCCTAGAGTCTTGGGAAAGAGTATGGCCCTGCCAACACTTTGATTTCAGATTCTAGCCTCGAGACTGACTGTGAGAGAACACATTTCTACTGTTCAAGGACACGAAGTGTGTGGTACTTTGGTACAACTAACATAGACCCCTTATAGAAGCACTGTGTTCGAGGGGTAAGTGCTACCCCACAATGACACGCATCCCACACAAGCATTTGTTTTCCCTCCAGATTTGGGATAGATCACTGTTTTTGCATTGAGCATTGGATCCAGTTGGCTTGTGTTTCAGAGTCAAGGTGGATGAACGATAGGGAGGTATTTGTAAGCACTAAAATCTCTCTTAGTACAGTGAGCTGTACACACTCTTAAGAGGAATCAGGGAACACAGACCAGCTGGGGAAGGGCATTGACTGATGTTTCTTCTCATGCTTGCTCCTGGTGACTAAAGAAAGGACAGGCTGAATAACCTGTACTCAGAATGTTCATGTCCTCTCTCTCTCTTTCTCTCTCTCCCTTCTAGGTTGTGTATAGGAATTTGCATAGTTGAGATCCACTGTTCTGAAATTTGCACATTATTTTGTACTTTAGATTTCCTTTATTTTAGTTGTTTCCGAAAAATGTGATTTATCACAATGGTTTCAGTTTTCAGAGTTTCAAATATATGCATCTTATTGCCCTTTAATCTGCCAAAAATTAATTTTAAATATACTGTATTCAATATGTAAATATTATAGACAATAATTTTTTTTTTGCTCATTAAACTGTCACACTTGGTTTACTGAGTATAGACACGTGGTACATTTGAAAAAATAATAAATACGAATTTAACTTACTCTTAAATCTGTTTAAACTCAGTTATAAACGGAGCTATGAACCGTGTAACTTTAAGGAACTTGCCATATTTGTATCTTATATGGGAAAAGGCAAAACTTGGAGCAAACACTACCTTCAACATAAAAAGAATGATTTTAAAAACAGCTTGTTGAACCAAAAGCCTCTGTTATGTCAAGCCTTTATGGAAATTGCTCTTTTTACAAAAAAGGAAGTAAGAGTCCAGGAAATATTTTTAAAAGAAACTATTCCTTAACTGCTAGAGGAACAAGTGAATGTTACCGCTGGCGTCCCTTCCAGCATCAGTCTTTGGAGATCCAGTTTACAGAACAGAAACACCAGCGCCAAACTCTAGAGCCAAAGTTCACACATAGAAGCCTAGAAACGAGGAGGTCCCTTGCTTCTTCACGTCCTTGTGAAGCAGGCAGGTCACCGCAGAAGCAAAACTGCGAGTCCCGCCGTGTACCCGCCCCCTGACACGGCTTGTCCTCTTTGCTCAGGACGTCTTCGGGCAGGTTCTGGGACGTCTCTACATAAAAACTCCATATTCGTGCTCTTAGAGATAAAGTCCGTTTAAACTGGAAGCGATAAAGGAATATCTTGTGTAGAAATGTATTCACCTTTCCAAACACAAGCTTAAACTAATAAACTCTATTAGTTCTCAAGCAAAAAAAGGGAGGGATCGTTACTTTGTTAAATCGTTCATTTCCTTTCTTAAAGCCCCGTTTCTGATTCAGGGTTGCTGCCGTGAGGCTGCGACTTTCACAGCAAAGCCCTGAACGGTTATTTTATGATCCTTTCCCGCGTGCCTCTCTCCCCTTCCTTGACAAAGTAGATAGGAAAAGCTAAAGAAATACGGGGGGTGATTTTACTATTCAGTTACATCTTCCATACTTTTACTTGCAAATTGAGTCAACCGCATTCAACTTTCCAGCAAGGTGGAATTTAATTTACCACTTTGTTTATTTTGTTCTAAAGACCCTTCTGATGCAGCTAATAATTAACAGATTAATTTCAGATGTCCCCACTTTCCCAGCCTCTGAATTACACTTAATTTAATTGTTTAATAATCTGTGCATTCATGCGTGGGAAGTTAATACTCAACTGCATTAGGAGAATTCATATGTGTGCTTTATAGTGCAGCTTATTTACAGAGGAAAGCTGTTCGAAATTTCTCACCATTAAATGCCTTTATTTTACCATCTGACCATACTTGTTGCCATATAAATATTGCCTATATATTTTACCCCATTTTAACATGACTCCTAGATGCATATATCCAAAGGGATTTATTAGGGAGTGGGTAGCTATGGTACATATATAATCACCTCATCCCTTCAAGCTTTAATGAATTTCTGCAGAAATTAATTTTTAATGGACTATTGCTTAGTGGAGTATTCTCCCCTTTTCCTAGCACTCCTGGAAATCCATAAAATATAGAGCAAGTTCTCTTCTGCACTGTTACACTAAGAAGTTTAATTAACAGAAAATACTACAGAACATATATATCCAGTATTAAGTGTTCAGGTCTTTATCACCTCTCTTCTGGAAGACTGTAAAAACCTCCTAATGTTCCCTCCACCTCTGGCGACTGTTTTCTCCATGCCCTGACACAGCAATAACATTCATCTTTTTAAAGCACAAGCCCTTCAATGCCTTCCCATTGTTGAGGAGATTAAATAAAACTCTAATTAAGTGCTTGGGGGTTGAGAAATCCTGTGAAAAATTTACTCCACAAAATCCATTTCTCTCACCACCTGGAGGCTTTTCTTCTGTTATTTGCTTTTTCATTTTCATTTTTTTTGTCTTCTTTTCTTCTTCTTTTTTCCCCCTCCTATTGTAGAACTCCACCAGAGAAGCCACTTTCATTTTTCTCCAAGGTCCAAACTGGATGCATCTACATTTAAAAAAAAAAAAAAAAAAAAAAAGCTCTTTTACTCTTTACTTCAAACACCAAGGTCACTGAGCCCTGGAGGGAAGCAGAAAGCCTGGCCTACCTCCTGCCACCTGTCGCAAGAATGCAAGTTGTAATCAGCCACAGTGACTGCAGTCGCCAGCGCCCGGGTCAGGCCACCGTGCAGACTCTCAGTCCCACAGATTCTGCCTTCCCTGTGAAGCCCATACCCACGTGTCAATGCTACAAGGATTCCAGGGTGGATATTTTCCTGGAAGTTGCTACGCATCTCTCCTTTCCCAGTTATGATCTTGGGTTATACAGGGAGGACTTTCCATCCCTCACTGCTTACGTTTTTAACTTGCAGAGATGCTTCTGTCCGCCCAGTTTGTAGCCTCACTCCTCCTCCCTGTGTATCCTTGCGTAGATATGTATGCTGAGAGTGCGATGGGCAGAAAAAGCACACACAAAATACATATAAATACAGCAGCAGGAAACAAGTCTTATTTTAACACCAGAACTTAATTCATTAGCACATTGACACAAAAATGTAAAGTAGGCAGAGATTGTTTTCTTTGCATCTCTCGTGTTCTTCTCTTTATAGCAAGGAACCTCTGTTAGAGTTTACATCCTCTGCACCTCCACGGACTCACAAAGAGGCAGCTCATGCAGGTCTGTTTCCTACTAGCATCTCCGGTCATCCTTCACCTTAATTCAACTAAGCAGCCCTTTACAGAGATTCCGTCTTGAAAGACATGCGGGTGTCTCTAAAAGGAGAATAACAAGCATAGCACTCCTGTGAGGGAGAACTTTCTTGTAGAAGGGAATTTTAAGTCAAGGCATGCCTGACAAAAAATTGATTAGTAAACAATCAACACAACTTCATGTCAACACAAGAGTGGGCTGGGCACAGGATATACAAATGATCAGAAGACAAAACAGGCGGTGTCTTCTTTATTTAAGGAGGAAAAAACTGTTGAGACTAAATCAATGATTTTGTGGCTATCCAGAGACTCAAATAATAGTTTAAATAAGAACTACTCAAACAGTTGCCTAAAGTAAACTCTACTATAAAAGGTTGATGTTGTAGTCTTGGATTTAAGTCTCAGCTTCACTACTCTTAGGATGCATTGTTTTCAGCAAGCTGCTTAACTCAGTGAGATTTAATTTCCTCTTTTATATAAAAAAAGTATATCTCATTTATAAAGTGTGTTTATGCTGGATTAATGAAAGTATGGCATTGGTTTTCAGACTAGGTTCTATTGAACTCTTGGGTACAACATAAATGTATTAGGGATTCCACAAAAATCAGATTCATGTTTTGTTTTATAATATATTTCACAGTAGAATAATAACAGCAATAATAATGATGATGATGATGGTAATTCAAATCCCATGTATGTAAAATGCTGACATTAGAACCTAAGCCATAAGAATAATGAGATACTACTTTCTCAATTAAAACAACCAACTAAATAAACTGAACAGAAATTTAGAAATGGTGTCAAATTAATGTATTTTTATTTCTTACTATGCTCATAAAACAGGCTTGTGTTTGGGGGAGCAGGATACAAAATGTTTTGGAGGCCTCCCTTTTCCCTCTCCTAACTTTTCTCAATGAATCAACCATCAGTTATGAACAATCTGAGCTAAACATTTCCTGGAGCTCCTCCTTCCATTCATCCTGAAATAATACTTTCATTTTCTGGTTATGGTCGCACACTTTCATCAAAAGATTTCCTATCACTGCAGTCTTGTGGCTTCTTCCTTTTCTCGACTCCTCGACCCTTTGTCTTTCCTTTAAGTCAGTTGCTTAGTCTTCACTTCATACCTTGAATCTTCCCATCTCTTAGAATGATCCACTCCAAAATCTTCATTTTTGAAATGATCATTATTGACCACACTCCTATCATTTATACTGAACCTCCTCTTTAAAGCCCCTCACTATGTCCTCAGTACCTTCATGCCCTTACCTACCTTACTTGCATCTTTACATGACCATTTTTCCATCCTTAATAATTTCAGTAATGTTCTGTGACACTTCTTTGAATTTATTCCCTCCTTAAGATTATTTTGACAATCTGAAACTCTGAGACCTCCCCATTTTCTTTGTTTCTTTTTTCTTCCAAGTTTTTATTTAAATTCCAGTTAGTTAACACACAGTGTAATATTGGTTTCAGGTATAGGATTTAGTGATTCCTCACTTACATGTACCTCCCAGTGCATAGCACAAGTGTCCCCCTTAATACCTATCATGCATTTAGTCCTTCCTCTGTCCACCTCCCCTCCATCCACCCTCCGTTTTCTCCCTATAATTAAGTCTCTTATGGTTTGCTTCCCTCTCTTTTTTTTTCCCCTTCCCTTATGTTCACCTGTTTTGTTTCTTAAATTCCACATATGAGTGAAACCATATGGTATTTGTCTTTCTCAGGCTGACTTATTTCACTTAGCACAATGCACTCTAGATCCATCCACATCATTGTAAATGGCAAGATTTCATTCTTTTTGATAGCTGAATCATATTCTATGGTGTGTGTGTGTGTGTGTGTGTGTGTGTAGATACAAATATATACATACATAACACATCTTTATCCATTCATCTGGCTATTGTGGATAATGCTGCTATAAACATCAGGGTGTCTGTGCCTTCAAATCAGTCTTTTTGTATCCTTTGGGTAAATACCTAGTAGTGCAATTACTGGATCATAGGGTACATGGATTTTTAACTTTTTGAGAAACCTCCATACTGGTTTCCGGAGTGGCTGCACCAGTTTGCATTCCTACCAATGGAATAAGAGCGTTCCCCTTTCTCCACATCCTCACCAATATTTGTTGTTTCCTGTGTTGTTAATTTTAGGCATTCTGAATGGTGTGAAGTGGTATCTCATAGTAGTTTTGATTTGCATTTCCCTGATTACGAGTGATGTTGAGCATCTTTTCATGTGTCTGTTAGCCATCCGGATGTCTTCTTTGGAAAAGTATCTATTCATGTCTTTGCCCATCTCTTAACTGGGTTATTTCTTTTTTGGGTGTTGAGTTTGATAAGTTCTTTATAGATTTTGCATACCATCCCTTTATCAAGTATGTCATTTGCAAATATCTCCTCCCATTCTGTAGGCTGTCTTTTAGTTTTGTTGACTATTTCCTTCACTATGCCAAAGATTTTAATCTTGTTGAAGTCCCAATAGTTCATTTCTTTGTGTTTGTTTCCCTTGCCTGTGTGATTTATCTAGTAAGAAGTTGCTATGACCGAGGTCGAAGAAGTTTCTGCCTATGTTCTCCTCTAGAATTGTGATGGTTTCCTATCTCACATTAAGGTCTTTCATCCATTTTGAATTTATTTTTGTGTATGGTATAAGATAGTGGTCCAGTTTCATTCTTCTGCATGTTGAAAAGACTGCATTTTTTCCATTGGATATTCTTTGCTGCTTTGTTGAAGATTAGTTGACCATATAGTTGTGGGTCCATTTCTGGGTTTTCTATTCTGTTCCACCCGTCTATGTGTCTGTTTTTGTGCCAGTACCATACGTCTGAATGACTATAGCTTTGTAATACACCTTAAAGTCGAATTGTTAGGCCCCCAGCTTTGTTTTTCTTTTTCAAGATTGCTTTGGCTATTTGGAGTCTTTTGTGGTTCCATACAAATTTGAGGATTGTTTGTTCTGGTTCTGTGAAAAATGGTGGTGGTATTTGGTAGGGATTGCATTAAATGTGTAGATTGCTTTGGGCAGTATAGACATTTTAACAGTATTTGTTCTTCCAATCCGTGAGCATGGAATGTTTTTCCATTTCTTTGTGTTTTCCTCAATTTCATTCATAAGTGTTCTATAGTTTTCAGAGTACAGATCTTTTACCTCTTTGGTTAGGCTTATTCCTAGGTATCTTAATGGTTTTTGTTGCAATTATAAATGGGATCGATTCCTTGATTTCTCTTTCTGCTGCTTCATTATTGGTGTATAGAAATGCAACAGATTTCTGTATGTTGATTTTGTATCCTGCAACTTTAATGAATTTGTGTATCAGTTCTAGCAATTTTTGGGGGGAGTCTTTTAGGTTTTTTACAGAGTATCATATCATCTGCAAATAGTGAAAGTTTGACTTGTCCCTTGACGATTTGAATGCCTTTCTTTCTTTTTGTTTTCTCATTGCTGAGGAAGGATTTTCAGCACTACCAGAGAGGAAAAGCTCTCAGCTGTTCCCCATTGAGGATGATATTGGTGCGGGTCTTTCATATATGGCCTTTATGATTTTGAGGTATGTTCCCTCTACCACTACTTTGATGAGGGTTTTTATCAAGAACAGATGCTGTATTTTGTCAAATGCTTTTTTCTGCATCTATTGAGAGGATCATATGGTTCTTGCCCTTTCTTTCATTAATGTGGTGTATCACATTGATTGATTTGTGAATATTGAACCACCCTTAAAACCCAGGAGCAAATCCCACTTGATAGTGGTGAATGATTCTTTTAATGTAGTGTTGGATTCGATTTGCTACTATCTTGTTGAGAATTGTTGCATCCATTTTCATTGGGGATATTGGCCTCTAATTCTCTTGTTTGGTGGGGTCTTTGGTTTTGGAATCAAGCTAATGCTGGCCTCATAGAATGAGTTTGGAAGTTTTCCTTCCATTTATATTTTTTGGAACAGTTAGAGAAGAATAGGTATCAACTCTTCTTTAAATGTTTGGTAGAATTCCTTTAGGATGCCATCTAGCTCTGGACTTTTGTTTGTTGGGAGATTTTTGATTGCTGATTCAGTTTCTTTGCTGGTTATCGGTCTGTTCAAGTTTTCTCTTTCTTTCTGTTTCAATTTTGGTAGCTTACATTTTCCTAGGGATTTATCCATTTCTTCCAGATTGCCCAATTTGTTGGCATATAATCTTTTCATAATATTCTCTTATAATTGTATTTCTGTGATGTTGGTTGTGATCTCTCCTGTCTCATTCAGAATGGATAAAAAAACAAAACCCATCTATATACTGCCTATAAGAGACTCATTTTAGACCTAAGGACACCTGTAGATTGAACGTGAGGGGATGCAGAATCATTTATCATGCAAATGGACATCAAAAGAAAGCCAGAGTAGCAATACTTTTATCAGACAAACTAGATTTTAAACCAAAGACTGTAACAAGAGATGAAGAAGGGCACTATATCACAATAAAGGGGTCCATCCAACAAGTAGATCTAACAATTGTAAATACTTATGCCCCTAACTTGGGAACACCCAAATATATAAGACAATTAATAACAAACATAAAAAAGTCCATTGATAATAATGCAATAATAATAGGGGACTTTAAAACCCCACTTACAGCAATGGACAGATCATCTAAGCAGAAAAGCAACAAGGAAACAATGGCTTTGAATGATATACTGAACCAGATGGATTTAACAGATACATTCAGAACCTTTCATCCTAAAGCAGCAGAATGTACATTCTTTTCAAGTGCACATGGGACATTATCCAGAATAGATCACATACTGGGGGGCGCCTGGGTGGCTCAGTTGGTTAAGCGACTGCCTTCGGCTCAGGTCATGGTCCCAGAGTCCTGGGATCGAGTCCCGCATCGGGCTCCCGGCTCAGCGGGGAGCCTGCTTCTCCCTCTGACCCTCTCCCCTCTCATGCTGTTTCTCCCTCTCTCTCAAATAAATGAATAAATAAATAAAATCTTAAAAAAAAAAAAAGATCACATACTGGGTCACAATTAGGCCTTAACAAGTACAAAAAGATTGAGATCATACCATGCATGTTTTTAGACCACAACGCAATAAAACTTGAAGTCAACCACCAGAAAAAAAAAATTGGAAAAACCCCAGATACTTGGAGGTTAAAGAAAATCCTACTGAAGAATGAATGGGTCAACCAGGAAATTAAAGAAGAAATAAAAAATAATACATGGAAACAAATGAACATGAAAACATGATGGTCCAAAACCTTTGAGATATAGCAAAAGTGGCCATAAAAGGGAAATATATAACAATGCAAGCCTACCTCAAGAAGCAAGAAAAGTCTCAAATACACAACCTAAACTTACTCCTAAAAGAGTGAAAAAAAGCACAGCAAATGAAGCCTATATCCAGCAGAAGAAAGGAAATAATAAAGATTAGAGCAGAAATAAATGATATAGAAATAAACAAAAATACCAATAGAACAGATCAATGAAATCGGGAGCTGGTTTGTGTCTTCCTCAAATTGATAAAAATTGACAAAAAATTAACAAAATTGACAAACCTCTAGCCAAACTTATCAAAAAGAAAAGAGGTAGGACCCAGATAAATAAAATCACAAATGAGAGAGGAGAGATGTTTCTTTCTTTCTATTCTTGGTCAGCCAAGTACACCAGGAGAAAATGGCAAAAAGCTAATCTATTGCTATTAAAAAATTATGATACAAAATAGGGGTTGTACATTAAGGGCCTACATTGTTGAGAAGGTAACATAAGTAAACACAACATTATGAAAACAAAAATAAAGCCTGATGATAAGTAACACAACATTATGAAAACAAAAATAAAGCCTGATAATAAGTGAAAATGGGTTATCTGTCTAAGTGTAAACAGAGTCATACTTCACTGTGAAGATAGAAACTATTTCCTTCATTTCTGCATTTCTACCACAAAAGGTCTGTATATTATCCTTTGTTCTAGGGGTATGGGAAAGAACACTCCTACTATGCTTCAATTCTATCACTTACATCGATATCTCAATTCTAATTTTAGAATATTGTTACATTAATTATACCTTCTCACTATTTTGTAATCATTTATTCTTATCTGATATAGTCTTTCTCTCTGCCTACGAACTCATTCCTAAAAGATTCATCTTTATCTCACAACACATCCCTTTTGTTGATTTTGCATTGAGAAATGGTGAAGGAATAGTTCTCATTCATGGGTTAAAGACACCATATCTGGTACTGAATACAAAACCTGCTTAAGTTTATGGTAGTCAGTTGATATGTACCATGATCTATCTTCCTTTTGCCAAATATGTACAGATGTATTAAATGGGAGATATGATGGGAATTGTCAGCCTGAGTCTTTTAGTATTTAAGAATAGCACTAATCTCTGCATTTCTGCCCAGGACTGTAGTATTGATTATGATTTACTATCTTGACTTGAAGTGTGGGCAGTTTTTAGAATTTTCCACTTTGCTCTCCCTAACATATCAGTTCTTACTCCACAGGTCAAGAAATCAAAGTAAGTATTTTGCCAACTGCTAAATGTATCCATCTCCATAATGCATCCGAAAGTCTGAGGGAAGTCACCATGAAGTGGGGCTGTGTGATCATTGGAATCACCGTGAAATGTATTTGTCCTAAAGCCTGTATATTTGTGGGATTTCATGAGGCCTATGAGTTATGGAATTTTGAAACTTCTGGTTTTACTGTCAGCTGGGACTTTGTATTCAAGAGCACTTGAAAAATCTAGATATTCCCCTTTCTTCAGTGTACAATGACTTTGGTAAATGACCACAGATCCCTTTGAGAAATGAGTAAGTATTATTTTTGTATACATTAATGTGGTAAAGCAGAGTCTCTCCTTCAGGAGACCTAGATTCCCCTTAAATTGATGAGCTCTGTCTCAGAACTAGCATTGATCAGAAAATTACACAAGGGACCACAATTTTGTATTAATAGACTGACATCAGCTTTCAACTTAATAAATCTAAATTTTGGCATATACAAAACAAGCTGTATCCTAATTGACTGTCTATCCCATGCCTAGGAATACCAGCATTTGTTGTCCTTTGTATGGATACCTATAATTTAAGGTAGTCTGGTAGCCACTCAAGCCTAGGGCTCATTATGGTGAGCACATCCATCTTGCCCCTGATGGTTGAGTGTTGCCACCAGCCCTGCTAATTTGGTATCCTGTACTATAAACCTCACCAACACTAGGAAGTACAGGTCTATAGCAGCATCTCTGAAGTTAACTCTGGCCAGTAGAGAACAAACACTACTATTATTTCCAGTAATATTGGTACCCCTTCATGAGTTCATTCTTTATTGACTCAATTAAGGGAATTGGGCCTTCCTGGGAAGAGTCAATGATAGGTTCTTCAATCTCACATAACAAATCCATTCTAACATGACCACCTGTTGGTTTTCTGACCCCTTCCTCAATAACCAGCCAAGGTAGTTCCGATATCTCCAACACTCTGTAAGTTATCATTGTGTCCACACTTCAGGAATTCATCCTAGCCCTATATAAGGAACAGTTTTAGGTCCTCATATAAGTAAGTAACTTACTCACCAGAATGTTAAATCCTGTTTTATGGGAGAACACTATTAATGAAATATGTCATATCCAGCATTATATTTCACTGTCATTTATGTCACCATTTATACAAGCATTCCCCTGGTTTCTGCAGGTATGTTTTAGCCAGGAAGTGGAGTGTGGTATTTCTTTCTATATGAGAGGCAGCATTTTCCTACAGTGAGAACTGAGGCAATGAAGGTAGGCAGGAGTGATCATGAGAAGGATAAGCAGTATATTGAGAGGCATCCATATCAGATGATATCTTTTATTATCTCCAGGCCAAGGAAGGCTGATCTCATCTAGTGAGTGGAGGGAGGAGATCTATGTCTTTAAGTTTGGAAAGTTCATCAGTTTCTGAGAGTTCAAGGTTCTCAGGGGCACCAATTCATATGCCCCCATCCCAGGTCATAAGGGCATACTTTTTTCTTACTAGGGATCCTGACTTTGGTAGAGTGGGGCCTGTCAAATGTGACTGTTCAATCTCTTTTGTAAGCTCTACCACCCTTATGATTAAATTCTAGACCTCATTTTAGCAGTCTGCAATCCAGTGGTAGAAGACATGGATAGCTCTGAATATTGCCATGAGACTGTCACAGTGTGCCCTGAGTAAATATTTGGCTGAACCAAATTTGTCATTGTTTTTCTTCAAGACGCTATTGCAGTTAACAAAAGCCAGGCAACTTGTAATTATCTTTGTAATTATTCTTGTGATTATCTTTGCACCCATAGACGTCAAAAGCTAAAGCTTTGGCCTATACCAGTTCTTCTTCAGGTAAATGGGTAAAGAAAATGTGAGATGCACGCCCACACATACACACACACACACACACACACTCACACACGAGAATATTATTCAGCCGTAAAATAAAAGAAGGAAGTCCTGCCATTTGTAACACAGATAAAACTAGAGGACATCATGCTAAGTGAAATAAGCCAGACACAGAAAGAAAAATACTGTATCATCTCACTTATATGTGAAACCTTAAAAAGTCGAATTTATAGAACCGGAGAGTAGAACTATGTTTGCTGGGCGCCTGGGTGGCTCAGTTGGTTAAGCGACTGCCTTCGGCTCAGGTCATGATCCTGGAGTCCCGGGATCGAGTCCCGCATCGGGCTCCCTGCTCGGCAGGGAGTCTGCTTCTCCCTCTGACCCTCCTCCCTCTCATGCTCTCTCTCTCTCTCAAATAAATAAATAAAATATTAAAAAAAAAAGAACTATGTTTGCCAGCGGGGTTGGGGGTGAAGGAAATGGGGAGATTTAATTAAAGAGTAGAAACATTCAATTATAGCATGAATACATTTTGGGAGGCTAATGTATAACATTGTAACTATAGTTAATAATACTGCCTTATATACTTGAAAATTGCTAAGAAAGTCAATCATCAGTGTTCTCAGCACACACATATAAAAGTGGTAACTATGTGAGGTGATGTATGTGTTAATTACCTTGATTGTGGTAATCATTTTACAATGTACAGATGTATCAAATTACCACGTTTGTGCACCTTAAATATACATAATTTTACGCGTCAATTATTTTTCAATAAAGCTGGAAAAAATAAAATAAAAACAGTGGCTTTAGGTTCCCTCTTATCCCTTTCTCCTGTAAGTTCACTTTCCCTCCAACCTGCTAGATACATTTTTTCATGTATAAGTTCCCTCAATCTTATGTTATGTCTCTAACCTCTCTTCCTTGTTATTCTCAAACTTCAACTATCACCTATTAATCTATATTTCAATGCTCTGGCCTCGAGTCCTTCATTTTCACCTTCTAGACGTCTCCAGTGAGAAGTGCCTAAAGCAACACAAGCACAGCGTGTCCAAAATATGTCCATCTCAGATCTGCTCATTTTTCTGATTTCTTATTTCTGTCCGAGGCAACATCTCTCAATTCTCAGACTGAAAGTCTCAATATTGACATTCCTCTCACTGACCTCTTTCCCCTAAGCCCATAAGTTTCCAATTGCTCTCTCCTCTAAAGTGTATTTCTGTTAAATCTTCCCTCACTTCTCATTTCTCCTTTTGTCTAATCTTGTTCATGCCCTCACTTCCTCCAATTAGGAGGGTTGTTTCAACTGTGTCTCTTTTCCCAATTCATCTCACACAGGGCTAGCGTGTTGTTTTCTTCTCGGGCACATCTCTGCTTCAGACACAATTTTCTAGAATGCTTTTGACGACTAGCCAATAGTAATGCTAACATTTGCATAATAGATCCTAAATACACACGTAACGCTCCCAGGTACTATTGTATTGGTTAACTTATTTGATCTTCATAATCATTGTTATGCCCATTTTATAGATGAGGAAATGAGGCACAGAAAATGTAAGTAAATTGCCTTAAATTATTTACGTAGGAGCAAACAAACCAGAATTCAGACACACAGCCTGGTTTCAAAGTCGGTGCTCTTAACTGGTACGCTAAAATGTCTCACAGAGGCAACAAAGAACCAATGACAACAGAGTAAAACCACAAATACTTAAGATCTTAGGTAACTTTGTCCCAAAATACTTCTGAGAACTAACTCCCATTTTAAATAATTTGTTTAGGGTTTGCTATCCTATACTTTTAATAAACATTATTATTTACTTCTCCAATTGACCCCAAGGTTCTTACAACATTCCTCCCATTTTTTTCAGTTGAAGAGACTAAGGCTTGGAGAGGAGATCTGGTTTGTATCAAATCCCCATGGCCAGTAGATCGTGGAACTAGGAATTAAAATCATGGCTACCTGCCTTCTAAGTCTACATTCAGGCCATCTTATCATACTGCATTCTTTCACCTGTTACTTTAGAGAAATGGTGAACTCTTCACCATTCATACATGATCCTCAATGCCCAGCTTCCATGCCATTGCTTATATATATTTTTTCCTTCAGATAAACTGCATTTCCTTGTTGAGACACTTCTGTAGACCCCAACTGTGCTTATTCTTTAAAGCCTATATTTAGGAGCGCTTGGGTGGCTTAGTCGGTTCGGTTCATGATCTCAGGGTCCTGGTATCAAGCCCTACATCAGGCTTCTTGCTTAGTGGTGAATCTGCTTCCCCCTCTCCCTCTGCCTGCAGCTCCCCCTGCTTGTGTTCTCTCTCTGTGTCAAATAAATAAATAAATAAATAAATAAATAAATAAATAAATAAATATCTTCAAAAAAATAATAAAATAAAATAAAGCTTATATTCAATGTCTCTTCCTTCGTGGAGTCCTTCTTGATTGTTATCTTAGTTGGAGATAGTCTCTCCATCATCTGGACTTGAAAAACTCTGAAGCTCTCTTATACCAATCACTGTCTAATCAGCATTTATATCACATGTCTTCATCACCCCACTTCTATATGCTCTTTGAGAAAAAGGTCTATCTGGATTACCTTTGTTGTCTCCATAGCACCCAGCATGTCTGCAATATTTTTGGAGAATTAATTTATTTATTTTTATAGTAGTTACCCATGAGGGGGAGATAATTACTTTCATTACCTTTCAAAATAAACAGGCCTGCATGCAGAGATAAAATAATATATGAAGAAAAAAATGTACAACACAGGCCAGAAAACTATATTAATTAAACTTTTAATTGCCTAAACAGATTGACTACCAAAAGGTGACCATTTGGTAAACAGCCTAAAAAGATATTCGGGTACTGTGTTTTAGAACTTAGGAATATAGATACTCTACTCTTTTGCTAAATATTTGTTGAGTATCTCTAGAAGCCAGGCACCATGCAAGATGCTCTGTATCCAACACTGAGCATCATTTGGACCTCATCCCTGAACTTAGGACCATTCTAGTGGAAAAGACAAACATTAATAAAAGACCACACAGAAATAGAAAACATTGCAATTACATTAAGTCACATAAATGAAATTTTGAATAAGAGTACCTGACAAAAGAAGAGTTTAAGGGACACCTCTGCTGAGTTCTGACACATGTGTTGCAGTTAACTAGAAGACACTGGGAAGGAAGAGTGTTCTATGCAAAGAATATGCAAAGGGTCAAAAGGGTGACTAGTGCAAAGGATACAAAGAGGTGTGCTGTTTCAACGTATCCAGTTAGACTCCTGGGGACGGCGCAATATCCAGTTAGACTCCTAGGGACGGTGCAATATCCAGTTAGACTCCTAGGGACGGTGCAATATCCAGTTAGACTCCTGGGGACGGTGCAATATCCAGTTAGACTCCTGGGGACGGTGCAATGGATACAACTTCGAATCAGGGCTGGTGACCTGGATAAAGAAATGTAAATGTCGCAGAATAAAATTGTGAGTCATAGCAAATTAAGCTATGAATAGTGATAAGATTACATAACCTTAGCTTAGTTATTAATGTTCACTGTAATGAAGTAATATTTTATGTTTATTATTTCAGCACTTGAAAGTGCTCAGGTGTTCTGGGAGATTTAATTTGAATTCATTCATTGGATCCTTTAAGGTGATAGCTGTCAGAAAATCTTAAATATTTTCTTTTTTTTTTAACTTTATTATGTTATGTTAGTCATCATACAATATATCATTGGTTTTTGATGTGGTGATCCATGGTCCATTGTTTTCGTATAGCACCCAGTGCTCCATGCAGTACGTGCCCTCCTTAATACCCATCGCCGGGCTAACCAATCCCCCTCCCCCCCTCCCCTCTAAAACCCTGTTTGTCTCTCAGAGTCCATAGTCTCTCATGGTTCATCTCTCCCTCCAATCCCCCCCCCCCCATTTTCCCCTTCCTTCTCCTAGTGTCCTCCATGCTATTCCTTATGTTCCACAAATAAGTGAAACCATATGATAATTGACTTCCTCTGCTTGACTTATTTCACTTAGCATAATCTCCTCCAGTCCCATCCATGTTGATGTAAAAGTTGGGCATTCATCCCTTCTGATGGCTAAGTAATATTCCTTTGTATATATGGACCACATCTTCTTTATCCATTCATCTGTTGAAGGGCATCTTGGCTCTTTCCACAGTTTGGCTATTGCGGACATTGCTGCTCTGAACATTGGGATGCATATGGCCCTTCTTTTCACTACATCTGTGTCTTTGGGGTAAATACCCAGGAGTGCAATTGCTGGGTCATAGGGTAGCTCTATTTTTAACTTTTTGAGGAACCTCCACACTGTTTTCCAAAGTGGCTGTACCAACTTGCATTCCCACCAACAGTGTGAGAGGGTTCCCCTTTCACCACACTTCTCCAACATTTGTTGTTTCTTTCCCTATCCATTTTTGCCATTCTAACTGGTGTAAGATGGTACCTCAATGTGGTTTTGATTTGAATTTCCCTGATGGCTAATGATGATGAACATTTTTTCATGTGTCTGTTAGCCATTTGTATGTGTTCTTCAGAGAAGTGTCTTTTCATATCTTTGGCCCACTTTTTGACTTTATTTGTTTTGTGGGTGTTGAGTTTGAGAAGTTCTTCATAGATCTTGGATACCAGCCCTTTATCCATCATGTCATTTGCAAATATCTTCTCCCATTCTGTGGGTTGCCTCTTTGTTTTGTTGACTGTTTCCTTTGCTGTGCAGAAGCTTTTTATCTTGATCGAGTCCCCAAAGTTCATTTTTGCTTTTGTTTCACTAGCTTTTGGAGATGTATCTTGAAAGAAGTTGCTGTGGGTGATATCAAAGAGGTTACCGCTTATGTTCTCCTCTAGGATTTTGATGGATTCCTGTCTCACATTGAGGTCTTTCATCCACTTTGAGTTTATCTTTGTGAATTGTGTTAGAGAATGGTCGAGTTTTTCTTCTGCATGTGGCTGTCCAATTTTCCCAGCACCATTTATTGAAGAGACTGTCTTTTTTTCATTGCATATTTTTTCCTGCTTTGTCAAAGATTATTTGACCATAGAGTTGAGGGTCCATATCTGGGTTCTCTATTCTGTTCCATTGGTCTGTGTGTCTGTTTTTGTGCCAGTACCATGCTGTCTTGGTGATCACTGCTTTGTAATATAGCTTGAAATCGGGCAATGTGATGCCCCCAGCTTTGTTTTTCTTTTTCAACATTTCCTTGGCGATTCGGGGTCTTTTCTGATTCCATACAAATTTTAGGATTGTTTGTTCCAGCACTTTGAAAAATGTCATTGGAATTTTGATCAGGATGGCATTGAAGGTATAGATTGCTCTGGGTAAGATAGACATTTTAACAATGTTTATTCTTCTGATCCATGGGCATGGAATATTTTTCCATCTTTTTGTGTCTTCTTCAGTTTCTTTCATGAGTGTTCTGTAGTTCCTAGAGTATAGGTCTTTTACTTCTTTGGTTAGGTTTATTCTGAGGTATCTTATGGTTTTTGGTGCTATTGTAAATGGAATCATTTCTCTAATTTCTCTTTCTACAGTTGTGTTGTTAGTGTATGAGAAAGCAACTGATTTCTGTGCATTGATTTTGTATCCTGCCACATTACTGAATTGCTGTATGAGTTCTAGTAATTTGGGGGTGGAGTCTTTTGGGTTTTCCACATAAAGTATAATGTCATCTGCAAAAAGAGAGTTTGACTTCTTCTTTGCCAATTTGAATCCCTTTTATTTCTTTTTGTTGTCTGATTGCTGTTGCTAGGACTTCTAGTACTATGTTGAACAATGGTGCCGAGAGTGGGCATCCTTGACGTGTTCCTGATCTTAAGGGAAAGGCTCTCAGCTTTTCCCCATTGAGGATGATATTCGCTGTGGGTTTTTCATAGATGGATTTTATGAACTTGAGGAATGTTCCCCTAACTCTGAAGAGTTTTAATCAGGAAAGGATGTTGTATTTTGTCAAATGCTTTTTCTGCATCAATTGAGAGGACCATATGGTTCTTCTCCCTCCTCTTATTAATGTGTTCTATCACATGGATTGGTTTTTGAATGTTGAACCACCCTTGCATCCCGGGGATAAATCCCACTTGGTCGTGGTGGATGATCCTTTTAATGTATTGTTGGATCCTATTAGCTAGGATTTTGTTGAGGATTTTGGAATCCAAATTCATCAGGGATATTGGTCTGAAATTCTCGTTTTTGATGGGGTCTTTGCCTGGTTTGGGGATTAAGGTAATGCTGGCCTCATAGAAGGAGTTTGGAAGTTTTCCTTCTGTTTCAATTTTTGAAACAGCTTCAGTAGAATAGGAATTATTTCTTCTTTGAATGTTTGGTAGAATTCCCCAGGGAATCCATCAGGCCCTGGACTCTTGTTTTTTGCGAGGTTTTTGATCACTGCTTTAATCTCGTTACTGGTTATTGGCCTATTCTCAGGTTGTCAATTTCTTCCTGTTTCAGTCTTGGCAGCTTATAGGTTTCCAAGAAGGTCTCCATTTCATCCAGATTGCTCAGTTTATTGGCATATAGTTGTTGATAACAATTTCTAATAATTGTTTCTATTTCCTTGGTGTTAGTCATGATCTCTCCCGTTTCATTCATAATTTTATTAATTTGGATGCTTTCTCTTTTCTTTTGGATAAGTCTGGCCAATGGTTTATCGATCTTATTGATTCTTTCAAAGAACCAACTTATAGTTTCGTTGATCTGATCTACTGTGTTTCTGGTTTCTAATTCATTGATCTCTGTTCTAATTTTAATTATTTCTCTTCTAATGCATGGCTTAAGCATCGTTTGTTGCTTTTTCTGTAGTTCTTTAAGGTGTAGAGTTAGTTGGTGAATTCGGGATTTTTCTATTTTTTTGAGTGAGGCTTGGATGGCTATGTATTTCCCCCTTAGGACCACCTTTGCAGTATCCCATAGGTTTTGGACCGATGTGTTTTCATTCCCATTGATTTCCATGAATTATTTAAGTTCTTCTTTGATTTCCTGGTTGACCCAAACATTCTTGAGCAGAGTGGTCTTTAGCTTGCAAGTGTTTGAATTTCTGCCAAATTTTTTCTTGTGATTGAGTTCCAGTTTTAGAGCATTGTAGTCTGAGAATGTGCAGGGAATAATCTCAATCTTTTGGTATCAGTTGAGACCTGATTTGTGACCCAGTATATGGTCTATTCTGGAGAAAGTTCCATGTGCACTCAAGAAGAATGAGTATTCTGTTGTTTTATAAATGTTCTGTAAATATCTATGTTCTGTAAATATCTATGAGGTCCATCTGGTTCAATGTATCATTCAAAGCTCTTGTTTTCTTGTTGATTTTCTGCTTAGATGATCTGTCCATTGCTGAGAGTGGAGTACTGAGGTCTCCTACAATTAACATATTGTTATCGATATGACTCTTTATTTTGGTTAATAGTTGGCTTATGTAGATGGCTGCTCCCATGTTGGGGACATAGATATTTACAGTTGTTAGATCTTCTTGTTGGATAGACCCTTTAAGAATGATATAGTGTGGGCACCTGGGTGGCTCAGTTGGTTAAGCGACTGCCTTCGGCTCAGGTCATGATCCCAGAGTCCTGGGATCGAGTCCCGCATCGGGCTCCTGGCTCGTCGGGGAGCCTGCTTCTCCCTCTGACCCTATCCCCTCTCATGCTGTTTCTCTCTCTCTCTCACAAATAAATAAATAAAAAAATAAAAAATAATAAAAAAAGAATGATATAGTGTCCTTCTGTGTCTCTTATTACAGACCTTAGTTTAAAATCTAATTTGTCTGTAATAAGAATTGCTACCCCAGCTTTCTTTTGAGGTCCGCTGGCATGGAAGATGGATCTCCATCCTTTCACTTTCAGTCTGGATGTATCTTTAGGTTCAAAATGAGGCTCTTGTAGAGAGCATATGGATGGGTCCTGTCTTTTTATCCAATCTGCAACCCTGTGCCGTTTTATGGGACCATTTAGGCCATTCACGTTGAGAGTGATTATTGAAAGATATGAATTAATTGTCATCGTGTTGCCTGTGAAGACATTGTTTTTATAGGTTGTCCCTGTAAATTTCTATTGTAGATCACTCTTGGGGTCTTTCTCCTTTGATAGAACCCCCCTTAATATTTCTTAGTGGTCACATATTCTTTCAGTTTCTGCCGATTGTGGAAGCTCTGCATCTCTCCATCCATTCTAAATGACAGCCTTGCCGGATAAAGTATTCTTGGCTGCATGTTCGTCTCATTTAGTACCCTGAATATGTCTTGCCAGGCCTTTCTGGCTTGCCAGGTCTCTGTGGATAGAGATGTTCCTCCCTCTGTACATAGGGAATCTCTTCCCCCTAACTGCCCTTAAGATGGTTTCCTTGGTTCTAAGATTTGCAAGTTTTACTATTACATGCCAGGGTGTTGGCCTGTTTTCCTTGATCTTGGGAGGGGTCCCCTCTACCTCTAGGACTCGAATGTTTGTTTCATTCCCCAGATTAGGGAAGTTCTCAACTACGATTTGCTCCAATACATCTTCTAGTCCTCTCTCTCTCTCCACTCCCTCCGGGATTCCAATTATTCTGACGTTGGAACGCTTCATGGTGTCACTTATTTCTCTGATTCTATTTTCATGGATTCTGAGTTGTTTTTCCCTGGCCTCCTCTTTTCCCTTTTTATCTATTATATTGTCTTCCAGGTTGCTTATTCGCTCTTCTGCCTCAGTTACCCTAGCTGTTAGATTATCTAGATTGGATTGGATCTCATTGATAGCATTTTTTTTTAAAGATTTTTTTATTTATTTGAGACAGAGAGAGCACATGAGAGGGGGGAGTGTCAGAGGGAGAAGCAGGCTCCCTGCCGAGCAGGGAGCCCGATGCGGGACTCGATCCAGGGACTCCAGGATCATGACCTGAGCCGAAGGCAGTCGCTTAACCAACTGAGCCACCCAGGCGCCGTCATTGATAGCATTTTTAAGTTCTGCCAATTCACCTTTTATTTCTGCCCTTAAAGACTCTATGTTGCCATTAATTGATTTCTCCATTCTAGCCATTGTCTTCACAATTGCTAGCCTGAATTCCATCTCCGACATCTTGGTTTTATCTGCATCCATTTGTAAATCTGCAGCATAAGTCATAATCTCTGAGTCTTTTCTATTTTGGGGGCTCCTCCTCCTAGTCATTCTGTTGATGGGTGTTTGAGAGAATGTATAGAGTCCAAATTATTGACCAGAACCCGAGCAAGATGCACCTGTTTTCTTGGGACCTTAGAGTTTCTGGCCTCTTGTTTTCCCAGCCTGTCTTCTGTGGGAGGGGCCTGCCGCGCTGTTACTCAGGCAACCCTGTTTGGGTGGAGTTGCCCTGCGCCCCTGTGGCGGGGGATGGGCTCAGTGGGAATCAGTCTTTGGGGCTTTTGTTCTCTGGTACCTTTCCCTGGTGGCTTTCCGTGTCTCTTCCACCAGTCAGAGCAGAAGAGACCGTTTCCAACCCTCTGCTTCAGAGCAGAGAGACCTCAGTCTGTTCTTCAGTGAGCTCTCCAGCCACACTATCTCCATTTCTGTCCGTGCTACTATAAACTGCAGCAGCCTGGGCTGTGTGCCCCTCTGCAGCGCCCCCAGTCCTGCCTCCAGGTCAGAGTGAGTCTCTGCCCTTTGTGCTTCTAAAACCACCAGCCGCTCCAAGTTCCTGCGTGCGACCCCGCCCCTCCGGGTTTCCATCCCAGGGGCTGCCCTGAAGTCCTTTCCCTGCCGCTTCCAGTCTGCGAGTCTGTGCCCTGTCCGCAGCGCGGGAGGCTGTCGCTCACCGGCGGTGTAGGATCCCCACGGTCAGGCACCGTCCCGCTGCCATTTATCCTCCGATATCTGCCCGCGGAATCACGGCTCTCTGCTTCGTACCTCAAAACCAACCACCTGCGATATTGTTTATAGAGATCCAGATCTTCTTACATCTCAGGCTGGTTTCGTGGGTGCTCAGAGTGGTCTGGTAGATATCCAGCTCAATTCTGGGGACCAGTTGAAATAGGGTCCCCTACTCCTCCGCCATCTTTCCCCCCGAATCTTAAATATTTTCAATATTCAATTAATTTTAATTAGCAATAGTTGCTTTAAGTTAAGTTACTTCCCTTAAAACATATTTTCTCTTGACTAGACAACCCCAAATTATTATTATTTTAAGATTACTTTTAACTCTAAGTTTAGTCAGCTTAATGAAAAGCTGTCTTAAATGTCTTTTTGTCACTGTACTTTAGATTTTCATGGCATAGCAGAAATATCTTCCTAAAATTAAAAACAGTAAGTTATTAACACTAAGAACTTTGATTTTTTATATCTGTAAATTAGAAATAAAACACTTTTGCAAAAAAAATATACTCACTAGGGATTATAAATTATTAATCTAAAAACATTTTGTTATTACTCTCATATTTATGGAAATTTTTAATACCAGAAGAGAAGAGAAGCTTCAAGATATGTCTCTTCTTAGTCTGTGCTTTCCATTAGAAATATAATGCCAGCCACCGACAGGAGCTACATTTGAAATTTGAAATTTTCTAGTAGCAAAATTATAGCAGTAAAAATAGGTGACTAATTTAAAAGTGTGTTTTAGTTAATACAACAAAGAATACAAGCATTGTAAATGAGAAATTGTATATTTTGTTATTAAGTCCAGGATTTTTATGTGTTTTACAGTTACTAACAGCACATTTCAATTGACTAGTATGATTCCAAATGCTCAATAGCCACATGTGGAGAGTGATTGTTTTAGACATTGTCAATCTTAGACCAAACCAGTCTCCCTGGACAATTTTTTGAATCATCTCCTACTAATTAATAACCTGAATTTCCTGAATTTTTAATGAGGATACTAACCTACTTCTGCCTATTTCATATATATATAATCTACTACTTTATTCTACTGTATTATCTATTATATTCTACTGCAGTATGATATATATATGTAGTATGATGTGTATGTGTTCTTCATTCATTGAACAAATATTTACTGAGCACTCATATATTGGGATCAAGGTAAATAATGATGATTAATACATTCATGAACACTGCCCTCCAGGAGATTATAAGCTATCTCTGCTTCCCTGAGACCCTGTGACTGTAGGTGAATTCCCCTTGTATATCTCAGTAACTGGGAGCCTGGACACAAAGATCATTAATTTACTCCTGGCATTTGCTATCCATCATGTATGACCAATCATGTCGATAGTATAGACTCTTTTGATTGCCCAGGTTCAAGTTCTTGGATTCATCTTCAATTCCTTTCTCATTTATCTCTCCACATTCATAAGTGTTTTATACTTCATAATTTCAAATTTAAAGACCCATTCAGGTCTGTTTCTTTAAGTTTATTGAAGTACTCTTCTTTATCCATGGTTTTCTTGCTCTCTCCTAAATACAATTAGATAACATTTCTGTTTTCCCTTTTTCCCCAGAAAATGGAAATATATTTTAATGTGAATTATAAAATCAGGGATGCTTATTATAAGAATGGCAATTGAAATATAAAGGTACAGCAGCCAAATGTATATCTGCATTTCCTTGAATTCAATTTGCTATGGAAAGCCACTAAAATTCAATATACAAATTGTTGATAATTTATGTCTTTTTTATGAACCACCAAAATTATGGCATTAAATTATAAAAAAGTCACAATGCTTTGAAAACTTCTAGCACAATCTCAAGAACATCACAGTTTAATGATTATTTTATTGATGTCACTTGAAGTATGACATTTAAGAAAATGGGTAAATCATATTTGTAAGAAACCTGATATAGAAGTTGCCCATAACAGCTGAGCCTGTAAATTGTTACAAGCTTCACTTATAAAAGAATGTATTATAAATGTAATTAGATTAAGCACTGATACATCTACATTATACTTATTAGTTTCATTAATGAAGGAAAAATGCTTAATGTTCAGCTCTTAGTTTAGTATCTTTGGTGATATGTCATTAACAGCAAATCAGTGGTAGGATAATGCAGCTATTAGGACAAATACACAATATCTCTGAATGTAAAAATAAATATTGATTGTATAAGTCCACTTTCCTTCACAAAATAACATGGGAAAGGATGAGAAACTGCAAAAATTCAATATCTGAAAATTTATAAAATGGAGAAAAGCCATTCAATAAGCTATTTGTAACAGTGAGTATCATTCATACTGAGCAATGCAACCACTTTTTATGTGACTGGCAAAGAAAAACAATAACAAATATAACAAAAGTATAATACAATTCCACAAATCCATTTTTTGAGCTAAAAGTAAAAGAACATTTTCTTATTAAAAATGTAATTATCTATGCATGCCACCAAAACATACTGATGGAATAGAGAATAAAATAAGTAAATGTTGTTGGCTGAAAGATTATTTCTGATCCTTCAGACTAGCTTCTCCATCATCAGATGAAATTAGTTTAGTCTGCCATGATTTACTCTTAATAGTGATCACTGATTTCATTTCTAAGTGTACATAAATCATCCCTTTAATAATATTTGTTAGGATCTTTCCCAAAACTAATATCAAGAGTTACAAACTGAAATGTCTAGAGTCAGGAGGGTGGCAGAAACAGAAGGGCAGGGGAGTGTGAGCCTTTTTAAAGCTAACAGTGGTGACTAAGCTCTGGCCAACCTTGGAGATGAAATCTGATTTCCGATGTCAGCAATGAATTCTATACTTTTGATTGTTCATTTCTTTGTTTTGTTTCAGACATTGGGAAAGCCTAATTGCTTCTGTTAACCAGATTCAGTTGTCATTGTACAATCTCTAACGTATGGTTTTAATCAAGATCCTGTCATTGTCTTTTTAAACTCAGAAAACCTCCTCATAAGTAACCTCTGTGTCCCCCTCCCCTGCACACCTATGTACACACATTGCCATCAGGCAAGCCAGTGTGAGCAGAGTCAATGAAAATTACCTCCAGATGGCATCTGACATGATGATCCCCTGGAACAATCTGCATTTGGCATTCTTTTTGAGGGTACAAACTCTTGAGGGGTAGTCATTTAATTAGGAAATGAAAAATTACTTTCATTACTTTTTCACAAGCTCAGAATCTTCTGTTAATGGATTTGTTCAAAGAACTGATTCTTCTTCAACAAGCATATAATTATTTCATACTTACTTTATATTAATCATTGTGGTAGGTGTTTCTCAGTGGAAAGATGAATCAAATAAATTACCTTTCTGAACTCACTGGCCAGTTGATTTAGTTGTTAAATGGAAAAACAATTAGCTTATTATATAATCTTCAAATGAACAACTTCTGTTAATTTTATTTCCATAAGCATCCTTCCTCTGAACAATTTTATGCTTTGGCCTATTCTATTTGGAAATCTTTACTTCTTTCACCTTGTGACATAGAAAGATGCTCATTTTCTTTTTGAGCCATATTTTCTACATCAGGTTCTTACCCGCCTGAACACGAGGAGAGCTTAGCTTATTAGAAATTTTTACTCATGACCATATGGATTCTAACTGTGAAACAGAAAGACAGAATGGGGCTGATATAAGACAGCTTTGTTGTTTGGCCATAAGATATAATTTAGATAGTCAGGATAGAAACACAAGGCATCTTTGCCTTTCCATTCTGCCTGTGATCACCCTTAATTTCAACGGGCCGAGCGCTGCCATCCTTTTTCTCACTCACGGTCAGATGTTTGAGTTTCACCTGTGGTGACCACAGACCATGACCTGAAATAAAAATGTTTCGACTCTGCTCAAGTGTCCCTTCCAGCACAATCTCAGCTCCCTCCACTTCCTGCACCCTCCCCCACCTACTGCCCTTAATAGCATGGATTTTTTTTTCATCTCAGTGTTTTATGTTTAACTTTGATTCCTTTAACCCAAGGCTCTATTGCAAAAATTGCTACATCTACACCACTTCTTAGTTTCACTATTAATTCAATATTTACATATTTGATTTATTTTTATTTTTAATTGAAGTATAATTAACATACAGCATTATAAGCTACACCATCTTCTTAATCTGCTCATTTTTCTCTCTACTACCAGCTTCAACCTTTCATAATTTGGCAGGATTTTTTTTTTTAAGTAAACTCTACCCCCAGTGGAAGGCTTGAACTCACAACCCCAAGATCAAGAGTCACATGCTCTATGGACTGAGCCAGCCAGGCACCCCTCAGCTTCAATCTTTTAAAAGTTTTTGTGATAATTGTGAATCTCAGAATGCCTACGCTCTGCTGTAGTTTCTGCAGGGATGGTAGGATTTTGTGAAGCCATTAATATTTTCCCCTGATTTCTTTTCACCTAAAACCTATGTTTGTGGGGATGATAGCTAGGGTTAAAGAACTGGAGAGACTGATACTAGCTGATCCATAAATGCATTGGGATAATAACTTTAACACTGTAGTGTCAATTTTTATAAACAAGTTGGCCAGCCAACCACCTGTGGTAGCCAAAGCCATCTGTCTAAGAATACTCATCCAGAGAATCATAGATGGGCTCTTGATTTAGTTGTAAAGGTACTTAGTAAATATTTCTTGAAGAAATAGATAAGTAGTAATGTTTATTCATTTTCTGTCAATGAATATTTTCACTTTCACTAAACGGTAATAGTGAAACCAAAATCAAATGCATGTTTTCTTCCTTACCTCATTATTTACTACATATTGTAATTAAAGAGAATTGGGAAACCAAAGCTTAACATATTTAAGATTATAAAGTGGCTAATCTATTTTTCAAGGTACTTTTCTTTCTACTGCATATTTGTATTATGCAAAAATATACATATTCTCTATCAACATTTGTAACATAAAAGCACCCATGGTAGAAAGATGTTATTTGCAATAATGTTGGTAAGATTCAAAGCTGTGTGGGTGAATACGATGATGCTAATTTGGAGAAGGCAAACATAACCCACTGCCAGACCATTAAGAGTCATGTCTGAATACAAAGTAAGGTGATCTTAATACATGTAGCATCAGAAAAAAAGATAGAGCTTTCATCTGCTCTATATTAGTTGATTTCTAAAACATACATTACAGTTTCATTACTGCAATGTTTTCTTCTACTTTAGATATCAGGGTTGGCCATGACAGGAGAAAAAAAAAATCTCACTTCAGCTCTGCAAGTAAACAGTTTGAATATTTTAAAGTTTATATTTTTCCTAGGGAATGATGTCAAAACTTGATAGACTAGGAACCCTTTTTAAAAATTCAGCAACCTTTTCATATTCCAGTTAGGAGTCCCAAGGTATTACATTTCTACTTTTGTAATTTATAGCATCCAGAAGTATGACAATTACATTAGAAACAGAGACAAAGTTAAAGTAGAATGTGCCCCTTTCTAAGAAACAAATATTCAAGTTGATATTTATGTTTCATGTCAATCGTTCCGTTTGGTGATTCCTTACGGTCATTGCTTCACATATTCTATATTTTGATATCAGTAAATGTCTAACTTAGCACTTTAATTTTCACTCCAATGATTATTTTCTTTTTTTATGTAAAATTGCTTTTTTCTGTGCACGATAGCCCCACCCAATATTTAAAATGTAGCTAAGAAAAGAGAATTTCACATAATTCATTTATATTCACTTATAGAAATTAACACATCTCTGGCCAAACAGTAGGTATTTAATAAATATTGGTTTAACTAACTTGTTGAAAAATTGAATAATTTATTCACTTATTTACTGAGTAAATAATGACTTACTGTGTATAAGGTACCATACTAAAAGTGTTTTTTTTCTCCTTGATAATACAATATACATTTTTACAATTAGCTTCAGAATATTCCTCTGAATTAAGAAACTTTTAGATAAAGGAGATTTTCAACTGATGATTATTTGTAAGGTAAATTCCTTTGGCAATCTTTTTTTTTTTTTAAGATTTTATTTATTTATTTGACAGAGAGAGAGAGAGCGAGAGCAGGAACACAAGCAGGGGGAGTGGGAGAGGGAGAAGCACGCTTCCCGCCAAGCAGGGAGCCTGACGTGGGACTAGATCCCAGGACCCTGGGATCATGACCTGAGCTGAAGGCAGACGCTTGAAGACAGAGCCACTCAGGCACCCAGGTAAACTCTTTTGAACAGTGATTTTTTTTACTTCATAGATATGCTTTTGTAGGCATAATGTTTTTAAAATAAGCATACTCTATTTTCCAGACATTCATAACCTAATGGAACTTTATTTTAAGCTACTGTTACCAAATTATTCTCATAAATCAATCAATGGTTAATTTTAATGAAAAAATGCATTTTCCAAATGAATTTTAAAAATATGAATTTAATGGGCTGACTTTCACAATGGCATTGTCCTCTTGCATTAAAAAAACAAAACAAAATGGTACTCTCCCTAGGTTCAAAGATCTGTACTAGATAAATTATAGATAAATTATTCTATTCCTCAAATATCTTCCTAATCTCTGACTTAAATGGGGCACATATCACTCACTTATATAATGCCTTATACATTTATAAGTCCAGTCATGGAGGTGCTGGTATGTTAAGAAGTCATTTCTTACTAGCTGCGACTTCCTCCAGTAAAGACAACTACACTACACTCTTAGTGGATCCCCAACTATTGTTACGAATTAGTTACTAACTGCTTTTTTATTAGGTACTGGTTGTACAGAATATAAATATTTACAATGTGTGTGTGACTATGTGTGTTCATAGATGCCCCTCTTCAGCTTTTCAAGCTTTTCCAACTTTCGGTCACCTGCCACATTTGGGTGGAGTCAGTCTCCTTGACAGACTTTTCACAGATGCGTTGCGATTTCAGTCAAGGCTGCACGGTCACACATCAGGAGCCCGATATTATAGTCAAGATGAAATTGATTATAAAATTTACTACTTAGATGTGGCTATTGTTGGAATGAAATATGAAAGTGTGCTTTCCAAAACAAGTATCTGGAAGTCTCAGGATCTTTGAAGGAATGGTGGTAGAGGTAAGGTAGATTGTGAGAATAAATGGAAAGATGGATTCAGAAAGCACAGAAAACAACAAATAGATGCAGACTGATCAGATGATTATACACAGAATTCTATGAGGCACGGGGACAAAATTAATATATTCCAGTCCCCACTAGTCAACTGGCTCCCTAAAAGATAGAATAGCACATTCCATATTTCTTATTTCCCTTCTATTCAGCTGCTCCAAACTAATCCTAGCCATCTAGGCTTATCAGAAACAGTGTAGAAAATTACTCAACATTGTAGCCCAATTTCTTCTAAAGTTGAATTCAAGTGCCAGCTTATTTCAAAAATTATCGTAAAACATAACCATTTTATTCTACTAACATAGTATTGGATTGGGCAACTCAAAGCCTACCTATAATATCAGATTAATCATTCAATCAAAAACATTTGTATGACTTTTGAGGATTAGATAAGGTTCAGACTTGGCTATTTACTATTAATGGGTTACTTCCATTTGTAACTTAGCTTACAATTGGCATAGAGCCAATCAATATTCCAGTTTCTGGAATGAAGTTATGAAATATATTTGTGAGTTGTGCAAATCAATCTTCGTTCCGGCTTCATCTCAAATACTATTTATTGACTCATTCACTCATTTGTTAAATATTTGTTAATTGTCTTGTAAGTGCATATATTTAGAACCAACTAGGGAATTTAGCCCAGATAGCTCATCCACAGTCTGGTGAAGGACACAGTGTGGCTCAGTACAAAGCTCAGCATGAACCAGCACATTTTCTTGGGAATTTAAACAGGAACATGTGAGAAAAAAAATCAGTAAGCAGCAAACACTGAATTTTAACCCCAATTATGTGTGCACATTGATTGCAGAGAAGAGATTATATTTAGGTTTGCAGTTACGTAAAACTTCTATTTTTTGACACTGTGGTCAAAGTCTGTGCACTTAGAATCAGAGTTCATGGTTTTTTCTGAATCACACTGGGTCCCATGCATTAGTAAATAGTGACATGGTGAACCAATTGTTACAGCGCAAGCTCACGGTTTTTATCTCTTTCTCATTCTTAAGATGACAGCATACATTCAAGGAATTTACTGTTTCATTAAACTTATAGGTTCATTTTTCTCCCCAAACTCAAAATGTCATCTCTTGAAAATAATATAGAACTTTTAATAAATACATATCCTTTGACCAGAGTCAGGATTTCATGACACACAGATTGGTTGTTTTATCTTGATTTATTCTTGAGATGTGAAATGTCTACCTATATTATTATTGTTTGCCTTGCAAACACAGTGGCTCTTTATGTCTTTTGATACTGTATTAAGGAAGAATCTCTTTTCAAGGCATCTTAAGAAACAATGAGGGATCCAAATTAAGCTTAAATATAAACACTCTGTCTTTATCAAAGCAGGTAATATAACCCAGGTGACAAAGAAGAAACAGCTTTCATCTCTGTATGGCTAAGATCCCACGTGCACAGGTGGCCAGAGAGTTGTTTTCTCTTTTTTTGTCATTCTGGATTTCGATAAGATTTGAATTTCATAAGATTGCTTTAAGATCTCATTCTCTAGGAATATGCCTCACCTTACTTACTTAATGTGAGTGTTCTTGGCATCCAAAAGATTTTAACAAAATTCAGAAATAAAATGGAGTCCTTCCTGCAGTTCTCAAAACTACGTTAAAAGATAGGATCCGTAATTGTAAAAATAATATAGTCTGTGTTCTGCTGGATATGGTAGCCACTAGCTATGTGTGATTATTTAATGTTAATAAAAATTAAATAAAATTAAAAATTATTTTCCTTAGTCACATTAATCACACTTCAGGTGTTCAATAAGTACATGGTTAATTCTGAAAAGCAGCTCAGACATACAGTCACACACACACACACACACACACACACACACACACACCCCTAAAAGAGCCAGGTTTTCCTTTTCTGGTTTGCATGCAGTATGAAGTTCACATCCTATAGGTAAACTACAGACTGTGGAATAGGGAGAAGTTTCAGACTGTGTGCTTCATGACAGTGAATCTGGAGTAACAATAGAGCCAGTAAAAGTGCAACTTTTCTTCCAGAACATTCTGGTGGGAAGAGGTACTGTTGATCAGATTAGCCATGGAGAGCAGAAGAAAACAAAGAATGTGCATGATTGATCTTGTTAGCAATTGTCAGCTTTTGGTACTCTGGGTTTTTTTTTTCCAGAAAATTACTTTTGTTATAAATTCACATAAAAAGATTTTGCACTACTGATTATGTTTTGTAAAGACTCTTTAAATTTTGAATCAATTTCAAACATACAGAAAAGTTGCAAGAATAGTACAAAGAACTCTTGTACACACTTCACCCATATCAGTTTATTTTTCTTTCTTTTTCTATCTCCCTTTAAATATCTTCAGGTCTCTGTCTCTTTGTCTCCTCTTTTCCTCCCTCCTTCTCTGTGTATTTTGTCATTTGAAAGTAAGTTGCATAAATCATAAATCATGGCTCTTTAACACTAAATAGTTTGTGGCATTATCTTATATAAGCACAGTGGAACTCTGAAAAGTAGCAAAAAGTAACCTAGAAACTAATAATGCTTATTGTATTTTGGCGCTTATCTTTACATAGTAGACTCCATAAACTCCCAAAAGAAAGACATCTTTTAAAGTCTTAGTTCAATGCTACTCTTCCCGTATAGATCTTGCTTATATAAAATATTTGTTGATGTTTTCCAGGACCTTGTCATCACACTTGCCTGATTTCAGAAGTTATCTCCAAGCTAAGCAAATGTTTAGCCACGCAAGCCATTAGCATAGTCAGTAGTCTTCTCCAGGGTCAATCACTGTATATATCAGCCTTCTAAGTCCATCAAAACATGACCACGGATATGTAGAAATTAAATTAATTGATCCATCCTCTGATTTCAAAAGTTAAAAATTTCGGGCGCCTGGGTGGCTCAGTTGGTTAAGCGACTGCCTTCGGCTCAGGTCATGATCCTGGAGTCCCTGGATCGAGTCCCGCATCGGGCTCCCTGCTCGGCAGGGAGCCTGCTTCTCCCTCTGACCCTCCCCCCTCTCATGTGCGCTCTCTCTCTCTCTCTCTCAAATAAATAAATAAAATCTTTAAAAAAAAAAAAGTTAAAAATTTCTTAATCTCCTTTTTTGTAGTCTTATTTTTTTTTGTTTGTGTGGTTCAAAGTTTTGTCAGATTGTTGTTAAGAAAGTAGAAAAATAAAGATTGAAACAGGATATGTAAAACAAAATGTCCTGTCATTTGGCACTTATCATGCAGTGTCTCTCCATTTCGTCAATACTGTTGTTCTGTTTTGTCCGGTTTTTTAACTAGACATGGGTTTTATTTCTCTAACATGAATATTAACTGGAACACTTAACACACACACACACGCACACACACACAATAAGTTGATATGTAGATCAAGCTTTATCCCCTTAACTTCTTGAGACAAAGCCTCCACAGACTTCACATCCTGCTTTGCCTTCCCTGCAGCAAGGTGTCCCATGCTGTGTCTCAATGGGGACACTGTGAAACTTGGTGGAATTTGGCTGGATGAGAATAAATCAAACAAGTGGTAGGTGCCCAGGTTTGAGATTGTAGGGAAAGTTGTTCTGAGCCCCAAACACTACCACACGGAAAGAAAAAAATAGTGGCAGAGAAATTCATAATGGAGACAAACTTAAGAGAATATTGGTCTGAGTCATCTTGCTGCTTCTTGCCAAAGGATCTCCTTTCTCTACATTTATTCCAATTTCATTGCACAGCTCATTTCCAACAAGTGTAGAGCTTTCTCCCTTATATCACTGCTTAGCTAGAAATGAGAAATGACTCCAACTCAAGGTGGGCATCCTTGTGGATGGCAATGGTGGCAATGTCTCTGTTCATACTTTCTCTAAATTCCCCCAAATTTGTCTACATTACCGATGATGATAGTATTGTGGTATCTTGCACGCGGGTAGACCCTAGAAATGTAAAGCTTGAAGGGACTTAAGAATTCATCTAAGCTAAGTCTTTCAATAAGATTTGAGCACTTTCAGGGGTGTGATGCCTTGTTTCTCTTGTTAATCTTAGCAACTAGCAGAGTGCCCAACTCATGGTAGGTACTAAAAAGTGCTGGTGTTTGATGGCATGAGCCAACACCTTCACTGCTGTTATGAAAAAGTGAATTGAGATTCAGAGAAGCAGAGTAATTTCTCCAGTGCCACAGAGCCTGTTGATGAAAGAGGACAGAATTGGAAGGAACATGTCAGTATTAATGCACCGCATATCAATTTCACAGCACAGTGTTGTGCATGAGCAACTGCTGTAATCACCCTCTTGCAACTGAACAATTATTGCTAAATATTGCTGTTCACAGAATATACAGGTTTTTCCTTCAAAAATGTATGTGTGTGGTGAAAATACTAGTAAATTTGAGTAGGAATGAAGGTTGACAGTTTTGTCCCTTAAATAGCTCTGTGACACTCAGTTTCCCCATCTACAAAATAAAGATGATAATTCTGACAATAATTAGCAACAGTCTGAAAACTTTTTTCACATAAGACACTTTCTTTCACATAGGACACATAGATGCCCTACTATTTGAGCACTAGAATGCTCAAAAATACTAAAAAGGAAAATATAATTTTTGTTACTAATAAGGGAATTTTTATTTTAATTTTATATGGTGTTATCTATTTAATATAATATATTACATATAAGTTAGACAAAGTAATTAAATTACTTTTCGGTCTCAGTCAAAAAGAGTCTCTTAGGCTTAGAAACATTAAGAAATTTTTGTTAAAAGTTTGAAATATAACTGAATATATGGGTGTACATTGGCTCACAGGCAATGTCAAATAAGAATAATTAACACCAAATAGGAACCTCCTCACGATTTTCTTTCTGCTCCTCCTCTTCCATATCATGCCCTACGTAGCCCGATTCACCATGCTTCATTACCTCTCCCAGGCCCAGCCTTCCCGAGCCAGGAGGATATTATATGCTGTGTTCTGAGAGCAAAAGCTCCTGGTGTGAGACAAATGAACACAGCACTGGGAGCCATTTAACAAATTACCTCTTTCAGTGCCTAGACTGGCACCATGGTACCCCCCAAAGCTCAACGTTCACATCAATTAGATGAGCAACTCAGTCCCAGAGGTCGTTTTCTTCATGCCTACTCAGGCTGTGAACTTCCTTTAGAGCCAGAAAATGAGCAAATCCAAGATGGGCAGACACATTTTTGAGACAATTTCTTTAGGGGAAAAAAAAATCATAAACTTTAGAAACTCTCTAGCTGTTTCAGTTTGCCTGTTTGTGCCATTTTTACTTTTAAGTATATATATATATATATGTATATATATATATATATATATACTTATATATATATATAAAGAGAGAGAAAGAGAGTATATATACACTGAAAATATATATACTGAGGTCCGTAGTATTTGCTTCTATGCTTCCAGCTCCTTTAGTAATTTTTTCCAGTGTAAATAATAAATAACTGCACAATAAATTTTTATTTCTAAAATTCATCTATTGCTTTTTCTCTTCTCTCTACTTTTGGTGACCTCTAATTTCTTTTCTAAGCCTGAGCATGTTTGATTGACCTAGTTATTAAACTGCAAACAGGGGAGAAATTTCTCATAATGACAATTGTAAAGGAGGGAAAAAAATAGACAAACTAGAAAGAAAAAGAAGAGAGAAGAAAAGAGAAAAAGAGGAGGTTTGAAGCATCTAAAAATATTCCTGGGGAGGTGTACAGAAATAACAAACACTTTTACTAAAGTCTTGGGGTGTTTTATGGCAGCATGAAGTGTTTTGTAGGGAAAAAAATTCATGACATGGTACTTTCTATAAATACAGCACTTTTCTTCAGCATCTCAAAGACTATTTTTTTCATTTATTATTCAGTTGATCCTTTCACAATTTTTATAATGAGAATCTGAAATGATGAAAGATTTCCCCAAGTCTCCCCCCCATTCTTCTGTGGGAGAGTGGGAAGGATGAATATAGATAGGAGATAGGGCGGGCAACTGATGACAGTTCTGTGCCCCATAACTTCCTCTAGGGCAGGGAGAACAACTGTAATTACAGCCACTGTGGCATCTTGAATAACTTGAGACCAAGGAGGGTGCAGTATACAAGGTCTGCATCAAGCGCGACCTCACTTCCTACCTCGGGTTTCAGGAGAAAGCCTTCCCTTCCACCTAACATTCAGGTGTCCAGGGTCCTTATGATGACTGTTTCCCCTGGTTTTCTTCTCCCCTCCACTCCCAATTAATTCTTGTTCTTGATAGAAAAGAAAGGAGGAATCTGAAAGGGCATAAGTGAATTAAACAGACACAGAAAAATTAAAAACCTCCCAAATGTCCCGAAGCAAAGGAGAAAACTTTTCAAGGCCAGTATGTGCTCTGCAAAGAGCAGGTAGCTGGCTTGTTGATGGAAGGGGGTTGTACAGGTTTTGGAATCACACAGTGTTCCTGCCGGGGAAGAGTGGGAGGCAATAGAAGAGAGGCAAGGCAAAAAGAGGGTAAGCACTCAAAAGGAGTGCACCTCTTTTAGAATTTGGGCCAATTGGCCTCACTGACTTTGTTGCAGCTGACATCATGAAATACATCAACACTATTAACGTGCTTTCCCTCCAATGCCGTATTTGTGGTTAAGGTGACATTGGGCTCAATTATAAGTGTGATACTCTGCTCAAGTTTTATTTTCCAGTTTTAAGGCGATGGATTTATGCCTTAAGGGAATAGATTATTTCCTGCCCATTCTCTGTCCAACACTCTTCTATGTCATTCTATGTCAAGGTCATACTCTCGAATGTAAAAACTAAAAAAGGCACAGGGAAAAAAAATGAAAATAACATATCTTACAATACACTTCACGCAAATGGCCTTGTACTATTTTCTGATCCTGAATCTTAGTCAATAATTTCTCTCAGACAATTGGATGTGGGCTTGAATATAAGAAATCTACTGAACTCTAAAGGGACATTTTAATTACTTTTGTGATTTATTACTTACTAGGATAATTCCTGAGAGTCAGCAGAGTTGCTTACCAGAGCTATGAGAAATTGCTGGTTGTGAGTTACAGGTGAACCACATTAATCATTTCTGGGGTTTTGTCAGTGTGGGTTTTCACCCCATGAAGCTTCTACCCCAAATAGTAAAGCATAATATGCTAACCCTATATCACATCATTATTCCTTCAATCAGAAATTAAAGTATCTTTATCATACCACCCCAGTTACACTTTGGAAATAAAAAATACGGCCATGTGAGACTAATCTGGCTAAAAAGCAATTAAATAAGCCAGATAATGTCTATCCTAAATTTGAATATGCTTTTATTGATTTATTTGTTCAATAAATAAGTTTTGTTTTTAGTGCTTACTTAAAAAAAAAAAAAAAAGAAGCATACTATTTTAGGTGTTTGAGCCACAATAGTAAATAAAATCTGAGTGCCCACTTTCATGGAGCTTATATTCTAGTGATGGGAGACAGAGATAAGTAAATTTATAAAATTCATTAAGTGGTAGTAATTGGATAAAAGGTAAGAATAAGGGATGCTATTTTTATATGGGATGGTCAGGAAATGGTTTCTTTGTAAGGGTATGCAAGTATACCCTTAACAAAGAGGAAAAGACAATGAGGGAACTGGAGGAAGAGCACACTATGAAGTACTTCACAGGGCTGAGGTGAGTGTTTTTAAGGGCAAACAAGGAAGATGATGTGGCTGGAGTACAATGATCAAGGTAGGGAGTGGTAAGAGAAGGAAGGAGAAGGAGAGCTGGAAGCTGCCGCATAAAGGGCCAAGAACACAGTGAGTTGAAGGTCTGAGAATGGGAGAGGTGTAATCTCATATGTATTGTATTAGCATCACTGGAACTGAGATGGGAAGAAGAGATAATACGGGGACAGGATGGATTCAGGGAAACTGTTTGAGGGGGTACTGATAATAACCATGTGAGAAATGAAGGTGATTGAAAGTGATGAAAGTGGCCATTTTTGCATATAATTCAAAGGCATATTTAATAACAGATCAGCCTCAAGTGAGTGAGAGGTGTGACACCAGACCATGATACTAAGGTGATACCAGGGTTTTCAACCCAATAAAATGGTAGTATAGAAATCCATCTTTTGAGATAACCAGGAGAAGATTAGGTACATTTTGAATTAAAAGTTTATTTTTGAACATATTAAATTTGACATTTCTTAGACATTTAAGTAGAGATTTCAAATTGATAGTTTTAAACACAAGTCTAGACTTCATTAAAGAGTTCCAGACTGGAAAAAAAAAAGCCTTTGGAAATTGTCAAGTAGAGAAGATATTCAAGCTATGGGACTAGGTGAGATCAATTCGCAAGAGAGTATATAGAGAGAAGACGAGTTAACAAGACCAAGGCATTGGGTGCACCTGCATTTAGATTCCAGGATGAAGAGGAATAAAACAGGCAAACAAGAAAACAAACAAAACAGAAAATAAGCTGGCAGACAGAGGAGGAAGTAAACCAGGAGTGCTATGTGAACAAATCGCGGTGATCACAAATGTGTTGTCGATAGGTGGAATAAGGTGAGGGTGCAGAAAGTTCCTCAGGATCTAACGATGTGGATGCCATTTTGCCATTGGCAAAATCCAGAGTAACCTCTCTGTCATTCATCTCAAAGAGCAATCAGCAACATACACCTCATTTCCTATGAGGAGGCCAGAGCATTTGTTAGAAAAAGTAGTATCTGAGATAGCTAACACCAACATAAACAATTACACACTGCAATGAAAATTGACACTAGGAGAGGAAATAAAAAATCAGCACCTTTTTCTCTTTTACAGATAATGCTATTTTAGTTTTACAATCATATAGAGAAAATAGATCCCCCCCCCAGGTTTTCCTGTGAAGGGAAAATAAACATTAATAAGGAAAACTATTTTTAATTTAGTTGAATTTGTCTCAATCTAAACAAATGAGTAAGGCATTCAAGAAACTAATTTAGATGGTTGACCATTCAAAGGAGTTAATTCTGAGTCCAGTGTCACCCATTAAAGAAATGTGCTTCTCTCTTAGAATAATGTTGATAGTTTAACTCTGAATATGTTCTTTTTCTTCCTATTTTCCCCCTTAATGAGTGGCAATTCAGTGATTTGACCAATACAAAATATAGTCGAAATTTTACTGGTTACCTAGAATTTTTTGTTTTGTTTTTAAGTAGGCTCATGCCCAGCGTGGAGCCCGATGCAAGCCTTGAACTCATCACCCTGAGATCAAGACCTGAGCTGAGATCAAAAGTTGGATGCTTAACCAAACGAGCCACTCAGAGGCTCCTAGAATTTTCTTTTGATCATTACAGTTATTTTGGCAATAATGAGGATGACATCCTTTGTCTTATTTACTCTTTTAACTTATTCATTTGGTTTTATGTAAAGCAGTAGAGAACAGTTACAGCACCTTATGTTACTCAATAAATACCTTTGGAATGAAAAAATGAATGATTGAATGAGTATATCTTTCCACAGTCTATCCCCTAAGTTTTGAGTAGACGTGACAGGATTATCTGCTTACTCAGTTCTGATGCAAGAAAAAAGCATTGGGTAAAATGAATATTTTAACTCTGTTTTTTTCTCCAGAAAATAAAATATTAAACTCACTGATGCCAAAATTTTATTTAAAAATCAGTTATGTGAAATAACATTCACAAAGTATTGCCTAAAATATATGAAATTCCACATGTTCTACTGGATTTTGTTATTGCTATTATTAAATGTTACCTATTGATTACTTAAGACCCCACCCATACTTTTCAGAAATCTTTTTTTAATCTACCCTTAAATCTCAATTTTCTATTATTCCTATTTCCCATCTACCAGAATCCATTATACCCTAAATTGTATCATTGCATCTAAATTACTTCATTGACATAATCTATTATTTTGTTTGTTGCCCAGACAGGAATTGGTGTTTTTGAATTTGGGACATTGACTTAACCAGCATTGTATTTCCAAACCTGACCACTGTGTATTAGCTACTCATTAAATATTTATGGATAATAAATGAGTTAAAAGAAAGAAACCTACCGATTTACTATTTTATATATTGTACATGTTATAGGAAGCATCATCTTACACATTACACAATATTTATTTTATGAGAATCTATGGTAGACATTAAGAATAAATTCATACAGGGGCGCCTGGGTGGCTCAGTCGTTAAGCGTCTGCCTTCGGCTCAGGTCATGATCCCAGAGTCCTGGGATCGAGTCCCACATCGGGCTCCCTGCTCTGCGGGAGGCCTGCTTCTCCCTCTCCCACTCCCCCTGTTTGTGTTCCCTCTCTCGCTATCTCTCTCTCTCTGTCAAATAAATAAATAAAATCTTAAAAAAAAAGGAATAAATTCATACAATCAGAAAAAGTAAAGAAAAAGATTAATAACCATGAACTCTCTCTCTAAGATGCTGTTTTGTTTGGTTCTTCTTTATAGACACTGCATCCTCTTGGTGATTATGTTTCAATCTTTGCTTTCAACATGGGGACTTCAAAACTGAATAGTTAATTTACCTCTAGAGTCTCTTAAGAGAAGTATGGCATACACTGGCTTTATTTTCCTCTCTAGGTCAGAATGATGCCACAGCCCACTGTCCACGATATCATAAAGTTAGAATATGAAGCTAGATAATATTACTCAATGACCAAAATGAGAGAATAAAGGAACGAAGGTGTTTAGTTGACCATCCAACTGCAAAGAAAAGAAAGTGGGATGATTAATCATTAGTTTAGTTTCTTTCAGTAACTCTTCTAAGGTAAGCCTTAGAAGGGAAACTTCAGGCTGCCTTTAAAAAGTGATTTTATTTACTTCCAACAGCTGTAGATGCACACAGACATGCGCATGCACACGTACACACACACACTTCAAATGCAATCATTTGAAGAAATGAGTTAATATGCTGCATGGCTGGAGTCCAGTTAACATTTCCCATGAACTGCAGCTGAGTGAATTGAGCATGTTTATTACATACACTATCTTAGGTTTTTGACTGTTTCTCCTTTGAGCTAGCGCAGGGCTGTGCTTGTCCCAAAAGCTTGAGGCAAACTGATTTGTGAATGTGAGCATGTGCATTTCAGGAGAAAACAAAATAATACAGTGAGAGTCATTTCTGTCACAGTGCTTGCCTTTTCTAGATTATGATCATGCAATGGAATTTGCTGCCTTCTTGTTTTGTATGCATACACCCATTGCCAAGTAGCCTCCAGGTGCATGAACAATAACAACAAAGACGCAGTGAATAGCCATATTAAAAAAGAAAACTACTTATTGTAGCATTACAATAAGCTCAATGTGTGAACAGTGGCTTGCAACTTTAACAACACTGCCCCTTTGAGAGAGACCAGTTTAAAATCATGATCTTAAACCACACCAGGATCTTGCATTCAGAGGAACTATGTTGGATTCAAAAACAAGTTTTCCAGCTTTCCAAAGGAAATGTTCATTTCCTCATTTCACACTAGATAACTCCCGGTGCCATTATCAGAAGTTTGAGAACTAATATTAATTGCAAAGAGGTATCACAGAGAGAAATATTATCACTAGGCTGGCCAGTAAGCAAACTTCGAAGGATTTATGGGAAGAAAGTAAAGTCTGGACCCTGAAATCAGACAAACAGTTCCCTGGTATAGGACTACATGTAGTTAGTATTTTGAAAATGTAGGTTTGTATAGTCAATACAAACATTGAGTCAGTAACATTTACTGCAAACCCAAAGTGTGTTGAATATTATAAAGCATATAACAGAATGAGGTAAGAGCTACTGTGATGACCGTTAACCACTTAGGAGACACTGATACATAAAAATAAATGTGAGTTGGGTTCTCTAACACCTGGAGTTTGGAGTAGGAGGCAAATGAAGGTCAATTCAGATCCAGGATACAGATGTCATCCAGAATTAAAAGAGAAAGGGGTGATCCTAGTAATGTCCATGTCAAAAAAGGCAAAAATCCTCATAAATTCTGTGCCCAGAGGGGACCCAGTACCTATTATTGATCATACATCCAGGTTGGCTATGTAAACTGAGTCTTCAGAGAGCCAAGCACAGAGTCCTTGGTATTTAACCACAAAGTCTTGTTTTATTTTTTTCTCATAAAACATCCAGAGTTTTCTTTTCTTTTTTTTTTTTTTTTAAGATTTTATTTATTTATTTGAGAGAGAGCATGAGAGGGAAGAGGGTCAGAGGAAGAAGCAGACTCCCCACTGAGCAGGGAGCCCGATGCGGGATTCAATCCAGGGACTCCAGGATCATGACCTGAGTTGAAGGCAGTCGCTTAACCAACTGAGCCACCCAGGCGCCCGTCATCCAGAGTTTTCTTATTGAAGCATTAAAAAGAGACTAGATAGATAAGTGTCTAAGACGGTTTAGATATAAAGAGGGCATGTATTGAATGGAGCACTGGGTGTTATATGCAAACAATGAATCATGGAACACTACATCAAAAACTAATGATGTAATGTATAGCGATTAACATAACATAATAAAATTAAATTAAAAAAAAATA
This sequence comes from Mirounga angustirostris, assembly GCF_029215605.1. Classification (NCBI taxonomy): domain Eukaryota; kingdom Metazoa; phylum Chordata; class Mammalia; order Carnivora; family Phocidae; genus Mirounga; species Mirounga angustirostris. Next base: position 106,440,129 of record NW_026991711.1, on the reverse strand, counting down.
TATATATAGGGTTCCTTCCCAGATGGGTTACGCTAGAATATTCTTATTTCTTATGCTGATGGGAAGAAGTCCTAAAGTTATAGCCCAGTCAAGAGGAATGAAGGTTGTGGGAGTCACTGGTTTTAGAATTGTGTGTAAGTAACATTTAGCCACATAAGATTTTCTTCTCATCCTATCTCATTATATATGTTTTCCTAATTCTTTTAAAATTTAGTTGTAGAAATAAAATGAAAATGTCTATGTCTTCCATTTTGGCCAAGGGTACTTTTAAAATGCTAAAACACAGAGTGATGTCACCAAGATGGTGCCATCAGTTGTTCCTAACTTTTCTCCCCCTCAGGAGAACAACTAACATCTACTGAAGAACAAGAGCATCCGAGAACACAGGGGTGAGGCTGAAGCCCCCCTGCACCCTGGAGACCAAGACAGACTGTGTTAGAAGGGTGAGAGAAGCAGCTACACATTGAACACATTGTCCCTCCCCCAGCCCAAAGCAGCACTACTCATAGAGGTCTATCCTGGACCTCCAGTTCCTCCGGGGGAAATGACAACCCAGGGGTAGGGAGTGGGGGAGGCAAACAGCCTCTCTCAGCATTGTGGGTTGTGTTGTGGGAGTCCTTACTCAGATCTTGTACCACAGGGATTGCAGGGAAATCTGCAGGGCTCAGCCCCTGAGAATCTGACAGTGATTCATAGCCAGGGCTGAGGGTAACTCCCAGCCCCTCTCGACCAGAGACCCTGGTTGGGAAAATAAGAGTAGCCTGGAGAAGCCCCTCCTACTTACATAAAATATCTTAAACTTAGATCACCCTATTTTACACTAACTTAATTTTAATAGAGTTCATATACTTTACACTTTTACTTCTTCTCCAAAATAAAAAATAAACAAGGGGAACTGCATCAACAAACCATCAACAAAATGAAAAGCCAACCTATGAAATGAGAAAAAAAAAACTATTTGCAAACCATGTATTTAATAAGTAGTTATTATCCAAAATGTATAAAGAGCTCATACAACTCAAAAGCAAAAACCAAATAACCCAATTTAAAAGGGGGGAAAGGACCTGAATAGACATTTTTCCAAAGAAGATATACAAAATGCAACAAGTACATGAAAAGATGCTCAACATCACTAGTCATTAAGGAAATACAAAGTAAAACCACAATGAGATAGCACCTTACACCAGTTAGAATGGTTGTCATCAAAAAGACAAGAGATAATAAATGCTAATAGCAAATGGGGAGAAAAGGGAACACTTGTGTCCTCTTGGTGGGATTGTACATTGGCACATCACTATGGAAAACAGTATGAAGCATCCTCTAGAAATTAAAAATAGAACTACCAAATGATCCAGCAATTCCACTTCTGGGAATATATCCAAAGAAAACAGAAACACTAACATGAAAACATATATGCACCGTAATGTTCATAGCAACATTATTTACAATAGCCAAGACATGGAAACAGCCTAAGTGTCCACTGATTGATGAATGGCTAAAGATATTATATATATAATATATATAATATATAATATATATATTTATATTCAGCCACAAAAAACAAACAAACAAATAAGGAAATCCTACCATTTGTGACAACATGGTAGACTTTGAAGTCATTATGCTAAATGAAATAAGTCAGGCAAAGAAAGACAGACACTGTAGGATCTTACTTATACATGGAATCTAAGTAAGTAAGTAAGTAAGTAAGTAAATAAACAAACAAATAAATAAATAAATAAATAAAAATAAACCAAACCAACCAAACTCTTAGAGATCAGACTTGTGGTTACCAGAGATGGAGAGTGGGGAGAGGGGGAATTGGAGAACATTCTAGTTATAAGATAAGTTAGTACTAGGGATGGACTAGTATGATGATATAGCCAACACTGCTGTATGATATATAGAGAATTTTGTTTTGAGAGAAGAGGGAGAGAGAGAATCTTAAGCAGTCTCCATGCCTGGTGCAGAGCCTGATGTGGCGCTCGATCTCATGACCCTGAAATCATGACCTGAGCTGAAATCAAGAGTTGGATGCTTACCAGACTGAGCCACCCAAGTGCCCCCATAGGGAAATTGTTAAGAGTAAATCCTAAGAACTCTCATCACAAGGAGAATTTCCCCCCCTGTATTCTTTTCTTCTTTCTTTTCCTTATATTTTATCTATATGGGAAGATGAATGTCAACCGAAACTATTGTGGTATTTACTTCACAGTATATGTAAATCAAATCATCATACTGTACACCTTACACTTACATGGTGACATATATCAATTATTTCTCAATAAAACTGGGGGAAAATGTATTAAAACAGACAGAACCAAAGGGGACAACTGAAATAAGAAACCTGCTTCCCAATCTTTAACTCTAGTTTACTTTACATTCATATGGGAATTTGCTCATATAAACCAATGAAATAAATCTACATAGAATTGAAAAAGAAAATGTCAAAAAGTAAACACTCCAAGGGCATACAGAAGATTGAGAGACATTTTATAGATGAAGTCAAAAGTTGTAACTACTTACAGTTAATTAACAGATCTGTAAATATACTTCAATTGCCAAAGTAGGCTTGATATCTCAACTTATCTTCAAGCTTATTTTTAACTATTTAGATTAACCTTACATTACAAACAAAATACATCACAATTGCTATATCATAGAGATCAGAGGAAGATGCAAAAGCCACTGGCAAGCAGCATGTGTATTCAAAATTCCTAAGTATTCCACTTGTGATTATCACACCCTGAGAGATAAAAGAGAGTGAGCATCCAGATACTTCTACCAGAATTGCAAGTTCTGTGATAAGAAAGCAATTGTAACAACCTTGTAATCATTACTGTCTACGAGAAAATGTGTTAGTTGCTCCAGCTCCTAAATTTTACTATACTAAGAAAGATAGAAGAATCAGATCAATGTGAAATAAAACCTTGCTTCAGTGCAGCTGTTTTAGGGGAGATAAAGGAAGAACCAGGAAGCCTTTGTCTCTGGGGAATGGATCTCAAGGGAAACATCATGGCAGGATTGAATCGTCATCACTGGCTGGGGCTGATATTGTGTATGTCTTTGTTGTTACCAATGATGCCTTGAGACCCAGTTTGACTTCTTAGCTTTCCCTTAAACAAGGAATCAATTTGGGAGAAGTCTTAGTATTAGTCAGTGCAAGATCCAAAGGTAATATTTATCAATATATCCTCTGCTAGCTAAATTCATGACTGTGAGAATATACTGCTTTATATCCAATAGTCACAATAATGGGAACTACTGTTGTGTTTCTCTGCCCAAATCATTTTAACCCCAGGAAAACTACCTGTCCCTCTCCCTATTATCTCTTATAAAATTGAAAATTTCCTAGTTTCTACAAGTCCACTGGCCAGAAGGGTAGGCACATGACCTTGCCTGGTTAATCACAATACTCCTTACCTCTATGGAAAGTGATTGGTCCAAGAGTTAAATACAAGTCCCAGGGAGAGCTAATTAGATTCCATGTGATTTGGTAGGTGGTTGCTGGGAAAGAAAGTATTTTCTTCCCTTGGGGTTATATGTTATAAGGTTTTGGTTCAGAAAATATTGATGACCAAGCCTGTCTGTGACAGGGCTAGAATGAGATCAACATACAAAGAGAAACAGAAGTAGCAAAGCTGAAAACAAGAGAAAAAGAAGGACTGGAGGGAGGGGGGAGAGTGAGAGAGACAGAGACAGAGAATCCCAACACTATTTTGGCCCTAAAAACCAACACAGAATATGATCAGCCCCTAGATTTCCTGGATATGCTGGCAAACAAATATCCCACTGTTTTTAATCTGAAGTCAATTTGAGTTGGCTTTCTGAGATTTCCTACCAAAGAATCCTCAGATTTGCAGTGCCACTACTTGCCACTTATGAATTTTATCCCTAATAAATAAACCTCTGCTTCTAAGCTTGGGTGTTTGAAGAGCTTTATTTCATCCATCTAAATGGGTAGCTTGATTAGGACTCTCATAAATGATTCATTCCCTCCTTAGTCTACTACTTAAGTCAGTTCTATCCAAAACAGCTGTTCTAAGAAGATCCAAGTCCTTATTTCTATACATAATGGAAGGTCACTGAACCCAATGTTTTATCCTCAATTTCTCTTGAATGGACAAGAGTTCAGAACCCCCTCAGGCAGATATCTCTGTAAGATATATTCTGCCTTCATTCTGGTGCCTAGAAAAGATTAGGCTAATGGGAATAACAAAATTTCCCTGATAGTTTGACTGGCCTTTGTAAACCCTCACCCAAGAGGCTCCAACTTGTTCTGTTTTGGTTATTCCAGTCTGTTATGGTCATTCAGTAGAAAGCCAAATTTGGATAAGGAATGGGAAAAGTTAAAGTGATACTGCCAAGAATCACACTAATTCTACTTGGAATTGACTTGCCTTCATAAGGATACTTTACTCAAAAAACAAATATAAACACTGGTCTCCTGTTTTGGACTCAAATACTGAAAATCTTTTAGCGAGCCTAAGCTTTAAAAAGAACACACTAAAGTTTACCTGATCTGATTGTATGTGTTTTATCAAAACTCAAAATTATCAGGTAGTTGTTCCATAAACCAATAGTTCAAAGGTCAATGAGATGCCGTCTATACACTGACCATCCCAGAATATCCCCATGTAAGACCTGAATTTTCGGCAATTGCTCTTTAACAGATAGACATGCAGTTCCAAAGACTGGTAAAGGTATGTCCTCAGGGACAGGATATCTAGTCTTCAAAAAATAACAAAAGCCCCATTTTAATCTACTTCTGTTGCCATCAGTTTGTGCGTGTGTGTGTGTGTGTGTGTGTGTGTTGAATACATTGCAAAATTCTGAAGCCCATCTTCCCTGACCCTGCTAATTATTCTCAGGTTTTGCCAAAACCTGATTCTTAGGATGTGAATGTTCAAGATTTGTTGAAGAATTCTGCTCTCTTACATATCATCTGACTTACCCAGTTCTTTCTTCCATTTCATGATTAAGTTTTATTTTTGGAGGCATATTTTGCATGATAATCTGACTTTGTTTACTTTTTTAGGGCTTTGGTTTTCAATTCACAGTCTATTTGACTTGAATTACAAATTCTTGAGAAAGCCATCTATTTGAATATAAGTTTATATACATAAAATTTTATTTTTAATATGAGGGTCCAAGTTCCGATATAGCTTTATAATAATCACAGTATCTAGTGTAATTCAAGCATGTATACTTTTCAGTACCCCTTTAGATCAACACACACATTTTTAAGTAGAATGCATGGATTTTGGGGGATTGGTAGAATAAAACAGCTTGAAATTATTATCTTCCATATAGAGAGAAAAATGTCCGGCCTGGGTACAAGTTATTAAAGCCATAAGAAAACACTGGCATATTCAACATACATCTCATGATTCGGATCTAACACATTAATAGTAGCAATCAGCTTCCCAACATTAATCTCTGATTGGACACCATATAATCATCATGCTTCATTACTAGTCATAAACCATTTGATTGAAAATTTTTTTTCTCCTTATTAGGAGATATCAAAGTTATTGGCAATTAAAATATACTTATGCTACTGAAACCACATTGACATTTGTGCACCAATTATTTGTCACCTACTGTCAACAGTTGATAACAACTCCTCAAAATCACTGACCTGACCCTTCATCATTTCTTACATGGCTGTTAGCCTCTCTCTACTTAATTGCATTGATCATTACAGATATCTGTGCACTTACCTTCTTCACCCTTAACTCCTCACTTGGTTGTACATGCTTCAAGGGCAGAAGCTACATTTGTGAACAAAGCCTAAAACATTGACTTTGACTTGGTAGGCATTTAGTACATCTTTCTTTAAACAGGGAATCATTGACCAACAGCATAGGAAAATGAGGATGCTTCTGATTGGTTCTATAAAGAGGATTTTTATCAATTATATTGGGGGAATGTTGGATTTCTAAAAAGTATAATAGATTTGTTAACTTTAGAATTTTCAGTGCTTTAATAAATATCCCATGTGACTCACCAAGGTTGGAGGTAGGGTGAAATACAGGTTATACAGGTTATAGCTTATGGTGATTCTTTAATTTGTTAGAGATATTTCTGCAGACTGCTTCTAAGGACTCTGTTCTGCAGATCTCATTTTGGGAAATAGTTGTTCAGTGATCAAGAGTATGGGCGTTACAATATGGGCTGGGTTCAACCTTTATCTCTGACATTTACTAGCTGTGTAATCTTATATAAATTATTGAATTAAGATCTAACATAGCCCTAATCCGATGCCTTACATGTACAATGGGAACAATAGTAGCTACATGCGATTATGTTGTAAGGACCAAATACAATGACATATGTGAAGTATTTATTACAATGCCAAATATTTAAGGGATTACTGATTTTTAAAAAATTAATTGGATTGATTGAATCATAGGTCATCTTCATAGTATTTATTACTGGCTCTTAAATTTCCTTTCTACTGGATCATTCTTCATTTTATCCACCTCAGGCAATCTCTTTCTTTTTCCATAAGACTTGTTTTAAAGGACCTTGCAAAATGTCTAAGCTCCAAGAGCATATATGAATCAAGCCCAAGCCAAAAAGCTTTACATGGGGAATTTAAAAATATCCTTTGGGATGAGTGGCGGAACATCTCATGGTATTAAAATTCTTTAAGTTGCTAACCAAGCAAGCTCCTTTTTTCCCCTTATAAAACTGTTTTGTTTCCCTTATGGAACATTCCATTGTTTGACCCAAGTTTACTTCATTAAGTTATCCTTGGTCAAAGAACAAATCTATTTTCAAATATACATTTCAATGACTCTGCAAGCTCTTTTGAGAGCTGCTCTTCCCACTGCAGAAGGGTTTGGAGAAAATGTGCCCTTTCTCTAGCTATTTTCAGAAACTCTCCCTTTGTTTCAGAGACAATTGTGTTTAATTTTGGCCTTTTGTGGATGTGCAATAGCAGGTTTAATCCAGTCAAGCGACAGCCTTCCTTCCCTAGGTTATCAACTACAGCCAGAGTGAAGGGCTATTGTCTGCCCATGGACCTAACTTACACAATTTGCATGTTCCTTAATTCCAATTCTGTTATACTGTGCTGCTGTGCTTTACCATCTCAGCTGGAAGAGAAGTCAACCCAACACAGCAGTGTCTCAATCAACGCAGAGCCACAAAAACATGCCTAAATCAGAGGTCACAATGTGAGCTCAGAGGCTTTGAAAGTAATCAGCAGAGAAACCAAAAACATACATAGAAAGCATTTTTCCCTCTTGTTGCTGCATTGTCTTTACTTTATCCTCTCCACACAGTAACCCTATTCATGAACAAAGTAATACCTACCTAGCAGCATGATGACTTCCCATTTGTGGCAAACTGAAAACAAAAACCACAATAAAGAGAATAGTCACCTAAGAATACACTTCCAGGGCACCTGGGTGGCTCAGTCGTTAAGCGTCTGCCTTCGGCTCAGGTCATGGTCCCGGGGTCCTGGGATCGAGCCCCACATCGGGCTCCCTGTTCTGCAGGAAACCTGCTTCCCCCTCTCCCACTCCCCCTGCTTGTGTTCCCTCTCTTGCTGTGTCTCTCTCTGTCAAAAAATTAAAAAAAAAAAAAAAAAAAAAAAAAGAATACACTTCCACAGGACAATAAAAGTCTTTGGCAAAATGAACAAGAGGCACCAGAGAAAGGGATACAGGCTATACAAAGAAAAGAACTATGTCGTGAGTTCTATTTCTTATTCCTGGTATCATTTGACACTGAGATTTTTCTATTACAATCAACATGTAAAGCATACAAAAAGAGATAAACAGCAATACCCTGGAAATGGAGCAGTTGTTTGCAAAGAAATAGATTTTAACCCCATGGCAGCAGCTGAGGGATCATTTAATGGGGGGGGGGGGTAGAGACATCATCCAGCTGATGTTCAGCCTAGGAAATGACAACAATCAATTTTCCCTTCTGCAACTACATCAATCATTTACAGGTGTTCATAGGCGGAGGGCCTTTTGCACATCATTATCACATCCGAGGAAAGTGAAACGACCGACGTATTCTATGTTGCCCAGAATCTGATATAGCAAAAGGGAGTGGAAAAACCTAGCTGGAGCATTAGAAACAATTCAAGACTATGATTTGGGGGGTCATAAAACTTCTGTATTTTAAAGCTAGAATTTTGAACAACACATCCATGCTGTGGTTGTAAAAATGCTTTGTGATTGATATATCCATTCCAGTGCAAAGGAATAAAATGTAAAATGATTCGTCTGAAGTTTGGATGTAGACCAAGGTAAGGTATTGATTCCGGAAATACATATTGAGTGCCTACTACCATACTAAGTGCTAAAAAGTCAATGTGTGGTCAGCAGGGTTCAAATCGGTATTTGGAGAGTTTGGTAGATTTTTTTACCTATCCCACCTGACTATGAATTCTGGTCCATATTAGTGGATGATGCAGATTACAGAATACACAGTAGTACCTGAACAAAGGTAGAGTTTTCCTGATACCCTAATGTTGCAAGTTTGGTCTTCAACCTTAGACATAATATAGTTACATCCACATTTTAAAGGAGAGTTACCCTTAAGCTAATTATTTGCTCTACAAGAAGACTCAATTTTTTTGGTATTAATTAATTATTCATTAATGATTGTTATTAATACAGTAAGTTAAAGATAATTCTTTCTTATTGTCAATACCGCTTGTGGTATCTTGTTTCCAGATTGGCCACTATCAATTTCTTCTATCCATGTATGACTATCACAGTCTCAAAACATCCCCTTTGATGGAGCAGAAGTTGATCACCATCCCTGATACACAAAATATGAAGGATTAGAGTTTGGCTGTGATTTCTGAAGAATGTTACACACGTCCTGTTGATGCATGTTGATGCATGCATACCATCTCAAGATGAACATCACTTGGATTTAACCTGGTCCTTCTATTTCCAGCTGTTAATCATTTGATTTTATTGACATAAAAATCTAGTGTCGAACCAAAGAAATGTTTTTTTCTTCCCTTCCATCTTAACTCAATAGATGCCTGCTATACTTGTCATCTTATTTTCAGGCCGCTTAATTGCTTGTATTCTAGTAATTTCTAGGTTATGGTTTTATCGTATCTCTAGTGTATCATAAAAATGCATACATCTCTTCAAGAAGCCAATATGATTTCTGATCAAGTTGTATACTCTTGTCAAGTTTCAACCACATGGATACTTTATAGACAGTAATTAATTTGGCTTAGAAGTTCGTTTTACTTTGGCAGCACTATCTATATTCCATCCTTCTGAAAATATGCTTATCTTCTGAACCCACTGATTTATAGTTTAACCAGTCAATGCTTGTGGAAGAAAAGTATGACTGGATCATTTACCTACAGAAATCCTGGCTGTAGCAGGGCCACCCAAACATCTTCCTAGGAATCTGAAGCTTCCCAACCTAATTCTTTTGGTGCATTTATTATAATGATGCCTTCCATATCAATTCAATACTAAACAAGGTCATATCCAAATTAGATGAAGAGCCAAATACAAAAACAGATAGACACATGATGGAAAACAAGCCCATATACGGTTCTCTCTTTTCTTTGTACTCATGTCTTAACTTGTGTGTTGACATGCCTTCTTTTATTTATTCTTCTAAATACACAGATTCAAAAAGATCCTTTATAAATCCCAACTCCTTATAACTTATTGCAAATCCCTTTTACAAAGGGACTATCATTTAGTACAATAAACATTTAGTACAAAGGGACTATCATTTAGTACAATAAACCTCCTATCGATTCTCCTGTCTAGGTAGCTGATGTCTTTATTCAGAAGCTCAATTTTTATGTAATCTTGAACAAAGACTTGGTATGGTGTGAGAGGGACTTGATCAAGAGATATGAGGTCCCTGGAGGGCTAAAAATACACCAGGGAACAAATAAATAAGTGAATAAATAAGTATATGAATCAACACACATAAATACTATTAGCTAGTTGTATATTAAATTAATTGTTTCACAACTACTTATAAAAACGATCCATCTTAACCTTTTAAATTTTGAATAAAAGGTGAATATATCCAAATGGCAAAATAGCAGGACAGCACAACAAGGTAGGTCTCCCTGTTATCTCCATCCTTGCTGCTTCAGGAAGCAGTGCATATCCCTGCCCCATTATTGTCACATTATAGCTTGCATAGTGCTTTAGAGATCAAAATATAATTTCACTTACATTATCTCATTTATACTTGGCAGCCAGCTTCAGCAACAGAGAGACAAAAGATTACACCTCATGTTTTATAAATGAAGAAATTGAGAGAAGTGATTTTTTTTTTCCTGAACTCATCCTATTAAGATGGAAAGTATATACTAAAATCAAGTCTGGGTTGGAGCCTTTCACCTAATTCATATCATAAGGGTAAGTTCAGCAGCCTTGGATAGCCCTGAATACCCCCAGATCACCTTCTGTTTGCCAGAGTGTTATCTTTTCAAAGTAAATGTACTCAAGACCAAAAGTTGGACCTGTAGTTGAGCCATGAAAATGACCAAATATGTCAAAGGAGTGAGATACAGCACTCCAAGAAATCTCTCAGCTTCCTCATGAGGCAACTGGGCTGGCAATCTAGAGGGGAAAGTGGTATGGCATGCAGGGTCTCTAAATCTAAAGTAAAACTGGCCATTACAACAAAAATGACTTACACAAGTCAATAAATCAAACTGACACAACTTCAGAGATTTCTATTTTTTCAAAAAAATGCAGTGCATTTACATATAGAAATGGCTCTGATTCCTTGGTAGTGCCAACAGTCCAAGTTATTATGGCCAATTAAGAATAAAAGAGAGGGGCGCCTGGGTGGCTCAGTTGGTTGGGCGACTGCCTTCGGCTCGGGTCATGGTCCTGGAGTCCCGGGATTGAGTCCCGCATCGGGCTCCCTGCTCGGCGGGGAGTCTGCTTCTCCCTCTGACCCTCCCCCCCTCTCATGTGCTTGCTCTCTCTCATTCTCTCTCTCTCAAATAAATAAATAAAATCTTTAAAAAAAAAAAAGAATAAAAGAGAGGCTTCAAGTCCAGTGATGCAAGAGATAGCAGAAAACTTTCCATTCATCATGTTTCCACAGCTTTCCCACAAAGGAATATGTGTCTTGGGTTGCTGTGTTAGATTTAAACAGGTTTTCCATTTCCCGAGGACTGTTCACTTCGACAGCAATTCAACACAGGTTAATCCAGTGTTGGAGGGTTGGGGAATATTGTCATTATAAAGTGTTTGGGAACATATGATTCGGTCTAAAAGAGCAGAAATACTCTGTATTGGCTTAAGTCCATTTATTTTGATTAAGGGAAAACATGGTCGTGACTTACATGCATTGGTCCCATAAGGATTCTTCTTTTCTATTTGCTGGTTTTTACAATTTTAACTTGAATTATGAAAGAACTGTTTTCTTATACCCTCTACCTCTTAATCAACTTTTGAAATGTACATATCATAGCTGTCAGTAAACAAAGATTTTTATTTGCTTTCAAAGAGAGAGTCATACCCTTCCATACATAAACCTTGCCCTTCGCTCCACCTCAATTGCTTTCATCTTTTTACCTTCTCAATAATTCCATCATATAACTCAGTACTCTAAAGTGGTAAACTCAAACACAGCAGTGAAGACACTGTCAATTCTAATTTGGGGAGAGCTGCTGATCTTAACTCCTGAGGGTGTCTGCATAGCACTTAAACTTGTAATTGAGTGATGAATGCTGTTTTTCATGTTCTCTGGTAATCCAAGTCCAGGACTTCCAGTTATAATGACCTATCCTGGCTCTGTGTGAAAAGACTTATAAATTTGGCTTGGTGTCCAGAGGTCAGTTCAATAGGAGAGTCAGAGAAATAGGAAGATTGTCAAAGTCAGAGAAATAGGAAGATTGTCAAAGTCAGATGTATGCCTAAGAGAGGATTCTGATAATTTAGTTTTCTGCCTGAGCATCCAATCATTTATTTAGCTTCCCTGAGAGATTTGGTAACGTTTATTTGCTATTTTGCTATTGGAGTTTTCCTACAGAGCTCATGGAGGGGGACAGGAAAGATCAGAACTAGTTAGTATTAACTTGAAGCATCTCTTCAGGATACTTAAAATAAATTGCATTCAAAGATAGGAAAGGGAGGAGGAGAAGAGACATGGATACTGAGTGGGAAAGCAGGGAGATAAGGCCGCATTCGTTTGCATGAAAGCACCCACTTTTCATCATGGACATCATAACAAGTAAGGCAGAGTGAGACAATTAAGGTAAGAGTTTCAGGGACTAACAAAGGCCAAAGTCTAAATCTTCTGGAATTGAAATGGACCAGAGTATGTATTCTCTAGCAGATTAAAATAATACTTTATTGATGCCAGATCCAGAAAGATAATGTTAATGGGGTCCGTTAGAAGAACTTCCATTGAAAACATGACTTGCCCCGAGGGAAGCCAGAGAACAGAGTTCAGAAGATTGCCTGATTGCCTGCCTTCAAGGCTCCTGGATAGGAATCTCTGGGATGTATGTACTTTACACTGAAATGCTTAATCAAAAGAAAATCTCCAAATCAGCACTGGATAGGCCATTTCTTTCTGCCAAATGTTAGGTTTTATGGGAAGTGTCAGATAGTAGGCTCCACTGTGATGCAAATGAAGTCTTGGTGACCCCACTCTCCTCAGCCAGCCCTCTCTTCTTTATGAGCAAAAATGGCAGCTGCCTATGCAGGGGGTGTGAAGGACATGAAACATTTTGAAAACACTCTCTTATGGCAGTGCCAGAACCTCTCACACAGTCATTCCCCATCCTGGTCCATTTTCTTTTTCTTCCTACACATGGAACTGTTGGCAACCTGACTTATTCTGAAGTTGCCTTTCTCACCTCTAAACTGGTGGCCCACCCTTCCTACCGACACTTCTAACTACTTATACCAAATATCTCCTGGTCACCTTTCTTAACAATCAGCAGAACCTCCATCTCAGTGTCCCTGGAACACAAGATATCACGTGTCACAGAAGTCCATTCATCTTCTGACTTCCATACCAGACTCACTGGATCCCATTTGTTGTGGACAAACTCAGGAAAATGTGCATTATCTTTTGAATCTTCTTTCTCTTCTGCAAATCATATCCAATAAATTCTCGATGTCTTCCACTTTTACTCTTCAGAGAGATTTACCTTATCATTCTTATCTCCACTATTCTCCTGTTGCCTGTGTAAGGGAAGAAAATAATTTTATCTTTACCCTTCTAGCTTCTTGGCTAAGACACCCCTATAAAAAAAAAAAAAAGACAGATTAACAGGAGCAAAATAGAAGTTTAATAACATATATACCTCTTGTATACATGGAAGATACCCAGGAAAACTGAGTAATTCCCTGAAATGGCCCAAGCCACCACCTTAGGTATGATCTTTAACTAATGACAAAAGAAAGATGTTTGGGGTTGAGAGTGGCCGGACCCACTTATGGGAAGTTACCAGGAAACCACAGTAAACAAAGGTATGGTTGTCATGCAGATTTGTTACTGCCTTCTTCACTCATAAGAGTTTCTAGAAGTTTGGTTATCTCCCTCTCCTGCTACAGAGACACACACCCTTACAAATGGAGATTTTCTGGGGCACCTGGGTGGCTCAGTTGGTTAAGCGACTGCCTTCAGCTCAGGTCATGATCCCAGAGTCCCGGAATCGAGTCCCACATCAGGCTCCCTGCTCAGCAGGGAGTCTGCTTCTCCCTCTGACCCTCCTCCCTCTCATGCTCTCTGTCTCTCATTCTCTCTCTCGCAAATAAATAAAATCTTAAAAAAAAAAAATTTAAAAAAAATGGAGATTTTCTTTATACCTGTAAATGTCTCTTATAAAAGGGTAACTTCTCAATTTTCAGATTATTTCCTATATCTGCTGTTTCTTAAAAATAATCAGCTTAAAATAATTTTTATACCAAAGAGACATATATTGGGGTGACATATTCTGTTTCCCTTCGCCTGACTTAACTTTCTAAAGTACAACTCATTGGTGAGAAGAGTTTCTTCTATATCCTTGAATGGGACCTACAGAGAAAGGCCAGTCTACTTAAATGGTATGACACTTCCATCTAACCAATTTCCTGCCTTATGTCTCACGTCAACCCTCATACACTGTTATGGTCTGGATTGTGTACCCCCAAAGTTCATAGGTTGAAGCCCTAACTCCCAATACATCAGAATCTGATTGTTTTTGGAGACAGAGCCTTTAAAGAATTGATTATGTTAAAATGAGGTCATTAGAGTGAGCCCTAAACCAATATGACTTGTGTCCTTATAAGAAGAGGTAATTTGGACACAAACATGTTTGCACATGAAAGAAAGGCCATATGAGGACTCAGGAAGAAGGTGACCATCTATAAGCCAAGAAGAGAAGACACCAAACCTGCCAATATTTTGATCTTGGACTTCTAGCCTCTAGAACATAAGAAAATAAATGTCTACAGTTTAAGCCACCCAAACTATGGTATTTTATTCTGGCAGCTCTAATAAGTTAATAAACACATTTTAAAACAGTAAAACTGTACTAATCTCCAGTTACAGAACCATGATTCCAATATTTCTTGCTCAACATTTTGTACATCATTTTTGGTATTTAATTCTTTTTCCCTATGCCTACACTTGTTATCCTCAATGCTAAACTCAACAGTTGCCTTTTTCTGGAAGATATCCTAGATTCCTAAACTTGGAGATCTTCCTTCTTTTGGTCACCGATAGCACTTTATTTGTAACTCTAGTCAGGTACTTAGCACAACATGACACATACTATACTCATGTGTTTATTTGTCATTTTTCCCAGTCCACAATTCTTAAAAGCAAGCCCCTCATCTAATACACTGTCAAAGTCTCCATAGTACCTTAAGCTGTGCCCTGCACACTGGAGGTGAGGACTGGGAGTACTCTAGGAAAACAGCGATATTTGCATTACTCATCACCTAGCCTCTAGTTCCAGCACAGCTTCTGTGAGAAGTAGTACTCCATAAATGATTATGGCACAAATATATGCTCAAAAAAATTGATTAAATGGAAGCTTAGAAACCATGCAGTTAAATTTCCTCACATAACAAGTAGCAAAAATGTAGTATAGAAAAGTCAATGCCTAACTTTGAGTTTTCTACTTAATTAGTTGTCTAACTAGGGCTACAATCTGGATGTCCTCAATTCATGTCAATTTGCATAACTCAGTATTGCTTTCCTGGAATAATATGACCCTGTTAAAGAGTTAGTGCATTCAGGGCAGAAAAACAACATGAAGTCATTAATATGTATTATATTGTGTTTATAGTGTT
The DNA here is from genome assembly GCF_029215605.1 of Mirounga angustirostris. Classification (NCBI taxonomy): domain Eukaryota; kingdom Metazoa; phylum Chordata; class Mammalia; order Carnivora; family Phocidae; genus Mirounga; species Mirounga angustirostris. The sequence goes on along the minus strand of NW_026991711.1, from coordinate 106,424,857 downwards.
ACCAGCGTACTGGAGTACAAGGGTTTGAGAGAATGAGACCTGGATAATCAGATGCAGAAAGAGTGACATATCAGGTGATAGAAAATAGGGATTGATACCTGACCATTTTCTCAAGTATGGTTTTTAACTGAGATGCCAGTTTGTCCGGAGTCAGGCAATATGAAGACATTAGACACCAAGAATTTCTGCATATGCATGCACACGAGAAAAGAAGCATTGCAAATGGAGCTCAGGAAAACAAGGGGATGGCAAGTGCTCTGATGACAAATTCAAATTACTTAAACTTTATTTAGCAATTGTTTTTTATTGTTGTTGTTATTTTAGGAAGAGACAGAGAGTGGGAGGGGCAGGGGAGTGAAGAGAGAGAAAAGCTTAAGCAGGTTTCACGCCCAGTGTGGAGTCCAACATGGGGCTCAATCTCACGACCTTGAGATCATGCTTTGAGCCTAAATCAAGAGTCGGAGGCCTAACCGAGGAAGCCACCCAGGTGCCCCAGCAACTGTTATGGTATAATATTATTTCATCCCTATCACTGAGTTCTACCTTAGAAAGTTAAATGAGGCAAAGGGGAACAGAATATGTCACCCCAATAGATGTCTTTTTGGCATAAAAATTATTTTAGGCTGATATTTTTAAGAAGCAGCAAACGTAAGAGAAGCTCAGAATACCAAGAAGTTATCCTTTTATAAGAAACATTTATACATCTAAGGAAAATCTGCATTTATAAGGGTGTCTCTCTCTGTAGCAGCAGAGAAAGAGTGACCAAATTTCTAGAAACTCCTCTGAATGGAAAGGACACCCCAAATCTGCATAACAACGATACCCTTGTTTCCTGTGCTTTCCTGGTAACTTCCATCAGTGGCTCCTACCATCCCCTGAATGCTCTAATATTTCAAATTCTATTAGGTCAGGATCATTAATTACTACTATAGACTATAGACTATAGAATTCATGTTGTATTTGCAATGGAAATAATGTTGAGATAAAGACAATGTGTTTTTCAACAGCTAATAGTTAATAAGACTGACACTTTTTCACACTTACCCTCATAACACAAGGTTTGTCACCCTTGGCACCATTCATATGTTGGGTTAGATCATTTCTTTGCTGTGGGGGTCATCCTATATCTCGTAGGATATTTTAGGATGTAGCATCATCCCTACTCCACACTTGCTGCATGCCAATAGCATCTCCTCACCAATTTGTAACAATCAAAAATGTCTCCAGATAATTGTCAAATGATCCTTGGGGAATAAAATTATCCTGTGTTGAGAACCACCATTCATAACAGAAAATCTTTTTGGAGATTCTATTATTTAAGGCAAGCTAACTCCTATTCAAACAAACAAATAAAAGCAAAAAACACAACTCCAGTGGCTAAACATAGTAGTTTATTTCTTGCTTTACCCCAGTCTAATGTGGGTCTGGATTGGGAGGGTGGGAGGTGTGGGGCTTGTCTCATGCAGTGACCCAAGTGACTGGTGGCTCCATCATCTTCAACGGTGCCCTGACTTGATACACAGTCAACAGATGGGGAAAGAGCCAGAAGGATCCTGTGTGGTATATTTCCAATGGCCTGACCTGAAACTGGAACATGAACTATCCACTCACATTCCATTAGTTGGAACTCAATCAGAAGGCCTCACTTAATTGCAAGGGAATCAGAAATGGAGTTAGCTCTGTGCACAAAAAAAGGAAACAATTTTAGTAATGTGGGTTTCTTCTGCATATCTAATAATAATAAAAGGGAAAAAAAAGTTGCATTTCTACCGAATGTGTCACAGACAAGGATGCTTTTGGCCTGTGTTGGGCCCAGGATATAATTTATTAGGAGTGGAAGAGTCCCTTCTTATCCCTGAGAGTTAGTTTTCCAGTTCCAGAACTAATGATGACCTAAGACAGAAAGTGTCCATTGTGAATCACCTCCTGGTCACAAGTAGAGTGGGCTGCATGTGACTTAATATATACTTATGTAAGTGTGTAGATGATGGAAATTCTTTTGTGGCCTCTCTGAGATGATATGTATTTTTTTTTAAATCATCCAACATTTAAATCATCCAAAAAAATCCAAAGTTAAAAACAAAACTGGATTCTTATGAAGAAGCCCTTAGTATATTCAATAGACATTTATGTTCTCAAGAGGGCAGAAAATTGAATCTCTTTTTCTCGTTTTTGTTTTTATTTTCATTCATGGGACCCGTATCTCCACTCTTCCATTGAGAACAAATTCATAAAAGGGCTGGCCGGAATGGAGAGAGTCCTGTCTGTGATTGTGGAGCAAAGGAAAGCTAATAGATCACACAAAGATCAAATCTGTGATCCCAGACCCATGATGTCTGTTCCATGTTACAAGAATGAGCTGACCCCAGATGAAATATCTTCCTTTCACTTTCTTTTTGGATATATTCTACCTTCAGGAGTTTAACATCTCATCCCAGAGCTCTCTTCAAACTGCTTCCTCTCAGTCCAACATATGTTATCAAGAAAAATCTATTCAAAAGCACATGCCTGTGCCGCGGAGTGTTGCAAAAACACCACCTCTGCTCTCTCTAAAGAGAGAGCCGTGCAAACAGCTAACCACATTCAGCATGACAGAACAGCTCGACTCTAGCAGCTTTCACAGACTGCAGAGTGCAGGTGATGGAATAATTAAGCTTAATTGGGGGACTATTAGCAAATGATTCATATAGAGAAGAGTGTAAGTGGAAACTTGAAGGGTATATGACTTCAAGAGAAAAGAGGGGGAGGAGAAAAGATAATTGTAGGCTAAAGGAATAGTTTGATCAAAGGTGCAGAGGTGTTTTTGTGTATCTGGTACGTTCAGGGAAGGCTGAGTAGTTGGCAACAGAATAATTAGCATAGCCAGAGGTCCTGAGCTCGAGATGATCTATCAATTCACCTCACCCTCACTCCACTGTTCTTATTTAGTCTCACATTCTCTATTTCCTTAAACATGCCCTAAATGAAACCGGGCTCACTCCCATTTCTACTGCTCCCATCATGCATGCTCACACCAACAAAAAGTGTGCTACCTTTTAAATCTCCACTAAGCCAATGTCAGTCCTCCTTCTCCTGGAACTTGTTCCCTTTGATGCCAACTCACTTCCACACACACACACCCATTCACATATATTCATATCTTTCTTCCCAGTCCCATTTTTCACATTTAGAGGCAAATAAATTCATGCTATATAATCTCATTTCTATAGATGTGGTATGTCTCATTCTTTAACTGAACAATAAGAGGCATGTGGGCAACAAGCATGACTTGTAATTATTGGCAACATTCTTCACTTCTGTGAATGCAATTGCAATATAATTTGTTCCCAGCAAACTTTCTAAATAGGTCAGAAACTTGAGGTGATGATGGAATAAGCTTTGGTATTTAATTGCAGCATTAAAATAGTAGTCAAAGAATGGTTGGCAAATATTCATCTTGCATTTGGTAGTTAAAATGATTTAAATTCGTCACTAAATGTCCCTCTATCTATCACGTATCTTTAGTTGACCTGGCAGAAGGGTTTGCATATTTAATCCGCTTTCTTGTTCTGGACAGCTGCACTGTCACCAGGAAGATATTCTGAGAGGAATATTTCTGTGTCATCTAACAAGGGAAGAGAATATCATGTTCTTCAACTCATAGAATGTATCTAGAAACCCTGAAATTATGCCCAGCAAAGATGTTGATTTTCTTTTTCTAAATAGTAGAACCAGGACTGAAAAGAATTAAAAGGACAAATACAATTTTTCTAGTTTTTTACACAATATATCAAATTTTACTTATAAAGAAAGATTTATGGAAGCCAATTTAGATAACCAGATAAAATTAGATTAAATCCATAGATTTGGGAGGTGGTCTGCTGGAATTTGAATTCTGGTTTTATCATTAGCAATTTTCCTAAGGTCTCTGTCTCAGTTTGCTCACTTGCAAGATGGGTTATGATAGATGGTAGAAGTATACTAATGAACTTTAATTAATAGAACTCTGGACTGAGTTAATATATTCAAAATACTTAGAGCAGAGTACAGCACAAAACAAACCCTTCTCAAGCAATCGAGGAATTCCTAGCCTTACAGGCTTCCTTCATGGGGAGTTTTCACAATTCTAAAACTTAGAACCTCTCCGCATCTTTCCATTTTCTGCTTGGTTCCCTTGAGTTCCCTTGTTAATAGGAGATAAGCCATGCTAATATTTGATGTGAATAAAGCATTGACATAAATAAATGGTTGATGTAGATAAAGAGTTTTGGGCAAAGATCACAAAATTTCACAATTCTGGAATGGCAAAAGATCTATTGAAACGTGGAAAGAGTTCACTACAATTAAAATTTGAACAGTTCAGAGTCAGAATAGAAGTTTGGCTTGTTTGATGTAATTCTTCTACTCTATTTTCAAAAATACAATATAAATTTCCCCATTTGGGGCATATTTGATTGATAAAATAATCAAACTTTTCTAAAATTTTCTGGCCAACATATATTCTCAGAAAGTTCTTTGTACTGTATACCAGTCACGTATGTGGAGTTGTGTTTCCCAATCACAGAATAGAAGCTCTAACTAGAATTTGGCAATTTGGTAATATGTGGGATTAGTCCACTCTGTGCTGGCTCTGAAGACATCTTGTTTACATCTGTGAGTGAGAGTGGCTGTAAATAATGTCTCCTTTACTTCTCTAGTGAGACGGCTTTTACTGAATGATCCTTACGAAGTACCTGAAGGACTGAGCTCAGCATATTCTCCAAAGATTTATGGACATCCTCACAATTCAGGGATTTAAAAATATTATCCAGCGACTTTTCTTCCCCCAACAGAATTTAATAAAGTAATAGGTAAGAGTTTAATTTTCCTGGTGCTCATAATGTTTAATTCTTAACTAGAACTGAGAAAGATTAACTCTACATTTTCAAGCAGTTTTAGAAAACAAAACTGAATGGATTTACTGAAAATCTGCTGTCCAAAGAAAATGGTGGAGGTCGGTATACTATGTAATGCAATTTTAAAACTTCCAGTTGTTTATGCGAATTTAATTGTTGATGAGCTTTCCTCCCAACACATACATGAGCATCCACATAACTATGAGGAGATGGGTAGGCCTAGAACCTGTGGCTTTCTTGACATGGAAAAGGAAATTATTGTAATTAATTCATTTGCTTATGACAATTAAAAATTAGCTCAGTTTATTTGCCAAGACTGTTTACAATGTTGTCATTACTTTCAAAATTAGAAAATATTAATGAGAAATAAAAAAATCCACCTTAGCAGTTTTAGAAGGAGAAGGCCTTCGTGTACAAAAAAAAACCAAAACAAAACAAACAAACAAAAAAAACAGGATGATATAAGCATTTTATATTTTAACAAAAAAAATGATCTGCTTTTCCATCTTCAGCATCCGTATCTCTGTTATGCATATTTTATGAAATTCATTTTTATGGTATTAAACTTGAAGCATTGATTTTAAGTTTTTAATAGCCACACATATTTTGTTATATTTTACACAGAAACATAATATATTTAAAAATATAGACCTATTTAAGAGTGGCACTAAACCCTTCCAAATAGATATACTTTCAAGGTTATCAGCTGCATCTTGATGCATAATTTGGAGATGAATGTGTTCTCTAACTGCAATTCGACTATATTTGGGCTGCAGTTTACATAAAAATACAATTTTTAGAGAAAAATCATCATCTTATCTGAAAATGTTTCTGGGGATAGCTTGTTGTCCAGCTATCCATTCCCACAAATGATGGCAGATAAATTGCATATATTTAAAGGCAAGGAATGACACTCTCTGCTACGAGATGAATTAATTTATCGTTTTCACCTTAGGTGGTCCACTAGTGACTGGGGCTTAGGAACTGGATATCTTCATTGCAGTTCTGCTCCAGGAGAGCAATCTTCATCATTTCTCTGCTACTGCTTTCAAATAACATAGAGCTCTGTGCAGGAATAAACTGTAATGTATGGCTACGGCCCTAAACATGCATATACAGCTTTACAGTGTCATAAAATGAGAATCCTGTGCAGCCAATTATTATTTAAGCTGCTTTATTACTGAGAAAGGCCACATGCTACATCTACATTTTTAGCTCTTTTTCATAGAAATTCACCAAAACATTACTGAGAATTAACATGTTTCTATACAGGGGATAGAAACGGGCATAGATTAGTTATGGAGGGGAAGATGCTCTACCGAGTACCTGACAAACTGGCCTTCAATACAAATAACTTTATTATCCCAGATAACAAGAAGCTCAAGGAAAGGGTGTGTCCAAAGGCTGGTTGATTCAGTGGCCCAATGGTGATATCAAGGACTGTATTTCTTCCTGGGTCTTTTCTTACAATCATCTTTGGAGTCTTGTTGTCATCCTCAGACTAGTTTTGTTTATTGTCATAAGAAGTCTGCCCCAGAGCGATAAAAGCAGAATCTTCCTCGTTTACAATCACTCACTTGTTTATATTCAAGCAATACATTGAATATTCATCTTTTTCTTTGATCTGGTTGAGCCTACCTTAGTCAAATGTTGACTTCCTATCCAATATAGGTGGTGCCCCTAATGCTGTAAAGTCTCTGGGCTCTGTTACTGGAGTGCTGTCATTTGAGGAAGACTGAATACTTGGATAATTTCAGGGTGCCTGTCAGTAAAGATGAAGGGTAAAATGATTGCTCTTATATGAAATCAACAGTGCCCCCAGAAATAACCAAGACAGACTTGAGTACCCAATTCAAATAAGCCAGGTACTATGAGATTGACTGATCTATGGCAAATTATCAAATGCTGGAATTCATTTTTCATCTGCAAAGTAAGGATTACAATTCGTTCTTCCTAGTTTGGATGTGATGATTAAAAATAATATATGGGAATAATTTAGCACAGAGTCTGACACATATAAAGGTACAAAAGTACCTGCTCAAAAGTGGTAGTGAGGAGAAATTATTGCTGTTTTTGTGATTAGTGTCATAGTCTGTCATATGGATGACCTGACTGTTGGCATACAGCTAGGAAAGCAAATTTATTTCAAGGAAAAGCAAATGTCACTCCCTAGAATATAACTAATTATCTTGTAAAGATGTTCATCAGGATCTACTGAGACGTTTAGAAAATAACTATATAGACCCAGTGATAGCAGATGTCACTTCAGAAATAAGTTGGGGACTCTAGGGCCCTGGTTGTCACAACACCAGCCATCACCCTGGTTCTCCATCCTGCCTGAGATAGGAGAGAATACAGAGATTTAATATCTTCCATGGGCCCTAAAGCTAAATAGGATAATATGACAATTTCCTAAGGAATTCTTCCAACAGTGTATAGATGTTCCAATTGATCAATTCAGCTTTTCTCTTATTTTGGGGCAAAGTGAGCCTTGACTAGGTCTTAATTGATACATTCCTTATTGCTATTTAATGCAGTTTTAAACCTGTGAAATTTATTCTAATGGTATCTGTTATTTTTTCCTTCTGCAAAGTGCTACCTACCTTTCTTAATGGAATATAATTATCTCCCCAAAAAACTTTGTTTGGATTGCTATGGGATTCATCATATAATTGATTCCTATGCCAAGAAAGTACAAGTTAATACTTTAATATAAATATAAATTATTTTCCAGACAATGATTCATTCATGGTTTAATTCAATAGATCTAAAATATATTTAAAGCCTGTCTGGCTACCTTCCTGCAAAATGCTGTAATCATCCCTCTAACTCCTTCCTTTTTTTCTCTCCTATTTTTATCTCTTTATTCATATTTCAAGGTGCAGTAGTGAAGTGCCTCCTCCTCACTCTATATGTGATATATGATATACACATTAAAAGGCAGCAATCAACTGCAGGTGTATTGATTAAATTAGGCCATCATGAGGAAGAGCTGAATGAATTTTACATTTATTTTTCTCCATCAACTAATTCTGCCTGCCACTGTCCTTCACAGGATGTTTACTTTGGTTTCAGTGCATGAAGCATAAGTTTCAATTTATAAATTAAATATTTTGGAAAAAATAAGTTCACAATTGTTTCTTTAAAAATGGAATGTATCACATATTCCGCTATGGTGTAGAGCAAATGTCTGAGTCTAAAGGAGTTGTTTTTGAGCAGTACTAAAGCAAGGAAGGAAATTAAAATATAATAAAAGTATATTTAGCTTCCTTTTAAAAAGATCTAAAATTTAAAGTACAAATAAAAGATAATTGATAAAGTATACAGAAAGTAAGTATGTCAAAAACCTAGGCAAAATATATACTCACCATATGTCTCAGTAAGCTTGGGCTGCTGTAACAAAACACCAGGGACAGGGTGGCTTAAGAAAGAGACATTCATTTCTCACAGTTCTGGAGGCTGGGAAGTCCAAGATTAAGGTATTGGCAGATTCAGCCCACTTCCTAGCTTGCAGATGGCCGCCTTCTGGCTCTATCTTCACATGGAAGAAAGAAGCTCTGGTGTCTTTTTCCCTTATCATAAGGCAGCTGTTCCATCATGGGGATTCTACCCTTATCTAAACCTAATCACCTCCCAAAGACCCCCACTTCTTAATACTATCGTATTAGGGGTTAGGGCTTCAACATATGGATTTTGGGGATCACAAACATTCAGTCCATACCCCATGTGACCCAGTGATCTCATGACCATGTATTTATGCAGAAAGAAAAAAAAAAAAAACATGTCCATACAAAGATCTGTATATGAATGTTTATAGCAGCTTTACCCATAATTGCCAAAAACTGGAAGCAACTCAAATGTCTTTAGCTATAGAACAGATGAATAATTTGTGATGCAATCATAAAATGAAATACTAATCAGCAAACTATCGATTTATATAATAATGTGGGTGCATTTCAAAAGCATTGTGCTAAGTGAGAAGGCAGACAGAGAAAGCAACTATGTGCTTCTGACATTCCAAAATAGGAAAAATTATAGGGACAGAAATCAGATCAATGGTTACCAGAAGCTGGGATTAGGAGAGGGAATTGGCTATAAAGGAACATTTAGGAAATTTGGGGTTGATGAAAATATTTTGTATATTAATTGTGCTGGTGCTTATCTGACTATAAAAATTTGTCAAAATTCATGTACATCTACATAAAAATTGTTCCTCAAAAAACTCAGCAGTAACAAAAACCCTACACTAACATCATCAAAGGATGCCCTCAGAAAACTCCTCTAAAAAGGCATAACTATCACCCTAGTAATATGGTTACTCATTAAAAAGTAAATAGAACACTAATTTTTGAGTGCCGAAATGACCTATACAATATACTAATTTCCACTTGTGAGAAATGTCACTATTATGACCTGGTTGTCTCAGAGCTCCAAAACTACCTTAATGAACACCAGTGCCTTGGGCATAGGCAGAATAGTTATAACTTTGTGACTGTGTATTGAAGAACCTCAAGCTCAGACTGTTCAAAAGTCTTCCCCCCGGTGTGCCAGTGGGCATGAAATTCACATCAATATCTCTTTTTTGGATTAAGGAACTGGAACAAGACACTGGGATGGGAACTTTGAAGATGATATCAAGGTTAACATGACTCATTAAGAAGCCACAGGAATTAATGAGACATCCCATAAGAAACACATTAAAGGAGCATTCTAACACACATCTGTCCTGGTTCTGATCTGCTCTTTTCACTGAAAGGCAATATAACATAGAATTAAGACAGAAGTGATTAAGAAGAGGGATTTTAAATGCTGGCTTTGCCCCTTAGAGCTCTGCCTTGTTAATCAGATTCCTTGGCTACTTTGGGTCTCAGTTTCCTTATCGGTAAAAAGGAGAAGAAATAAGTAATGTATGGTAATATTTACCACTCAGAGTAGTTTACAGAGCACACACACATACACGCCTTATTATGATAACATTCAGCACATATACATATAGTAATTCATACATAGTAAGTAAATGTGAGTTACTAGTACCGATTATTATCGCATCACCCCTTCCCACATTAGGTCTTTTTAACCACCAGTCAAGTGTATACGTCAGTGTTCAGGGTTCGCGAAATAACACATCACCTCTATACTTAGTAGTATGAGAGAAATTAACATATTAATTAAATAATGAAAGATAATTAAGCCATTAACTCTCAATGGCCATTAAGCTTATCTGACTAGTTATCCTTTACCTTGATAAACAAGGACATGGACAAATTTAACCAAGGTAATTACACTCTGAAGCGAGGGTGACATTGATGGAAATGGTCAGAGAATAATGTACTGTATGGAAAAGTCAAGTTCCTATGTATTATGGGAGTCATTAGGAATACCTGAAAACTTCAAAGCCTTGAAGAGAGAGTGGATGTTGGAAGAAAGATTAAGTCACAGATTATGAAGATCCTCATACTGGAGTCTCTGAAATGTAGAGGCAGAGTTATGAAGATATTTTCTGAACTAATATTAAACATGGTATACATCAATTTCCCCTCTATTTCATTGATCAAAACTTAGTTGCAAGGCCTCAATCTCCTGCAAGGAAGCCTGGGAATGTAGTCCTTATTTGGCTTATCCAGTTTTGATTGCTGAAAACATTACAGAAGAAGCTGTACAATACAGTTCAAACTTCTGTGCATGGCACAATGTAGCAGTTAACAAGGTATCTTTCATACGCTTAATATGCCCACATGTGCACACAAGCACACACAGACACATAATTTGGCATTTATAGTTTTGAGTGTCTAAGATGGAGCTTCCACTCTAGTAAGTCATTATTTATAGCTGGAGAAAAAAATCAACGTTAGTGAGTAGGAAAAAGGGAAGATGTACGTCAGAAAACAATTAACTAATAATTTTCAAAATTAAGCCTGGATTCAAATCATTTGAGGATCTTATTAAACATTCAGGTGCCAGGGCCCAATGGAAAGGAGTCTAATTTCTGTTAAGAAGCTTTCTGAGGTACACTTTGAGAAACACTGTCCTAAACCCTCCAATTACTGGATGATTCATGAGATGTAACTCCTTGTTTCTTCCATGTCTGCTGCTGATGCCCATCATCATAGTAATGACAATGGCAATGGGAATGACAACGACCAATCTAAAACTTGTCCAGCTGCTTGAAGGCAAACTGATTACTGGCTTCATAAGCCCATAACTTACTTCCCAATTTTTTTTCCTTTCTTCTGGAGGCCAAGAACATATTTCCCTCAAAGAAGCTGTTGAAAAAGAAGCTGGCATTCTATAGAGCTTAAAATGAAAAAAACACTCTTTATCTATGCATGGCATCTTATTACATTTTTTCTGTTCTGCCAAAAGTAATAAATAACTTTTCAAGGTATTTGGGATTATCAGGTTTACTTTTGGCAAATACCAAAAAAAGGAGAAGAGAACCATCTTACAATGTTACCAAAAAACAGGTTTCCTTTAGCTGTCATGGTGGAGTTAGAAATGGACAGGCATGCCATTGGGTAACCCTTTATCTGTGAGTCACCAAGAGACTCGAGAGCATAGTTCACTCAATCTGACACACAGAGTAGCTCCTGCTTCACAGTGTATCATAACAACTTAGCATATCTTAACTTTCACCTTTCTCTTTACCCTTGCTGCCTGTTGACCATTAAACAAAATTTTGTGTTTTGTTATTTATTTTAGCATAAGAGTTATTTGTAAACTTAAATAATCCCAAAAGAGCAGGATTTATTTACTTCTCAAGGACTTCTTTATTAGTAAAAACTAACAGAGTTGTATTTTGGTTATGCTTTCATATTAACAAATCCTGAATATTAGCTAAAATCCAAATATATCTTCAAGACTTCATTTTTACTTCAACAACCCAACACAGACTTTTTCCTCAAACCTGGACTGTTGACAGAATTGTTTATCACAGTTCCTTCATACCTTTAATATATGCTATTTATATAAGCAAAGCAGCATTCCTAAACCCAGCCTGCCTCATTCCACCCTTCTGCTCAAGATTGTAATGGCTCCCTTCTTCCTAAAAGAGACATATCAAGCTCTTAGCCTTGCATTTAATGCTCTCCAAATTCAGACCCTAAATGTATCATTGCCTAAGCCTTTTTAGCCAGACAGGTTGATATATCCCCAGACATACCTTACTCAGCCTTTCCCTTTTGGTTTTACAGGTGATGCACTTCTTCCATCTTCTTCTATCTTATTCCTACCAAATCTAAAGGCCTCTGTAGACAGCAGATTTCACCCTAAATCAGGGCAACCTCATGAATCCCCTTTCAATAAATGGGAATTCAGCCTCTCTCTGTTTCTGTCTTGTTGTTAGTTCTGCAGAGCAAGCTTCCTGATTTCCACATTGTACCCCAGTACCCATTAATCTTTCCAAATGAAGAGAGAGGTTTATTCCTGTGGATTTCTCCCCAGGCGGGAACTGAAGTCCTAATGTTGAGTGAGCCTCAGCGCATTACCTAAGGCCATTTTACCTACTGTTTTCAGACTTCCTGCCATTGACTTCCAGCTGGCTAGTCTAATATGATGAATGTTCTCAGACTGTCATGAGTGTGTCCCACCTAACTGCTGGGTCATCCATTACTGCAGGTAGGAAGCCCTGATGCTGGCAACTTTTCTGATTAATCATTCATTACTGTAGCTTGCTGTTTGGGTGGAAACAGAGCTATGGTGGGTTCCACCTTGAGGCTAGTATCTGGCGGTGAAGGATATCTTAGAAATGCTGTAAGCATGAGGTAAGATCTAGGAGCTCAGACCAAGATAGTATTCCATGGGAAAACTCAGGAAATTCGGATGGGATGAGCATGGTATTAAAAAAGAGAATATCAAAGAACTGGATTCTAGAAGTAAAGCTTATAGAAAAAAAATTACAAAAATAACAATAGCTAATATTTATTGAGGGCATTGCCTTCAAACAGGCACTTCTAAGCTCTTTACTTGTGTTAATTTACTTACTAGTCACAAACATCCAATTATGACCCACACTTTATAGATAAGGGAGATGATGCACAGAGGTTAAATAAGTTGCGCAAGGCCACAGTTTGTAAGCAGCAGAGCTGGTGTTTCAAGCAAAGGTAGTTTGATTCCAGAAACTTCATTCTTGAACATTATGAAATATTGCCAATATGTGAAGTGCAACTTCCCAATTTTGTTAAGTACAAAACTTGGCAATATTACACCTATAATAAAGACTCCCATGATGCCTGTTACTGTTCTTGCCTATTAAATAGTAAATAACAATTATGTGATTGATCAGTTAACATTTTAAAGCAAAGTTTCACTTGAGCTTCATTAAGTTTATTTGGAAGAAGACATATTGATGGCTCTTTCTTAAGAAATTCTGCTGATTATCCTAATCCACAATTTTATGACAAGAAGCAATTGAATTAGAGAAGGGAACCAGAATTCATTGAAAATTTATGTTCTAGACAGTTTTGACATTGTGGACAAAGCTGATGCTGCCAAAGCATTCACTGAGGCCCCTGAGCTTGGAGAGGACCACACAGCAGTGTCCACTCTGACAAGTTTCCAGCCAACGGTGGATGGATAATGGAACCCCAGCTGGAACGAGGACCCTGGCAGCTGCTTCTCTCTCAAGTTCCGCCACAGTTCTATCCTGCCCCACAACTAATGAGAAATGCCTGGAAGAGAGAGTCATAAAAAACAGGAGAGGAAAGTGAAAAGTGGAATGGTCACAGGAGAGGGGTGGCTTGGAGTGGGGCTCTTGGTATTAACATGATGCTGTTTGAGTCCTATTCAAGTACATCCTGAGCTTCATCCTGCAACTGCCCTGAGACTCTCTGGGTTATATTAATCAAGCCTAGCAAATTACCCATCTTCTGTGCTTCAATATAGCTAAAGGGAGAAGGTATTTTTGTTATATGAGCAGACGCCTTTATCATTGAGACTCAACTGAAGCCGATTTAGGTTGTTATGTCACTGATACAATGTCAGGAGCTTTACATAAGATATTTCACTTAATTCAATAACTCAGCAAAGCAGAACTTATCATTTCCCCGTCTTTAGTGGCAGAAAAAAAAATAAGTCTCAAAACATCTTTTTTTATATTTGTTCTAACATTTCACATCTGATGTGAGTGGTGAAGCAAACTTTGAACTTAAGACTGTGCAAATCTTGGGGCGCCTGGGTGGCTCAGTCGTTAAGCGTCTGCCTTTGGCTCAGGTCATGATCCCAGGGTCCTGGGATCGAGCCCCACATCGGGCTCCCTGCTTGGCGGGAAGCCTGCTTCTCCCTCTCCCACTCCCCTTGTGTTCCCTCTCTCGCTATTTCTCTCTCTGTCAAATAAATAAAATCTTAAAAAAAAAAAAAGACTGTCCAAATCTTGTGCTCCTTCTGCTAAACTCTGCTTCTTTTTACTCGGAGAAAGGAAGTTATCATTGTTTTCTGTATGCAAATCAAGCTTCTCCACTCTGCAAAGAAGTTAAATTGCTTCAGGGGAAAAAGAGTAAGCAGAAAGTACACTCCTCTGATTAAGGGTGGAAAAGTTGTAGGAAGAAGTTACCTCCTCAGTGAAAAGACCTCCCAGTTATCAGTTTCTACTGCCTTGGGGAGAAAAACAAAGGCAGGCGTAACCTATCTGTGAAGGCATTCCTTGTCGCAAATGCAAATGGTTTGGCTCGCATTCATGAATAATAAGTGTTGAGGATGTGTGTATTTCTGTGTGTGTGTGTGTGTGTGTATGTGTCTGTATTTCCCGGAGAGGGAAGGATAAAAAAATATATACACATATAGAGAGAGAATATAAAAGTGTAGAAGTGAATAGTCACTTGTATACTGTACTCTTTTTAATTATTATTATATGCAGAGTTAAATTCAGAGCTTTCTGTCCACTGAATCTTTGGTAAGGATCAAATTACGTGCATTACAGAAAGAGCTGGGATTTATGGGTTAGGCAAAGGGAAGACAGTTGACAATACTGAACATCTATTCTTCTCTGTATATGTTAGCATTCTACAATGTAGGAGTTTTAGGTCTCTTTACAGATGCAAAAATTTAGGCTCAGAAAAATTAAATTATTTTCCCAAAGTTATAAACCGAGAAAGTGGCAGAGGCAGGACTCAAATCCATGTCTGAAAAATAGAAAAATCCATGTCAATCTTCCTCCAAAGTTCATCCTCTTTTCACTAAAGATACCTTGTAAGTCCTTATACATTTATCATTTCAGATAGACCAAAATATTCAATCAACTCATACTAAATTACTGAAGCAATCTCCTATTTTCTGGCTTGGACCCTAGTATTCTTATGCTTCAATCCATTAATTAAAGTGTTTCTAAATTTCAATACTCCTAGTTCTCCAAAAAATAAAATCCAAAGTTCCCAATCTGGTCTCACTAAAGCTGTCTAATTGTATCTACCGTTTCTTACCACCTTGGATCTCCCATCCCAGCTGATGTCTTGAACTGTCTTGAACTGTCTGTTGAGCACAAACTACACTTTTTTTTTCTTTTGAACATTTGTTCTTGCTACACTGACAATCTGGGTTATACTTTTCCTCTCTCTTACCTTTGAGTTCAGATGATTATTCCCAACCTTGGCACTTATGGCTTTCACCTTTTATAAGTACTTGCTTTTTTTTTTTGCTACTTCTTACATATATTTATGTTTTGTTCTGCCATCTGACTGCCTGCTCATGGAGACAGTAACTCTGTTAAACATTTTAAGTGAATTTAACAAACAGCTTTTGAGAATGAATTATGAACCATGCCATATGCTGGGTGTTTTAGACAAGGAGATACAAAGATATGGCATCTTACTGAAAGATTTACCCATATGCTTATCCCACATAGTGTCTAGGACCGTGGTTATCATACAGCACTTGCTCAGTAAACACACATTGGAGGGAAAAGCTGAAATGAAATTAAGAATGATCTTCCATTCTGAATTGTCTCCAAGTTGATTTAAGTTTGCATATACACCATCAATGCCACTCGGCGAATTGCATCTTTAGCTCATTGGTTCCTCTGTGTAGCGCTGCATCGTGTGACACACATTTTTGTCAAGCTTAATGGATGCACATTATTAGGTTCCTCCACGCTACGCTTCTGCTCAGATAGTTTGAGTGGCAATTTGCTTTCTACATGTGAGTTTGACCCGCAAGCTTCTCCCCTCCCTTTTCCTTTCTTTTTCCTATTAGTTTTGCCACGAAGGAGAGGCATTTGCCTGAAGAGAGCCATCAAACTTCCAGAAAGAATATAACTAACAGAAATAAAAAGACTGGTTTGTCCTGAGCACTGTCATTTTTAACAGTCACAAAGGTTACTATTATGGCTCTTATGGTCTGGACGGCATTCGTGAATATTAATTAACTAATTAATAATACTTAAGCTATTATGGCCTTGGAGCTTAGATACCCAAGGTCCATTGGCTCTTTTCGCAGTTGTGAAGACTCAAATTAACAGCCTTGTAATTATTGATCAAGTTCTTTTCACTTCAACTATTGAACACAGGCTTGATTCTAGCACTCATCTGTAAGACTTCCAGATACTACCATCACTAGATGTTTTAGAAAAGGATGTTTTTTCTCTTTTTACATTTCAGGAAAATAAAAGTTCTTTGGAAGAAATATATGAGAGTCATTTCACAGAATCCTACTTAATAAAAACACTTGTTAGTAAATCAGTGCATAGTGACAACACCTAACTTTTTTTTTTTTAAGATTTTATTTATTTATTTATTTGAGAGAGAGAATGAGACAGAGAGAGAGAGCACATGAGAGGGGGGAGGGTCAGAGGCAGAAGCAGACTCCCTGCAGAGCAGGGAGCCCGATGCGGGACTCGATCCTGGGACTCCAGGATCATGACCTGAGCCAAAGGCAGTCGCTTAACCAACTGAGCCACCCAGGCGCCCAACACCTAACTTCTGTAGTTAGTGGTTTGGAGCCTCATTTGGAGAAGAAAGTGTGTGTGTGTGTACATAAATACCTGCACATACATGCCCACACTTACGTGAGCATGTACACATTGCATACATACACATGTGCACAAACATACACATGGGTACATGTATATTTACATAAGGGTGGGGAATTATCATATATTGTATATGGTTTTGCATATTCAACTTCAGTATCTTTCTGCAATATTAACAATAACTATTTACTGAGGGCTTACAATTATCAAACTTTACCCTTGAGATTTTACAAACACTATCTTAGTATATCCTCTCAGCAACAACAAGAGTTATTTATTCCCCATTTTGCAAATCAGGAAACTGAGGCTCACAGCAACTAAGGTTAATTTGCCTAAAACAAAATTGAACCCTTGATCTTGCACACGGCCTCTCAAATGATTTCTTATTTTCTCCTCTTTCCCGATCTGATTACTTGCTTTAGCTGCCTCTCAGTTTCCTCTTGTCTCTCAATCTGGCAGTCCTTTAGCAACTTCCCCAAATCAACTGCAGTCATCTCCTAAGAAACAGTTTCTAGGAATTGAGGGTTGCTGCTGGGGTAAGAAAGAGGGACATGTACAATTCAGTAGAATTGGCAGCATTTTAATAGAAACAGATACCTACTGCCTCACAGAGCAGATCCTGATAGTAGGAAAGTTGTTAATACTCAAACTTAACCTCTGTTCTCCTCTGCACTGAATATGCACAGGTGACAAAAATCTGTAGTGTCAGTTGTCAGTATGACGTCAGCAGAAAACTAAATCCACGGGCAAACCATACGGTTTGTTCATTTTCTTTTGTAAGGTCAAAAACACTTGGTGTTTTAACTGAGTTCTTTGTGGATATTTTATTAAGTCCCTTGGCTCCTTCTTCAATATTAAAGTGAATTTCACTTTGCCATTCATTTCAACTAACTTTTGAATTCCTCCCATGTGATTTCATCTATCCGTATAATCTTTCAATGGGCACACGGCTTTTTCTATTTCTGCATCATATATCTTAGATTGCAACCTAGAATCCCCATTAAACACAGAAAATCTCAGCATTATAATATACGAAATAATTCTCTGCAACGCTTTAATTTGGACAGAATTCACTACAATTTAAAAGAATCTCTGACAAGTTAAAGAAATCAGCAATAACAACAACAAATATCCAATAGTTTGCCAGCTGACCTGGCCAAGGCATGCCAGTCGACCTTCCCCCTTGCTTGGGGGAAGACCTGGTGTTTCAGGGGTTTCAGAGCACGGCCCCATTAGGATCCCAAGCTCACCCGAGGCGAAAAATTAAGGGATCACCTGGAAGTCGGCATGCAGGATAAATGATACTTTAATGCAATATTTGAAATAACAAAATTAATGCAAAAATTCACGGTAAACAATATAGCCAGAATGTAAGTAAAGATGGGATACATTACAGTGCAGAACAAGAGAACTTTTAGAGCCCAAGGCAAAGGTAAAGAGCAGCAATACCGATTCTGTCTTGATTTAAAATTTGGATTTTGTTGTGCCCTAGACCTCACTTGCTTCACCCTCATCCTGGCCCTGTTTCAGAGAGCTAGACTTCTGTTCACCCAGCTTACAGAAGCCCGGTACATTAACCAAAACCAAACCAAAACTAAAACAACACAGTGATTGGCCGTGAGAAACAAGCTGAGATGACTGGCCGCTCTTGTTCTCAGATAGTAACACTATTTACTGATAGATGAATCTACTAAAGTGAACCAAATCTCAATAAGATTATAAACCACAACTAGGAGTTGTATAATGTGGGTACATTCCTGCAGCTTGATGTACTGAGCATTGAGCATTCATCCTCAGGCTAGGACAATCTCTGGCAGAGTGGGTGCTGAGTCCTGCCCACACTGTCCATCATTCCTGCTGAACGTAACCCACTGATGACTGGTGATTCTTGCTGGCTCCTTTTGTCCATGAGCCAGAAGACTGGAACTAGAAGGCTCTATCAAGGAAAAGAATTATTTTTCAAAATCCCAGAAACTAGTACAATGCGTATCACACATATAAGTGCTTAATAAATGATTGCAGTTCTCTCTTATGTTCTCATATGGCTTTTTTTAATGCTTTTATTTAAATTCCAGTTAGTTAACATGCAGTGTAATATTAATTTTGGGTGTACAAGTTTGAATATATCTGATCATATCTCTTAGTATTGATTTTGTAGTTTTGTTCTCAGCATTTTAGAGCTTCCTCGAAGTTTTGCCTACAAACCTCTTTCTAAATTTACTTTTTCCTGTATGCTTACTTCATTTTTTATTTCCCATCATCCATTATTTTCTTCCATATTTTCCTTCTCTTGTAATTCATATCACATGGCTTCTTTCCATCTGCAGAAACTCACTTCACCTTCTACTATTGCCAAGTTGGTATCTGAATGAACAAATACCACTTGTTTTGCAAACGGGTGACCAAAGGTTAAAGTTCATAGTTTAAAATTAAGAATACAATAAAATGCTTCTGTGACATGCTTTTATGAACCTGGCATCAGGGGCACCTGGGTGAATCGGTCAGTTAAGCGTCTGCCTTCAGCTCAGGTCCTAATCCCGGGGTCCTGGGATCAAGTCCCGCATCAGGCTCCCTGATCAGCAGGAAGTCTGCCTCTCCCTCTCCATCTGCCTCTCCCCCCTTACTCATACTCTTTCTCTCTCTCCTTCTCTCTCAAATAAATAAATAAAATCTTAAAAAAAAAAAAAGGAATCTGGCATCAGTGACTCAACATTATATCTATTTATGTAGCGACTCTAATTGTTTTCATTGTTATTCATCTTAAGGAGACTATGTCATCCACAACTTGAAAACAAATTATTTCAGATTCCTAGTCAAAACAATTTTTTTCCTACTATTCAAATATTGACCTTTGCATAATTAATAATGTATCAAGAAAAGAAAAATAAGATTTTTAATTTTGTGAGAAAAGAGGTTTCTGAGGATAAATCAGTAAATTTGCAAATATTAACAAAGTGCCTCCTGTGTGTGGGACAAAGGATTCGATGAAAGAGGAAAAAAAAAAAAAAAAAACTACAGCAAAGCCCCTGCCCTAAGAAGCTTACAATATAGTTAGAAATAGGAGGAAAAAGACATTGTGATACAGATAGATAGCAAAAACTTTAAATGGTAGGTGGAATTTACATTGGCTCCTTACCTGATTATATAAATTAAAATAAATAAAGGGAAGAGGAATTTTTCCCAGATGACTATTAAAATGTAAATTAAAGTTTGAAAACAGTGATAAGCTATGAGAGTTCAAGGAATAGCTAATAGATTTGTCTAGTTGGAGCATAAGTTATGTATATGCTAACAGCAAAAATTTGGAAATGTGATTTAAATTCAGATAGCCTATTGCTGTGGAAGTTGGGCTAAGGAGTTTGGACTGTCCTATGAGTGAAATAAAAAAATCATTAAGAGGATTTGCATAGTGAAGTAACCTAGCAAATAAAATATTTAAGTGAGATTTGTCTGGGGACCCTGCTCCTAGTCAGGGAAAAATAGAAGAATCCAGTTAAGAAACTTTTATAACGTTTCCTTTCAAAAGAAACCAAGACTCTTTAGAGAAATGGCAGAAAATGTACAGTATGAAATGTACAGCATATCTTGATGTAAGAGAAAGCAAGGCATTTAGAAAAGCCCACTGTCTTCATGTCAGAAGATTTCAGAAACCATCTTGAACATGCTCCATTGTAAAACATGCGACAATTCAAACACTGATAAAGATAATAAGGGCAATGGGTTGAAATACACCAAATATTTTAAAATCTCTCCATATATAATAATACTAAACATTGTATTGACCACCTTTGGAAGTTGCTAGAGAACCAACTTATTATTCTGAAAATAATAAAGGGAAATAATCAGTTATGATCTATATTCCATAGTAACTCAATAGTAAATAAGGGAAGGATTTCTTCATAAAGTGTTGCGGCTAACAAATGGACACGAAAGAATTAGAATATCAATATTTTGCAACCCTAACATATTAATGGAAGTAAAATTTGTAATGTCACTAAAAGAAAAATTACCAGAAATGATACGCCTCCTGATTAGACTACACAATGCCTATGAAGTGATTTTGCTAAATAAGTTGAATTTGTGTCCAAATTTAGGTTGCATACAAATCACCTGGGAATCTGGTCAAAATGCAGACTCTTGAGTCAGCAGGGCTGGGATTGGGAGCGGGGCTGTTCTGCTGGCCATGCTGGGGCTGCGTTCCCAGGACCCCAGCTGGAATGACAAAGCCTTATGTCTCACGACCATCACTGCCCTGACTTGCTCAGATTATCCCTCACTGACGCTCTAACACAGCGTTAACAGAGAAGTTAAAAGCACGGACCCCAGAGCCAAACTGCTGGGCTCAAATCCTGTCTCTACCAATTCTGTATGACCTGAAGCAAACTATTTTTCTTCTCTGTGACAGTTTCCTTATCTGTAAAATTAATGAAGTTAAGAAGATCAAATGTACTGATATTCATAAGACACTTAGAACAATAAACTGTTTGATAGATAAATAGGCTTTTCTTCTTGCCTCCAGTCTTACCGTTTACACTCTCACCAGAGTAATTTATCTAAAATGTGAATCTGATCACATCCCTTCACAGGACGAACCCCTCATACCTTTACAATGAACCTCTGCAAGGCAAAGCTATCTTTTTTCTAATTCGCGTCTCCGCCACTGAAAGCCCAGTCTGCATGCCAACAACATTGGCAGCAAACACTTGAGAGCTTGTTAAACATGCAAAATCTCAGGCCCCACCCGGAACTTAAAGAATCACTACCTGCATTTTAACAAGATCCCCAGTGATCTGAATACGCTGAAAAGCGCTGCTGGAGTTCAATCTTCTACCACATCACATCCTACATTTACTGTACCAGAAACATCACGGATTCTGCTTCACGGAGCACATCGTGTTTTCGTTCCAACTCCTCAACACGTGAATCCTATATCCTCTGATTGAAATGCCCCTGTCTTCTCATCTTTTCTCCTGGTCATTCCTGCTCAGCCTTTCAAATTAACACAGGAATCAGCTTCGCTAAGAAACTTTCCCTGTCCACTGCCACTAGGTTTCCCCTCCTCTAGGCTCTCCAAACACCTTCCTTTCTGTGACCTAAATTTTACCACACTATCTGTGGTAAATCTATATCTATACCTATCTATCTATCTATCTATCTATTTATTTATTTATTTATTTTATATTTATATATATTTACACATATACATACACACATATATATGTGTGTATGTATATGTGTAAATATATATATATATAGTGTGTGTGTGTGTGTATATATATATATATATATATATATATATATAGTAACTCCAAGATCTTAAACAATTCTGGAAAAATTAAGTACTTTTGATAAATGTTTTTGAATAAATGATATATACCTTGTTGACACATAATCAGTTGTTCTTGAAGAAAGTCAATAAATAAAAATATTCCCTACCCCTGCCCCCACACACCCCTTTTCTTATGAGTAGCTGCTGCTTTCTTAAAGTCACTGAATTACTTAAGAGGAGCCAGATATGACTGCTGTTCCCAGCATCTTAGAGAATGATAATTTTCTCTCGACGTCAGCCAGCATTGTGACAGGAAGTGATGGAATCCACTAAGGAAAGAACACGCTTGAGCAAAGGTTGGCTAGATTAGCTTGTTGAACAGAAATATTAAGTCTCCCCTCCGTGAGTAGGGTGTTTTATATGCATTAATAGCACACTCAGACCCGTATTACCTCCATGTTACAAGTGTGCAATCCTTTCCCCTCCCCCATCCCATCAGCTGCTCTGTCCCACCTGCAAGATCAACAGCAAAGGGATTCAAGGAAAGGCAAGGGAACTATTCCCATCTTTCACCGCCAAACTGGAAACGCCTGTCTTTAGTGGGCTCATAAGGCAGTCTTGCCTTTCCTTTCATAGGCTCCTGAGCCTAGACAAATCTGAGTTCTGCTCCTATTTTGGTGCCAGTTTAATCAATTAAATACATCTAGAAAATAAAACAAAAATAAATCTCAAAAATTTCAGCTCAGACTACTTACCTATATCCCAGTCACAAAAGTGAGTATAAAATGCTGAATGATAGAAGAGACTTCAAAATGATAGAATGATAAAATGATATCTTTGAAGTCAAATGGAAGTACAATTCTAGTCAAGGCTGGCCAATTACCATCTTCAACTTTAGCAAGTAAAGCTTACCTGGTTCTACTTATTTATCTGTTTCTATACTTCCCTTATAACGCACATTGATTTTTGAATAACAGGGCTGCCATGAAATGGAAAATAGTAGTGGAAAAAATTGTGTACTGATAGGGAATGACCTGTAACATGGATCAGAATACAGTTATAAAATTGCTTAAATCTCGGTACTTCTGAGATCAGTAAGGAAGACCCCTTTTTGTCACAAGCAAACAACTAATTAAAAATTTTCTCTTCAGGGCACCTGGGTAGCTCAATCATTAAGCATCTGCCTTCGGCTCTGGTCATGATCCCCAGGGTCCCGGGATCGAGCCCTACATCGGGCTCCCTGCCCTGCGGGAAGCCTATTTCTCCCTCTCCCACTCCCCCTGCTTGTGTTCCCTCTCTTGCTGTGTCTCTCTCTGTCAAATAAATAAATAAAATCTAAAAAAAAAAAAATTCTCTTCAATGTTAAGTCTGAATCTGTGAACAAAGAAAACTAGTGCTGAAATATAAACTGTACTTGACATACAATTGATACTCATATTATAAAAATTAGTACATTTATCATGCATGTCCCTACTTATTATAAAATCCTCTTAGATTATGCTAATACATATGGATTAACTACCTCAATATCCATAATGTTTTTCATTTCCTAATACATTAAAATTCCATGTTTTCCCTTTTTTCATAGCTTGAATTCTTTAGATAACCTAAGAGGAAATTATGCTTTTTCTAATGTATAAAACTTTTGCTTCCAGATTACTTAGTCCATAATTAGACACTTGTTCCAATTTTCCCCATTATGATAACTATATATATTTCTATAACTATATATGTTGCTATCTTTTGTGCATGATCATGGTTATTTTCTATTCACCTTAAACATTTTACTTAAGGGCAGATTCCTTAGTTAGACTCTGTCCAAGGCTTTGGCAAACAGCACTTTGAAAATATGTTTTAAAAGTTGCTTCTTCTTCATCAAATTTGGTGTAGAAGTCATTCGCCTGTCTCTTAATCACTCCTGGGAAGAGGAGAAATGTTTTGACAATAAGCTATTCAGGAAGTTCAGCTCATGAGATCTAATTAAAATAATAACTTGACATGCATGTTCCTCTTGGATTAGTGTCTTATGAATCGGTTGTTCACGACTTCCCAATGACAAATCAAATCAGAGCACAAACTGCTAATTAGAATGAGAAACTGGCTAATTCATAATCAGAAAACTGTTGACTTAAAAACATAAATGTCAAGTGTCAAGTGCAATGATTCACTAAAACATAAAGTAACATTAGATCCTGAAATATTAGAAAGAATATTTTCCCATCATATAATAAGAATAATGAAGGAGAAGAGGAAGAAGAAGAAGAAAAAGAAGAGGAAAAAGAGGAAGAAGAGGAAGGAGGAGGAGGAGGAGGGGGAGGTCACATTATAAATGCAAGTAAATGATATTCACAATCAATATATTTCAATGTCCTTATGTGGAAACCCTCACCAAACTATATGAGAGATGAGCCTTAGAAAGGCTGTAGGACTCACTGCGTGATGCACAGTGAGAGAGTGAGAGAGTAGCAGAATCAGGAATAGACCTCATGGTTACTGACGTCATTATTTGATATTTCAATATCGGTTTCTCTATACACAATTATAAAGGGAGTCATACATCTAGATAACTAAAAGGCTGTTGTCAGGAAGAACATTACAAAAATTTTTCACTTTATTTACTGCATATCAAATGTCTATAATGTAATTTCTACTATGGAATGCAGCACAGAGACTTTGGGGGAAAATTGCATGTTTGGAAGTCAGACCAGATCCTCGATCTAAATATCAGCACTACTACTTACTGACTGCAGAAGTTTTTAACCTTCTTAAGTCTCAATTTTTTTGGCTGTTAAGAAAAGAAAATACCAATCTTTCGAAATTTTTTTGAGTGCTGAATCAGATATGTCTTTATTATTAATCAAGAAACTGTTTTTGAATCTTATCTATTGAAGATATTCTGCATTAGCTCTGCTACTTTCTTGTCTTTACTTTCTTACTACAGTTGTACAGGCTTATACTTTTAGCATTTGGTTATATCATGGTATAATAAATTTTATAGGCTGAGTTCTTATACCTGGTTTTTATTTCAATAGCCAGTCTATCAACAACACATACTGATGAACAATATGTGTAAAGAACTTAACATATCAAAGATTTATAGAGAAAAAAATAATAGTCATGATTCATGTCTTTGAAGAAACTTCAAAACAACACACAATTTTATGCAAATACACACACATGCACAATCATTAATAGATGAATAAATCAAAATAAAATAATAACAAAGATCACTGTCCAGGGAGTCCTGCTGACAGAAATATTAAATAATATCAGAGTGTCAATGTAACTATTGAAAATATTCAGGATTTTCAACAATTGCTCATCATACCAAGAACTAGGAACATGTTGACTTGAATGAGAAAAGGCAAACAACAAAGCCAATACTTAGACAGTACTAAAGTTAGCATTTTCTAGCAAGGATTTTAAAGCATCCATCACAAGGATGTTACAATATGCAATCATAAACTGATTAAATTTTAAAAGTAGAAAGTCTAAGTAGAGAAACTGAAAATATAAAGAAAATCAAATGGAAGTTTTATAAATGAAAAGGACAATAACTAAAATAAAACATCCAGTAGATGTACAATGATATACAAAATCATTGCATTTGATTTAGAACAACAGAGATTACCCTATGTGGCTCAAAAAGAAAAAATAGACATAAAAAAATTGAACAGAATCTTAGGGGCAGGTGGGCTTATAAAAAAAGATCTGCCATGTTTTTAGTCCTCAGAGTCCCAGGAAGAGAAAGAAGATAGGACAGAAAAAGTATTTGTAAAAATAATGGCTGGAAATATTCTAAATTTGTTAAAATACACAGACCTGCTGATTCTAGAAGCTGAGAGAAAAACAGGATAAGCCCAAAGAAATGTGTTCCAAGGCACATCATAATCAAGCTTCTGAAAACTAAGACAAAGAAAAAATGTTAAAAGTGATGGAGGAGAAAATGACATCTTACCCGTAGGGAAAAAAAAAATTCAACTGACGATAGAATCTCATCATGACCATGGAGGCCAGAAGGGAACAGCACAACACTCTTCAAGTGCTAAAAGAGAAGAATTGTCAACCCCAATTTTATATCTGGTCAAATTCACCTTTAGGAATGAAAGAGAAATAAAGACATTCTCAAATGAAGGAAAACTAAGAAAATTTGTAACCAACAAACTAATCTAAAACAATGGCTAAATTAAGTTTGAAGCCAAAAGGAAATGATAAGAAATCTTAGAACATCAGGAAGGAAGAAATACAATGGAAAGAACAGAAATACAGTTAAATAAATAGGCTCTTCTCTTGTGTTTCCTAAAATATGATTGAAGCTTGAAACAAAACATACAACATTGTCAGATGTGGCTCCTAATGCACAGAGAGGGAACATTTAGGGCAAGTATAATATATGTGAGGGAAAGCAAAGGGATTTGAAGGAGTGTCTATACTAGATCTGGTAAAGTATTAGCATCAGTAGATTGCAATAAACTGTCTATATAACACTTAGAGCAATGACTAAAAATGTATCCTAACAGGTATACCCAAAATACTATAGGTAAATCAAATGGAATTTTCTTTTATTTTTTTATTTGTGATTTTTTTTAAAAGTTCAAGCAATGCACAGGAAGTATAGAGAATTGAAAAACAGAGGTAACAGACAGAAATCAAAAAATAAGATGGCAGACTTAAAGTCTAATATATTAGTAATTACTTTAATTGTAAATTATCTAACATGAAATAAAATTCAGAAATTGGCATAGTGGATTAAAAAACAACTCTATTTAGGGGCATTAGTAAAAAAAAAAAAGCTAACTGGGTATTTACCCCAAAGATACAAATGTAGGGATCCAAAGGGGTACGTGCACCCCGATGTTTATAGCAGCAATGTCCACAATAGCCAAACTGTGGAAAGAGCCAAGATGTCCATCGACAGATGAATGGATAAAGAAGATGTGGTATATATATACAATGGAATATTATGCAGCCATCAAAAGGAATGAAATCTTGCCATTTGCAACGACGTGGATGGAACTGGAGGGTATTATGTTGAGTGAAATAAGTCAAACAGAGAAAGACATGTATCATATGGCCTCACTGATATGAGGAATTCTTAATTGTAGGAAACAAACTGAGGGTTGCTGGAGTGGTGGGGGGTGGGAGGGATGGGGTGACTGGGTGATGGACACTGGGGAGGGTGTGTGCTCTGGTAAGCGCTGTGAATTGTGCAAGACTGTTGAATCTCAGATCTGTACCTCTGAAACAAATAATGCAATATATGTTAAGAAAAAAAAAAAAGAAGAAGAAGAAGGTAGCGGGAGGGGAAGAATGAAGGGGGGGAATCGGAGGGGTAGATGAACCATGAGAGACGATGGACTCTGAAAAACAAACTGAGGGTTCTAGAGGGGAGGGGGGTGGGAGGATGGGTTAGCCTGGTGGTGGGTATTGAGGAGAAAAAAAAAAAAAAAAAGCTAGTCTGAAAAGGTCACATATTTTATGATTCCCCTTATATATCATTCTTGAAACAGCAAAATTACAGCGTGGTAGTGGTTGGCAGTGGTTAGGGATGGTTGAGAGAAGGAAGGTTGGATGTAACTATAAAGCAATAGCATGAGAGTTATCTTTGTGGTGATAGAATAATTATATATACTGATTACAATGGTAGTTACTTGACTCTACACATGTAATAAAATGACACAGCACTCTACACATATATTGTACCAATGTCAATTTCCTGGCTTTAATATTGCACTATAGTTATACAAAATATAACCATTAGAGAGGTCTGGACCAACAGTATATGGGAACTTCCAAATATTTTTGCTAATCCTTGTGGATCTGTAATTATTTCAAAATAAAAAGTATTTTTAAAAAAGTACAAAAGGTTAGAAAGGAAAACACGTAAATATTTTTATTTCAAGGAACTTGGAGAAAGGATCACATAGCACAGTGATGCTGGGAAAAGCAATGAAAGTTCAAGATCAATAGTGAGAAAAAATATTGGTTTGAAAGAGCCCTGTTGTGAGTTGTGAAGAAAGACAATTATAGTGGCAACAAAAATTATATTTAAAAATCCATAAAGAGAAATGTGTAAATCTGTGTGTGTGTGTATCAGGCTGTAGCAAAGAGCAAAATGGAAACAATATAGTGACTAATTCTTATGGAAAGATAAAAATTAATTTGTGTTTTGAAGTTTTATTTTTATATAGGAGGATATACTGAAATTTATTAACTGAATGACCTATTCACCCCCTAAAAATAAACATTTTCTTCTTGAAGGGCTTTGAAAATATTTTATGATCCATATCAAAGAACTCAGGACAATTAAGAGGATTTTTGTAGCATCTCTTAGTTTATCCCTTGCGATAACTAAATCTCTAATATAGCCTACTTCTAAAAGATACTTGGCCTTTGAATTTCAATTTCCATCTATCTTCACTTGCCTCGGCAAATTAAGTATCCTTAAAACACTGAGTTCACTTTATTGGTGGTAAAAAATAGTAGAGATATAGAAGAAGCTCAAGGGTCATGGTAATTTTCTGCTTGCATAAAGATCTATTATAACAAGTGAACTGAATTAAGGAAATAACTATAGCATTATTACAAAGTATATCAGAGCTTAGTTTGGCTTCATAAACAATAAAGATTTGTTGCAATTCCATTGAGATAATTGTCAAAAAACACTCTTGGAGAAAACAGAATATCCCTTCAAAGGAAAAAATATAATCAGTACCCTTTTTGAGAGTAGCTTTGGCTGTATAAGGAAATTAAAAAAAAAAAAAAAAACCTCTAAGAACGTAGTTTCTACCATAGAGAAGTTAGGCACATCAAATAAACCTAGACCCAACTCAGCTCAAAAAAGATAGACAGGCAACCAAATGAAGTTGATGGGTTACAGATGTCACTTAATTTAGTGATGGGAAATACAGATTTTTAAAAAAATGGTGAGGGAAGACAGAGCAGCAATAGCCACTAGAATTCTACAAAATAGAAACCATGGATATTCCGAGGCATGATTTTATTGCTTGAACTCTCAATTAAAAATTACAGAACTATTTGTCTAGACATTTGGTTTCATCCTGAGTCACATCGCCACAGGAAGACAGACACAAGTTAAGTGGAAAGATATTCTGTGTTCACAGATTGGGGGAATTAATATTGTCAAAATGTCCATACTACCCAAAGTAATCTATGGATTTAATGCAATCCCTATCAAAATCCCAAAGACATTTTTTACAGAAATGTTTTTAAAATCCAAAATTTCACATAGAACCCAGAAAAGACTCCAAATAGGCAAAGTAATTTTGAGCAACAACAAAATAGCTCCATACACTACACTTCCTGATTTTGAAATATATTACAAAGCTACAGAAATCAAAGTAGTATGGTACTGGCAAAAAATTAGACATATAGACCAATGGAACAAAATAAAGAGCCCAGAAATAAACACAGGCATATACAGACAACTGATCTTCAATAAGGGTGCCAAGAAAGCTCAATGGGGAAAGGATAGTCTCTTCAATAACATGGTGTAGGGAAAACTGTGCATCTACATCCAAAAGAATGAAATGGGACCCTTCTATTTCATCACACACAAAAGTTAACTCAAAATGGATTAAAGATTTGAACATAAAATCTGAAGCTATAAAACTGGAAGAAAACGTGGGAGGAGAGTTTCTTGAAATGGATCTCAGGAATGATTTCTTAGATGCGGTACCAAAAGCACAAGCAACAAATGTAGAAATAGATTAAGTAGGACTGTGAAATGACAGACCCGCAAATCAAAGGAAACAGTCAACAGAGCAAAAAGGCAACGTATGAATGGGAGAATATATTTGTAAATCTTTTTTTTTGATAAGGGGTTAGTTTCCAAGATATGTAAGAAATTCCTAAAACTCGGGCGCCTGAGTGGCTCAGTTTGTTAAGCGACTGCCTTCGGCTCAGGTCATGATCCTGGAGTCCCTGGATCAAGTCCCACATCGGGCTCCCTGCTCGGCAGGGAGTCTGCTTCTCCCTCTGATCCTCCCCCTTCTCATGTGCTCTCTCTCACTCTCTTTCTCTCAAATAAATAAATAAAATCTTAAAAAAAAAAAAAAAGAAATCCCTAAAACTCAATAACAAAAAAACACAAATAACTCTATTAAAAAATGGGTGAAGGACTTGAATAGACGTTTCTCCAAAGAAGATACATGAATAGCTGACAGGTATTTGAAAAGATGCTCGATATTGCTAATCACCAAGGAAATGCAAATCAAAACAATAATAAGATACCACCTCACACATGTCAAGTGGCTATTATAAAAAAAAAAAAAAAGAAGAGATGACAGGGCAAGGTTTTGGAGAAATTGGAACTCTTGTATACTTATTGGTGGAAAGGTAAAGTGGTACTATGGCTATGGGAAACAGTATGGAGTTTCCTTTAAAAATTAAAAATAGAACTAGTGTAAGATCTAGCAATTCTACTTCTGGGTATGTATCCAAAATAATTGAAATCGTGATCTTGAAGATGTTTACATTCTCATTTTCACTGCAGCATTATTCACGATGGCCAATGTAAGGAAACAACACAAATGTTCATCAATAGATGAATGGATAAAAAAAGGTGGCATATACATAAATGGAATATTATTCAGCTTTTAAAAAGAAGGAAATCCTACTACTTTCTACAACAGGAATGGACCCGGAAGACATTATGCTAAGTGAAATAAGCCAGTCTCCAAAAGGACAAATTCTGCATGATTCCTCTTATATGAGGCATCCAAAATAGTTGGAGGAATAGAAGCAGATGATGGAATCGTGGTTACCAGAGGATAGCGGCAGAGGGATACGGGGAACTGTTTTTCCAAGAGTATAAAGTTACAGTTATACAAGATAAGTTCCAAAGAGCTGGTATACAACATGGTACCTATAGTGACCAAGAAGGTATTGTGCATTTTAAAATTTGTCAAGAAGTTAGATCTCCTCTTAAGTGTTCTTTAACACACACACCCAAAAGACAGGGTATGGGGGAAACGTAAGGAAACTTTTAGAGGTGATAGATATATATCTATTGCCTGGATTATCATGATGGTAACACTATTTATTGTATACATATGCCCCAAATCACCAAACTGTGTACATTACGT
Organism: Mirounga angustirostris; assembly: GCF_029215605.1. Lineage (NCBI taxonomy): Eukaryota > Metazoa > Chordata > Mammalia > Carnivora > Phocidae > Mirounga > Mirounga angustirostris. The sequence continues at coordinate 106,393,651 of NW_026991711.1, read as the reverse complement.
GCAGTTTTTGTGTATACTAACCATAACTTAATAAAACTGGGGAAAAAAATTCTTCAAATGACAAGGACCCAATATAGCATTAGAAAGATTAATGATATCACAAAGATATACTCTTAAGTTCAGTATTTCATAGACTCAGGAAATAATTTATCTTAAAGAGCAAAATACTATGAATGCAGGCTGGTCATTTTGAGGTTGCATGGACTTTATTTATACCGTAAATTCTTTGAGAGTAGAAACTGTGTGTACTTTACTTCTTCACATAGCTAACTTAGTACTTTGTACCTGACTTAGTCAAGTGATCTGTTCAATCTGCTTTTCTTTATAGTTAAATGTGTGCTTTTAGGGGTGCCTGTGTGGCTCAGTCGTTAAGCGTCTGCCTTCCCCTCAGGTTACAATCCTAGGGTCCTGGGATCCAGCCCGGTATCTGGCTCCCTGCTCAGCGGGAAGCCTGCTTCTCCCTCTCCCACTCCCCCTGCTTGTGTCCCCTCTCTCGCTGTTTCTCTTTCTGTCAAATAAATAAATACATAAAATCTAAAAAAAAAAAAAAAGTGTGCATTTAGGTATCAGTAAAGGTTTTTGTTGTTCCTTTGTAAAAGAACTAGGCTATTTAAGTTTACTTTTGTTATGTAAAATAAGGGAGAGTGAAAAATAATAGTGAAAAAAACTGAAGAATGTAACCAAATTTAAGGTAAGTCAACAGCGAATTATTTTCTTTTCTTTTTTTTCTTCAAGTTTTTATTTAAATTTAAATTTATTTATTTAAATTTAAATTTATTTAAATTCTGGTTGGTTAACATACAGTGTTAGTTTCAGATGTAGAATTTAGTGCTTCATTACATACATACAATACCCAGTGCTAACAGCAAATTATTTTCATCATATATACATATATATGCCCATTTTACTTTATTTTTAAAACTTTTAGCAAAAAAAAAAAGGAAAAAATTAAGGTACTAGGCAACATTTTTAAAGTTTAGCTTGAATTGCTATAACGTGATTTGTCATTAATTCAGACTGATCTCAATTAGTCTTAATTACTGGATTTTTAAAAAATTTTAACTACAGGTAATCTGATTTTCTTCTAGAACTTGCATGTTTTAATTTTTGGCATTTGGATCTATAAAACATTTGGAGCTTAAACTTGAGTATGGTATAAGGTATGGATCTAATTTTATCTTTTTCTAAATTCCCAATTGTGCCAGAACTGTTAATTAAAAAGTTTATCATTGCTACAATATTGAAAAAGCCACCTTTATCCTATACTAATTTGCCATACATATTTGAGTCTATATCTAGATATGTTTTATTTGATGCTACTGTTATACCAGTCCATCTATGTGCCAGCACCATACTGTTTTTTTTTTAATTTTGTTTGTTTTTAATTTTATTTTATCATGTTATGTTAAACACCATACATTACATCATTAGTTTTTGATGTAGAGTTCCATGATTCATTGTTTGCATATAAAACCCAGTGCTCCATTCAATATGTGCCCTCTTTAATACCCACCACCAGGCTAACCCATCCTCCCACCCCCCTCCCGTCTAGAACCCTCAGTTTGTTTCTCAGAGTCCATTGTCTCTCATGGTTCATCTCCCCTTCTGATTTCCCCCCTTCATTCTTCCCCTCCTGCTATCTTCTTCTTCTTCTTCTTTTTTCTTTTTAACATATAATGTATTATTTGTTTCAGAGGTACAGGTCTGTGATTCAGCAGTCTTACACAATTCACAGCGCTCACCTTAGCACATACCCTCCCCAGTGTCCATCACCCAGCCACCCCATCCCTCCCACCCCCACCACTCCAGCAACCCTCAGTTTGTTTCCTGAGATTAAGCACCATACAGTTTTAATTGTAGAGACTTCATGGTATACGTTAGTACTTGGTTGGGATAACCTCCCTCAGTTTTTCCTTTTTGATGTTTTTTTCTGGCTATTCTTGCATGCTTCTTTTTCCTAAAAGAACTTTAATATCAAGTTGTCTGAATCCATTAGAGTTTATTGGATTTATCTTTGGGGTTAAATTAAGTGCATAAATTAAATTTGTCAGCAATTCTACTCCTACTTATACACATGAAGGAATTAAAAGCAAGGACTCAAACAGATACTTGTACAGCAATCTTTATAGCAGTATTATTCACAATAGTCAAAATGTGGAAACAAGCCAAGTGTCCATCCACAGGTGAAGAGATATACAAAATATAGGATATACATACAATGGGATAGTATTCATCCATAAAACAGGAATGAAATGCTGATACATGCTACAATATGAATAAACCTTGAAAACTTTATGCTAAGTGAAATAAGCCAGACACAAGAGGACAAATATTATATGATTCCACATATAGGATCTACCTAAAATAAGCAAATTCACAGAATGTAAAATAGAGACTACCATGGGCTGTGGGGGGAAGTGAATCCAGAATTATTTTTTAATGGGTACAGAATTTCTGCTTGGGATGTTGAGAAAGCTCTGGAAATCATTAGTGATGATAGTTGTACAACATTGAGAATACATTTAATGCCACGCCATTGTACATTTAAAAATGGTTAAAATTTTAAGTTTTATGTTATGTATATTTTACCACAATAAAAAAAATATTCTTTGACACACATACAAAAAAATAGCCAGAACTGACATCTTTATAATATTGAATTGTATTATCCGGGACGCCTGGGTGGCTCAGAGGTTTAAGAGTCTGCCTTCAGCTCAGGTCATGATCCCAGGGTCCTGGGATGGAGCTCCACATGGGGCTCCCTGCTCAGCAGGGAGCCTGCTTCTCCCTCTCCCTCTGCCTGCTGCTCCCCCTGCTTGCACTCTTTCTCTGTCAAATAAAAAAAAAAAATACACTGAATTGTATTATCCAAGATCAGTAGATATTTTTCCATTTGTTCAAATCTGGCTTTGGGTCTTTGAAGAATGTTCTAAATATTCCCTCCTACAGATTTTACACATAATTCTTAAATTGAATCCTGAATGTTTAGTATTTTTATTCCTATTATAAATTATGATTTTCTTTACCATTACATTCTCTAACTGGTTATTGTCTGTGTATGAAGACTATTGACTTTTATATTGTAATTTTATACCCTGGTACTTCACTGATTTTTTTTATATTGCTTAAGATAGTTTCATCATTAATTATGTGGAGTTTTCTAGGTATACATTCATATCATCGGAAAATAGAGATACTTTAACTTCTTTACCCATTCTTATGCTTTAATTGATTTATTTACTTTTTAAAGATTTTATTTATTTGAGAAAGAGAGAACTAGAAAGAATGAGAGAGAGCACAAGCAGGGGAAGAGGCAGAGGGAGAGGGAGAAGCATACTCTCCACTGAGCAGGGAGCCCTATGCAGGGTTTGATCCCAGGGACCCTGGGATCATGACCTGAGGGGAAGGCAGATGCTTAACTGACTGAGATACCCAGGCACCCTGATTTCTCTTATTTAATTGAATTGGCTGATATCTATAGCATAGTGTTGAATGGTAAAGAAAAAAAAATGGATATCCTTGCCTTGCCCTTATTTTCTGAAAATGTTTCCCATTTGCCAAAGAATTCCTGTCTCTTTTGCCCATTTTTCTCCCATGGGAGCTATGCATTTCAAAAATTCTCCTTTGAATCATATGTTAAGTCTCTTTTTATAGACCATGCTCTAATCTGCCAGGATACTCTTTTTTATATTTTCAGACTTATAGTATCCTTATATCTTTTGGGAGTGGTTTTTAGATCAGTCTTAGGCTAGCAACTCTCTTTTCTCTTCCATCAGTTTTTCTTGGCCTATCTTTTCTTGCCATAAAGTCATGGGGTAGGAAGGTTTTAAGAGATCAGTGCAGTGATTTGGTGTTTTCTATTACTTTACTTAAATTGAAGTGATGTTCTCTGTTTTCATGTTTTGCTGTAGCTATGTTTTTGTGTGGTTTTATTTTTCCTTCATGTTTTTCTCCGTAGTTTTGAAGTAAACATTGTGAGACCCTTATCTCAGAGCTGCCATTGCTTTTAGCTACATGAATATTCCAAAAGGTACTTTTTTGTTCTATTTTTCCGGGTACTGTCAAATTGACCTTCAAAATTCTAATATCTATTCACTTCCCACCAACTATGTAAAAGATTAGTCTCACTAGAATTTCTAACCCTAAAAGATGAGAATTGGTAGCCTATTTTTGTTTTAATTTGACTTTCCATGGTCACTAGTAATGTAATTGAATTTAATATAAACCTCGGGATTTTGTATCTCTTCTGTGAATTATCTGTGCATAGACTTCACCATTATTCTCTAGATTCTTTCTCTCTCTCTTTCTTTCTTTCTTTCTCTTTCTTTCCTATTATTTTCTTTTTGTAGAAGTACATTGAATAATAGTAATTAATCCTGTTCTTATATGTTGCAAATGCATTCTCATTTAAAATATATTTACCCTCAAAATTAGAAATAATGGCAGTATTCAGTATCTCAGTCTTCTTTCTTCTGATATTTTATACCTTGCTTAAATGACCTCCCCTAACCTAATAAAAATATTTCCCATTATTTTCTTCTATTAAGTATCTTTTTATTTATTATGTCACTTTAACTCATCTGGAGTTTTTATCTTATTGTAGTATAAGGTAAGTTATATACAACTAAACATTTTTCTTCTATCCAAAGATTAGAGAAATACCCAGCAATTCCTTCACCTGTATGTATCCTACAGTAATAGATAAGAAATGACCATTTGGGGAAAACAACATATGATGAACATTCTATGGACAAGCTATTTAACAAAATTATCCAATCACATCCTTATACTATATATCTATGACCACATAAGTAATAACTGCAAGGAAGTCATTATAAATTCAATCTATGGCACCATAGTAACCTGAAATGGTATAAGATAAGAAAGATTACAATAATTTTAAAAGAATTTGAATAGGTTTTGAAATTAATTAAATTTACCTTGTTATATTTGAAATCTTTGAAAGTAGTGACACTATTTAAAATAGTGATCAGTATTTATTAAATTTCTCAGTTAGGGAGTCTATTCATTAACTGATCATGCTAAATAAAGTCAAGTTTAGAACCTCATAATCCAACCACAGTAAAGCAGCTTTCCATCTAAGAAGATAGAGTTTATGTATCCCATTGTTTGGTTATTTAAATTTATCTCTGTATGATCTACTTCTTATGGCGACACCACTCTTTCATATAACCTCTATTGCACAATGTAACTTTTGGGAGGGAACCAAAGATTTCAAAACTTTTCCCTCACTAGTTTGAAGCATTGATCTCCATGTTATGAGAATTTAAGATGAAAAGAGAAATTGGCTTACCATTTCTAAAAATAATTAATTAAAAAAACAAATAAATAGGGGCACCTGAGCAGTTCAGTCCAGTTAAGCGACCAGCTCTTGATTTCAGCTCAGGTCATGATCTCACAGTCGTGAGACTGAGCCCAGTATTGGGCTCCGTGCTGGGTGTGGAGCCTACTTAAGATTCTCTCTCTCCCTCCCCACCATCCCCCGCCCCTGCCACTCACATGCACATGTGCACTCCCTCTCAAAAAAAGAAAAAAGAAAAAAGAAATTAATAAAAAAGAAAAACAAATAAATAAAAATAATTAGGACATGGGGTATTAATAATAATAAATTTATTTAAAAATCTCAATTTTTTCTGGATAATCAAATCTTCAAAATAAGCAGATAATAAAATCATGTTTTTTACACTGGAAATTTTTTTAAAAAATTCTCATTCTAGAATTTCTTCCAATATCAGAATCCTGAGTAATTTGACAATGTAAATCATAGACTGACAAAATATAGCAGTGAAAAGAAATATTACAAATAATCTGTCTTTTCCACACTTAATTGAATCTCATAGTTTTGCTTTTTCTCTTTCCGTTCTGAACTTAGGAAAGTCTATGTCACTTTTTTCACAGAATAGGTTAAATGACTTTATTTAAAACTAATTGCCAATTTCATTGTCCTTCTCTCTTCATTAGAAATAGTCCCTGAAAATCACATCCAGTAGTGCATTTTAAGTAGCTCTTTTTGCCAAAACTCAAGAAAATAAACTAGTTTGAACAGGGAAGAATGTGAAGCCTACTACAAATTAATATTTAATATTCTTCATGGTTGTAGGAAAATGTGCAGAATCAAAGTAATTTTAGGTAAAGAAAATACATCTACAGTTTAATTTGATGAGAGTCTCTTTGAAAGAATATCATAATAACTTTTTGTAGCTGAATAGTGTCCTGATTCCATTAAGGATAAATTCCCATTTTCATTTATTATACATTTAGAGGGTCCAGAAATGTCACCTCAAGATAATAAACCAATTTCTACAATTTCAGAAATAGATATCTACATAGTTCACTATTGTTCAGCAATTTTCCAGAGGGACAGATTTCCAGGTCTAGATGGGCTATTCCTGTATTCATATTGGAATTCCCTTTCTTTTTAACTCACTGCAACTTTTCATTTCTGCTGCTTCCAACCACACTAGAAGAGCTAAGGATTGGGTCCATAACAGGGAGAGTGACCTTGGAAGTTCAGGAATAGGGTCATGAAAGATAGAGGAGACCTATCAGTTAAAGGTCACCTGTAACAGGTGCCTGCTATTTCCCACTGGCACTAGCCACATAATGTTATGACTTGAACCCAAACTAACACAAGTGAATGGAAAGATGCTGTCCTGGAATTAAGAAATGGTGGTGGGGAGGAGCCAGATCTATGCAGGTTATTCAAAGGATGTGTGCTTTTCTATTTTGCTTCTTGTTTAGATCTGTCTGTTCTTTCTTGCACTTGGAAATCTAATGTGGTCAGCCATTTGTGCAAAGTTCAAATGAGCTTTATGTATATCTGTGTGCCTGAACACAAAGTATTCTAAACACAGGCGTTTACTTCTCTTTTTTTTCTTTTTAGGTTTTGAATAATTTATTCTAACTTTAGTTATGACTCCGGACAAAATTAGAAAAATAACAGTATTCCCTGACTGACAGCTTTGGGATTTTCTCCCATTTGCCCAGATCACCACCACCACACCACCATTGCTGTGTTTATTGTAACTGATCTGAACTGAATACATTTCCTAGGACCCTGTCTGCTGTCTCCTCCATCAGAACTAAGTTATCCGCCCCTCTCCCAATCATTTAGATAATGAATGAATAGGTAATAAATTAGTTTGAATGAAAGTATAAATTGCTGAGTAACTAAGGGAACAAACAATAAATATTTATTATTATTGGCAAATGAGAGATTACTCCGTTACCTGGCCCAGATTTCATAATGTACACTCATGGTATTCTATTTTAAAACTGAATAAAAAATGATAGACAATTATGTCAAAATGTAAAACATCTCTCTCAATGAGATTTCTCATACCTGGCCAGTAATTAGAATCACATGGAGAGTTTTACAAACATAAATAAGTCCCCTAAGACTTACTGAATCACATCTATGATTTTTTTAACTCCACACATACGGTTCTGATGCATGCACAGGGATGCTGCCTAAGAAAGTGTGGTCCTAAAGCAACAAGCAGCATCAACATCACCTAAAAGTTTGTTAGAATTTCAGAATATCAGGCTCTAGCCCAGACCTACTGAATCAGAATGTGCTTTTCACAAGAACTCTAGTGATTTGTATGTCCTTGAAGTTTGAGAAACAGTGAGGTATAATCAGCTACAACAGTTAGGCTTTAAAAAAATTCTTTTAAAAATCAAAGAAGAATGAAAGCTGGAGTAAAGGAACAATGCAGAGCAAGTAAGGTCAGAATAGGTTGTGTGCATAGTTGCTGTCCAGTTGGAGGCATTTACAGTGCCTGAGCCTCACCATCATCTACCCTTGAAATCTCTTCCTGTTGGCTTTGGGGCTGTTCTGCAAGATGGTCAGAAACACCCTAGCCATCCCATATTTATTAGCCCTTCCCATGGCTGTGCAGAGTTTCTATGCCAGCCCCGTTATGGAAAGCCATCAGGTAATAGAAATCATGCTTGAAGTGAGTTTTTCATAGAACTCATCCAGGTCAGGACTTAATGGTTAGCTAGAAACGTAGATTATCTCATAAATAATATATATGAGAAATCATTTTATAAGTAGACTTGATGGAGTAAGCAGCTTTAATTTAAAACAAGCAGATAGTCCTAAAAAGTGATAGTCCTAAAACTATACTCTAAACTCTTACAATGGCAATCGAATCATCTTAACTCCATTCTGAGTGAATTCTAAATGAAGAACTTCTCTCAGTAGTCTGTTCTCCCAAATCAGAGAGTTGCAGTGTGAATATCTTCACATGAGTAAATGTATACCATTGAGCTAATCACCTCATTTAAACAACTCATCTACCCTAGGAGAAAGAAGGCCACTTGATTGACAGTTTCAACTTAGTTTTTGAACTTTTCTATGTTCACCCAAGTTTAAGCTTCAAAAAGTTTTCTTTAATATGCAACATTGACTAAGTCACACAGGAATGCAGAAAATTAAAATATTCAACACATTAGTGTGTGTGGCACATCATACTATTAAATATTTGTCGAGCACTGATAAGTGCTAACTCTACAAAACGTGGAGTAGATTCTGCTGCTTCCCAGTACAGTACTAAAGACAGTGCAAAACAGTAGCACCTGTGAGAACACACTCCATCCCAGCTCGTAAGACCCACAAATTTAAAATAAATTACATCATTTGGATCAGGGCATCCTTAAGCAATTAATTTAGCCTCTCTGGGGGTTATATTCATACATGAAGATTCTTTCTCTCTACAATCCACACCCTTGCACACTGTATATTTCTAAAAATAATTAAGTGATCAAAGATTGTGTTTCCTAATCCTGGAATGATTTCCAATCTCTCTCTAGACCTTAAATATTTGTTGTTGTTTTCTGACTCAAAGAAATCTCTGAAAAACTCTTTATGCCAGGAGACTTTACTTAATTCTAAATTAAGGCATAATAATAATAATACTATTGAGATACAGATAATTTTTCAAGGCCCTACTTTGTTTAAAAAAAAAAAAAGCCCTCTCCTGGAAGTCTGACCAAGAAGAAATGATAGAGGTAAGGTGGTATTTTGTAATAAGTCTCATATATCTATAGATATTTTCGTGGTTTGAGAATGTCAACTACAACAATACCAACCATGAAAATTGTATTAAAATGAAACATTTGCTTTTCCAAACAAACAAGAACTTCCCTTCTGGGCTGACTGGTCCATCTGTACCTACTCTGTGGAATCCCATCTGTCTGCCAATCTTGGTGTTTGCCAACACTCATTAAGAATATGATGAATCAATTGATTTCATTTGCTGTGACTCTACATGGTGGTGTTTCATTTTGGAACATGGCTGGGCCTGGATACAGTATATTTCAAGAGAAGGTGGACAGGTGTGAGGAAATCAGGGTGAAGCTTGCAAGGCTTTTAAAAAGAATAATGTGGGTTGGGAATGCACCCCCTAAATTCAACCATCTGCCAAAATGCTACATGATTAAATAAACCAGATTGCCATTCATTCATTCATTCATCATTCACTTGGTAATCCATTTAGCAAAACCATACTCACTGTCCTCCAAACTGAAAATACTAACTCAAATCATAACTACTCCCTTGAGGAACTTAAGCTCTAGTAGGGAATCATATTAAACTTCAACACTATTTTTAAAAACTAAAACTCTCCATATTTTCTAATCTTCTGGATTGCACTTATTCATTCACTAACCTGAATCCGTGGTACTTATGCATGCATATTTAGGACAATACCTTTCTTTAGTGCTTGTAAATGAAATAAGATTCTTGCTTTTTGTTTTTCAGGATAGAAGATGCAGGAGGGGGTTTAAAGAAAAGAATCATTCTACATCACGCCTGGCATAAAAAGAAATTAAGAAAGTTAAGCAACATCTTCTAGTGGTACTTTCATCTCCAAATCTGCTGCTGCTATCAGAATACTGGGCTTCCTTAGTCCCAGTGTTGAGCACTTTCCATAATGTTTTCCAAGCCCTTTTGATGAGTTCATTTCTGCCACACCCTTCACAGACCAGCTTCAGTGATGCTTTCTCCATAACGTTTCCTTGGTTCTTGCAGTCCGTGCTGTTTTCTACTTTTGTTGTTCCTCAACCTGTGGCCACACTGCATAAGAGGTTAGGCCTTATTTGCATGTGGTCTTATAATTGCTCCACATGTTTTCTTTACCCAAAACTCTTAGGAAAAGCCAAAGCCTTACACGATGTCCCCTGTTTGTGCCAGTGAATGCTTACTGCACACACAGCAAAGGTTCTACAATTAGTTATTCATTGATGAATGGTTGATTAGTCACTAAATAGCTCCTCTCCAGGTTGTGATTCCTTTAAATATTCATCACGTAAACTAAACAACAACCTTTCCTGCCATTGATACCTCATCCCCAACTTCACCACCTCTACCACCCTCTGCTGGCATTTATTGCTGCATATCTCTAGATCCTTGATTTTACCTTTTCAGGAGACCTTTCTCTGAAGATTTCTGTAATTTGAGATGTTGTCTCTGAGAATAGTGATGACTTTATTTCTGAGGAGAAAATAATTTATCCTTTTCTATTCAAATACTCCCTCATACCTTAATTATAAAATTATTATATAAATATATTTTCTCCTTTCTTAATTTCTATAAACAAAATCCAGAATTTTGATATTTACATCAGCATTTTACTCAAATGATCAAAATCCTCAAATGGCTCTCCATTCACTCTTCACCTTTTGGCTCAAATCTCACCTTTATAAAGAAGCCTTCTCTGGGTGGGGGAGTGGGGTAACTGGGTGCTGGGCATTAAGGAGGGCACTTGATGTAATGAGCCCTGCATGTTCTATGCAACTGATGAATCACTAAATTTTACCCCTGAAACGAATAACACCTATATGTTAACTGACTTGAATTTAAATAAAATTAAAAAAAAGAAGCCTTCTCTGACCCAATCCCCCTATATTAGTGTTTTATTGCAGTGTAACAAATCACCACAAATTTGGCAGCTTCAAGCACACATTTATTATCTCATGGTTCCCCTGGGTTGGAGGCCAGGCACCACTTAGCTGGGTCCTTTGCTCACATCTCACGAGCAGCAGTGAGAGTGCTGGTGAGGGCTGAGGGTCTCACCTGGGGCCCAGGGTCCTCTTTCAAGCTCATGGTTATTGGTAGAATTCATCACTTTGTGGTTGAAAGGCTAAGCACCTCATTTTCTTATTGATTGCCAACCACTGGCTGCAATCCACTCGTGGAGGTTGCCCTCAATTTCTTGCCACATGGTCTTCTCCTCTCCCAATGTGATAACTGAAGTCATCTGCTCGGCCAGAAGAACATGTCTGATGTTTCACCATCTTTTAAAGGCCTCATGTGATTAGGCCAGGCCCACTGGGATAATCTCTCTTTTGATTAACTCCAAGTCAACTGATTAGGGAATTTTAATTATGTCTGTGAAATCCCTCTTGCCATATAATCGAAGTGATATATCATTTAATGCACAGATCTTCCCCATACTCGAGGGGAGGGGATTATACAAGCACAAGGGTTATTGAGGGGTCATTTTAGAATTCTGTCTACCACAGGCCTGTATCCTGTTCCTTTTTCTCCCTTTTCCTCCACAATATTCCTCATATAGTATATCATATATATATTTATTTACTGATATTGTTTATATCCCCCCACTAGAATATAAACCTCTCAACAATAGGAACCCTAGCATCTTCTTTTTGACTCATGTACTACAAGACCCAGAGCAGAACTGGTTCCATTTTACATGTTCAATGAATAAGTGATAGATGAATAATTGTTCTAAATTATTCAATTTTTAGATTGCTTAAAGAAATTAAAGATAGTTACATACTGTTGACAGGAGGTATCTCTAAGATTCAAGGCCAGACAGATTAGAATGGAAAAGATTGAAAAAAATCATCTCAGAAATCTTACCCAGAAGACAGCTATGGTGACACACACAGAGACTTCAAGGTAAAAAAGCATGGTTGAGTTAGAAAAGGTCACCACACATTAAAAAAGGATACAATTTACCTAGAAGATATAGAACTTCTAAGATTGTATTACCTAATAGTTTGTCCAAAAACTATATAAAGAAAAATTAACGTGGAAGTAGGAGGCAAATCCTTCATGGAAATCAGACATTAAGATTAAAATTTGGTAACATCTGATAAATGTAGACATGTTCTATATCCTGTCAACATTATTGTAAAGCAGTGCTTTTTAACATTTTTAAAGTCCAAGAAGGAGATAATGTTTGCACAGCATACTAGGGTAATGAGTGAGGCTCCCTGCTGCCCAAGGGCAAGGGGTGAGGGGTCAATAAACCAACACATTTGTAATCCACTTACGGCAGAGACTGGAGACTAGCTGGAAATACTGTCCTAGAGAGTGCCATGCAATATATATCTGGAGACTTGTATAAGAATAGCCATGGCAACATTTCTTATAGTAGAAACTTAAAATTAAACCAATCCACATATCCATTGATAGTAAAACACATAAATAAATTGTAGTATATTTATAAAACAGAATAAATATGATACAAGTATTACAAAGATAAATCTCAGGAACAGAATATTGAGTAAAGAATCAAGTCACCAAAAATGTATGCAGGATGATTATAGAACTTAAAAATAGGTGAAATTCAATCACAATTTTAGGGCTACATACATTTGTTTTTGTTACGGGTTGAATTGTTCCCCACAAAGTTTTATATTGAAATCCTAACCCCCAATACCTCTGAATGTGACCTAATTTGGAAATAGTTATTGCAGATGTAATTAGTTAAGATGAGGCCATACCAGAGTAGGGTGGGCTCCTATTCCAATATGACTAGTGTCCATCTAATAAAAGGAAATTTGGACACAGACACATAGGGAAAATGTCATGTGAACATGAAGGTAGAGATCAGGGTGACATATCTACATGCCCAAGAATGACAAAGATTCCAACAAACCACCAGAAGCTAAGGCAGAGCCGGGCAACAGATTCTTTCCCACAGCCCTGGAACGAATCAAACTTGCTGGCATCTTGATCTAAGACTTCTAGCCTCCAGAACCGTGAGACAATAAATTTCTTTTGCTTAATCCCCATTCTGTGGGACTTTTTACAGGATATATATAACATGAGTTTTATAAATAAATAAAATTTACAGACAGTCCCCAACTTGCAATGGTTTGACTTAATGATTTTTCAGCTTTAACGATGGTGTGAAAGCAATATGCATTGAAAGGAAACTATACTTCAAATTTTGAATATTGATTTTTTTTTCTGGGGCTAGTGGGATGTGATTCAATACTTTCTTGTGATGCTGGCGGTGGCAATGAGCCATGGTTGTCAGTCAATCATACGATCATGAGGGCAAACAACTGATACATTACAACCATTCTGTATCATATAACCATTCTGTTTTTCACTTTCAGTACAGTATTCAATAAATTACATGAGATAGTCAATACTTTATCATAAAATAGGCTCTGTGTTAGACTATTTTGCCCAACTATAGGTTAATGTGTGTTCTGAGCATGGTTAAGATAGGCCAGGCTAAGCTATGATGTTCGGTAGGTTAGGTGTAGTAAATGCAATTTTGACTTATGATGTTTTTTAATTATGATGGTTTCATTGGAATGTAATCCCATCGTAAGTTGAGGAAAGTTCGTATAGATATTTTATATGTATATAAAATTGTAAATCTCTGATATATTTGGTAATAGTGTTTTTTTTAATTCAATATACTTTGGAATTTCATTATGGGCAACAAATTATTTATAACTGATTTTGAAACACTTGTGATTTTATGGAGAATTTTTGCTCTATACCAGAAGGGAAAAAGTTGAAAAGTAATATAGATGTCCATGTAACTGAGATAATAGTTGTATCTATATCAGAGTTCTTTTCATAATTAAATTAGTTAACGTAAGTAAAACACTTGAAAAGTTCCTGAAATACTGTACCAAAAATACCTATTAATATTATGTATAACAACCATAATGACTATTATACCAGAATAAACAAAAACACAAAATATTTTTTCAGCTCCCAAATTCATAATTGATTCCATAATATCATATAATATACAATCCATATTAAACTATACTTACTTGTGAAAGGATATCCTATGAGCCTATTTTTTTTCATAAGGGGACTCTTTCAAGCAGGATCCTGTGTCCTTTTGAATGCCCCAACAGTCTTTGAGTACATCTTTGCTTCTGGCACAAAAAAAAGGTGTTCCAGGATCAACTTCTACCATCCAGGTACATACCTGGAATCAATGATCTCTGCATGAAGCTCTGGTTTGTTCTTCCATATCTTCTATGCTGAAAACCTTAGTTCCCTAAATCACAAATATATGTATTCATTTCCTCTATTCTTCAAACACAGAAAATAGTTTCAGAATTACCAGTTTCATTAACAACAATAAACTTACTAAATTAAGTTTGCCATTTTACTGAGATTCTTTTTGTCCTTAGAAGATGTCCTTAAAGGATTTTGTCAGACTGCAGGATACACATTTTACTTGAACTAATAGTTGGGTGATTTTGTGTTTTTCTTCTAAACTTTGAAGCTAGCAATTTGTAAAAAGTTAGCTGGATTTATTTCTATTCATTTTATCTGTTCTCATTTAATTTTGTCCTTTTAATATGTGATACATTTAAATTTCAAGTCAACCTGTAAAAATGTGTACTCAGAGATGTCTCACCCCATCCCTCTCTTCTCTAAACTACATCCCTAACTACTCTCTTTATTATACTCTTTTCATCCTGTTCCAATTTATCTTTGCTGTGTTTCTTTTACAAAAAAAAAATTGACTTATTTGTAAATAATTAGATGTTTCATACAAAATATACTCTCACAATGTCCTATAAGTCATCTAACAATTTATTTTGGAACTTATACTGGACTTGTTTATACAGATCTTCCACATCTTTTTCTTTTTTCCAGCTGATTGCAATCTATTGGGTGGATGTGTCATGGTTTAATCAAGCAGTCTTTTCTAGATGGGCATTTAAGTTGCTTTAATTTTTTGCTAAGGAAAGTCATGCTATAATAATTATCCTTATGGATATATTATTTTGTACATGTTGATTATATTGTCAGGAAAATTCCTTAAAATGGGCTGTAGATTTAAAAGTAAATGCATATGTAATTTGGTTAGATATTTTAAAATTCCTTCCACAAAGAGTTGCAACATTTTGTACTCCTATCTGTAATGTATGCGAATGCCCATTTCCTCAACAAAGTACATTGCCAAGCTTTTTAATTTCTCCACATCCAGATTATAAGGGGAGGTTTTTTTCCATGTTTTATTCTAGCACTTGTACATTTCTATTTCTGATTCATTTAGAGTTTATTCTGATGTTTGGTGTAAGGAGGGTCTCTACATTCTTACTTTCTAAAGTGGCTGTCCTCTGGTCTCAGCACCATCAAACAAAAAGCCTACCATTTTCCTAGTTATTTTAGATTCAAACTTTGTCATGTATTAAATTTCCATATGTACATGTACTAGAGTTTATTCCTGGGCTTTTTTATTCTATTCCATTGGTTCACGTGCCCCAAACACACTATTTTACTTACAGTCAGTTGATAGAGGGCTTTACTCTCTGGGGGAGCAAATTGTCGCCACACTCCACCATTGTTTCTCTTTCAAGATTTTCCTAGTTCTTCTGGGTGCTTTAACCCCCATATGAGCTTTAGAATCAACTTACCCAGTTCCACTAAAAGTTACTGACATTTTATTGATATCTTATATTTATATATTGGGGGAATTGACATCTTTATGACACTGAGTGTAACTGTTCAAGAAAAAAATGTATCTTTACATTTGTTGAAAACTATTTGTGTGTCTTTTGGAAGTGTTTTAGATTTTCTTCATACAAATTTTGCATATTTAGTCCAATACATTTTATATATTTTGTTGCTATTATAAATTGCCTTCCTGTTATATTTTCTAAACAATTATAATTTGTATATGACCAAAGAGTTTGCATATTAATTTTAACATCCTGCTAACTTGCTGATTTTTTATTGTGTTTTTACCATACGATTTCCAGATACATAACCATACCATCTGTAGAAGGTAGTTTTCTAAACCATCTTCTTTTCCAATCCTTATGTCGTTATAGTTTTATCTCATCCAATTTCATTGGTTAATGCTACTAGTATAGTGTTTATTAACTGGGAGTGATTTTATTCCCCAAGGAATATTTGGAAATTTCTGGAGACATTTTTGATTTCAGGATGCTGGTGCTAATGGCATATCAGAGGGAGAGGCCAGGAATTCTATCAAACATCACAAAATGCACAAGAAAACCCTCACAACAAGGAATTATCCAGCCAAAACGTTAGTAGCATAAATTGAGAATTTCAGCTTTAGTATAATGTTAAACAGTACTAAAAATATTGAACATTCTTGTCTTGTCCCTGACTCCATGAGAATGCCGCTTGTGTTTCTCCATTAAGTAGAAATTCTGACTTCGTTGGTATTGTTGGTATTGTTGTTTTAGAAAGTTTTTTTTTTTCTAGCCTCTGGAAGAACATACATATCACTTGGGAGTATCTGGAAATTGAAAGTTTAGTAGAATTGCCCAGTTAAACTCTCTGGACCCATATGAACCAAATGCTATTATCTCTTGGAAATGTTATCTCTAGAAAGTAAAATTATAGGGTAACTATTGAGAACAACTTAAGATTTTTAACATTTAAAAATAATTTTAAGTAAAAAACTGTGACCTGGAGTTTTACTAGGTCCATTAATCAAAGGATATGTGTATGTATGTGTTATGCATAAGATATATATTACATACATATATAGTTTAATTCTACGTACAGAACTAGTATAACCAATGAAACACAGGTGGATATACGTGTGTCTTCTGTGATTTATGGATACTAAAAGAATTTGTTTACAATAATGGCTAATTAAACTGTTCATTTTATGCCTGAAATACAACCCAGAAAACCCAAGTGTCCGTAGTATGTTCACACATCAGAGGATTACCTCTTTATAATCATCAGGCGTAGTCAGCATCATTATTCAGCCTAACTAGGGAAAGTCTAATCTTTTTACCAAGTATTTCTGAGAATCCTTAGGGTGTCTATTTATATCAAACTATTGTTCTGAAGATAACACATATTTTTGAAGATCAAACTGTTTAAACCCCAGGAGTCTGTTCCAGATGTTATTAATGTAAACTCAACCATAGAAAGTCATTGCCATGAAAACCATTACAAATCTAGAATTAATTTCATCTGAATTTTGTGTATTACAATCAATATTGACAGAATGAAGAAAATGGGTATCCAAAATGTCCACTGAGATATCAAAGAAAGATTTGATTGTGCTCAAAACAGTTTACATTGTAAAACATTTTTATATTAATTATTTTAATTATTAGATATGGTAAATTATATGTGAGAACTCCACACATAACTGATGAGCATCCTATTATTAAATCAGGATGAATAGCTAAGGATTTTGCTCAGTTGTTTAAAGCATGGCATGTATTTTACAATCAATATTTTCCATGATTTCTCAGTAGTCATGTACTTCAAAAGTTACTAGAAAAAAATTGATGTGCAGCAATAATATGAATGCATAATAGATGCTATCCTGCTTTATCTTTGAACCTCTTTCTTCAGCAGTTATTTTTTTTTTTTTTTTTTTTGCGAGAGAGAGAATGAGAGAGAGCACCAGAGGGAGGAGGGTCAGAGGGAGAAGCAGACTCCCTGCTGAGCAGGGAGCCTGATGTGGGACTCGATCCCAGGACTCCAGGATCATGACCTGAGCCGGAGGCAGTCGCTTAACCAACTGAGCCACCCAGGCGCCCCTCTTCAGCAGTTATTTGCCATGTCTTGATAACGATGCAAGAGAGTGAGTCCAGAAAAACCTCCATCCACATTTCAAGTATTATTCATATTAATTTAAAAAGCAACTAGCTTTCAAAGGGTTAGATCCAGAGAACAAAATTTTATGGTCACCTTTAAATTATATTAACATAGCCAGGAGCTAAGGACTTTAGTTGTATTAAACATAACCTAAAGCAAATTCAAATCTGTTTGATAAATGCCTCATTTTCTCACTAAAAGCCTTTTCTAAATCTCTTATGATATTTCAGAATGCAGATAGGGTGACTATGACTTCAAAATGGATAGCATGGTGCCAATGTCCTTTCATAATTTCCCTCTGAACACCCAAAGAAGGATCCAGTAATATTTTAAGTAACCTTATGGTACAATAAATTACTAAATTGCAACTATTTAACTTACTTTGAGAGAGACTATCTTCAAAAATGTTCTGTATAAAATGTTTTAAGGAATTTTCCTCATCTTGAGTGGCAAGTAAACACTGAATTGGTAATACTTCGTTTGGTTAGTCCTATTTTCTTCGTTTATCCAACTGGAGATTTAAACATACATTGTGCATGTTATAGTCACTATTTTTGCTCCTTTATTAGTGAAGTCATTTTGGGGTGAAATGTTTGGTTTATGGGTTTAAAAACAGGCACTAATGTATCATTTAGGACTCTTGGTTGCAGATGACAGAAAACTTTGCCAAAGAACAAGCCTGAAACCATAGAACAGGGCTGATTTCGGCGAGCTCCTTGGTTTCAAACACTATTTTTGCTATTGTTTCCCCTTCTGGGTGTTCTCCTTTCTTTGTGCGGGCCCAATTTTGAGAAAGTTTCTACTGTCATGCTACCAAGACAGCATAAGTAATATCCTTTCATTTTTACATCCCTTCACTTATTAATCTGAAGTGAGTCAGTAGGTCCAATTGCACACAAGGGAAGAACATTACACCAGGGCATGAGTAAGAAGAAGCAGGACATCTGGGAGCCTTTAAGAAGTTAGACAGCCATTAAGCCACAGTAACTCAGACCAAACAGGAGCAGGCAGTGAACTCTGAGTTGATAGAGGTATGTGAAGGAGATGGGCAGTATGTGTTGCACATAAAGTCTTCTTTGCACTCAAGTGTTAAAAAGAAAGAAAAAAATTTTTCAAAAGGAAAACACCTTTAAAGTCTGTAATTGTACAATATTCTGGCAATTCCAGTGATGGCTCCTGGGTGGAATACTGGTGATTTTTCTTTTCAGGTATTTATACTTTTCAAATACCACATAATATGTATGTCTTATGCTTACTTCTATTTTTCAGCAGAAAAAAACTACATAAAACTCTGAAAATAACATCTAAAGTCAAAGAAACTTTACTTTGTGTCTCATACTCTGGGAGGTGCTCATTTATCTTTCGTATTCTTTATGTGTATATGCAGGCTATATGCTATACTCCTCCGTATGTTTTCACATTCAATGCACACAACAGTTTTTTTCATCTTTGTGTAAGGAAGCAGAGATTCAGGGTGTTTAAAGTTGCCTAAGTCCACACAGGTAGTAAATTGGAAATTAGGGGAATAGATTTCCCTCTTTCTTACACCTGCTCTTCCTCAACATTGTAGGCAGAAGAGCAGAACATTAAGACCCTGAGCTCTAGACTCACAATGTAAGGGTCTTAATTTTTGTTCCAATATTTATTATCTTTAACAAATCTGGGCAACTTACATAACTCTCTATGTTTAGATTTCCTCTTCTATATAATGCAGATAATAAAAGTACCTATTATATTAACTATACTAAAGACAAAACAAGGTGGTACTTATGAAACACACAGAACACTACTGGTACATACTAAATACATAATAAAATACAAGCTCATTTTAGGATATTATACTAAGGGCATTTATTTTTCTCATTTAAAAAAAAAACACTTAAAGGCAGGTACAGCTATTATTAGCATTTTAGAGATAAGAAAAGAAAGAGTTAGATAAATCACAAAAATAGTCCAAAATTGTACCACTAGCAGATGGTTAGCCAGGATTTGAACTCAGGCAGTCTGAATCAGGAGCCTCCAGGCTAAACTACTGAGCTCTACCTGCCTGGTGTCAAAACCCCTCTCCTTTTCACCCTATTATGTTGCCTTATATTGCCATACAGCTTTTAGTTCTCCAAGTATTTCATTTCATCTTCAAGATGTCTTATTAATTATTATTTTTCTCCTTATCTTATAGGTAAAGAAACTGAAATTCAGTTAAATTACTTTTCCCCACCTAACCTCGTTCAAAAGTAGCTGAACACCAGGCTTTCGATACCTTACAGAATGACACCCGTGGCCTCGCACCCTCAGGTTCAAGTGTCAGTTAAGGTATCACCTGCCTCCTAACATGGAAAACCTCTGGCTTCTTCCAGGGAAATCAGCCTGTGTGAGAAACAGATGGAAAGAGAGGAAAACAGATTGACATGTAAAACAAGGTGACTATACTCAGGATCTGTAATTCACTCTGTCTTTCAAATGTCCCCTGGAATTTATTACACATAATTTAATTGAGTTTCACACTACATGGCTGAGTTTTATGACTGAACAGTGTTGAAGAGGCTAAAAGAGATAACAAGTGACCGAAGATCATGTTTAAAAGGGAGAAAAACCCTCCATCTCTCAGGAGGTAAAAGTAAAATTATTTGACCTTACCATGTTTTTATTAGAATAATCTACAGTCATGGCTTCCATTTAGAAAAACATCAGTGCAAGTAGATGTTACCCAAACCCTCTTCTACAGCCTATAGGATATAAGGATGAAGCGTCTGTGCATCTCATTTATCTCTGTACATGCTGATATCTTGAACAATTCCTAGTACATAGTAGGTACCCAAATAACTATTCAATTAATAAGATAATTAATTAATCTGAAAGTTGTGAGGGCCTTCTCCGATTGTCCTGTGGTTAGTGAAGATTTCCAAATACTAATGCACGCTTGTTGTTGAGTTGGGAGACTATAATTTGCTCTAATGGATTATGTATTCTCTGCTAAATCAAAACCATGTAGAACAATTCCTTACATGTCTATTTTCATTACTTTATACAGTTATGAAACCTTGGTTAAATCACTTGACCTTTCTCTGTCTCAGTTTCTCACTTTAAAAGATACTAAATGGGGGCGCCTGGGTGGCTCAGTTGGTTAAGCGACAGCCTTCGGCTCAGGTCATGATCCTGGAGTCCCGGGATCGAGTCCCGCATCGGGCTCCCTGCTCGGCAGGGAGTCTGCTTCGTCCTCTGACCCTATCCCCTCTCATGTGTTCTCTCTCTCTCATTCTCTCTCTCAAATAAATAAATAAAATCTTAAAAAAAAAAAAGATACTAAATGCTTTTACTTATATTAAATATAAGAAAAGCATACTATAAAATGAAACTAATCATAGCACCATTTCACAGAGTGATCCTGAGGATTAAACAAACTAATGCAGGTAGAAGCAATTAGAACATTGCCTAGCAGACAGCGGGCACTCAATCCATGTTGATTATAATAATATTATAATCAGTATGCATTAAAATAAATTATTATATCCATTAAAATGAACTTTTAACATGCAAAGAATTAAAAACATTAAGATCCAGATATGGATTTGGTAGCATGGATATTATTTTGTCTTATTCTTTGTCCTACATGTGTCTTAGAATATATTCCCCCCCAGATACATAAATGCTTTTGTTATACTTTTACACTATTTAGCATGGTATCTTGTTAAGTAGATATTCATACATATTTCCTGTTTAGACCCTTAACCAGAATATACATCTAAAGGTAAGTGATAAAAAGACAACTTTTTAGTACACTGAATGGTCATTAGCACAATATTAGGCACATGACAGGTTCTCAATATATTCTGGCTCACTTTCTTGAACAATTATCTCTATTTGGATTTCATATGAATTGACTTAGTTATATCAGAAAATGAAAGGGGCCTAAAAGCATATTTATATTAAGTCATGAAAGGACTCTAACTCACAGTGAAGGTCTACTAAATGCCAGTGGCCATATAGTTGGAAGTATAAGTGGAAAAAAGATGTGCAGTCAATGACACAGAACCATAAATGGTTACTGCTAATTTGAAATTAGCTCCCATGATCTCTTTGATACTCAGAAGGAGAAGAGAGAACATTAGGGATGAGGGTGGCAATAAGCACCAGGCAGGTTCTGAAAGATTAAAGGTACAGTGGCAGCTCTGTCTTCCTTCAGCTTAGAATCCATAACACAAGGAATCCCATTACTCTATGCCATGATATGGGTGAGAGTCAATAATGGTGAAACAAAAGTCCTTGAAAATCCAGACTTTGAAACTGGAAAATAACTGGTAACTCACAATTCAATGCAATTTATTTGGAAGAAGAGGTGGGGAAGAATACTAGGCTATGTTGTAAGAGCCTGGTCAAAGAAAAGCTGTGTAAAGCCATAGACACCTACACAGATTTAATGTCAGCAAGTGCTGAACCTAACCCCTTGTGAGGTCTTGTCTCAGGTTCTGTTAATATAATGCAACGCAAACTATCTGTGGTAAGGGATCTTGTGCGCGCGCGCGTGCATGTGTGTGTGTGTGTGTGTGTGTGTGTGTGTGTGTGTGTATGTTTCATTCTCAATCCATTATGGACCTATGTATTGTCCAAATGTCCATGACTTCTTCATAGTTTGTACCAATGTAAATCAGTACACAATACCAAAACTAACCTATATCTAGTTTGCTGAGACAGGGGTAAAGATCACATATTTGTGTATCCACGAAATACCAAATTGTTATAAAAGTTTTTAAATGTTTTATCTCAATTTCTGTAATGCTCTCACCATGGACCAGTAAATAACATAGAATTTGTGGACCAGGAGTGTTTCACAGAACACATTTTCAGTGACACTGCAATAGAGGACCTCTAATGCCATAACCTGGGCAAGAGAATTGTGAGACAGAAATTGAAACAGAGAAAGTCAGAAATGTTTGCAGGTTACCATGAATGAAACAATGGAAAACACACTATCTTAGAAATTCTTGAGGGTAAAGATGAGAAGTTTAACTTCAATCTTGGGGTAAAGTTGGCTAAAGCAATGACAAAAAAGCTAATATTGAGGATTTAAGCTAAAGAAATGATGCCATGAGGAAGTACACTTAGTCCATTTATTTATGCACAAGCACATTTTGGTGTGTCCATTCCATGGATAGCATTGATCAATTGCTAAGAGAGCTATAAAGAAATGTGTTAATCAGTAGTTGTCCTCAAGGAGCTTAAAAATAGAGATAGAAGGTAGAAAATATATAAATGAATGTTTGAATAATAATGTAAGAGCTAAATACTAATATCAAATTAATCAAATATATAAGAAAAGACTGTTCCATGTGTAATTTGAGATTACTGTCTACTGGAGCAATTAGACATTTCAAGAAGAGATTGAAAGAGGAAACATAACTGAAGGAGCAGAAATGTATGTCAAATGATGGGCAGATTATAGCAATAATCACAGTAATCATTATTTATGAAAGAATGATATCTATAATCTTTCTTATTTCCATACATCCTCTGATTTTCTTCAACATTTATAATACCATGTACCAAACTATCTCACTTGGTGAAGGGACTACAAACTCAGACCACTGAAAAAGAACTAACAAGCCCCATTGGATGGAACATAGGTGTGAGCCAGTCAGCATATGCCCAGCCTTCATTGCTAATGTGACAAATAACATATTGAAATATTAGTATTTCTTTTTATCCCTAGTTTTTGTTTCCTTAACTATAGTTGACACACAATGTTATGTTAGTTTCAGGTATATAGGATATATATATATTTTTTCTCATTAAGAATATTACATCGGTATTTTATTTTTAACTTTTTATTAACATAGAATGTATTATTTGTTTCAGAGGTACAGGTCTGCGATTCAACAGTTTTACACAATTCACAGCTCTCACCATAGTACATACCCTCTCCAATGTCCATCACCCAGCCACCCCATCCCTCTTACCCCACTCCCCTCCAGCAACCCTCAGTTTATTTCCTGAGATTAAGAGTCTCTTATGCTTTGTCTCCCTTTTAAATGCTTTCAAAGCATATTTTGGGGCACCTGGGTGGCTCAGTTGGTTAGGCGGCTGCCTTCAGCTCATCATGATCCCGGTGTCCTGAGATCGAGCCCCTCATCAGGCTTTTTGCTCAGTGGAGAGCCTGCTTCTCCCTCTCTCTCTGCCTGCAGCTCCGCCTGCTTGTGCTCTCTCTTTTTCTCAAATAAATAAATTAAATCTTTAAAAAAGAAGCATATTTTATTTAAATTTATAATAATGTAGAGAATTAAATGTTGTCAGCCTCATTTTAAAA
The DNA here is from genome assembly GCF_029215605.1 of Mirounga angustirostris. Taxonomy (NCBI): domain Eukaryota; kingdom Metazoa; phylum Chordata; class Mammalia; order Carnivora; family Phocidae; genus Mirounga; species Mirounga angustirostris. Next base: position 106,369,487 of record NW_026991711.1, on the reverse strand, counting down.
TTGATGCTTAAACTACTTAAGTAACTTGTTCAAGGCCATGTAGCTGGTAAATAGTACAGACAAGAATTGAACCCAGATTTGTTTGACTTCAACTAAAACACCTCTACTAAATAACAGCTGATAAAATGTAGCATTGAAAAAGGTTAGCTTCAAGCTATTATCATTAGCAATTAGCTATCATCTTCCTTGTCTGCTATATGGGGTGCTATACAAATGTTAGCTAGTATCATCATAGCTATGAAAAAAATTGTACAAGAATCAAAATAGGGGCACCTGGGTGGCTCAGTCATTAAGGGTCTGCCTTCGGCTCAGGTCATGATCCCAGTGTCCTGGGATGGAGCCCTGCATCGGGCTCCCTGCTCCGCGGGAGGCCTGCCTCTCCCTCTCCCACTCCCCCTGCTTGTGTTCCGTCTCTCACTGTGTCTCTCTCTGTCAAATAAATAAATAAAATCTTTAGGAAAAAAAATCAAAATATATATTCTGAGGATAAAAAATTGAGTTCATAATTCTAGGAGCATTTGTATTTTTGTATTTATATGTGAATATGAGTAGTTGTACTTGCAAATTGAAAACATAGCAACCCATTATAAAATCATGTTACAAAAATTAACTCAAATGAAAATAGAAAGCCAAAGAACTTAATCGCACTTTCCTTTCTTTTGATTTGTTATCAGTTAGAATCAGTCTTAGACCTTACTCAAATGTTTATCTCTCACATAAAAGAAGTCTGGGAGCATACACCACAGAGTGGTATTGTGACTCCACGGCAATTACAGATCTGTTGACACCCAAGGTCACTTCATGCTCCAAAACAGCTGCTAGAACTCCAGCTATCATGTATGAATTCCAAGAAGCATAAAGGAGTTTAGTCGGCTCTTTTTTTAGATGCTTTCCTCAAAGTCCCACTCATTATAGTCACTTTTTCACTTCATTGATTTAGGAACACAGACTTGCATAGCTGTAAGGAGGTGGAAAGTGTGTTTTAGGTGAACATATTTCTATCCCGAATAAAATCAGGATAACTAAGAAGAGGAAAATTGATACACATAAGCAACTAGCATTTTCTGCTCCAAACCTGCTTTTGTTTTCTATTTCATGGAGGAAGGAATAACATTCTAAAGTTATATCCAGGCTCATATGGACACTAGTGTATTAGTTATCTACATATTTTTCAGGTTTGGGCCACAATATTGTTCTCTTATTTAAATGTTGGGTGAAAATGTCAAATTTTAAAAAGATGGTATCCATAGAGATGTGACTCAAATCCTAATTATGGCTATGCCAAAGTAAAAAGTAAGATGAGCATAGGTTTATTATTCACTGAATGATTGAAATTTCTCTGTCCTACCTTTCACCCCATGAGAAAAATAAAAAAGATAACCTGATGTACTGAATTACATACTTCCTTAAAAGGAATATCTGATTATTAATACTGCAACATTTTAGTTATATAGAAATATTTTTATTAAGAAAAAGAGAGGAATTTATTTGTATGTTTAAGAAGATCAAAGAAGAGGTAGCTAATTTACCAGTGAAAGGCAGAGAGGAACTAGCTATTATTATACATGTCATGGATGTTGACATGATAGAAAAAAAAATTTGAGGGTTTGAAACAGTATCTATAAGTTGTTAAAAAGCATTTAGGATTAAAAATGGTTGGAAACCCAGATAGTGCAAGATCTATGGCAAAGACTTTCTCTGAGCTGTCACAAATAAATACTAGAGAAGAAACAGCATAGTGTGTGAATACAAACATACTACAACATCAAAACAGTCCTTTAGAGAGCATTTTCCACAAATGACAGGTGATTTACATTGCTATATATCAAAAGGAAAAATAAAATTTTTGAACATGGTGAAGAATAAGGCTGAGGGAAGAAATAATCTAGAACGAACTTGTCCTTTGCCTCCTTTATTATTCATTATTTATCTTATTAAATGTTTAGGAAAATAGAATTGCATCCCCTACTGCCATAAAAATCTAGGGAATTTATTTGTATTTTTAGAAAAAAATAAGTAGGAAAAGGAGTACAGTAATGCATTAAAAGGGTGGAAAATATTGAAGTATAAAATTAGCTGTTTCATTATGGAAAGTGTTAGATAAGAAAGAAGGTAGGGAGGTAGTTTAAAAATAGTAAGAACAAATAATTATTCACTAGGGGAAATTAGTGGGTCAATCAAAAAGAAATTTTAAGATATGTCTCCATAATGGTTAAAATATGATTTATGAAGAACCATCACCTACTTGATGAACTGGACATAAAAGGTAAAATTATATCCTCATTCAATATATTTAACGTGCAATACAAAGCAGAAGTATTTAGAGTTTCCTCCTGCCAGGTAATTTACAAAATAAAGAAGTTGAGCCTTTATACATGGTATTCTTAATGAGCAAATTTTCTAGAAGGGTTTCTAAATTTGTCACAATTATGTATAGGTAAGAACGTATTAAAAATATTCACATGCCAAAACTTAACATGAATTAGGATTTATTTTTTTTAAATATGGTGTTAACTTTAGAAGAAGAAGAAGAAAAAAAAAAAGCTTTTACAGAACAGGGAAAAAACCCCGGGTCCAAAAAGAAATGCCATAAGTTCATGCCATTTTAAAAGACAAAACTTGAAAATAACTGATGGGAATACAAAAGAAAAGTATGAAACAAAGATAATTGAGAGAAGAAAAGGAGAAAGACAAGTATCAAAGTTAAAACAATTGTGCAAGCAGACTATTTTACTAATTAAACAAAGCAGGACATAGTGCAGTGAAATCTGATAGATATGGGGAAACCAATGAGTTGTATTTTGAGCTCATGAGTCCCATAATAGATTCTGAATTTGCTACAAAGCAAATGACAACCACTGAGTTTGAATTCAACAATAAATTCAACAATATGGTGGAAGTTCAGCTATCCGTGAATGTGGTGCTGTCAGGTTTGTGACTCATGGAAAAGTTACCCAGGCTAAGGCGCCCGTGATCACTGAAGAAAAAAATGACAGGTTGTTTTCTTCCCTTGTGGAGGAGAGGAAGACCCTTCATTTGTGCCTTAATTAGTAATTTTGAAATTTAAATCTTTAAGTTATCTCAAGAAAATAGTTCAAACACATTCACCATGAACTAAGCATATTTTCTTTTGATTTACTAACACCAAAGTCTATGTTGCCAAAGTGAAAAACTAAATGATGCAAACGTTTGACATACAAGCAAAATGACTTGATCTTTGCTGACAATTTGACTTCACCCTTTACCTTTCACCTAGATAGATACAATCATGTGTCAATGGCCTCTTCCTTTCAGAGACTTAGTGGGGTCTAGAGGAAATGTTCCAAGATTGTTTCACTCCTTTTAATACCCCTATTCTGCTCTATTAATTTCTCTCTTCTTCATACCTTTGTTTTCTTGTATCCATATTCTCCTTGCATTTTTTCTTTAAGTAGTGCCCACTATTTAAAGCCGTTTATCAACTCACTAATCTCTCACACTGCCCCTTCGGTCATTATACCTCTTGTTCTGCAATTCAACCAATTATATCTGTTCTTCCGCTGCTTGTGTCTTGGACTTTTTTCCCCAGATTTAGACTTCTACTCTTGCCACTGTGTGAGAACCACAACTTTTATAGGGAAGTTCCTTGAATTTTGCAAGAAGGGTTCCTAGAATTTAATAAAGGTAGAGAGGAATCTCTGGATCTCCAGCCTCTTTCCAATTACCTTCATTTATTTACATTTCTCATTTTCTCTATTCCCTTAAAATACCACACTGACTCAATTAATGATGATTGCTTACTAGTACACCTTTATTAAGATATCTTAGTGCAAGATAATTTGAATGCAGAGCATTGTTTTTTCATGGAAACATTTGGCAGTGAGAACACTTTTCTGTAAGATAACTAATAAACACTTTTAGAAGATAATGAGGGAGACTGTTAAGAAAAGAAGATCAAGAGATCCTTCCTTCCTAAAAATAATAAATATTTCATCCTTTTTAATGATGCAATCATATGCTTATTTCTCTAGCAGCCTACCAGTATTCAATTAATTATGAAAAACACTGATAGCACCTGGACTCAAATCTGCTATCGCTTTTAGAGATAAAACAGGCATAACACACTAGGTATCGATTGTTCTAACAGCTGGAATGCTTTGATGTGACTATATAATCTTGGCATCAGAATTTTTCAGATAATGTTCACATCAAGCATATATTCCTCAATAAAAGATAATGTACTAAAGCAAAGCAAAACAAAACAAAAAAATCCATAATACTTTAATTTAAATATGCAAACAGGTGTTGGACAATGTTAACAGAAATAGGTTTGGAAATGGAGCAATGGGCTGGGAAGACATCAGGACAACCTGGCTTTAGGATTGAGCATTGCCCACTGCATGCTGGTTCTATAATTTTAGGCAAGTCATAGCTCTCCAGCCTCAATTTTCTCTTCTATAAATATTTTAAGGATCAAATGACAAGATAAACATGAAAATATATGAACTAAAATGTATGACTTAAAGATGGTATTGAGTGGTAGGCAATCAGAGGGAAGAGAATCTACCTGTCTCATCTTTGAAACTTCTGCAATGCTTATTATAATGCCTTATCCATGGCTGGAATTTTAACAGTAATTGTTAAGTTTAATGGTTCCAGTCATCTCTTAAAGTTGTCATTTCTCATGTATTGCAAAAGCAGTTACTTACCAATGTCCATTTTTCTAAAGGCACGAAAGAGCAAAAATAAATGCAGGTATCTGAGTCATGGGTCACTGTACAATACCAACAAGACCTCTGTTGACCCCTCTGCAGGCCAGCTGGCTAAATTACAATGTTATGTTAGCATAAAAGGATCCTCTCGAGGCCTATGTCTCACTCTAGAAAAAGCAGGGATGACTTAGAGGAAAACTTCCTAAGAAGACTCAAGCCATGCATGAGTGAATATCTGTTCAAAAGTGTGCTGCTTTCTGTGAAGACATCCTACAACCGCAGGATGTGGTTGTCATGTTATTTTAGCCAGGCTAATGAGGCTGACCTCAGAACTATTAGGGTAAAAAAGCATCCAGTGCCACAGTGGTTGTAAGATTGTACAGGGGAGGAAGATTTTTCCCTTCCTCCTTTCTAGGTTCATGGACTGGCCTGATACTAAAATTGATAAGATTGATAAAAAATTGATGTAAGCCTGATACTAGGCTGATGCTTCATTCTGACAGGAGAAAAACAAATGTAATTACATATGTACGGGAGCCCCTCAATAACGTGACACTTGAAGATAGCTAAGCAATTGAGGCTTATATACCATCTTGAGCTAAGGAGAAAAGACAAGGGGTCTAGGGCTTCAAAGGGGAGGAAGACAATCACAGGAAGATGAGAAGACCAAATGTTTGGTAAACAAACGTTTGCCGTACCATACAGGTAAGTCTTTCTGATATAAGAAGTTATTTCTGGAAATAGATTTCTTCCTGGTACAGATTCACCATCTAAATTCTTTTAGGCAGTTAAGGGAAAGTTAAAAGTCTTCTCCTGAATCTGCTATGTCTTAATGCCTTCAGCTCAAAATAATCTGCATGCCAAGGTGGCACATTTTGGTGTGGAATATTCTGCTTCCCTTCAACTGTGATTTTTCAGGATGTGAGATAAAAAAAAAAAAATTAGTGTGATAATTGAGCTCCAAAAACTAGACCTAAAGACTTTTAAAAGCCTAATGGAAATTGGACAATTGTTATTCAGTACTTGTATTGCATACTCAGTAATAAATGGCTCTGAAGATTACATATGCAGAACTAAATAAACAGCTTAATATATGAGGTCAAAGGGGAAAACAACGAAAGGGGAAAGATTAAGAACAATTGGACTAGACACTATTTCTAATAGCTAAAAATTCAGGCTTATATCAAAAATACTGAGAGTCAAGTTCTTATTACATTATTTAGCAGAAGTTAATAATGGCTTCCAACTCCTTTGACACTTCCAGGGAAGGGAAAATAGCAGTCAAAATTATGTTATACAAATCCAGAAAATGCACCTTGTATTTGGATTGGATATCCCAAGACAGCTCAAAATTCAACTTTGCTTATCAAGCCCTGGTTCTGCGGCTGGTAGTTCTGCACCAGTTACTGGCAATACACAGATTGTCAGTCTAATTTATGACTAAGGGGCTGCATTTACCTCAATTGAGCTTAAGTAACTTGTGGGCAGGAATTTTTCTGGACTTGAACCATTTGCTTCCTTGTCCTCAAGGTCATGGTCATTCTAAAAAATTTTTTTTTTTTTTTTTTTTTTAAAGATTTTATTTATTTGCGAGAGAGAGAATGAGAGACAGAGAGCATGAGAGGGAGGAGGGTCAGAGGGAGAAGCAGACTCCCCGCTGAGCAGGGAGCCCGATGCGGGACTCGATCCCGGGACTCCAGGATCATGACCTGAGCCGAAGGCAGTCGCTTAACCAACTGAGCCACCCAGGCGCCCAAGGTCATGGTCATTCTAAAGGGATAGAGCAGATTGCCAAAGATGCTCTGAAGCAGATGCTTAGGGGAAGCTGACTTACTGAGGTTTACCATGTTCCTCATCACCCTTGTGGCTGCATAATCGAATATATTCAAGTATAGTGAAATTATTTTACTAAGGTTGACACTTTAAAACTATGAGTCAGATATGCAAATATATATATATGATTTCTAGTTTTTCTAGAACTGAATTCAACTTTGCTCCGGTTAACATCCATCTAAAATGGTTAACTTGCACTATTCCATTCCTGGCTACCCAGCCTAACCCAGTTACAGTTTAGCCATATTCAGGTAGCATTATTTTAGACAGGGTCCATGTGGCTGTTTAGGCACTTCTAGGAAAATAGTCTTTCAGAGTTTCTTCACTTTCCCTCTAGGCTGGTGCTTCATTCTGACAAAGATCTGAGTTTGGGAAATGGTGGGGAGAGAAGCTTTGCCCAAGGTCCAGGAAAGGAGCACCCATCTGGTTCTTCATGGTCTCATTGAGGTGTCTCTTCCTGATTTATCTGAGCCTGTTCATCCTGCACAGGGCAAACCCTGCCTGCACTTTGGATTCTTGGGCTGGAACCTACTAGTGATGATAGAGGGGACTACCACAGTCTATAGTCTTGGGAGGTCCCTACAATCTACAGGCTTAAAAAAAAAAAAAAAAAAAAAAAGCCTTTTTGTGGAAGTAGTTTATCAACAATGACTATTAATGTCTCAGACTATCGTTAACTGAAATTTTGGAGAAATGATTGAAGATTCACATACACTTGTACAAAATAATTCAGAGAGATTATTTGTACACTTTTCCTAGTTTTCCCCAGGGGTAACGTCTTGCAAAATTATAGTTTAATGTAACCAGAATATTGATATGGATATAATGCACCAACCTTATTCAGATTTACCCAGTTTTACTTGTTTATATATGTATGTGTATATTATGTTCTAGATAATATTTTCACCTGTGTGGGTGCCTCTGCCCACCACCAGTCAAGTCGCTGAATAGCTCCAAAGTCATAAGGACTGTTGAGTTGTCCTTTTACACTGTACCCATTTTCCTCCTGTCCCCATCTCCCTATCTCTAATCCCAGATAACCACTAATCTGTCCTCCATTTCTAAAATGTATTATTTCAGAAATGTTATGAAAATGTAATCATATATTATATCATATTTTCAAGTTTTGGGGTTGTTTTGGTTTTTTGGTCAAAAATATTCCCTGGAGAGTGATTCAAATTGTTACATGTCTCAGTAGTTTGTTTCTTTTTACTACTGAGTAGTATTCCATTGTATGTATGCCACATAGTTTGTTAAACCATTCATCTGTTGAAGGATAGCTGGGCTGATTGCAGTTTTTGATTATTACAAATAAAGCTGTTAACAACCTTTACATAAAGTTTTTTTGTAAACATAAGTTTTTATTTTCCTGGGATTCATGCCAAGGAGTACAATTTCTGGATCTTATAAGTACTTCCATGTTTAGTATTTTCTAAGAAACTCTTTTCAAAGTGATGGTAGTGTTTTACATTTCCACCAGCAATGTGTGAATAATCCAGTTTCAGTTTCTCTTGCTAGCATTTGTACTTATAGTTATTTTATATTTTAGCCATTTGATGGATATGTAGACCTAGTTCACTGCCATTTTAATTTACATTTACCTAATGACTAATAACAATGAATATCTTTACAGATGCTTCTTTGCCATCCATCTTCTTCAGTGAAATTTTTGCTCATGGCTTTTGTCCAATTTATAGCCTGATTGTTTTTTCTCCACTCTTGAGTTTTGAGAGTTTACATAATCAAGATCCTAACCCTCTGTTACTTTATTTTTCAGTTCTATCATTTTTATTTGGTGATATTTTTATAACTTTCATTATGGGTGATTCTCCCATGCTCTAGCTTGCCATTCATTACTTTTCTAAGATCTTTTCTAAGATTTTGATTTTTTCATTATTTCAAGAGATTTTATAATTGTTATTTATTTATTATTGTTAACAAAATAAATGATAATAAATAATAAAATTATTTATTTATTGTTATTATTTATAATTGTTTTTATATATTATATATATAATTGTATTGTTAGAGCAATTTTATAATAGCTGCTTTACAATTGTCAGATAATTCTAACATCTGATTCATCTCAGTGTTTTTGTCAGTTGATTGTCTGTTGGGTTTTTGTTTTCTTGGTTATTATGTGAAGTGATTTTCATGGCATCCTGGACATATTGTCTATTACACTATGAGGCTCTATGTCATATTAAAATATTTGGTTTTAGCAGGAAGTCACTCTATTTAGGTCTATCACATGGGTGTTGGGGTCTTGACCTACTTTTGCACCATGGTTCCAATAGCAGTTTAATTCTCAGAGTTCTTACAGTGTAATTTTGGTCTGCTTATTTTATTTTATCTGAAACTGCAGGAGCCCTTATTGGTCCCTGAAAATGTGGCAGAAAATTTTCCCAGCCCGGGCCACTACTTTTCTGTCCTTGGGTGCAGAGTGTACTTGGATGTGTGGATTCTGCCATGTTGAACATGGTGTCACGAGACCCCAGGTATTCTAAGCTTTCCTGGAGGACTGGGGAGGAAGATTCCTGCTCTTCCATGTCCCTAAACTTAACTGAATATTTCTAGCACCTAACCATTGGTTAAGGCCTAAGGGAGGAGGTAAGGAATACAACAAAGATATTGCCAGATGCTGTGCATTCCTGCCTTTCTGTACTGCTATCTACCCCACCCCTTAGGAACAAGAGACGTTCCTAGTTATCCTTCCTTTCTTAGCAGAACTTGTGATTATAATACACCCTTTTTCTGGAATAGCTAATAGCGAAAGGCCAAAAAATGAGGATTGACTCTATTTTCAACTTCTTCAGGCTCAGATATGAGACTGTGTTGTAAAACCTTTTCTCTCAACAAAACCTCATTTTTGCAAACCCAAAGCTTCAGTTTTCATAGATGCTTAAATATGAGAAGACCATTTTGTAAAGGCAAAGTCAAATATTGAATTTCTTGTTCCAGTCCATATCTACCTTTTTCCTGGAGTCATAAAAACAAATGTATTTCGATGGGTGCAGAGCTGGATGACAACTAGGAATAATTAGTGGGTTACTGGAAATGAAAGTACTTTGGTTTGGGCGCCTGGGTGGCTCAGTTGGTTAAGCGACTGCCTTCGGCTCAGGTCATGATCCTGGAGTCCCTGGATCGAGTCCCGCATGGGGCTCCCTGCTCGGCGGGGAGTCTGCTTTGCCCTCCGACCCTATCCCCTCTCATGTGTTCTCTCTCATTCTCTCTCTCTCAAATAAATAAATAAAATCTTTAAAAAAAAAAAAAAGAAAGTACTTTGGTTTAATAAATTCCTATTATCTCTGTGACATACTATTGATTCTCACAGGAATATTTTCCATTCATCCTTATTTATTGAAATGTGTAAGACAAACAAGAATAGAGGCTACATTCATACCCTGTTTATTTTTATGACACAAGCTAGATTTATCAGAAACCCTAGAACTGAATCACATTGATTATTCATATAACCATGTGAGATCCTGAACACGGACTGTCCAGTGTAGCAAGGAAGTATTGATTGATTGTACATTTCTTCCAAGATAAATGGACGTGCAAGAAGCACTAGAAGAGTGTCTTTTAGAGGACAGATTGGCAAACTTTCCATAAAGGGTCAGAAAGTAAATATTTTAGAGTTGTGGGCCATAATGCCTCTGTGCAAACTCCTCAGCTCTGTCACTGTGGCACAACCACCACTCACAATATATAAACGAATGGCTATGGCTCTGTGCCTAGATAACGTTATTTATAGACATTGGCATTTCAGTTTTATGTAAGTTTCACACGTCATGAAATATAATTCTCCTTTTGATTTTTTTCAATGATTTAAAATTTTTAAATCATCCTTCACTCCCACGCTGCACAAAAATAGATGGTGGGTTTGATTTGACCCATAAGCCCTAGCCGGGCAACCCCAGGTCCAGAGCCGTATAGCACGGGCTTTGTACTCGGTCTCCGTAAGAACCATTAAAGCTGTATTTCAAAGGAAGCAATATGTCTTCTGTGAGTGCTGTAGCCAAGATTTTTTCATCTCATTAGAATACAAAGACACGGGGCGCCTGGGTGGCTCAGTTGGTTAAGCGACTGCCTTCTTCGGCTCAGGTCATGATCCTGGAGTCCCTGGATCGAGTCCTGCATCAGGCTCCCTGTTCAGCGGGGAGTCTGCTTCTCCCTCTGACCCTCTTCCCTCTCATGCTCTCTCTCATTCTCTCTCTCTCAAATAAATAAATAAAATCTTAAAAAAAAAAAATACAAAGACACATACACAAGAAAAAAAAATGTCTTTTGCTAGTTAAACCGTTTTCTGACTGACTGGCTAAGAATAATGCCTGTGTGAAGGGATACTGAAATTCAGCTTTAATGGTTTTATTATTTTTATGCTATCTTGGTGATTCTTTCCTTTTAAGTTCTTAGAATAATAAGCTATAAACTTTTGTTATTAGGAAGTAGGCAACGAAAATTAGATTTTGCCTTACTAAAAAATGGCTGCAAAATTTCTTCACTGTACCAGCTGTCCCAATAAAACACTGATGTTCCGTAATCAGCTTCCTTGAGAAGTGCATCTCTCTCTTTAGTGAAACCCACCAGAATCTCATAAACCAGTTCCGTAATATAGTTCTGAAATTTAGAGTGTTTAGTTTTAATTGGTAAACGTATCTCGTGACTACTATGTGTTCTACGCTGTGCTAGCTAGCTTCTTGGATTCAGAGGAGAAGAAGGAGTGTTTTCTCCTTCTACTGAGATGTGCCAAGCTAATTTGCTATACATATTCATGAATACATACATTCAGAAACACACAGACTCACAGTCAGATGCAGATATAATATAAAACGGAGATAGGACTAAGAAAGTGGGACAGTGTCAGGGAAGTATGCCTATGAAGAACGGTAAAGAAGGACTAAATATTCTTCAGAATGAACTAGGGGATGAGCCTTTTGGGGATAGCAAAATAGATGGACCAAGCCCTGGGAATAGGGAAGCCTGACGTCCTCAGGGAATACTGAAGGTGATGTCATGATTAGACATAAATGCACTGGTGCAGTTTTAACATGCTCAAATGGCAAAATCTAAATCTGTCCAATGTTTTTTATAAACGATGTTTAAAAATGGCTTCAGAAAATGAAACCATATGGTATTTGTCTTTCCCTGACTGACTTATTTCACTTAGCATTATACCTTCTAGGTCCATCCATGTTGTTACAAATGGCAAGATTTCATTCTTTTTTGTGGCTGAGTAATAGGTATTACATCTTCTTTGTCCATTTTTCTATTGATGGACACTTAGGTTGCTTCCATATCTTGGCTGTTGTAAATTTTGTTGCAATAAACATAGGGATGCATGGAATTTAAGAAAACAAACAAACAAAAAGAGACAAATAAAAAACAGACTCTTAAATACAGAGAAGGAACTGATGGTTGCCAGAGGGGAGGTTGGCAGCAGATGGGTGGAACAGATAAAGGGGACTAAGAGAACACTTATCTCAGTGAGCTCTGAGTAATGTACAGAATTGTTGAATCACTATATTGTATACCTGAAATGACTATAACACTGTAGGTTAATTATACTTGAATAATTTTTTAATTTAAAAAAAATGTAAATATAAAAACAATAGTTTCAGAGACATTCAGGGCAAATTTCTCCCCTCTCCTCACATAGTAGCCCTGGTATTATAGGGTAGATATGAGGATGACTCTAAGAGAACATCATCCCCCATTCCAGTACAAGAAATCTCAGCACTGATAAAATGACTCAATTTAGGATGTAAAATTAAAAATGTTAGTGTAGGGGCGCCTGGGTGGCTCAGTTGGTTAAGCGACTGCCTTCGGCTCAGGTCATAATCCTGGAGTCCCGGGATCGAGTCCCACATCGGGCTCCCTGCTCAGCGGGGGGTCTGCTTCTCCCTCTGACCCTCTTCCTTCTCGTGCTCTCTGTCTCTCATTCTCTCTCTCAAATAAATAAATAAAATCTTTAAAAAAAAATGTTAGTGTACACAAATTCTGGGTTCTGCTGGCATCTGCATTTAAACTGCAGGTATTAAATTAGCTTGAGCTCTAGAAGAAAATGCAAGAATGAGGCATTGTATGTAAATATCCACTTAGACTTCAAAAATTCAGCAAAGATAGAAAACATGGTCTTTGAAACTGTAAGCAACAAACAGAGTTATACACTGTTTCAATCAAGAAAAAAGATAAGAGAATTATGGGAGCAAAAAATATATATATATATATTTGTTTTCCAATAGAGAAGTTTCTTCAAACAGCATGGTATGATCGAATAAGAGCATGGTCTTTCCAACGGGACAAACCTGGGCTGGAAACCCAGCTCCACAACTTATTAAATGTGATAAGCAACAAACATGATCGTTGTTCTTCTCTGTGCTTCAGTTTCCTTATGTGTAAAAACATCTACCTCATAAACTTGTACAACTTATACGTGTTTAGTGTGTTTATGAAATAATTAGCACAGTAGGTATTTAATAAATGACACTCACTACCATTCTAATTCCTGAAAATCAACATCCCATAAAATCCAGAGATTAACTAGGTCTGAAGAAGAGCTCCGACTCTGGTCTCCTCCTGGTCCTGCAGGGTTGAACTGAATATAGGATACATTCTCAGCTCATTAGGAGAGTCTGTATTAAAAATGTGGTGGAGAATTGCTGAGAAAACCTTACAATGTTCCCTTACAACCCAAGATTCCACAATATTCCAGTGCCAGAAAATGAGGGAGCCTTTCACGTTATGCCCTCACAGTTCTGTCTTTGCTGTATTCCATGCTTTGCAGCATCAAAGATGGAGAGGTTAAAGGCCTGGTAGCACAGTTCAGATTGATGGCCAGCTCAGGGGCAGAAGTCTGACTTGTCAGAGACGATGTTCTCACCTTTGGTTTGGAGATCAAACTCAAGTCTCAGTGTCTTGGTTTTAAAAAGATCAATAGTACCTGAGAGGGAGGAAGGGTAATATATTTCTCCTCAAGACTCTCCTTCCCTCACCTTTGGAATTATTGAATTTTGATCTTGTGTATATTTTCTAGTCACCAAATTGTTCATATAAAATGCAAAGCAGGTGAGTAAAAGCAACCACAGTCTTTTTTTCAAAGAGACAGCCTCTGTTCATAGAGGAACAAGAGATTATTCAAAAAATTCCATCTCCACCTCTCCACACTAATGGCACAGGATAAGGGCCTGACTTTATGGTCGTGATGACCGCAGAGATCAGGAGAGTCCCATGTCTTCACTTTTAGCAAGGGTCAGGGGACTGCTTCACTCATGTGTCAAAGAAATTTCAAAAACACTTGAAGATTCATTTATTTATTTTAGAGAGAGAGAGTGCACACGGCGAGAGGGGCAGAGGGAGAGAGAAAGAATCGCAACCAGACTCCCCACTGAGTGCGGAGCCCGACTTGGGGCTCGATGTCACAACCCTGAAATCATGACCTGAGATGAAATCAAGAGTCAGATGCTTAACTGACTGAGCCACCCAGGTGCCCCTCCAAAAGCATTTAAAAGCTCAACAGTCAAGAACTATGAAATGTAGAACTCTGGGGGTTCAGTAATACTTCTGACTAAACAGTATTATCATCAAAGTCTAGGGGAGAAGGCTTTGGTCCACTTCTCGGCTTCACCAGCTAAATGACCTTGACCAAACGAATGAGAAATTGAGTATCAGTTTCCTTACCTGTGAAGCACACAGGCACCATGTTCCTACAAAATTAATACAAGCTACAAATGATAAAAAGGATTATGATTGGCACTGACTCATGAAACATAAAGGGCAGTAAAGCAAGAATTTGTACTAAGCAGAAAACCCATGTCTATTTCTTCATTGTAATACACACAGATGCCATACCAAATCAAGTGGCTAAGTTGCAAAGCCACTTTGCATTCTACAACGGATGAAATCAGTCATCTTTTTTTTCAGTATTTCTATCTACATGGCTAGTGGTGGCTATTTCTCACATAGGCTTTGAGAAAAACAACGAAAATGCTAGTGAGCTAAACTGCTATCTCCTTGAACTGATAGAGTCCCCAAAGGAAGTTGTGTCTGCATTATAATAAGACACATCTAAATGAGAAATCAAAACTATTAATCATTTAGACTTTCCCCAAATGACATTTGATCTCTGAACAATCCTATTGAAAAATATTCAGATTTTTGCAACTATTTGTAGAGTGGAAATGTACTGAAGAATGCATCAAAATCAAACAAATAGCCAGAAATGTGCAATCACATTCCAAAATATTTAGTGTACTGGATAAGTGGCAATGATGCAGCACTCTTGATCATTTAATAAAACCAACAACGTCATGGGTTTGTCAAATAACCAGTTGGTCAATCCATATTTTCCAAGCATCTACTGCATTCCTAGTACACGATGTGAGATAAAGAATGAATATATTAAATCCTGCTAACAAAATATGTAAGTTCCAGGGGACAAAGAAATGTCTAACATGTTTCATATGATGCTAGAGAAAAACCTAAGGAGTTGATAATTTTAATAACTACCATGTCACCAAAATAAAATGAATACTGTGAAATATTTATCCAGGCCTCTCATGACAAATGCAGGCAAATAAAAGACTAACTCTTTTATTCAGGCCAATGTAGGGAATTGTGTGGTGGCCAACTAAACCTGACCCTAAAATATATTATTCTTCTTTTCCTACAAAATAACCATGGGCGGCTCCTATGACCTGGTCAAAATTTCTTGGTTAAATTAATGGAATCATCCTTCCCAGGGAAAACCCCATGATATTTGCTTGAAGGGGAAGAGAATTCTGATCCGCCAGCCACCCATCATGTCTCCTCCCGATGCTGAGTAAGCAAATGAAAGTAAACGGCCCTTGTCTCGGGCACAAGTGACAAAGCTCAGACCCTTGCTGCCATGTCAGATTGCTTAGATTTATCCATCTCAAGCAGTGAGACCGAGTCAGTGTGAGAGCCTCCTCTCCACGGTTAGACAAACATCTTAGGTTGTTAGACACCAGGGTGTGATGGGAAGATAACTACAGGCGAAGAGATGTCAGGAAATTATTGTTTGGGGCAGGGGACAAAGAATGATTATTATGACCTGAGTGCCCTATAGATCATAAAGACACTTTCAAATTGAGGGGTGCCTGGGTGGCACAGTCGGTTGAGCATCAGATTCTTGGTTTCAGCTCAGGTCATGATCTCAGGGTTGTGAGATTAAGCCCTACATCGGGCTCTGCACTCAGCGCAAGGTCTGCTTCAGAACCTCTCTCCCTCACCCTCTGCCCCTCCCACTTATGCGTGCATTCTCTCTCTCTCTCTCTCTCTCCCTCTCTAAAATAAATAAATCTTTAAAAAAAAAAAACAACTTTCAAATCGAAAGATTGCATATATATACCCTAGATGAGGAATATAAAGATAACTTAACAGAGAGGTACCAGAGGCAGGAGGCTTTCGCTTTAATGAGAGACTAGACCATTTGCCAAAAGGCACATGCCCCGGGTTTCCCTTCAAAGCGGAAACAGATCTATGTAACAGACTGCCATTGCCAAGCAGCAGAATTGTGTCCATTTTCCCTTTGCATTTTAAGTGCTGCTGTCAGATATGCCCCAACTGGGCTTGTTAGCTTTGAATTTGCTTTAGAGACCATCTGCTATCTTGACCGCTTTAAAGACATGCTATATCACAAGCATGGTTTTCCAATGAGCTGGGATGCTGGATCAGATTCAAGACCCCCCAAAAATCAATTTTACAATTGCCAAAGCCAATTGCTGGGGGCAAGAGGAATCCGTATGATTTAAGAATTTTATAGTATTTGTAAACCCTGGAAAGTTTACAGCTCCCTTTAATTGACCAACCAATACAGAAAACACCTTTCACCAACCTGAAAATGATACATTTAAAATATGAAATGGAGGGGCACCCGGGTGGCTCAGTCAAGTTAAGCATCCAACTCTTGATTTCAGCTCAGGTCATGATCTCAGGATTGTGAGATCAAGCCCCAAGTCAGGCTCTGCACTCAGCAGGGAGCCTGGTTAAGATTCTCTCTTTCTCCCTCTGTCCCTCCCCCACCTCGCTCTCCCTCTCTAAAAAAGAAAAAAACAAACATGAAATGAAGTATTTTCCTTCTAAAATATAATACAAAAGTTAGTTGAATAGATTTATCAACGTACATATTTTTTTAAACACCTGTAGATTAACATGCATAGCTGAAAATTGGTTGGCTAGCATGTTAGCACTAACATGAACCAAGTATTCTTCCATGTGATAAGTTCTATGATTAAAATTCACTAATGTTTATTATTGTATTTCCAGAAACTATACCATCTTTACAATATTAGCATATTTTAAAATTTATATTATGATTATATTAAGTTTGACTTATTTACTCAAATTTATAATCCTCAGAGTATCTCAGTTGCTAGAAAAGTAGGATAAAACTTTTGTATTGAATTTTTTTTTCATTTAGTGATACAACAGTTGGCCTAATTATGACTTAAAAGGACTTTAACTTTTTTTCCTCTATCCCCTGGCTCTCAGCATTTCCCCTAAACTTTAGAGTGTCTTGCCCACTACAGCAATTTTCTTTTTGAAACGTGGAAACCCTACTGAATTTCAACACTTAGCTTAAAGTTTGTTTTTTTTTTTTTTTAAAGATTTTATTTATTTATTTGACAGAGAGAGACACAGCGAGAGAGGGAACACAAGCAGGGGGAGTGGGAGAGGGAGAAGCAGGCTTCCCGCAGAGCAGGGAGCCCAATGCGGGGCTCGATCCCAGGACCCTGGGATCGTGACCTGAGCTGAAGGCAGACGCTTAACGACTGAGCCACCCAGGCGCCCCTAGCTTAAAGTTTTTAAGTAAGCTTGCCAAAGTATCATAGTTTTGCTCATGTGGTATTATTATTATTAATAACACCATTTTCCATTTAGAAAGGAAATTATAAATCTCTAATATCAATGTAATGTTTTCTTACTTTCTACAAGAGACTCACTTTATTATTTTCTCTGTGAACTTGAAGATATACATGTGACGATTTGATACACGTATGTATTGTGAAATGATTACCACATAGGGTTAGATAATACCCCATCACTTCACATAATCACCTCTTTTTGTTTGTAATAAGAACATTTAATAGGGGCGCCTGGGGGGCTCAGATGGTTAAGCCTCTGCCTTCCGCTCAGGTCATGATCCCAGGGTCCTGGGATCGAGCCCCACATCGAGCTCCTGACTCAGCGGGGAGTCTGCTTCTTCCTCTCTCTCTGCCTCTCCCACTGCTCATGCTCTCTCTCTCTCTGTATCTCTGTGTCTCAAATGAATAAATAAAATCTTTAAAAAAAAAAGAACATTTAATATATAATACAGTATCGTTAACTATAGACACCAAGGTGGATATTAGAGCCCCAGAATATATTCCTCTTAAAATTGGGTATTTATACCCTTTGACCAAAATCTCCCCATTTCTTCCACCCCCAGCTCCTGGTAACCACCATTCTTCTCTGTCTCTATGAGTTCGACTTTTTTGGATTCCACAAATAAGTGATAACATACGGTATTTGTCAGTTTCATGCTGTTTCTCAGCACGTACTCTCAAGTTCCACCTATGTTGTTGTAAATGGCAGGATTTCCTTATTTCTCATGGCTGAATAATATTCCATTGTGTTATATATTTGTTGAATTAAATGTATTTACATTTAAAGTCACTTTTGACTGGTAAGGACTTACTAATGCCATCTAATTAATTGTCTTCTGGATGTTTTATAGTTCCTTTGTTCCTTTATTGCTGTTTCTTTATGAATTGATAATTTTCTGTAGTGGTATGCTTTGATTCTCCTTTCTTTACCTTTGGTGTATTACTGTTGGTTTTTGCTTTGTGATTACTGTGAGGCTTACATAAAATATCCAATAGATGTAACAGTCTATTTTAAACTGTTAACAGCTCAACTTTGATAACAAAAGAAAACTCTACACTTACTCCCCCTTTTATGTTTTTGATATCATAATTTACCTCTTTTTATATTATGTATTTATCAAAAAATACGTAACTATATTTATTTTTAATGCTTTTGTCTCTTACCCTTGATACTAGAGTTATTGGTATTACATATTACATATTACAGTATTAGAGTATTCTGAATTTGACTATATACTTTTACCAGTGTGCTGTATACTTTCACATATCTTTATATTGCTAGCTAGCATCCTTTTCTTTCAGCTTGAAGAACTTCTTTCACTCTTTCTTTAACTCTAGTTAAACTTCCTTCACTGTTCTTTAACTCTAGTGGTGATGAACTCCCTCACTTCTGAAGGACATCTTTCCCAGGTAAAGTATTCTTGGTTGGCAGTTTTTTTGTTTTGTTTTGTTTTGTTTTTTTCTTCCAACACTTTAAATATATTATCCTACTTTCTCTTTTCCTGCATGGTTTCTGCTGAGAAATCCATTGAAATAGCCTTTGAGGGGCAAGGGGTTCCCCTCCTGTGAGAGAAATGTTTTTCTTGCTGTTTTAAAAAATTATCTTTCTCTTGATTTTTAGACACTTCTATTATAATGTGTCTTGGAGAACATAATTGATTGAAATTTTGGAGTGACCTATTAGCTTTGTGAATTTGGCTTTACAATGCTCTCCCCAGATTTGGGATGTTCTCAGACGCTATTTCTTTAACTAAGATTTCTGCCTTTTTTTCCCTGTCTTCTTCTTTTTAGATTCCAGGAATTCACAGATCGTTTCTCTCACTGGTATCCCATAGTTCATGTAGGCTTTTCCTCCTCTAACTGATCATTTCAGAGATCCTGTCTAGTATTGCTCAGCTTCTTTCTTTTGCTAATCTGTTATACTGTCAATGCCTTCTATTGCAGTTTTCATTTCATTCATTGTCTTCTTCAGCTCCAGAATCCATTTGATGTTTTCTGATGATTTCTACCTCTTCGTTAAACTTCTCATATTGTTCATGAATTGTCTTCCTGATTTCATTGAATTGTCTTTCTGTATTTTCTTGTAGTTCACTGAGCCACCTTAAAAGGGCTACTTTGAGTTCCTTAACATGTAAATTGTAGATCTCCATGATTTGGGGCTTGGTTACTGGAAAATTATGGTTCCCTTGGTGCTGTCACATTTCTTCGGTTTTTGTGTTCGTTGAAGTCTTTGCATTGCCGTCTTCACCTTTGAAGCACTCACCTCCTCTAGCCTTCACTTTGTTAAAGCATTCAGTCTTGGATTATTTTTGCTCCAACAGTGTGCCAGAACTTCCACCAGACTCCTGGATTTTCACAAAACCTCTCTCATCCATGGTGATTGTCTAATTCAGTGTTCTCCAGGGGCTTCTGGACTGTGGCTAAGGGGGACTGGAATCAGTTCATAGGCCGATTTAGGATCTACTCTCAGGATGGAGGTCTGTATGCCTATTGCTCAGCATACAGGTGAGAAAGACTCTTCCTGGGTCCCTTTGTATACAGTGCTGGCAATAGACCAAAGCCAAATGGGACCGTAGCAGAGTCCTCAGGGGGGTTGAAGTTGTCTTCAGGTTTATCACTGGGACAGTGGTTGGCAAGTCAGCAGCCTGGATGCAGATCTCTCGTCTCAAAATTGCTCTCTTCATTCTTAGACTGCACTGGAGGTTCACAGTCTGCTCTCTGAATCCCACAGCTCTCACAAAGGTACTTTTGTCTGTAGGTGGTTGCCAAATTATTGTTGTTAATGGGGGCATATGAGCAATCTATGCCATCTTCCTGACATCCCTCCTCAGATGTAATGCTTTTAAAGTCAACCTCCAATGATACAAAACTCAGTTAATACCGTCTCAGGGCTTTGATACTGAATTGGCTATTAAGACAAAGAAATCTGAGATGTTAGTAAAGGTCATGGGTAAAACTAAGTCAAAGGGCTCTTAGGGGCCACATGTTGCTCCCCAGGCTTCCCATTGGGTTACTCTATGTGGTCCTAAGGATATGAGATCAGGAGTATTGGAAACAGAACACTCTGCCACTGTCCTAACTACCATCATTACTTATTTTAACTTAATTCACCCTAGTTGAGTCTATAAATATTAAACAGAAATTTTCTGATCAAACTGAATTACTGTGTTTTGCCAGAGACATGACTGTATAGATTGAGAAGAGTCATCATAGTTTTTGAATGACTAAATCAATATGATGAGTTATGAAAAAATTAACTGTGACATAATGCATCTTTTTATGAAACATTGCCTAGCTTAGGTATGCACAAGACAGCAGTCCTTCAAAGAGTAAACATGTAAAGTGATATCCTTATTCCAATGTAATTTTTATTGTTCAAAATGTAATTTTCCTTTTGGATGTGCCTCCAAATTGCCTCCTCTTTACATCCAGTCCTATTATATTTCAATCGTATGTAGATATTCAGTCACCTGTTTATTTCCCAACTTGATTTCCCATCTTATAAGAGTGGATCTTTAAAGCTTTTGGCGTTTTGCGGTAATCATAGTCACTCTTCCTTATTAACGTGATTTGGCTTCACTGATTGTGTGTAAACAGCTCCTTTTTATGTATCTGCTCCCCCTCCCCACCCCCGAACACGAGGTATGTGAAGTTAAGGACCAACAGGACAGAGTAAGAAAGATATGTGACAATATATCAACTGGGCCTAAATGTGTAAGTGGGAATGCAAGAAAGAAAGACTCAAGGAACACTTATTTTGGTATCAGAGATAGTACCAAAGGAAGCACCTTCTCCTACTTGTCATTTAGAAAATGAAAACTAGAAGGAATTCCTTTTTATCTCTGCCAGATCTATTGTGACCTTGTGCAGTGAAGAGAGTCTGACTCAAAAATTCCTCAGGGAGAGTGTTCTTTGGAATTCCCATGAATGCAGCAAATGCTTATTCTACATGGAATTGAAGACTGAAAGTTGAAATGAGAGAGAGGGACTCAGGGCTTCTGCTGTTCTCTATTATTACAAATAACAGGTTTTAAGAACATAGAAGGATTCATGAATTCCAACACACATTTCTGCTGCTTCTCTCTTACCGAGTAGGCCTTTTATCCCCAGCTAATCAGGCTTCCTGAACAAGTGCAAACTGGTCCTTAATTATTTAGAAAAAGAATGACTATTCAGAGAGATAACTCTTCCACACAGAGCTTTTGAAGATTGTTCAAATTTAGTGTAACATTTTGGTCGTATCACCAAACATTTTCAGGCCCAAAATTAAAATCCCAACATCTTCAAGTACACAGTTATTTCAGAAGTAGAAACATCTTGAGGCAGTAATTGTGAAAAATATACACAATAGTGATATTTTTCAAAGTGTTGAGAATAATAGAAGCTCCATGGGACGAACTTAATTTCTGAGGTGACTTTTAATGACAATGAGCAAACTAAGGAACAATCATTAGAAGATATATCGTACGTCCTTATATTGTATTTTTAACAGCATTCATTGGTTAAAGACACTGCTCCTATAATCTCACTCAGTGGTAAGGCATCATTTTGTGACTTCCTCTTTGGCAGCGAACATGGTCACACTGTGGATGAAAGTGATCAATGTCTATTATCATCATTTGGGGGGACACAAAACCAAAATAACTACTTCTCCCGCTGTTTGTATAAAATCATAACATTGAGATATCAAGATTTCCTAAGGAGATACAAAATAAATTTTGAAGGAGATGAGTTTTGTTCTCATATTTTCCCCCACAAGCAAAATAGAGAGACAGGCAGACAGATAATCCATCCATGCCAGCATTCCACTGCATTTATATCATAAAATACTCCCAGATTGTCCCCACTTTTAAGATTTTTTTTCCTCCCTTATCACTTATTAGCTGTTCATGATCCGTGTGCATGCTAGAAATAGTTTTATTGTATAAAATATATAAAAGCACAACACTAGACTAAGAATGTTATTGAACAATAATGTGAATGTGTACAGAATACTGGCAAACATATGCATAAGAACTTGAGATTTAAAGCCAAGAAGATGACTGCAAAAGGCAAGTTTACTCATAAGAAAGAGGAGATGGTTCCCATGCAGCTGCCATTATCTGACTACAGAGGACTTGTTGTAGAAGCTGGGACCGTCCTTTCCACTCTCGTTTTAACCATCTCTCGATTCCCTATGTCCACATGGAGTCTAAGGATGGCTTCCCATCATTCAGACATCTTGATTGCCCCCCTTATCACTATTTACTAGATTTCCTAGCCCCAGTGATAGAAGGTCAGAGTAGAATTTGGAAAGCTTTGGTTATGGTGTAAAAAAATGTCAGTAGCTAACTCTGTTACCAGGATTAGGAATATTTGTATATGAAGAGAAAAAAAATACTCAGTCCTACCTAATGGCTGCCTCTAGAGAGGGTTTTATGCAATAATAAGAAACTAAAGAGAAAATATTTAGAGGAAGAGTGTCTCTGACCTTTTAACAGTATCTTCATTTCACAAACACAAATTGAAAGGCAAAAAAATAAAAATTCAGAAAAGAGCACCTACTGATATAATGGTCATAAAAAGAATAGAATACATATCTGGGCTCGTCTCTTTAAAACAGAGACACAAGCACAAAGCCGTCATAAATTTGCAGCACTGTGCGTTGCTAAACTTGTCTGACCATCCACATCCTCCTTTGCAAAACAGGGGTAATATTATCTAAAGCATGTGTTTGTGTTGAGGACTCAGCAAGGGAATCCCTGTAGGGCACTTTGTGACATAGTAAGGACTCCGTATATGATAGGGAAAGAGAAAAAGAGGAGGAAGACACCAGCAGGCAGGGAAGGAGGAGGGGGAACAGGTTACTGGCAATTCTACCAGAAAAGAACAAGGCCCTTCATGTCTGCGCAAGATCCCAGTCTGTCCCACTCTTGAACATATGCTTTCCTCCCTCGATTCTGATTCCACAGATTCACAGTCTTAGTTGTACATTAGAATCGCCTGGGAAGGCTTCACATCCTGGTGCCCAGGTGGCATTCCAAACCAGTTAAATCAGGAATGCTTGGAATGCAACCCAGGCAGCAGGAGTCTGTGAATCTCTACAGGTGATTTCAATATGAGCTAAGGCTGAGAACAATGACTCTGTTCCATCCCTCATCTTCGTATTTGTAGCCATGGCCAGCTGGGTGTTCACTGGCTCTGCCATAGCACCTTAAGCCCAGTAAATCTAAACCATGATGGAAACGAGTTTTTAAAAATGAGTATATTCATTTAGCAAAGGAGAAGAGGGTGTATTAAAACACATACCCTTAGACTTTGGGGCATTGTTCTCTATGTTAGGCTTATTCTTAAAAAGAGCAATGAAGTTATGCCGTAACATACTGACTCCCAAATAAAAATGTCCTGCCCTAACTTGGAGAAGAATATGTAATATGATGGAGAGCCCAATGCCAGCCTCATCTTTAAGGTTTATATGCGTTTCCAGAAGGAAAAATTTCAAAGTCTAGACCTACAGGGATTTTTCCTAATGCTACTTTAATAAAGCCTTGCTCTGAATGACTTAAATGCTTGAATGGAAAGTGGCTGCTTATGGTAAAATTATGTGCCATAAAATGAACTTGTAAAATTACATGACCAGGCAAGAGTTCTCAGAATCTCCTCTCAGAAATACGATATGCAAATTTTTGTTTCACTTGATGCTGATTTGAGTAAAATTTATTTCTCTCATAAATTAGAAAAATGCAAATAGATCTAAGTTTTGAAAGTCTTCTAAAAAAAAAAAAAAGAAAGAAAGAAATCACCTACCTGAGCACCAAAGAAAAAAAAAAGATTTATGTTTTCTTACCACAATGGGAAAATGGTTACAATTATGAACAAGCCATTTAGGGTAATAAATGAATTTTTCATAAGACGTCATTTTTCCTAGCTGTTATAATCATTTTCTCCTTATTGTGTTCTCCAACTTCCCAATAACATCATTTTAACATTCTTATGCAACAAGCCATGCTCCACTACATGGCCTAATATTTCACTTTAATATCCATTCATTTTCAACAGCTCAGGCTCTCCAAGGCCTTCCAGAAGCACTCTGTCTCTGGTGAGATGTCAGTTTAAGTGTGATGTATTATTCAGCTTGGTAAAGGAGGTGTAACCACTCAGTGGTAATCATGGGAATCACGGGGAAAAAGTGTACAAACATCTGGAACCTGAAAGTCATTTCACTGGCTAATAGTGTCTGGGCTTTGCTAATGGATCTTATTTAAAGTGCAGGACGCTATTTACAGATTTTTTAAAACCCTATATAGCACAACTAAAAAGACATTCTGTTTCAATTACAGTAGTGTACATAGTGCAGAAAGCAAAGCCCCCAATGTGACCTCCTGATATTTCGGAAGCTGGCATCACAGGGAGGTTGCCAGGAGCCCCCGGCATGGCACAACTCCCAGGATCCTTTCTGATCACATTTGACATGCTCAGTGTGTGCACCAACAGACGTCAGTGACTGTCCAGCCTGTTGTCCCCACATAGCAAGAAGACAGGAAATAGTAGAGGATTAAAAACACAGGCTGTGGACTCAGAATGCCCGAGTCAGAATCTAACCATGTGACAGTGGGCGAATCCCTTAACTGTTCAGTGCCTCAGCTTTCTCATAGGGTACATGGCATTGTTGCTCAAAATATTTGCTGCTCTATCCCGGCAAAGAATTATACTCTCTTGTCTCATTGTCTCAGGCTTGCATGTGTGTTTTGCTATAGCCAATGACATTTGAGTCAAAGTGACATGTGTCACTTAAAAGCAGTAGCATTCCGAGCCTTAGTATAGACCCATCATGATCTATTTTCTCTGTGCACGAGACTCAGAATGTCCTGGATAGAGGCTTCCCCCTTTATGTGGCTCCACAGTGCGGGACTGCCTCTCATCCCTAATAGACCCAGCATGTGCAAGAAATAAGTCTCTATGGATAGAAACCCGAACTAACTTACCTATCTCATATATAAAGAGGATAATAATAGTCCTTAATCATCTAGGTTGTGTGAGCAGTAAATGACACAGTATTCATACAGTTATTATAAAGTGTCTGGCACAGGGAAAGCATTCAGTGTTAGCTATTGTTATTATTAATATCACAAATATATCTAAGTCCAGGATGAGGTTATAATGATGGTATCTGCCCTTTTACAAATATGCTACTTTTTAAAAATTTTTTTTAAGACTTTATTTATTTGTCAGAGAGAGAGAGCAAGCACAAGCAAGGGGAGCTGCAGGCAGAGGGAGAGGGAGAAGCATCGGCAGGGAGCCTGATGCAGGACTCGATCCCAGGACTCTGGGATCATGACCCAAGTCGAAGGCAGACGCTTAACCAACTGAGCCACTCAGGTGTCCCCAAATATGATACTTTTATCCCTTCTTCACAAAAAGTCACAAATTTGGATTATGTCTTGTCCTACTTGTTCATGTGGAAATTGCTAATCCAGTTATATTAAGTCACTGATTAATTCATCTTTGGGGACTAGGTAACATTGCCATATTCAGCAAATTAAAATACAAGATTGCTGGTTGTGTTTAAACTTCAGACAAACCAACATTTTTTTTTCAGATAAGTATGGCACGGCCAAATATTACATGGGATGTACTTATTAAAAACAAATGGCTGTTTATCTGAAACTTAATGCAACTAGCGTCCTGGTTCATATGTGGCAACTATAAACTGGAAGAATGTGGATCTTCGGTTTGATAGTAACAGTATGCCCTTTCTCGCTCTTTTTCTTTAAACATTTACATCTTGAAATATGTAGAAAAACCCTTTGAAACCATAGACACATTTGTTTGTTAAAATTTAATTGTGTCAGTAGAGTGCCCTGAAAGAAACACTGAGTTACTCGGTTGTAGTCCGAGTTCTGTGACTGTCCTTAGGTAAATCACTATACTTCTCTAGGCTTCAGTTTATCATTAGTAAGTTAGGCAAGTTGGATTTTAACATTTCTAATATATATTTTAATTTAAAATTTTAATAATCTTCAGAGGCATATTTACAATGAAAATTTTCTCCTTAAGTTATAGGAGTTCTCATTAACTAACCATATTAAAGTCCATATCAAATTGGAGTTCTTGTAAAGGTTTCTTTTTTAGGACTTGATTGGTTGTTTGACTGATTGATTTAGAGAGAGAGAATTTGAGAGCCAAGGGAGGGGCAGAGGGAGAGAGAGAATCTCAAGCAGACTCCATGATGAGCATGGAACCCAACGTGGGGCTCGATCTTATGCCCCTGAGATCATGATCAGAGCTGAAATCAAGAGTCATACGCGTAACTGACTAAGCCACCCACGTGCCCCATCTTGTAAAGTTATATAAATAAAAAGTTACACAATCATGCCAATTAAGTTTTAGACCACTATGGTCTGTGCTCTTTATCTATGTACAATAATTAACAACTGCTCCTCTGGGCTTTCTCCATGCCAGGCACTTCATATATATTAATTGATTTAAACCTCATAATAACTCTACAAAGTAGATATTATTATCGTCTCCATTTTACAGAGGAAACTGAGACTGGAGAAATTAAATAACTTGTCTAGGATCTCATAACACGTATGGAAACTCCAGAATTTGAACTTGAATCCAAGTTATCTGGCTGTATCTTCTCTGGAGGATAATATCATACACCCTTTTCACTTGAACATAAAACTAGACAAATAAATAATAAGGGCAAGCCTTTGATAATAATTAAGTTTGATGGAGAGAAGAGTGCGTACTTTTTAATTTGAACTACTGACCTTCAGTATAGAGTCACACCAAGTGACAAAGAAGTATCTGGAGTTGTTCTCTGTTCTGGGCATTAAACAAATGCTGACGGATGAACATTTCAATCAGTTAACAAGGCAGCTTATAACTTGGGCTTGTCCCACCCCCCCGCCCCAGAGCCTTTAATCTTTTGACTAAGTTGCGTAGAAGCCTTGAAATTATGTAGAACAACTTTGCACGGCAATTATGGCGTATCATATGCAACTGTGCTGAAAATGAGTTTTCGAAAATTCTCAAGGGGACACCTATTTAGAGTCAGTGCCCGTCTTTAATTGCATTTGAGCCATGAGCATCTGAAACTGTGGCCACTAGTGAATAGTTTTGTTTTCTGCTTTGGCCTATGAGACTGGTGATAGAAACACTTGGTATCAATGCTTAATTATGCTAGCTTGCAAAAGGCCAAAGCATGCGGTGAGATTGTGATACAATACATATAAAAATGAGGACACTCTCAGAAATTGAATCAGGGTTATGGAATTTCAGGACACTACTGGAGAATACGTGGGGGGTAGCAAATGAGAGTGCTTTAGTCAGTGTTACTGTGGAAATGAAATTAACTCTAAATTTCTCATGAATTCATCTCATGGGATGGGTATTATTCTCCAAGGTGGTGCATATGTGTTTGCTGAGCCCAAAGTGTTCACAGAGCTCCTGGGAAGTCTATGGTCCAGGTATTCATCAAAGATTATCTGTATCCTGAATACATCACCTCTCATACTCCTTGTTACAAATACTTGCCAAATTCATTTGCATGCTGTTGTGATTAATAAAAGAAAACTATTTAGAGAGTTTTAGAGAGTCATTTTCCTTTCAGTTTTTTTTTCCCTCAACCCATGAATACTAGTGTCATGTGTTGATCTGACAATTCTCTCACTCCTAAAAGACAAAGAAGCAACACTCAAAAGCACTAGATATTAAAGCTATTTTCTGCATGGTCTGTTGTGAGACACTTCAAGTAGGACCATTGTTCAAAGATGGTCCCCAAACCAGGTGTTTGAAATTTCACCATCAGAGAGCTTCTTAGTGCTTCTTGGTGACATTTTGGGGGCAATTAGATTTAAGGGACTGCACATTTTCTTTAGAGGGTCAGGGCACACATAACATATAGATTTTATTGTTCTCTAACAATGTAAGCTGTTATATGACCCATTTTCATGCTTTTTTTTTTTTTAAAGAACTTGTGTGTGTGGGCATGTGTGTGTGTGTGCATGTATGTGCTATATTTTTCCAAAAGATGTGCTTTCCAAATACCCTAGTCTTTTTTGGCAATCTCACATTTTGTAAGAAATTAGAAACGGAATCTTTGTCAGGTGATTTCCAAACCAATTCCATCAAATCTTGCTAAATTCCATGAAGGGGTAGATGTTAACACCCTCATTTTACAGAAAAGGAAAAAGAAACAGAAACCAAGTCTGGCCCAAGGTCTTTTTGGCTCAGTGATAGTCAATATTGACCCCTGAGCTCTGAATTCCTTCATCTTTCCACAATACTCTAAGGCAGAAGTGGGCTGTGGGCCAAACCCAGCCCATCATCTATTTTTTTTTTTTTTAAGATTTATTTATTTATTTGAGAGAGAAAGCAAGTGTGCACACATGAGTGGGGTGGGGGGAAGAGCAGAAGTAGAGGAAGAGAGGGAATCCACAAGCAGACTCCTTGCTGTGCGTGGAGCCCTACATGATTTGGGGCTGGATCTCAGGACCCTGAGATCATGACGTGAGGGGAAATCAAGAGTCGGTCATTTAACCAACTGACCCACCCAGGCACCCCCCACTATCTATTTTTGTCTGACCTGAAATCTAAATATGATGTTTGCATTTTTACGTGGTTGTACTTGAAATGGTTACATAACTACATACAACATATCTGCCATTCTTTTCTCTCGGTCCACAAAGTCTAAAGTATTTAGACTGGCTGGCTCCTTACAGAAAAAGTTTGCTGACTCCTGATTTGAGGAAGGCTTAGAGAGTTTCGATCGGCACTATCCGTTAGAAATACAATGAGAGCCACATAAGCAATGTGCAATTTTCTGGTAGCCCTACGTTTAAAGGTAAAAAGAAACAGATGAAACTAATTTTAATCCAATATATCCAACATGCCGTTATTTCAACCTGCAATCTTTATAAAAACAATTAATGAGGTATTTTACAATGTTTTTCATAGTAAATCCTCGAAATTCAAGCGTGCATTTTACTCTCATAGCACATGTCAGTTTGGGCTAGCCAAATTTCAGTGCTCAGTGTCCACGCCTGCCAGTGACAACTATATTGAACAGAGGAGATCTAGACGTTATCACCATTTTGTCCTCGCTACTCCTCTTTTCATCATTAAGGATGTTTTCTCAGTTTCTCCATTAAAATTTTGGTACCAAATGGGGACCAAATGTAAAATTAGCATTTCCCTGGTATCATGCTATTGTCACATTATCTCAAGTGGGAAATATTTTGTTACTATTCCTTTGTGTCAGCTATACTTGAAATTAAATGGATAAAAATGATTTTACTACATTCTTTAAGTTGGCATTTAAGTTTTTTAAATAATAAACCTGGGTTATCTTCTGATTAAGGTTTGGGAACAAGATGTGTAAAGCCCATTAGCCATTCTCCAACCCTTTACCCTGTTTTAATTTCTTCACAGCGCCTATCCTTCAGCCATATGTATGTATATGAGGAAATCTCTGAGTGCTGTTGTCTGCCCTCCATTGGAAGGCAAGCTCCTTAACAGCAGAGTTCTCTAAGGTTTTGTTTGCTTCT
Source organism: Mirounga angustirostris (assembly GCF_029215605.1). NCBI lineage: Eukaryota > Metazoa > Chordata > Mammalia > Carnivora > Phocidae > Mirounga > Mirounga angustirostris. The sequence goes on along the minus strand of NW_026991711.1, from coordinate 106,339,541 downwards.
ATATTTCTAGGACTATATATGGACATATAGGACCTGTTCAAAAAATGTATTTTGGGACAAATAAATGATAAAAGGGATCACATATATAAGGGAAAGTAAGCAGAAGGTATATCTAAAAAGAGCAACACAGTAAAACATTATTAGCACCCTAGTGTGAATTGGTTTACTCCATCAGTTTGGGTAAAACACCGGTCCCACTGAGCAAGAAAGGAGAGAGTTTTAAAAAGAGAGAAAAAAAAAATTGACATTAGCAGTAATTTGGGGGTAAATTTGGTTTGGTAATTTTTTTCTAGAGCTAACCAGCAAGTAAGTCACAAAAGTGAAAGATTCTAAAAATAACATTGGTCTCTCATTTTTATGGACCACTGGCTTCTATTTTTAATTAGATTAACAATATTTCTACCATCAGATCCTTCAGTAGAAGAGCAGGTGAGTGAGGAGACAGCCCTATTTTTTTAGTTTACTACATTCACCAGCTATTTCTCTTCCTAAAATTTCTGCCTGCACTACATGGTGAAGTTAGACTAGCAAAATGGAAGTTATATTTCAATACCCAGGAGGAAAGCCTTGAGAAAACTTCACAAAACAGAAACTTTAGTTTTCATTATATCCACCAGGCCTGCAGGTTCACCTAAGATTCCCTAACATCCTTGGAGACCTTTTAAATGCAGTAAAATGCCTGCCTCAGGTAAAATTGGCAACACTTTAGAACAAAGGTTTTGTAAGTGGTGGTTTATAACGCATGTAGGATTTGGAAAGTACATTTTTCCTTGTCTTGAAGATATGTCTTATTAAGATGGCGTATCCCCTTGGAGGCAATATTACTTTTTCAATAGTTCAAGCTTGCAATAACACTATTTCTTGTGAGGAAGCTGGAGTATTTTTATCTAGAATAGAATGATGCTATTTGAACAAATATTATTTCAGGAGATTGCAGATTTGCAGGTAAAAATTGCTGGTCAGATTTTCAGCACAGAGCTGTGCTAAAAAGTGGAGAGAAAGGAAGGAAAGTGTCAGTCCACTGACAGCAACACTCTATTATGAAAGTCAATTAAAAATGGTGCCCACATCAAAACTAAACCTCCTTACTGGTAACATTTCCTTCAGGGTTCTCCACACTGTGGCTATTAAGGATGTGTTTGAATTTTTCTGAAACAACAGATATGAATCACATAATAACTAAAAATTACCAAGAATGTAGGCAGTTCATTCAGACTGCCAATGACTCATGCTAACTAAAGATTGATTTATTTATTTATTTGAGAGAGAGAGAGCGTGCACGCACGCTCAAGCACAAGCGGGGTGGGGTAAGGAGAAGAGGGAGAGGGAGAGAGAAAATCTCAAGCAGACTCTGCATTGAGTGAGGAGCCCAATGCAGGGCTTGATCTCAGGACCCTGAGATCTTGACCTGAGCCTAAATCAAGAATCAGACACTTAATCAACTGAGCCACCCAGGCGCCTCTCACTCTAGATAAGCATAGCCATTTTTAAGAATCTGTGAATCCAAATTTGATATATATGCATTATATCACATACTTATGATAATATATCATATATATTTTATATATATTAAAGTGCTTATGCATCTGATGCTTCTGTTTCAATGAAGTAAAACTTTGAATACTGAATCATAGTTAATTGATGTATATGTGTATACGTATCTATTATATCTCCTCTCTACTTCAGCAATCCCTTGGACCTTGTCAAGCACTGGAATTAACCCACTGTAGAAACTTTAATTTCAAATTTTTAATATTATCATAACATAATTAGGATATATGTATTCCTTAGGAAACTGTGCAGTTAATTTCTCTATTTCATTACCACTAAATCTTTCAACAAATCTTCTGGTTTTATTTTATTCCTTCTCGAGTAAGGATCATACAGTAAACCTGTCTTGCCAGCACATTCTATTCCTCTATGCCTTTGTCCTTGCATTGATCCAGACTTAAAAACCCTAGGAAATCACCAATCTGCTCACCTTCCTCCTGCACTAATTCTTCTACTGCCGTGCATAGCTGGAGAAATGCACAGAAACTGAGCAATTTCCCCACCAAGATTTTTGATATCTAAAGCCATCTGGATGCCCTGTGTAGTTGGCCAGTCCCAGTTGTCTGTGACCAGTTCCATTTACCATTATCCCAAAAGTCATTCTAATCATTGACCTCATTCCTTTCAGCCCCATGCCTGTGTTCCCTAATTTATATAGAGAATAGACATGATCATATAAATGCCCTCAAGCAGCTGCCCGTATTTACAAATATGTAACATTTGAATGTCTGTTTAGATCTTTACTCCTATTTTCTAGGCAAAGTGAATTATTTTGTCTATGTGCTGAGACCTTCCTTTTTTTCACTCCCCAGGGTGTTATTTTATATTGCTTTCTTTTTTCTTTCTTCTTTGGCTCCATATATTTCAACATATAAACATGCTTATGTCTCTTTCATTACTTAATAACCATGTTGCCTTGACCTGCTCAGAGTTTAAGTACTCATTTATTTCTTCAACAAACATTTATTGAGCACTTATTATGTGCTAAGCATTGGACTTCTATCAACCTCTCCCTCAACTATGCTTTCAAAGAGTGGTTTATCTCTACCTTGCCCATCTTCCCTTGCATCTAGGCATTTGTACCACCTAAAACTATACTTCGGCCCCCACCATGGTACTGAAACTCTTCTGACAGTGCTGAATACATTGACTATCTTTTACATTTGTTGAATTTAACACTATCAGTTACACATTTGTCAACATGAAGAACAATCTCTCTCCTCTTTATTCTAATTCTCTGTTCACTCCTTCTCAAATTCCTTTAAAACCACTTCTCCTGCACTCCTTAGATGCTATTACTCTGACCTTTGTCTTCCATACTTTTTCTCCTCATTTTGCTGCTCATCATAGGCAACATTTTCAAATACTGTCCCATATGTGATTAGGATTTCCAAAGCTATGGCTCCACCAGGACCTATTTCCTGAGCTCCAGGTGTGTATGCCCACTGTCACAGCATTCAAACTTAATACCAACATCTCCCACCTCGTTCCCCTATTTTGTTCAATGGAAACCTCATCTACTGAATGTCTAAGCCAGAAATTTGGGAATTTCTTTTAACCTTGAATTTACTCTATTTCTACAAAAAATTAGTCGGCAAGTTATGTGGATTCTACTAACTAACCTGTCTCTCAAATCTTTCCTCTTATCTATATTTAAGTCCTAGCTTCAGACTTTCTCATCATTTGGCGTCTGAGTTACTGAAACAGCCTCTTGATTAGTCTCCCTTCCTCCCATTTAGCGCCTCTTAATCCAACTTGTCTACTCATACAAGTTCAATATTTTTAAAGTGTAAATCTAAGCATAATATTCCTCTATTCATAGACTTTCAAAACAAAATAAAAATTTTGCATCATTCCTTTATTCATTCAGTCACGAAATAGGTATGAACAGTTAGGAACCAGAAACTGAACCAGGCTTTGCATATTCAGTGGTCATGAAATTGTACGGGTCCCCATCCCAGGAGAGTATACATACTGGACCCTGCAAAACTCTCCACTCTTAATGCCTGACATTCTCTTCCACATAACCAACACTAGCTATATCTCAGACAAAGCTCTAAATGTATTTTACTCTGTGTGTGTGTGTGTGTGTATCTGTGTGACTTCTCAGAGACTATAGCTCCTTGAGAGCATTGAGAAGTTTATCTTTAATTATTTGTCAAGTAAGCCTTTTTCAGTTCTCTGAGTCCTAAAAGTCCTGCACCTTTAATTTCTCTTAAAGCCAACAGAAGCTATGAGGAGCACAGTGCCTGAATAAAGAAAAACACTCTTTAGTCCAAGTGATCTCTGTCAGCATTTTTTAAAGTATTTTCCCCATTGAAAGGAAGACCCACAGTCCTTACTTCAGATATTGATGTTTCAAAGATGGAATTTCTATTGTTTGGTTTCTTCAACCAGGTGCCATAAGGGAACCAAAGGAAGGATTAGATAAGTAACCAACAACAGGGAAATTGACAAGTGGGGAAAAAAAAAGAAAACCCAGTTTATTAGAAAGAACCATGAAAGCAGCTTCATTGTTCTTTGATGGCTTTGATTTTTTATGGTAATCAAGGAGATTTGCTTCTTACACCAGGCTTCTTCTGCCTTAGATCTGAGTTCTACCTCGTAGACAGAATCAATCATGCATCTCCTCTCTCCTGAGATCCAACCAGACCACCTAATTGGAGAAAAATATTATAAAGGAAATGAGGAAAAGGATTAAAATGTACACATACAAAGACCTTGTATAAATATACGAACCTAAAATTTGATAAAAAAACAAAAAAATTAATCGAAGAAAGAAAAGGCAAAGGTTTGAACAGGCAATTCACAGTAGAGGATATCCAACACTGTCGGGGAAATTAATATTAAAATTGAAAGTGCAACTACTCTTTACCATGGTAGTTTCATTCTTGGATTACCTACTCCATTATATGAAAGAGTAAATCAATAAAAATGTATGTATAGAATGCTTATTAGAGAATTGTTTTTAAGAGCAAAAAATAGAAACAAACTAAATGCTCATTAATAGGAAAATGAATAAGCCACATATCCTTTGAAAATAAAAGACAAATTTTAAAAATGAATTAGCTCTCGGGGAACCTGCATGGCTCAGTCAGTTAAGCATCTGACTCTTGATTTGGTTCACGTTATGATTTCAGGGTTGTGAGATCAAGCCCCACGTAGGGCTCCACACTCAGCATGGAGCCTGCTTAAGATTCTCTCTCTCCCACTCTGTCCCTCCCCCCACTCCTCTCTCTCTCGCTCTCTCTCTCTCAAATAAATAAATATTTTACAATTTAAAAATATTTTATTTATTTATTTGGGGGAGAGAGAGAGAGTGCCTGCATGGTCAGGGGGAGGCACAGAGAGGGTTAGTAAGTAGATTCCCCACTGAGTGTAGAGCCACCCGGGGCTTGATCTTGAGACCCTGAGATCATTACCTGAGCCTAAACCAAGACCCAGACACTTAACTGACTGAGTCACCCAGGCGCCTCAAATACATAGATCTTTTTTAAAAAATATTTTTATTTGTTTATTTGAGAGAGAGAGTGAGCATGAGTGGGGGAAGGGGCAGAGGGAGAGGGACAAGCAGACTTCTCACTGGACAGGGCGCCTGACAGGGGGCTCGATCCCAGGACCCTGAGATCATGATGTGAGTGGAAGGCAGACGTTTAACCAACTGAGCCACTCAGGCACCCCAATAAATAAATCTTAAAAAAAAAAAAAACAGCAATGAGCGTTGCCACATCCATTGACTCTTCCCTTCACCAACAATTTTTCTGCAGCATACAATGCTGTTTAATAGCATTTTACCCACAGTTGAACTCTTTCAAAATTGGAATCAATCTTCTCAAACCCTGCCACTGCTTAATCACCTAAATGTATGTAATATTCGAAGTGCTTTGTTGTCACTTCAATAATCTTTACAGCATCTTCACCAGGAGTAGATTGCATCTCAAGAAACCACTTTCTTTGCTCATCCATAAGAAGCAATGACTCATCCATTAAAGTTTTATCATGAGATAGCAGTCATTCAAATGTAATAATAACGGAAAAGTTTGAAATATCGAAAGAATTACCAAAATGTGACCCAAAGACACAAAGTGAGCCAATGCTGTTGGAAAAATGGTGCCAACAGATTTGCTCAATGCAGGGTTGCCACAAACTTTCAATCTGAAAAGGCACAGTATCTGCAAAACACAATAAACTGAAGCATGATGAAATGAGATGTGCCTGGATTTATCGTTAAGTGAGAAAAGCAAGTTGCAGACAAATGTATAGAATGCGATCCACTTTTTATAAACAAAACTATCTATACCAAATGAGAACAAAATCAGATAACTAATCTGTACAAGTATGATTGTCAGCCTAGAAAAAAAATGAGGAAGGATACATATCAGGTAATCTCAGGTGTTAGTGATGGTGAATAAAATGAAGGGGAAAAGGATGGCAAACCACAGCCAGAGCAGAAGGGCCCACAGGAAAATCATGTTATAAATATAATCTCATTAAAAAATAATAAATACAAGCCATGAGAGACTATGAACTCTGAGAAACAAACTGAGGGTTCTAGAGGGGAGGGGGGTGGGGAGGTGGCCTAGCCTGGTGATGGGTATTAAAGAGGGAATGTACTGAATGGAAAAAAAAAAATAATAAATACATACATACATACATACATACATACATAAATGTAATCCCATTAATATAAAATTGTGTGTTCAGAGAGAAAGGTATGAAAGAGCGCTCAACAATGTGTTCATGCTGGTATATTTAGTCAATGAGATTTCAGGGAACTTTAACTTTCTTCTTTAAGTTTTTCTGTATTGTCCTGCACTGTTTTCACTTATATTTTTGGTTTTTACACTAGACATGTGTACAATCAAACAAACGGACAAATCAAAACAGAATGTGGGTGAACCTATATATGGACACCTAAAAATCATTACTGTCAGTCTATGTTCGGTGAGTCAAAATAAGGTAACATATGGAAAGGATTCTCTTCATTGCCTAAAGATGGGCTGCCCTTCTTGATTGTGATAAATGAGTAGAAAATGCTTTATAAATGCTATAGTAGAAAATAAAGCCATCTAACCATTAGAGACAATCCAAACATGAGTTGAGTCATTGAATTTCATGGGATAGAAGCAAATATCCAGAGGAATAAGTAACATTTGCCAAGGGCAAAATGTAGAATGTTCACAAAAGAGATGGAATTATGTGAAGGTGAGGATCTTAAGGCCACATACTGTGAGTCTTTTTTTTTTTCTAAAATCTGCTAAGATTTGGAACATCTGCAGGTGTTTTTGTATAAGAATGGGTAATTATATGTACACTTTCAAGACTAGAATGCAGATCACAACACTGAACCCCCATATATGTTACCATATATTTAATCATTCTTTATGCATGAGGGTAAAAAACTAACCTGAATAAAACATTAAACTGGTAAGTCTTTGAAGGAGCTCTTCATTTAAATCCTCTTTCAAAAACTGCAGGACCTTGTTCACCATTGCAAAATCGAAGATAGAACAAATGAATACCTAGGGAGCAATCTTTCCAGCCTTAAAAAGCTATGTTTGTATCAATTACTGACATAAGTCACCTTCAACACTTCATTACAGGAAGTATTCATTTCTGTGCATACTGAGCTCTGTCAAGGGTTCAGTTCTTCCTTTAGGATAAAATACAAATGATATTGAATCGCTTGCAAGTCCCTAAGCTCATTCATTATGTCTGAAGGACCAGGGGATTGGTCTAGAGGGAAAAAGCAGCCTTGGAAAGAAGTGCAGGCTGTTATGGCTGGAATACACAACATTCATCTTCCCCTTGTGGTGTATCCAATGACAGGGAACAGCTCCTTCTCTGGGATGTCCACATTAAAGGAAGAATACCATCTTTTATTATAGAGAAAGAGAATGTCCAGATACATAGACAGATTATAGATCAATGATAGATTGATAGATAGATGATAGATAGATAGATAATAGATAGATAGATAGATAGATAGATAGATAGATAGATAGATAGATGATAGATAGATAGATGATAGATAATAGATGATGGAGGGAGGGAGAGAAGGAAGGAAGAGTGAAATAAAAAATACCATTTTTTTCTACTGTGGGAGCTTATAATAGCATTATCAATTTTTGTAACCTTTATTTACATATTCAAAGAAATCTTACAATTTTCAATAAGGCTATAAACTTCCTGCTCAGTTTTTCAAGTGTCTTTGGTTTTAAATGGGTCATTAAAAAGTTACTTTTGCTTTAATTAAATAAACAAAGTACTCATTTCATTCTTACATGAACCTCCAGGATTTTCAATTAGTTATTTCTGCATTAAGCTTGACTGAGTTGCTATGCTAATGTGCTTTTATCATTTTGCCAAAAATAAACATGTGACTGGTTTACAGGAGGATGGGATGCTTCTGACTTTCATGTCTCCTGTCATTGGCATTCTGAATATAAGTACAACTTCCACTGCTCAGTAAACACCATTAATCTGCAGCTTATGCAAATCAAAAACCTATTATTTTAACTGTTTTAATAGAAATGAAATCAGAGCTACTGTGAGCCCACTTATCTTGAAGAGAAGTGTTCTGTAACTGTAAAATATTATTCCACTATTATCAATGACATTGTTGTTATTATATTAATAAAATATTGCATGATATAGAGAGATTTCTGTATGAAGTAAGATTACATCTAAGACAATGTTCTCTTTTAACAGCAAAGGTAAAGAGGTTACAGTGATAATGTCACAAACACTTTGCTTGTTTGTTTAATGCCATACTGTTTGTGGCTTATAAAGACATTTTATTTGCCTTTCCTTTTCTTCTCATTATCTCTGATTCATTTCATTTCTGAGTGGACAGGAAATGAAAAGATGGAAAGAAAAACTTTAGGCAATTGTTATATAGAAGCTGGTAGAAGGAAAATATTGCTTACAATGAAATCATTGGACCATCGAGAGATCTCAACCGCTATATTGCAATAATTGAATATTGCCTGAACACTAAAACATTGCTATCCTTTCATTTATGAAAAATGTAACAGCAAGCGATATGCTGAAGATGCCTATGTGTGGCTCATAGATCCATAGATCCTCAGGACTTTAAATAAATACATCACTGCCATGAAAACAAAATCATTTCCCTGGCTCAGAGTAACAAGGTGGATATTTGATTTGTGGAAGTCCATGACTATGTTTGTTTCAAGCCCTGGTTTTATGTAAGATGATCCCACTGTTCTGGGTCACTCCATAGTATCTACTGTGTCCTGGCAGTACCTGGAATGCAGGTGCTCAATAACAGGAGAACTTAGTGAACAGCTAATCCAGATTTAGCTTCAGGTCCCCTGAATTGTGTGAGCCCCGTTCAAGGTTCTTACCTAATTGTATATTTATAACCATACATTTGAAATTTTGTATTCTTAAAGACACCAAAATTGTATGCGCTTCAAGCCCACAAAATCTGGGTCCATTTCTAGACTTGATATATCTTCAGTGTCTAATTAAACTGATGGATGAATAGATTGAAAAGCCACGTGGTGAAGATAATATTTCATCTGTCCACCATCTCACTTACTGATCACCAGGTACATGTGGGATCATTTTTTTTCTCTGAAAATGTTGGATGTCTAAAATTTTCTAGTGCTAAACTTCTCCTGCTAATCTATAACTTCCTGGACATCACTTCTACCATTTTTCACTCAATCTGATAAATCCTCTTTCCCCTTATCTCCTGGAGAGCAAGAGACTGAAAATCTTTCCTGTGTTCCTATCTGTTGCCTTTTTAATTCATTTCCTCCCCGCTCAGCTGGGCTCCCCCAGTCAGCAATCTTAGAAACATAGAGACACTGTTGGACTACCCTACTTAGTCAATCTTGGGTTCCTGAGTCTTCCTGAAGAAAACTATTAAATATTGAGAGTCAGTCTTAAAATTTTAACGTATCTTTTTATCTATAATTTATTGGCCCCCTAGTTAATCCCCATAGTGTTATTTTAAATCTTGTTCAAATGTTTGAGAGTCTAACTTTTCTACTGACCCCTCACTCTTAGCTATTGATTGCTTCTCTCACTTTACAACAGGTACCATAGTGGTCTGGATAAAGGAGGACCCAGCATCTGCAGGTGAAGTTGGAATTACTGAGTCTATTTCCATTTGACAGGAAAGACTTCAATACAGAAATTTTCAGATGGTATAGGCTATATATAAAAAAAAAAGAAAAACAGAAATACTATTTCCAACTTATTAAGATTAATGCCATCCCCATGAATAAAAAGTCTTTAGTTAAATTAAAAAGAAATGTCAAGGAGACAGGTCACTGAAATGTTATCAAAGATTACTTACTAAGAACTTAACATCAGTGAGGATTGAAATACTCTTCAGAGGGGCGCCTGGGTCACTCAGTCCTTAAGCGGCTGCCTTCGTCTCAGGTCATGATCCCAGGGTCCTGGGATCGAGCCCCGCATCGGGCTCCCTGCTCCATGGAAGGCCTGCTTCTCCCTCTTCCACTCCCCCTGCTTGTGTCCCTCTCTTGCTCTGTCAAATGAATAAATAAAATTAAAAAAAATAATAAAAATAAAAAATACTCTTCAGAGAAATACATAAATTATTCCTAACTTCTGTGATGTTTAATTTTAGAGTACATTCTATATAGTGTTGTGAGGCATATTTATGTGTTCATAGCTTTCCAACATATAAATTAAACTTCACACTAAAAGGTTCAGTGCTGATGTCAGTAATAGTTTGGAAAAAGAGTAAAATACAGGCATTAAAATTCTAATGGGAACTTTAATTTTAGAAAAATTGTGGAAGAATTTTTATTTCATGTAAGTAGACAGGAACCTCATTAAAATTGTCACATGCTTCTTAGCTTCTCACAGATTGAAGGTATAAAAAATGTTTTGCTATAAAAAAGCACAGCTGCTAATGAGAAAGGACTTTAACAGATCCACTTGGAAAAAGGTAAACACATTGCATTTCACAAATTTAAGAATTTTGTTTCCATATCTGATGCATACTAAATATTTTGTCAATTATGGACTAACTGATGCAAGATATTTCCATATGGATCATTTGAATAATAATAGCTAACGTGTATTAAGCTCCTTACTATCTAGTACAATTAGTTTTTTTTTTTTTTAAGATTTTATTTATTTGACAGAGAGAGGCACAGTGAGAGAGGGAACACAAGCAGGGGGAGTGGGAGAGGGAGAAACAGGCTTCCGCTGAGCAGATGCTTAACGACTGAGCCACCCAGGTGCCCCTCTAGTACAATTCTAAGTGCTCTTTATGTATTTGCTAATTTATGTCACCAAAACTAATCAAGGAAATACTACTTGATCTTCATCTTGTGGATAAGCAAACTAAGCTCAGAGAGCTTAAATAACTTATTCATGGTCACACAGAGCTAGGTTCAAAACCTAGATATGACATATGATTCAAGATTAGTTCTCTTAACCACCTCTCTCAAGACAAATATGCAGAATTTATTCTGAAGTGTGTATTGTCATAAGCAAAGGATGTTATTGGAGTCCCTTCCATTGTATCTGATATAGAAAAGACTCATTATGACCAGTGGCCTTATCACAGACAGCTCAGTGTTTGGGTTGATTTTATTGACAACTACAAGACCTGGTGGAAAGCTCAGAGTATTTGGAATCAGAGTTTCAGGTTCCAAACTTCTCTTGCCAGTCACTAGCTGAGTGGCTGTGGGCAAGTTTCTTAGCTTTTCTGAACTTCCCTGAATGCATTGCTGAGGAATATAACCCCAGATTCACTTACATCCATCCTTCTTCTATCAGTTCTTTTTTTTTTTTTAAGATTTTATAAATTTATTTATTTGTCAGAGAGAGAGAGTACAAGTAGGGGGAATGGCAGGCAGTGGGGAGAAGCAGGCTCCCCACGAAGCAGGGAGCCCAATGCAAGACTCCATCCCAGGCCCCTGGGATTGTGACCTGAGCCGAAGGCAGACACTTAATGCCTGAACCACCCAGGCACCCCGAAAAAATATATTTGTAAATAACTTATACTTTTTTTTTTTTTTTGAGAGAGAGAGAATGAGAGACAGAGAGCATGAGAGGGAAGAGGGTCAGAGGGAGAAGCAGACCCCCTGCTGAGCAGGGAGCCCGACGCGGGACTCGATCCCGGGACTCCAGGATCATGACCTGAGCCGAAGGCAGTCACTTAACCAACTGAGCCACCCAGGCGCCCCTCTTTTTTTTTTTTTTTTTAAAGATTTATTTATTTATTTATTTGAGAGAGAGAATGAGATAGAGCATGAGAGGGGGGAGGGTCAGAGGGAGAAGCAGACTCCCTGCTGAGCAGGGAGCCCGATGCGGGACTCGATCCCGGGACTCCAGGATCATGACCTGAGCCGAAGGCAGTCGCTTAACCAACTGAGCCACCCAGGCGCCCCAATAACTTATACTTTTAAAACACAGTGTGCATGCTACTATTCACATTTCAAAAAGCTAAAGCATTCTTATCTGTCTTAAACTCACAATGTAGATTACTGGCACTTGCAGTATTTCCAGAATGTTCAACCATGAATTATTGACCCAACATTTACCAAAATCTTACCTAGGTCATGTGAATGGGATGGACTGTAGGATATATTAACATGCAGTGTTCTCATTTCTCTTCATATTGTATTAACTCAGAAGAAAACAGGGTCCTAAGTTACATAATTACTTTACAAAAACATCAATGACAGCCAGTTTTTTACAATATAACAATAATATAAATGGTCACCCTAAGAAGAGCTGGGTATTTTGAAAACTGATAGCTCAACATTTTGTTCTCCATGTTGGTTAAAGTCTCTTATTTTAAAGATGCACATGAAGAAGCTAGAGTGACATGACAGGAAAGAGACCATCCCTTCAGACAAAGCAAGGTGCTTGTTTTCTGAATTTGGATATACTTACTTTGTTTCCATTTTCCAGTTTTACTTTTTAAATGTTCACACCTAATTATTCTTAAGTCATAAATAAATAGATTTGACATAATAGCCTTCCCATTGAAGAGCTGGTGGAGAGTGTGTGTCTATGCCTTGGTCATCCTTTTCTATTAAAAAGAGAATTAAATTATTTCATGACAGAACAAGGAGGCACACAGAGTGTCATTAAACAAAGTCAAGCTTTTTAGAAAAATAATACCTCACTGCTACCAGCATCATGAATCTTAAAGTATCTACATATTCCTTTTGCTAACACAAATTTGCATATGTGGTGTACAGCTAGAATGTGGAAATTCAAAATGTGCAACTCTAATCTTTCAAAACAGAAATAAAATATAATGCATGAATGATGTCTCCAGGTTTCCCCCCCTCTTCTGTGTTGTCAGCATGCCAATTCCTCTCATCAGTCTATGATTCAACTGGGATGCAGAAGGAGGCGGTTACAGGTAGATTAAATCTTTGACAGTTCCTGTCCAGTGTTATATTCTTTTAATAGAGCTTCAAGAGGTAGCAGACCCACACAATGCATGCCACGTATGATTGATAGGAAGTGTAGTTTGCTTACTCTAGTACTTGACAATGAGAAGCAACACCTACTCTGGCATTACAAATTCGAGCACTGACAACCAAAGCAGGTGCAGCCAGCCTGCAAACCTTCAAGTCAAGCGCAGATTTAATTCTCACCCATCAACAAAAACATAGATTTCTCTGAAGAACCTCAATGTATCTCATTTTATTAACAAATGATGAGTTTATTGGAATCTGGGAGTTTTTTTCTTTCTCAAATATAAAAGCTGATTGCCAATTTAATTCAAAAACCACTTACTTGTGTGTGCCTCAGATTTGTTAAACAATGTTTGGAGTGCTAAAGAAATACATTCGTAAGTCCCCCATTCCCACTGTAGTCAAGGGGTGGGTGGAAGGTGGAGATAAAACAAGTGTAAAATTTTTAAAATACAAGATAGAATATATTCGTGCTTCAAAAGAATGTGGGTTCATCTCTAGTTGACACAATGGAAATCATCAAAGACTTGATCTTCATGTGGTGCAAAACAATAGCTTTACATCTAAAAAGCAGTAATCATTTTACATTCATATATATGTGTTCTTGAAAAAAAAAATCACTTAAGGGAGGTAACTGACTCCATTTTACAAATGGGGAAAATCTATTCCAAGAAATAAAACAAGAAACAAAGCTAGAAAGCTATACAACTTGGATGAAGGTGGTGACTCCAAATTCTATATTGCTTGAGAAAATGTCATTGGTTGTTGTAGCGATTTGGACCCCTTGATCTGGGTGTTGATGATAGAAACTAGAATATGGGTGTGAGAGTGATGGGGACTGGTTATTTAAATATGGGGGTTGGTATGATACCAAAGGAGAGATTATAAAAAGAAAAGAGAATGTAACAGAAGAAAGAAGCTCAAGTGAAAAGCCATATTTAAACAGAGTGCAGGGGTACCTGGGTGGCTCAGTCAGTTAAGCATCTGCCTTCAGCTCAGGTCATGATCCCAGGGTCCTGGGATCAAGTCCCGCATCAGGTTCCCTGCTCAGTGGGGAGTCTGCTTCTCCCTCTGCCTGCCACTCCCCCTGCTTGTACTCTCTCTCTCTCTATCAAATAAATAAATAAAATGTTTAAAAGATTAAAAAATAAAAATAATAAACAGTGCAAATTAGGCAGAAAAAAATCCTAAAAACAAAGTGGTCAAAGAATATTGGGAAAGAAATAGAAAAGTGTCATGGTTACTAACAGAGTATCAGAAGAAAAAATGGTCAGCCATAAGTGAAAACTGCTGTGTCCCCAAAGTCACCACAGTGTCTAACACTGAGTATATTCTCAATGATTATTAGTTAAATGAAAGAATATTCCTGATCTATAAATACTGACTTTCTTTTCACTCAGTCTTCCTATTTGGACCTAAAATCTTGAATATGAAATATTTTATGAATGAATGAATATTCAAATATTTTATCCCCTTAGCTCATGGTAACTCTATGTTGTCTTTATACCCACTCTTCCAAATCATGTTAGCAGCTGTGGCTATAATTTCATCACAGCACTGACTCTACTCCTAGTCTTGACATATCTTGATCTTCTTTGCCCTTATCCCACCTTATCCCCAACTAACTGGAGAATGTGTATTTAGAAACAGAGATATTACAGAATTATGAATCCATATTTCCAACTACCATATTGGAAGGAAAACTGTGAGCTACCTTACCTAGAGTCATTTAACAGCAAAACTGAAGTAGAAAAATATTTTAAAACAAATATTTGAAATTCATTGTCTCTGTAATAGTCAAACCCAACCATGTTTAACTTTTGGCCTTCAATTTTTACTGGCCAGCACTTTTCTCTAGGCAGTTCCATGTCAATACTTGAAAAGAAAGAGAGACAGGCTCAAATCCAGTTTGGTATAAGTATTAGGGACAGTAAAGATATTGAACATTTAAGACAATACTAATTTTCTCATGCTTTAGGCTGTCTTTACCCAAATAGTCCCCAAATAGAGGGACTTAGTTATTTTGCATGTCTACTCAATCATGTCATAGTTTAATTCTATCAAGTTATTTATTGTTTCACCTCAAGAAGTGACTCAAGCAAATCAAATTTTGATCACCTGGATCGAATGAACATCATACCTTTTTAAATTTAGCCTATACTTGAAAATGATGACTTTTACAGTACTTGTGGAAAACAGTCTTGCCTTTTAAGTAAAATAGACATAGCAGACGACTAAGAAGGTATAACCAGCAAGGTTAGGAGGAGAACACCTTCAGAATGTGGGACAGAAATCCCTATACTAGGTATGAAATTAACAATCCGGATGTGTTCTCAGAGGCAAACACAAAACAGGCTCTTATTGAATGTTGAGCTATTGAATATTGTAGAAGTGTCAGGCAGTTTGGTGGAAAATGGAAATCAGAGGTTGAGGATCAACAAACATTTTAATGAATGGATACTGTGAGTTGGTTAATAACTAGAGGAGAAATTTGATTTTAGAAAATAATCATATGTAGTATGACCAGTGGCATCATGTAGCAGAGAAGAGTAAACATTCAAGTCCAAACAAGTAAAACACATTTTTAAAAAAATCTTCCCCCAAGGATATATGATTATATCTCCAACAAATCCAGTGTGTTTTTTGTTTTAACTTTATTGAGAAATAAGCCTGTATTAACCAAGCAACTTTCTGTTTTGTTATTTGGTTTACTGAGGGGATCCTCTCCATTTTATCAACACTATAGCTTCAAGAACCAAGTATTTTGATAGCCCGCTCTCAAATAATAATTAACTTTCCAGTTAGCATCATTTGCACACTTGGTTAGTAAGAGCCTGTTGTAGAATGAATGCTGTATGCCCTTCAAATTCATATATTGAAATTCTAATCCTCAATGTCATGGTATTAGGAGGTGAGGCCTTTGTGAGGTTTACATGACGTCATAAAGGTAGGACCCTCTGAATGACATTAGTGCCTTTATAATTAGGAGCAGTTGCTTCCTCTCTCTCTCTCCCCTCATCCCTCCCTTTCCCTCTCCCTCCCCTGTGAAGAAGACGGTGGTCTGCAAACTAGGAAGAGGGTCCTCACCAGACACCACATCTACCAGTTCCTTGAGCTAGACTTCCCAGCCCCCAGAATGGTGAAAAATAAATGTTTGTTGTTTAAGCCATCCAGCCTATGGTATTTTTGTGATAGTAGGCCAAACTAAACAGAGATTTTTTGTTTTCTTTAGGACCCATGATCATCCCAGGGTAAAACCACAGTCCAAAGATCACACTTCCCTAGGAAACCTCCAAGGATCAGTTTAGCCCAGAAGGGACTTTATAACATATATTTTGATGGTGTTCTTAAAGAAATTGTGACCATTAGTAATATAATAGCAAATG
Organism: Mirounga angustirostris; assembly: GCF_029215605.1. Classification (NCBI taxonomy): domain Eukaryota; kingdom Metazoa; phylum Chordata; class Mammalia; order Carnivora; family Phocidae; genus Mirounga; species Mirounga angustirostris. Next base: position 106,323,157 of record NW_026991711.1, on the reverse strand, counting down.
TTAATATTTACTATGATTATATTTTAAGCCTACAAAATAAACTCTAAACTAAGATCCCAACACCTAACATCACTCATATTCTTACTCCAAAGTATATTTCTAAATGCTACTTTCATAATGAGTCTTTTTGTCTCATCTTGTGGTATCACTACCATCTCCTAACCTCTTCTAATGGCATAACATAAGCTTTTCCTCTGCCATGTGGGTCTCCTTGTTATTACCTGAAAACCCTAAGGAATTTCCTTTACAGGACTTATTATCTCTCCTCCTGACCATTTTTGTACAAAAATACTTCTATCTCACTCTTCCCCCACCTTTGGATAATGAGGATGAGATTCTTGCTGAAAAGTACTACAAAGACACTTTTATTTCTGATTCCAGATGATTGACCAGGTGTATTTATCTTCTGCCTTTCTAAAGACTCTCTTTAAAATAGCAAAAGTCATATCCAGAAGAAAAACACATCCCCAATAGCACTAGATAACTGGAGCAGAAACACTGAGAAATATCTGCAAGATACAAAATAAGTTTGTGTGAAAATACAGCTGTCCCAGCCCTGTGAGACAGGAGACCACTGAAAATCAGGAGAAAAGCCTCTGGTCATGGAACACAGGTTCAGGAAGCAGAAGGGGCCCCACAAAGCCCCTGTAGGGCAGTTAATTAAAACATTAAAGAATAGTTGGACTTATTGTTAAAGCAGCGAAAAGTAGTATTTGCTCTCAGGCTAGAGGCAGAAAAAAATACTTTCTAAATCACACAGATCTTCTACATAGAACAGATAAGATGAGCCCTCAGGGACAGGAAAAATAAAAAAAAGGGAGGTGGTAAAATAGGTATCCTCCCAAGGAGATGGAATCTGGTACACAGAAGGCAGACCTGTGAATCTCCACTGACCACAACTTCCCCGTAATCTAGGGGAGTCATGACTGCCAATGTTCTGAGAATTGCCATTTACTTTTCAAAATTAATAAATGAATTCCTTATTTATAAACATGATGTAAATATAAACGGTAACCAAGAATCACCAAGCATTAGGAGAACATCTTTAGCATGAATAAAGATGAATAACACCAACCTAATAGCAGAAAAATAAATGCTGATGAAAACATTTAATTCACAGGTCATAAAATAACTTAAAACTATTAAATTAGTATTCTCATAAATCTTTTATAAAATATTACATTTATAAGACAAGATCGCATTCCTATGGCAAAAGAATAATCATAGCACAAGAAAAGAGTTCTTAAAAATTAACAATAGTTATTGTTATTGATAGAAAGTCTAAATAAACAGAATCGAAGACTAAATTAGTATACATGCTTGAATTATATAATTCTCAAAAAATATAATGTAAAGGTATGGAAAAAATGGGGGGAAGATGAAATAAAAGACAGGATAGATTCAGAAAATTCAACAATTATTTAATAGCAGAAAGGCAGAGGAAAATATAAAAACATAATAAAAGAATATTTTTGAGCTAAAAAAATGAATATTTAGATGAGGAAACATATTAAGTCCCAGAACTGTATTTTTGTAAACATTGGTGACGATACTGACACTTGACTATTTAATAACCATTTTCCCTTCTTAACAACCTGGGTCCACTTATTTTCCAGAGTGGCCCTATGTTCAGCCAACAAGCTACATTTTCCAGGATTCCTGAAGCCATATGTGAAACAGTAGTGACCAATGACACAAAAGCAGGAATTATTAGATGGGACATCTACAACAAATTCTTTAAAAAGGTATGTTTTGCCCTCTGCCATCCCCTCTCCTTCCTACCTGGGATAAAGATGCAGTGCTGGAGCTGATACTAAGTAGATTAAACATGAAGACAAAATTCATAAGATAGTAAGAGCTGAGCAGATAAACGTAGAAGGAGCCTGAGTCAATGCTGGAATTATAAATTCACCCCACAAATCCTGAACAATCTATCTCTGGACTTATTATATGTAATAAAATTAAGTGTCCTTTGATTAAGCCACTGTGATGAGGTTCCTATTGCACATATTAAATGCAAATCCCTAGGTGGAGCGACAATTTTGAGAATGAAAACAGAGTGGTTAAACTAAATCACTCAATACAGGAGCTTATGTAACAAATTGAATACGGCTAAATAACAGAATAGTGAACAAAATAGTGATTTATTCAAAGATCTGTCTCAGAATTCATCAAGAAGGGATAAAAAGAAAGTATCAAAGGAAGAATTAAGAGCTATGAAAGCTAGAAATGTATGTCAGTAACCATGTGCTAGCAGTCCAAAAGGGAATGAGGGAAAAAAAAAAAAAAAGAGGAAATATTTAAAGGAATATTGACTAAGTTTTTCCCAGAAATATTTGAAATTTCAATTTTGAAAATTTCAAAAACTAAAGATTTAAAGATTAAATAACAAAAAGGATGGAGAAAACAGCTACAAATGCATAGATAACATAGGACAGATAAATGATAGATAATTATGCAATTTAAGAGCATCAGAGGAAGGGCGCCTGGGTGGCTCAGTTGGTTAAGCGACTGCCTTTGGCTCAGGTCATGATCCTGGAGTCCTGGGATCGAGTCCCACATCGGGCTCCTTGCTCAGCGAGGAGTCTGCTTCTCCCTCTGACCCTCCCCCCATCATGCTCTCTCTCTCTCTCATTCTCTCTCTCTCAAATAAATAAATAAAATCTTAAAAAAAAAAAAAAGAGCATCAGAGGCAAAATAAGTTCTAAAAATCTTAAAGCATATTGAAAGGGAAAGCATAGCGCCGAAAAGGAATATGAATTAGATCAACATCAGCATGCTCAAAACAACTTGATATACAAGAAAATAATGAATTATCATTGCAAGTCTCAAAGGAAAACAACTTTTCAGGTATGCAAGGTCTCAAAGATTTACCACATAAAGAACTTTTTAAAAATATTTTTAGAGAGAGAGTCACAACAAGAAGAAAAATAAGTCTTGGAAGATTCTATAAGATATATAGGAAGTGAGACCATATAACTGACTTATAACACATGTTGTTACTCAAATAAAGAAGAAACTAAAGACAAGAAATCAAAACAAACAAATGGATATAATCAATTCAGAATGAAAATCTAGTCTCTGTTGTGGCCTAATTAATACACAAGTTATATCAAACAACTATCTTAGTTATTGATGGATCAAGCAAGAAAAAGAAGGAAAATATTTTACATGATCTAATGGACATATACAGAACCCTACAGCTAACAATTAGACAATACACATTTTTTTGTCAAGTACACATGAAAATTTTATGTACATTAGCTACATTTTAAAGCAAAAAAAACAAGTTATGACCAATTTCAAAAAACTATCATACATTCCATGTTTCGGACCACAGGGCAATTAAGTTAGAAACTAATAGAATAGATAATATAAAAATAAATGTTTAGAAAATTTATATATCCTAAATATCTAATGAACCAAAAATGGAATTAAAACATATTTTAGAAATTATTGAGACCTGAATGATCTTAAAAATGACCATATTGACACTTGCATATTAAGCTAAACTATTTCTCACGTGGAAATTTAGAATCTTAAATTCATTCACCAGAAAAGAAGAAAAACTGAAAATGCATTAAACATCCAACATAGAAGTTAGAAAAATTACTATGAAGTAAACCCAAACCAAGAAATAGAAGGGAAATAAAATTGCTCAGGTATAAGAGTAATGAATTATAAAATAATGAGGCAATGGAGAATAAAACATGTCAAAAGCTGCCTCTTTAGGGTCTAATAGAATGAATAGAACACATGCTAAAACGATCAGAAGAAAAATAAAAATACTCATAGGTGCCATGGTTTCTCATAATTATTACAGGGTCATTTTTTAAAGCCTAACAATATGAAAACTGAGGGGCACAACAGAAAGGAATGTATCAGTTCCTTAAATAAAAGCAATTGTTTCCTAGAGCTTTGGTCTCCTTGTATAGAGAAAGGAGAAAGATGCACTATTGAACATTTTTGGAAAATAAAAGCCAAAATACGATTTTCAGATGACGTACTTCTTTACATCAAAAATTCAAGTTGCTCAGCTAAACAATTATATTTAATGTAAATTTAATAGATCATTTATGAAATAATATAAATAAGAGTTTTATCCATATACCAAAAAAGGGTCTTTTTAAAAATTTTTATTGTTATGTTAATCACATACATTGCATCATTAGTTTTTGATGTTTGATTCATTGTTTGTGCATAACACCCAGTGCTCCATGCAGAACGTGCCCTCTTTAATACCCATCACCAGGCTAACCCATCCTGCCATGCCCCTCCCCTCTAGAACCCTCAGTTTGTTTTTCAGAGTCCATCGTCTCTCATGGTTCGTCTCCCCCTCCGATTTCCCCCCCTTCATTCTTCCCCTCCTGCTATCTTCTTCTTTTTTTTTTTTTTCTTAACATATATTGCATTATTTGTTTCACAGGTGCAGATCTCAGATTCAACAGTCTTGCACAATTCACAGCACTCCTCATAGCACATACCCTCCCCAATGTCTATCACCCAGCTACCCCATCCCTCCCACCCCCACCCCCCCACTCCAGCAACCCTCAGCTTGTTTCCCGAGATTAAGAATTCCTGATATCAGTGAGGTCATATGATACATGTCTTTCTCCGTTTGACTTATTTCACTCAGCATAATACCCTCCAGTTTCATCCACGTCGTTGCAAATGGCAAGATCTCATTCCTTTTGATGGCTGCATAATATTCCAGTGTGTGTGTGTGTGTGTGTGTGTGTGTGTGTGTGCGTATACCACATCTTCTTTATCCATTCATCTGTCAATGGACATCTTGGCTCTTTCCACAGTTTGGCTATTGTGGACATTGCTGCTTTTTTTAATCCTACATAATATCTAGAAATAAATTTATAAGGTTAATATATACAACTCAGTTTGGGATTATATCATAATCATGCATAGAAAGGTTCATTAATGTAAATATGATCATTCTTTAATTTAATATATATAAATCTAATGCAGTTCTAATCAGTGTTCCAATTTAAATTCTGTAAAAGATGAGTAATATCTTTGTGTCTGGCTTCTTTCACTTAGCATAATAAACACTTTGTATGGTTTCTGGTGTTAAATGTGTTAGGTATGTTTCATGAGCCAGCATATGGTCAATTTTGGTGAATGTTCCATGTAAGCTTGAGAAAAATGTATATTCTGGGTGGAGTGTTCTATAAAAATGTCAATCAGATCAAGTTGATGGATAGTGCTATTCAAGTCATCTATAACCAGATCTAATTCCTGTTTGACCTACCAATTATTGACACATGGTTGCTGAGGTCTCTAACAATAATTGTGAATTTGACTATTTTTTCAGTTGTATGTCTGCTTCTCCCTCTCGCTCTGCCTATTTCTGTGTTGTCTCTCTCTCTCTGTCAAAAAACAAATAAGATCTTTAAAATAAATAAGTAAAGTTTATAACCTTCCAATTAAATTCCAGTCTTTTACAGAACCTGTATCTCAGTGATGGGAGCATCATAAGTGTTTCTTTACTGGTATAGCTCCCTGCCCCCGCCCCCTACTCCCTTCCTTGGCTGCAGGATTACCAACCTATTTCCATGAAGTACTGTCCCTTATTGGCTCTTTCCCCCCTTTGGTGAGATAGGAAAGCCAGAGGGGGGCTAGAATAGGGAGGGATTCCCTTTCTCCAGCTGGAATGATGTATCAGCATTGAATTTTGGCAGTCTTTTTAACTGGAGAGTTGAACTTTGTTATAAAGAAGACTATGGTTATTCTTCTCTTTCCCCTTCCAGAGCCATGAGCAGCTTTTTCTCGGATTCTCACAGAAAGATCCTGATAGGGCTCCTGGGAGGAAAGCTCAGGAAAGTATGTAGACCCTCCTAAGACATCAGCCCCCAAAAGAGTCATGCACATTAGTCCACACTTGGGTCTAGGAATTCCTCAAAGTTGTCATTTAAATGTTCCAACCAGTTTATGGCACCAGTAAGATCCTGACCCAGGTAAGTAGATCTTGGTTCCTCTGTCGTTCTCTCTCTCTGTTGTTCTCTCTCTCTGTTGTTCTGTCTCTCTCTCTCTCTCTTTCTCTATCTATCGCTTGCTCCAGCCTAGCTCTCTGGATGCATCTCTATCTACAGATTTCAGGCAGACTGCCCTGTGACCTCAGTTCTCACCTGGGTCTTGATTTTCAGTTTATCTACATTTTCCTTGTTGGTGGATTAAGAGTAATAACTTTCAAGCTCTTTATGTAAGGGCTAAAGCTAGGAGTCCCAATAGTGAGATTTTAATGATTTTGTTTTCATTTTTTATACTATTCTCTATTAGTTTTATAATAAATTTTAAAAATCATACTTGAAAATGAAATTGGTGCTTGAGGAGGTAAGCAACAGTTGTCTAGAAAATTTATGTACACACAAATCTTTGTTCTCTAACTATGCTGGAATGAGTAATGAGGTGCTTAAAGTATAAAGATTTCAAGCATATAGGAGATTACCTTATCCAAAATTATTCATCACCTGCACACTTAAAAAAAAGAGAGAGAGAGAGTCACTTCATTTGCAGAATGCTTCTTGGGTCTCTTGCTGTTTTTACTCCTGCAGTTAATAGAGTACACAAACAGGCCTAATTTACATCAGAGTTCATGGTATTTGAGTCTATCTACTCCAGGAGATAGTCTGAATTGAATAGAGCTCCGTACTTTGCACACAATAGGCATTTAACGTATATTTTTAAAACAGAATTGAAGCAACACAAGTAATATATTTTTTATATTATAAAAAATGTGAAAATAATTAGCACCTTTCTTTACCCCAAATTTCCTATGCTTCCTATGAAGGATAAGCTCTATGCGATTTGTTTGAGAGATTTAAAAGCTCTAAACGATTTAAAAGCTCATTAGCCTGATTTTCAGAAATACTGAAAGTTTGACCCCCATTTTGGTTTCACAGTGCTCAGTTCAGCAATGACTGTAGATCCCACCAGTTTGTCTTGGAAGAGCTGAAACTGATGAAAACTTTGTTCATATCACCTTTATTGTGATCTAACTTCTAATCATATTAAGCATTTGTGAAACTCTGAGATGGACGAAGTCGTCCTGGCCTGGCTGTGGTCCTTGTCACTAACCCAGAAAGCCTACGTGCCAAAGTCTCTGACTTCACTAAAGAATCACCATTATTCTTCTGGAGGCCTAAAGTCCCCCTCAGCCCCTCAGATGCTGTCATCTGCATCATGTGTCCACTGAGATACCAGCACAAGGACGCTTCAACATAGGAATTTTGGGGGGAAACAAACATTCAGTCTATAACATAGATGAAATCTTATTTCAAAATTCTCTTAGAAGTGGTATTTTATGTTCTGCCAATTTTTCTTTCCTATACATCTTTTCCTAAGAGCACATAAAATTAACAACTTCTAATACATGAAAAATTCAGTTCTTTATCCTTAACTCCTATACACAGACTATTATTTCTGTCTCAAAATAAGTCTGCATAACCACCTGCTTCTGAATCACCAAGGATGCTTGTTAAAAATGTAGATTTTCAGGGCGCCTGGGTGGCTCAGTCGTTAAGCGTCTGCCTTCGGCTCAGGTCATGATCCCAGGGTCCTGGGATCGAGCCCCGCATCGGGCTCCCTGCTCCGCGGGAAGCCTGCTTCTCCCTCTCCCACTCCCCCTTGCTTGTGTTCCCTCTCTCGCTGTGTCTCTCTCTGTCAAATAAATAAATAAAATCTTTAAAAAAAAAATGTAGATTTTCTGCCAAACTCTGACCCACTGGATCAGAATAGATGAGAATATATCACAACCCCCCCAAAAAAGCATTTTCACCTAATTCCCCCATTGATTCTTTCTTACACTAAATTTTATAAACCACAACTTAGGTTTTAGAAATAAATACAAGCAAAATGCTTTTTAGAAAATCATAACTTTTTTCAGTATTATATTTTTATATTTCTATTTTAATTTTTTTCTGTCCTTTCATATATTGATCTATCCTCACAAATTTCTAGCAGCCCTGAGCTCTGACTCCATTCATTTTAAATTCTGTATAAACTAAAGATGTTCTTACTGCTAAAGGCAGCATCCTCATGATGTGTCTCATTTTCCTTCAGTTCTTAATGACCTCTTTTCTCTCATTTTGTATTAAAGGTGACTTAAGTGGAGATTTTTTTCTCACTTCAAAATATATGTAGTGAGTACTTACTAGGGACTATGCCAGGCACAGTTTCTTTACATCATGGGAGTTTCTTGACGATAAATCTGAAGGTAGTTGTCATGCCTCATATTGGGTGGGGTTCTGAACAACTAAGGTCATCTCAAACAACTAGGAAAAAATAAACATCACTTTGAGACACCATTTTTGTGGATTTATATAGAACAGTCTACTTTGGGAGTGTTCTAGCAATTTATATGCTTTCATATGCCAGAGCAGTCACTCTAAGGTACAATGCCTCAGGTGCTAAAAGGCCAGTATTTTTTAAACAAATCTTCAGTATAACATTGTCCTGGTTCTATAAATGACCGACACTAGAATCGTGACTTTACGCTACTTCTAGTGATCTTCTAACCACAGTGGTGAAAATACTAAGATGCCTCTCAAGAGGATTCGAAATGGAGCCCACAATATAATTTAGATGTTTATCACCAAAGACAAACAAGTTATTATCTTGACATTTTTGCCAAAGTCTGGCTGTAGGCTCTGCAATAACAGCACTGAAAGCATATCCTCACTCTCTCTTCACGATCACAGACTTCCTCCAGGCTTCACTGGATCCCATTAAAATTGAGATGAATCAAAATATAAAGTTTAAGATTATATGAAAAAAGATCAGCCTTCATAAACCTATTCGGAATAGAACCGAATACCCACTACCATCTTCCCAAAGAACTGCACCCACCCTACATCTCAGAGTAAAACTGAGTACCTGGTAGTATTTGGAAGATCCTCAACTATACAGCATAGTATATACATTTTTTAACATTAATTAATTAATTATTCTTTCATCACATAGGTGTTTTATTGTCTCAAATCACCTCAAGGAAGGTGAGTATGGTACAATAAGGGGTTCCCCCTGCAGAGGTAGGGTTCAGTGATTCATCAGTCTTATATAATACCCAGTGATCATTACATCACATGCCTTCCTTAATGTCCGTCAGCCAGTATATACATTTTTATATTTGGGCTAGAGAGATAACTACCAAATTTAGATGGGATCAAGTTCCTGTTTCTAAACCTTATGCTTTCCAAAATAATTACCATCTTTTGTTTAGTAAAAGAAGCAAGAATCACAGAATCACAAAGATACAATAGATTTTTGAGGTGACATTACAGATTTTTCAAAATTTCTATAAAACTTGATAAAATTCCTAGGTATTTATCAAGTATCATTACTCTTTATGTGTCCTATAAAATTGTTGATTCTTTGAAAATTAGAAGGTTATTTCTCTCTGGTTATATTTTATTTTTCATATCAAAAATATACTTGCATTTTAATGTATTTCATGAACTATTTTCCCCAGAAGGACACATTTGATCCCAAATGCAATCATGTTACTGAAATACAGAGCACATCTTCAGAAAGTAAATGATAAAAGGAAGTAAACAGTGAAAGTGTTTCAACTTATGAATATGGAAATTTATTACATGTCTTATGTATATAGGGAGTCAAAACATAAAAAAAATAAGTTATATAATAATATCCATTACATTCATGCTGTACCTTGTTCACAATACTTTATCATCATTTAATTTTATAAGTGATGCTATTTAAAATACATCACTAGCCAAAAAAGTGTTTAATTCTATTCTTCACGACTAATTGCCTGTTAGATTTTATTAGATTATACAAATTACACTTTCCCTAATATAGCCACTTTAATTTTTTTAATTAAAAAACATTTCTTGGGTGCCTGGGTGGCTCAGATGGTTAAGCGTCTACCTTCGGCTCAGGTCATGATCCCAGGGTCTGGGGATCGAGTCCCGCAACTGGCTCCCTGCTCAGCGAGGGGGGGGGGGGGGGGCTCGCTTCTCTCTCTGCCTCTCTCTCTCTCTGTCTCTCATGAATAAATAAATACAATCTTTAAAAAAATTTTCTTAAAAAAATAAAAAATTTAAATCCATTTTGTTTCCCTACTACTAAGATATAGTGGATACTATTATATTGAGTTGTGGACCCAATACCCATTTTACCCCCTTCCTCTTGCCTAATCAAATTCTCAGAGCCACCCATCTCAACAAAGACATATAGCTCAGGGGAACATGATCCCATCTTAGGGATTCTATGTTGTCTAAGTTAATCATAATAATCCCATTCCCCTTGTTAGTGATTGGTTTAGAAACATGTGACCCAATGCTGGCTAATGAGGTATTTGGGCTAGTCTTCTGGGCGACTTCTAGGAAAGTGGTACAGTAAGAGGTAACTTCTTCTGGGCATTGGTGTAGCTGGATGAGAAATCTGGAACAGCAATCAGTATGTGAATCTTAGGATAGAGACATAACATGGAGTAGGGCTATCCAGGAGAATCTGGAAGCCACCTACCTCTGTACTTCAGCTTAAGACAGTATAAAACAGGTTTCTTTGTTACTTAAATGGAATGCAACTAAAACACCAATCCTCCTTAAAAACAGACAACAACTGTGCAATATCTGAAGACATCTAGATGAGATACCCTTGCTTTCAGAGATCAGGAACCATTACCTAAAACCAATTCTTTCTGGCCTCTAGCCCAATCTTGTCTAATGCTATTATTTTTTTTTTAGATTTTTAAATTTATTTTAGAGAGAGAGGGAGTGTGAACGAGTGGGGTGGGGGGGCAGGGAGGGGTAGAGGGAGAGGGAATCCTCAAGCAGACTCTCCACTGAGCGTGAAGCCCCACTCAGGGCTCAATCCCAGGATCCTGAGATCAGGACCTGAGCTGAAATCAAGAACCAGACGTTTAACAGACTAAGCCACTCAGGCCCCGGTCACTATCATTATTTTTGACAACCAGATGGAAAGAGACTAAAATTCTATTAGAGGCAATATTTGATTTTCAAAACATGTTTATTATGGAAGAAGCAAGCAAAAATAAAAACCCAGGAGGTAGCTGCTTTTTTTAAGCTAGGCATGAAAAAAAACACATTTTTAGACTTAAATATGAAAAGGAATGTCTAGTTCCTTGGGGAGTAAACACTCTTGGGCAGATTCCTTTTGTACTGTTTGCAGCTTATTGACACAAAGAATGCCTTAGTAGACTTACAATACTGTAAATTCAGTAATTTTTTAGAGAAGATATCATCACACTGATGTGTCAGAGTAAATGAAAGCACCTCAAAAAATACTGTTTTCTCTAGTAATCTTATAATCAAGATATTTTGCTTCCACAGACTGTGCTGATATTAAATGTTGCAATGTGGAGAGATGGAGCGAGGATGTTTGCTAAAAATAAGTTAAGATAATGGAAAGGCAAAATTAATAGTGGACAGGCTTAGCCTCCCCTTAAACTTTTGACAGAGAGAAGAAATATAATCACATTGTTCCATACCTTATTTCTCTGCCACTCCCTCTGCCATGTTCTGGTACTTAACTTTCACTTTTCAAATACTGATTTCAAAGCCAGCCCCATACTTACAAATACCATGAAGTAACACACTGGATTATTAAGAAAAGAAGAAGAAAATCAATAAGAGGAGGACAAAACAACAGAGAGCCATCAACAGAACAGAAATCTTTTGAAGAATTGCTGAAGGATAGAATCTGTAAAGAAACAAACACTTCAGAAAAGCATGATTAAAATGTCTAAAAGTATTTTATGAAAATAGGAGAGTATCAGGGGCTTCTGGTCTCAGAGAATAGAAAATGAACACAAGAAGAAGGAAGAGTTACTAAGATATCTATCATGGTGATTAATTTGGGAACTGCATTTGAAGTAGCCAGGCCAGGCAGCCGCTCAGCACCGAGTGCAAGGACAAGGACTTGTGCTTTGCTGCAGGCAGCACCAGGCTTTGTCCTTATGCTGGACCAGTGAGAGTGAGGATGGAGAGGCAAGGTCATGTCTGTGGTAACAACGGACCATAAAAAGGATGGGAAGTCCTCACACACTTTCATGAGCTGCTGGCCTGCCATTGACAATTGGCAGAGACACATTGCGGGAAACAGAACAAGGACCCCACTCTAGGATCTGGAAATCAAAATAGATAGGTAGATAACAGATCTTCCAAAACCATTACTTTGACATAGAAGGATCAAGCTAAACAAACAGAATCTTTATTCCCTAGAGAAGAAGAAATGCTATGGTGAAATCACAAAGCTTGAAAGATAAGAAGAGAGCCCAAAAGGTTTTTAGAGATTAAATAAAGAAAATCAAATTGGTATCAAACTTTTCCATTACCAACATGGGTGCTAGATCACAAGGGAGCAACAAAAACAAAAATGAAAAACCTCAAGTTCCAATCATATACCCAAGTTAATGTACAAATGGGAGGAAATAATAAGAACATTTAAGAAGATGCAGGACTTTTTGAAAAAACTACACAAAACAGGGACGGCTGGGTGGCTCAGTTGGTTAAGCATCTGCCTTCAGCTTAGGTCATGATCCTGGAGTCCTGGAATCGAGCCTCATGTTGGGCTCTCTGCTTTGCGGGGAGCCTGCTTCTCCCTCTGCCCCTCACCCTGCTCATGCTCTCTCTCTCTCTGATAAATAAATAAAATCTTTAAAAAAAAAAAAAGATTACACACAACATATAAAATATGGGTTCGGGTTAGATAAAAAATATAAAATACAAGAACTATTAGTGAAAAAAATAAATCATCTAATAAATTTATGTTTAAATGACCATTTATAAATAATGTGAAGAAGTAATAATTGGGAAGTAAAATTCCATGTCACCAAAATAATCTGTAAGGGAGATACGATGGAAAGAAAAGCAAATGTATAGGAAACCCTGGGGGGTCTCCCAAGTGCTCCCATCGCCTGACCCTGTGGAACTGCTACAGGCACTCACACATTGTCAAATCCAGATCAAATGTGTGATATCCTAGGAAAATTAAGATTACCAAAATTGCCTAAAGAAGAGAAAGAAAATATGAATAAGTACAATACATCGAGAGGCAACTGGAGAGTCGGGATAAAAATCTCTCCCTAAAAGATCAAGCTGAATCACTCATAGTGGTTGTGTTTAACATAAAGATGATTTTTGTTACACAAACCACTTCAGAGAATGAGGAATAAAAAGATGGAAAGCATTCCTGCACCATCTCTGAACCTCACTTCACCATGATTCCCAAAGAAGACAAGAATAGCACGTATATATCCTGCTTAGTTCTGAACACAAATATAAAAACTTAAACAAAATATTGGAAATCATACCAATGATTTTCCTAAGAATGTCAAGGCTTATTTAACATTAAAAAAAGTTAACAAACAGGGCGCCTGGGTGGCTCAGTTATTAAGCATCTGCCTTCAGCTCAGGTCACGATCCCAGAGTCCTGGGATCGAGCCCCACATAGGGTTCCCTGCTCAGCAGGGAGCCTGCTTCTCCATCTCCAGCTCCCCTTGCTTGTGTTCCCTCTCTTGCTGTGTCTCTCTTGTCAAGCACGTAAATAAAATCTTAAAAATAAAAAGTTAACAAATTACCTCATTGCATCGAGACGGTAAAAGAAAAAAAATCAACTCCATAGATGCAAAAAAGATATTTCTAACTAAATAACCAAGCTAAGATAGAAATAAATGGGAACATCCTTGAAGTTATTTAAGAAACATCTACCAAAAACTATGGTAAATATCAATCTTAACATTGGCATATTAGAGACATAACATTTAAAAAGAAAAAGTATAAGAGCATTGTGATTAAAAAGAAGAAAAATATCAGAATATATGTCCGGTACTATAACTATTCGATATTTGCACTCTACCTTTCATGTGCTGAATAAAGGAAAGAGAATAATATAAGGAGTATGGATAATGAAAAAACACTAAGGATCTTACTATTTTAGGTGCTATTAACTTCTGCTTTGAAAGTCAGAGAAAGGGATTGAACGTAGTTTAAGATAAAAGAGAGACTATATGATCGCGAACGGATACATGATTTACTATGTGGTTTTGTGCCAGTGGAATGCATTTTGAAAAAATAAAATATTAGACCTCTACTTCACAGCTGTTGTAACAAAAAATATCATAAAGTTTATGATAAGTGGCAAACTTTAAAAAAACATATTTGGAAACTAGTCAACACCAAGTCAATTTTTTAAAATAGAAAAAAATCTAGCAGAAGAAAATTGTTAGAGGATACAGATAGGCAATTCAAAGAGAAGAATTTAAAACATCCAACAAATATGCAACAGAATGGCAAATACACTTTTCTGCCTCAAAATTTTCAGAGAAACTCATTAAACTATGACAAAACAATAGGCTTCAAGGATCCCTCATTCTAAGCAGATTGCTATGAAGAGATGTGCACAGGCAGGAGCCAAAAATGTATTCCCCAGGTCTGTCCAGAGGTGAATTTGAAGATGCCTTGGCAAAAATTTCTCTGGAGAGAATGATTAGTACAACTTGAGTAGCTTTTCAGTGGGTTAAGAGAGGGTGCCTCTTCTTTACCTCAGATAGGGTGTGGGGCTTCCAGACCCAGCAGAAATGGATCACGGAAAGGAGAATCAGACCAGGATTGTCACAAAAGGAAACCTATAAGCTTTCACTTATGATACGTTAGCCTGAGGTAGACAATTGAACTCATCAAAAATAACTAGAAAAGCTGTATCAGATACAAAAATCACCTGATTAAGGGTATCAAGGAAATATAAAGGCAGCATAAATGTGAGGGGCTGAGATTCCAGATAGAAAGGCAATTCCCTGAGGCTGACCATACATCCCAAGATCATTTTCACCTGTAACAGCAGTGAAGGTAGAAAGACTAAGAAATGAAGAGAGAAAAGGAGAGGAGCAGCTCCTTTAGTGTAGAAAATCTTTGCAGAGCTTTTAGGAATATTAAAGAACAGGAGAAACAAAAAAAATGGAATTCAGAGATACCAATAAATCAGGATTTCATGTCCATGATTCAGGAGTGAAGCAAAGTACAGAGAAGGAATCTGAAAATCTGATCCTCTTTCTCCTCAAAGCATCATGATTCTTAGGCAGCTCAGGAGAGAGGGAGAGAAGCTGAAAAAGTAGCTGCTAAGAGGCTGAGAAGGTGAGTAGATTGATGGGCAGTCTTACCTGGTGGAAGAGAATAAAATTGAGTAAGGTCTCACTAGATGGAGAGACCCTTGTGAAAATTTCAGGTTTTCAGTTTGGATAACTTAAAGATGACCCTCTAAGAATAAAAACAATCTTGAAATATAAAACTTCTGACAGACATTGAGAACTAACTTCAAATATATTTAATCACTGCTGGTATTAATGAAATCCAATTGTGGTCTAACTACTTAGCAGATAATAAAGAAAATATTCTATAATGGAATAAAACATAATTTAGACCCTTTACAGTTAGTTTATAATTCTTAACATTCAGTCAAAAAACAGCAAGTATATCAAAAGACAACAGGAGACTAAACCAGAAAATAAAAAGAGATCTTCAAGGTGATTCAGATATTTCACTTATCAGATACAGTTATCATTTAAGAATGATTACTATGTTTAAGAAAAGAGATAGTAATACAGAGAATTTCTCAAAAGGAATGCAAACTATCAAAGAGAATTAAAGTTACATTAGAAGTGAGAAATACTTGACTGAAAATAAGAATGCAATTGATGGAATTAATTTATAGCTGCAAAGAAGATTTGTGCTCTGACGATAGACCAATGGAAGATAGCCAGACTGAAGTACAAAGAAGAGAAAATCTGGAATATAGAAAAGGGTTGAAGATCTAAAAGCTGCGTAAGACAAGATAAAGATCTTACATAGATACCACTTGAGTCTCAGAAAAATTCAAGAGAAAGAATGGCACAGAATTAATACTGGAAAATCTAAGAGTTGAGAATTTGCAGAACTGATGAAACATATCAAGCCACAAGATTAATGAAGTATCATTCACTCCAAAGAGGATGCAAACAAATAAAAATCTATATTAAGTATATCATCGTAAAACTACACAATACCAAGGAAAAATAGAAGAAAAACATTTTCCTTCAAAGGTGCAATTTTGCAACTAAAAGCTGACTTCTTAAAAGAAATGACAGATGGGCGCCTGGGTGGCTCAGTTGGTTAAGCAACTGCCTTCGGCTCAGGTCATGATCCCGGAGTCCCGGGATCGAGTCCTGCATCGGGCTCCCTGCTCGGCGGGGAGTCTGCTTCTCCCTCTGACCCTCCCCCACTCATGTACTCTGCCTCTCTCTCTCTCTCATTCTCGCTCTCTCAAAATAAATAAATAAATCTTAAAAAAAAAAAAGAAATGACAGACAATAGAAGACAATAAAATGATTTTGCTAAAGGCTAATTGGGAGCCAAATACCAAATAAAACATTCCCAGATCATAATGAGACATAAAGAAATTATCTTGCCAATCACACTTAAAAAGATGAAAGGACAAAGAGGATTTCTTCAGGCAGAAGGAATACAAATGCTTGGCAGAGCGTGGACATTCAGGAAAGAATGATGTGACTGTGTAATAAAAATGGTGACTATATGGGTAACTGAAGGTAAATCTGAATTCTAAAATAATAACATACTGAGAGATTTGAAGTAGAAATAAAATACATGAAACCAAAAACACAAAGGCAAGAGGGCTTGAATGGAATTAAAGTTTTTTGAGAATTAAGTGTCCTGCATTACTCAGAATGTTTAAGAGGTAGCAATTCATGAAGCAGGTGAAGAAGTTTGTGCCTGTTGTCATCTCAAAAGTAATCAATTAAAAAATAGTAGCAGAAGAATATGAAACTAACAACATGATAGAAGAGGAAAGTGGAATAACAAATATACTTGAGTAACTGAAAAGAGAGAAGAGACATAAAAGAGCTGGGAAAATTTTAAAGAAATCTTAAGATGATAAATTTAAACTCAATATGTGAACAATAAAATTACAAAATAAGTCTGGGGCCGCCTGGGTGGCTCAGTCGGTTGTGTATCTGCCTTCAGCTCAGGTCATGATCCCAGGGTCCTTGGATAGAGTCCCACATTCAGCTCCCCGCTCAGTGAGGAGTCTGCTTCTCCCTCTGTCCCCTGCCCCTGCTTGCGCGCGCTCTCTCTTGCAAAAATAAATAAATAAAATATTAGAAAAAACTAACAGTCTGAATAACTGAAAGGAATGGCAAGACTATTAAAAATATGACTATATGCCACTTTAGAAAGACAGGGGCACAGAGGTTGAAAGTTCAAGGGTAGGGCGCGTGGGTGGCTCAGTTGGTTAAGCGACTGCCTTCAGCTCAGGTCATGATCCCAGGGTCCTGGGATCGAGTCCCGCATCGGGCTCCTGGCTCAGCAGGAAGCCTGCTTCTCCCTCTCCCACTCCCCCTGCTTGTGTCCCCTCTCTCGCTGTGTCTCTCTGTGTCACATAAATAAATAAAATCTTTAAAAAAAAAAAAGAAAAAAAAGAAAGTTCAAGGGTAGAGAAAGGTGTGTGATGCAAACACTAATGGAAGGAGAGCTGCTGACCCCATACTAAATGAGAGGACTCTAAGATCAGAAGCATTATTAGAGATAAACAGGTAAAGCTATTTACAAACCAAGGCAATTATTACTTTGAGGACTGGCCATCACGGGGAAAGGGCACAAAGATGTCTTCTTGGTCAGCTGGCAAGGTTCTATTTGTTGATCCGAGTGGTGAAAATGCAGATATATTCACTCTGGGAAGAATCTTAAAGTTGTACATTTAATTATCTACTTTCCTGTATGGCCCATGTGCTTTAATAAAATGTTACTTTAAAAGGGGGTCCTTCTTCTCAAAAACAACCCGAGGATGAAAAAGGGAAGTGGGTGACTGAAACCCAGAGCATGGAGAACAGGTGTCCCTGGGATTCAGGAAGCTGGAGCAGGGCTCCCTCCCAGGGAAAAACCAAGGATAGGAAAAAAGCCCCCCACAGAAGGAAAAAAAAAACCAATGATGGTTTTATAGCCATCGCCAAGAGAACACTAACCAGAGGTTATAACTCTACCAGGATGATAGGACTGTGTCCTTCTTTCCTAATCCTTTTTCACACTATGTTCAACCTTCTAAGGGCTAGAAAAATTGATTGAAAATGAGAAAATGAGAAACACAGAAGAATGAAAAAGTGAGTTAACAAAATATGGCCCCTTAGCCACTAAAGATCTCC
The DNA here is from genome assembly GCF_029215605.1 of Mirounga angustirostris. NCBI lineage: Eukaryota > Metazoa > Chordata > Mammalia > Carnivora > Phocidae > Mirounga > Mirounga angustirostris. The sequence continues at coordinate 106,304,970 of NW_026991711.1, read as the reverse complement.
AGCTGAGAGAGGGGGAGAGTTTTATTTATTTATTTATTTTTAAAGATTTTATTTATTTATTCATGAGAGACAGAGAGAGAGAGAAAGAGAGAGAGGCAGAGGGAGAAGCAGGCTCCCAAGGAGCAGGAAGCCCGATGCAGGACTCGATCCCAGGACCCTGAGATCATGACCTGAGCCGAAGGCAGACGCTTAACCATCTGAGCCACCCAGGCGCCCAGGGGGAGAGTTTTAAAATGAATAACAGACATTGGTGTTGATCTTATACGACACGGAATTTCTGAAACTTGTGAGATGAGAAAGGTCTGAAGGAATAACTCAAAAAATCTATGACACCTACCCCAGTCATCCAGGGGCACAGAAGAATGATTCCAATGGGTGGTTTCACAGGTTTGGCGGTGGGAAAAAGACAGAAAATTGGTTCTGCATTGCATCATCTTAACTGAAGTTTGTCTGATAAATGTTTTATGTTTGAAAAAAAAAAATGAAGTTGTATATGAAGGAATCAGGGAAAGGTAAATTAATGCATTGACATCATTTTCCAGACTTCAGATTGGCAAAATTTAAAAGACTGATAAAATCCATTTTCGTAAGGAGGAAAGGAAATGAGAACTCTCCCACAATGTTGATAGGAATGTCAATTGGCAAAATATTTTTAGAAGGCAATTTGGCGTTTTTTAGACATTTTAAATGCAAACCATTTGACTCCATAATTTCAGTCCTAAGAATTTATCTTAAAAACTCTCATATGTGTGTAAAAAAATATTTACACAGGGCTATTTAAAAGTTGTACCCTGGAATCAATCTAAACTTTCATCCGTAATTATATAAATTAGAGTATATATATTTATGAAATATTATGAAGCCTTTAAACAGAATAAAGTATGCACAGAGATGATGCTAGAGAGAGATAGACAAAAGACAGACTCAAATTCAGAGATATAGATATAAAGGTAGAGATAAAAACAGAGATAAGTGAAAGTCTTCAAAACAAGTTTCATTAATTTATAAGCAAGATAAAAATACAAGTTTTGAACAATATAACAATGTACCATCCATGGGGCACCTGGGTGGCTCAGTCAGTTAAGTGTCTACCTTCGGCTCAGGTCATGATTTCAGGGTTCTGGGATCAAGCCCCGCATCAGGCTCCCTGCTAGGTGGGGAGTCTACTTGTCCCTCTCCCTCTGCCCCTCCCCACAACTCATGCTCTCTCACTCCCTCTCTTTCTCTCAAATAAATAAATAAAATCTTAAAAAAAAAAAAGAATGTACCATCCATGAAATCAGAGATAGCCTAAAAGAGAGTTTAGAACATGGTAGGCAGTCTCTAAATATTTGTTGAATGAATAATAATGTCCTATTTATGTAAAAACTTAAAAACAGAGGGGTATTTAAATATTTCTCTTTATACAGTTCTATGTTATGTAAACTTTTGAAATAAAATGTTTAATCACATAGTACTTAAAATAAAATAAAATGTTCAAATTAAAAAGTATATGCCACATATGCTAGTTCTGACATTTCTCTAGTTTACTGACCTTGGACAAGTGTACTAATCTACTAATTTACTAACATCACTGGACATTTTTAAAACAAAGATAATAAAATACAACTAATGGGATTTTGTGAGAATAAACAACATGTGAATAACAATTAACCAACTGTTTGATGCATTGTACATAGTCACTAAATGGTATCAGGATCACTCTCCTCACCTTCAATGTAACCTACTGTCCTATCCTGACCTTTTTTTAATCTAAGTTTCTCAAAGGTGGACCCCAGCCAGGTCTGACATAACCAGCTATTCCATCACTTTAAAATACCTTCTTATTCATTAGAGCTATTTATTAAAAGTTTGTTTTATACAGAAAACAAAAACAAACAAAAAAAATAGATGCTTATCACTTACCTCAAGTTATACAACAAAATATAGTGGGATCAAAGGCTAAGTGTAAATATTTTAATGATAAAAATAAAAAAAAATACAAGCAATATTAATCTGAACTCTAGATCTGCAGACTTTTTTTTTAAGTTAACCACAATTAGATCAATAACAAAGCAAACAGTTAATAGATTTGACTGTACAAAAATGGAAAACAGGGTCACCTGGGTGGTTCAATCATTAAGCGTCTGCCTTCTGTTTAGATCATGATCTCAGGGTCCTGGGATTGAGCCCCTGTTGTCTAGCTCCCTGCTCAGCAAGGAGTCTGCTTCTCCCCCTGCCCCTCCCCCCTGCTCATTCTCTCAGGGTCTCTCAAATAAATAAATAAATAAATAAAATCTTTTTTTTTTTTAAATGGGAAACCGTATTCTGCCATAAACAAAATTCAAAGCAAACATAAGGCCTAAAAATTTTTCAACAAAGATAGCAATCACATATATAAAATGGTCTATTATATCTACTATAAAACAAAGAACCTTCTAAAGATACTTATACAAAAGACAATATAATTCATTTCCCCCAAATTGAGTGATACTTAATTTTTTTAAAAAGCATTAACTGCTTTTTTATTGAAATAATTTCATCTACCATATTTTCCCAGTGAAATTAGCCAATATATTAAAACAAAAATCCTTAATGTGCCCTCAGTAACTGTTGGTATTTTGTTACAAACCTTCTGATAAAAATTTGGCAATGTCATCAAGATCATTACAAATAGCTGTAATGTGTCCTTTTATCATTTCACCTTTAGGAATTTATTCTAAAAAGATGTGGGGAGGGCGCCTGGGTGGCTCAGTTGGTTAAGCGACTGCCTTCAGCTCAGGTCATGATCCCAGGGTCCTGGGATCGAGTCCCGCATCGGGCTCCCTGCTCTGCAGGGAGCCTGCTTCTCCCTCTCCCACTCCCCCTGCTTGTGTTTCCTCTCTCACTGTGTCTCTCTCTGTCAAATAAATAAATAAAAATCTTAAAAATAAATAAATAAATAAAAAGATGTGGGGAAATATGACATTACTTTAAGAAAATAAAAAGGCTGTAAAATTGTATAGTATAACTGACATATTTATTACAAATGCAGATATCTATTACATATGTATAATAGGAGATTAGAAAGAAGTCAGTCAAAGTATTTATCACTGAGTTGGAACTAAGACTCATTGACTGATGTGGGGAAGCTGTATTCCAGAATGAGAAAGCATGACTTTTGGAGGTAGATTCATGGGCTTTGAATCACAGTTCTGACTCCTTGAGTAAGTTACTTAATATTTCTGAATATCAATCTCATCATCTGTTCAAAAAAAGTACATATATACATAATTTGTAATTTTTAGACCATTTGTGAACTAAAATATGTAAAAGAATCTATCTAATTCCTGGCACATGGAAAAAAACTGAATATTAAAACCTTTATCTTTCTTTATATATTTTTTTAATTTTATATATATATTTTTAAAGATTTTATTTATTTATTTGAGAGAGAGAGAATGAGAGAGAGCACATGAGAGGGGGGAGGGTCAGAGGGAGAAGCAGACTCCCTGCCGAGCAGGGAGCCCGATGCGGGACTCGATCCTGGGACTCCAGGATCATGACCTGAGCCGAAGGCAGTCGCTTAACCAACTGAGCCACCCAGGAGCCCTAATTTTATATTTTTTAATTTTCCAAGTTTCCTACCAGTGAGCTTATAATTCTCTTTTGGAATTAGAAAATTTTCTGAAAGCTAATTATCCTTTTCCCCTCTGCTTTCCATTGCCCCTAACCTAAAACAAAGTAAAATGCCTATTCCTTGATTCCATTAATATTAGTTAACAGCCCAGTAAGGGAAAAAAAACACATAAGTCAACTTAATATTAATGCTTATATGTCGGCTATATCTATTAACTCTGGAAATATACAGTTTAAAAGACTTTGCTTATAAATGTTTGCACTGCAAGCCTCGAAGAATGAACACTGACTTTATTTTACCTCCCCACACATAGCACGGAACCAACACATAGATATTCATTAAAATCTATGAAACTAAATAGGTCTGTAGATAAGAAATTCCAGGCATTTATAGTAGCAGGTAATGGAAAATATTCCAAGGGCAAAGGTCCTTCTGGTATGCTATATTTTATTTTGTTTTTTATTATTATTTTTTTAGATTTTATGTATTTATTTGAGAGAGAGCGAGCACAAGCAGGAGGAGTGGCAGGCAGAAGGAGAAGCTGGCTCCCCACTGAGTGAAAAGCCCAACGTGGGACTCGATCCCAAGACCTGAGTATCATGGCCTGAGCCAAAGGCAGATGCTTAACTGACTGAGCACCCAGGCATCCCTGGTAGGCTATATTTTCAATCAATCAGGAAGCCACTTACTTAGTCAACTGTGTCAGTCAGGACCCAATCAGGAGACCAAACAACAACAACAAACACAAACACACAGTAATTTAATAAGAAGAAGTTTAATGCAAGCATTAAAAACTTTAAAAAAAAGAATGGCACAACAAAGGATTTCTCTAGTAACAAACAAGGAACTCTAAAAAACACAAGAATAACATATATAAAGAGAATATTCAAGGAAGGGGCAGACACATCCCCACCAACATTGTAAGGGCTTGAGATACGGGTTGTAAAGTTCACTAAGTTAACACATTCTCAGAACTTGAAATGCCAGGAAAAGTCCATCATAGGGAAAGATGGTACCTCAGAACTTGGGGCAAGGGTGTCCAAGGGAGTGACAGGAGAATCCTCTCACTGCTAGACATGGATGGGCACAATGCTCAGGAGGACTGAGATCCTCAAGAAACCACCTGTGGTATAAGAGCTGATGCTGTTGGATCAACCCACAGCTCAAGAACCTGGTGATAGAAAAGTGGTGCACGCTTCAGGAGCCTGCCAAGAGAAGCACATCAGAGCCCTCTTCTGCTCCAGTGTCCCTCCACCGACATGCCCTCGCATGGTAGCTAGCAAAAGAAAAATATTTACAGGGCCCATCCTCATAATCACAGAGTAAAGAATGAAGGCGAATCTGTAACTGACAGACAATAAATTGGTAACTGGAACAGCTCACAATTTGGCTACTCAGCTTTCATATTCACATTTCTACACATATTTGTGCTTCTTTGCAATAACAAAACACCTCTATATTTTCTAACAAGATAAAGCTGTTCTTTTTACAAGAAGCCCTCACTTGCTCCCCCAAATGAGAAGAAGGACAGTTTCAATAATCATTATATCCATTACAGTCTTTAATAAATACTTCCCAAATTCTATCACAGTTCCAGGAAATATTCTATTGCCTAAGACTAAATTTTAACGTTAACGTCCAACAACTTGTATATAAAATAAAAATTGAAAAGAGGTAAGAAAAGAACATTATTAGCATATACCAATGAACGCACATATATAAAACAAGCAGAAATATTTATACAAAGCTGATATATTCCTCCTCTCTATAATTGCTTGCAAGAATATAATTCATATATATTGCTTCTTTCTTCCACTACTAATTTTATATTTCCCCTTCCCTCAGCCAGAACTTCAGTTGGTCAAGGTTCTTTACCTTGGGCAGTGATAGAAATCCTTTTTTCCTGAAAGGTCTGATCTCCCAGTCATGCTGCCTTTGTTGGGGGGTGGTTACTGCAATTTCTCATTAATCTTTACTTTGCGGCATGGAAGTACTAAGAAACACCTTGAAAGATCCTTAGAATAGCCTCTGGATTTCAGTTAGTCTTGTTTATCCCCTTTGTGTAACAAAAGCACAATTTCTCTTTGGTAATTGGGATAAATCAATTAGAACATCCCTTTTTTCTACCTGTTGGCTCTGTGGCATAAAAAGCCCAAATTGGCCAGGTAGCAGTCTCATTTTCTAATTCAATAGAAACAACATTATGGCCCATAGTTGAAGCAAGCACAATTTAAAGACTAAGATTTCCAAGGTGGCAGAGTTCAAGATTGTTGGATCAGGAAGCAAATATTCTGCAGGGGGATTACTGTGAGAAAGTGTGAGAAAAAACACTCTCATATATAGTGAGAAAAAACACTCTTATTTTCATCCCTTGATTCCCAGATCCAAGTCTTCTGGCTATGGCAGACACAGCATCATATAAAGGTCTCTGTTTCCATATGTCAGAACCTTATCCCCCCAAGGTGTTGTCACCCAATTGGCACTGGAACTGAGTCTTCAGTAAGCCATTCCACATATTTATTAATCCTGCAATTTCTGGTTGATGAAGTATGTGGAAAGACTAGTTAATTCCATGGGCATAAGCTATTGCTATACTTCTTTTGATGTGAAATCAGCTCTTTGATCAGAAGAAATGCTATAGAATGGCATGATAGTGGGTAGGTATTCTCTGGCTCTGCAGATGGTGGTGCTCTCAAAAGCACCAGGAGAGGAAAAATCCATATCCAGAGTATGAATCTATTATAGGCAGATCAAGTCTCCACTTCCCCCATGATGATCTCCCAACATAATCAATCTGACTGGCCGGTCCCCTTGAAGAATGTACCATACTGGGGACCAAATGTTTATTTCTACTATTGATACATTATGTACTAAGCAGTACATTAGTCAGGTCGTCACTGGTAAGAAAAATTCCATGCTGTTAAGTCATGTGTAGTCTGTCCCCATCACCATGATAACTTTATTCATGGGTTAGTTGATCAAACACTAGAGAATGTAGTGGAAAAGGTTATCCACAGAATGTATCACTCTGTCCACTTGATTATTAAGATTCTCCTCCGTGGTGGATAAACTTTGATCAGTATTCACATAAATTTCACAAATACCTTCTCATTGTATTCCCACTCTGAGAGGTTCATCCTTCTCTTCCACAGAATTCCTTATTGCCAATTATCAAATCCTGTTTCTTTCAAGTTCCTTGACCATCCAGCCAAACCATTAGTAATTATTCATAAATAAGTGAAAATTCTTACCTCTAGCTATCCTTCATTACAGGCATAGTGGGCAACCATATGTATTGCTTGAGGGCTTTTACAGTGGGAGGAGTTTCTTTCACTATTGGCATTCAGAGAGCACTCCAAAGAGGGGCCGTAGTACTGTAGCTGCCCACTTCTGAGTGGGACCAGCATATGAAATGACTCATATCTTCAGAACTTGTCTTAATTCAACCTCTTATAGATCACTTTCATTTAATGACATATTCTGGCTGAGCATGCCCAATTTTATGGCCAAGTATATCAGAAAACACCAGCTCATGACAGCACATGGTCACCTGTTGTCCCATGGTTAGGAATTCAATCTCTATGAAGGCCCAGTAGCAATCCAGTAGCTCTTTCTCAAAACAACTGCAGGAGATGGTACAGATTCTCTCCAAAATCTTAGAGCTCTGAGCTATGATTCTCCTATTAGTGCTTTCCAGAGATTCCATATAGCATTTCCATTTGCTATAAACATGAAAAATATCAATAGATCTGATGGACCATAAGGAAGGCCCAAGTGATAATGTGGCCTTTACTATTGCCTGGACTTGCTGCAGAGAAACTCTGTTTTTTTTTTTTTTTTTTTTAAACTTGAGCTTAAAGTTAAAAGACTAGATCTTGTTATTTTACTTTTTATTTTATTTTATTTTATTTTATTTTATTTTATTTTATTTTATTTTATCTTTGTGGATACTCAAGGATACGCAAAAGGATTCATCTTATACCACAATTCTTACAGAGATTATCACTGCAGTAAGGTCATAATTGGCACATTGCCCCTAAACAAAACAAAACAAAAACATTTTAGAATCTCTATTTTCTCCCAATAGGTAAATCTCCACTGTTAAACCTCAAAGCATTCTTTCAAAGTCAATCCTTGATTTAACCCAGCTTTGTTTTTGATAAGGCTTAAATCAATTTAGAATGATCAGGGTGCCCTTGGCACTTTCATGTGGATTAAATATCAGTTAGGCCCATTAGTTATGATTTTATAACAGCCCCTATCCCACTTTTAGATCATAGGTTTGTTAGAACATGGATCCCAATGGCTATTGTAGTATTTGTACTTCAAAAGCACCAGAGACCTGGAAGCCCAGGTGTGTTTTCAAAATGTCGGGAAAGTATTTGTGATCAAATTCTGAATAGAAAAGAGAAAATTATTTATTAAAATACCTCTAGTGCCCTTCCTCTGTTCTTGGGAAGCATTTTATCATTCAGTGAATGTGTAGATATTTCTCTCTATTCCTAACCATTTAATAAGGGAGGGTGATTGGCTTTACTCTGGACTAACATAATCCACAAAGAGAATATTTCTTTTCCTTCCTTTACTCTTTAGATGAAAACAAAAATACTTCTATTTGACAGAGATAAATTGGGGCAGAGGATGAAGGTGAGACATTGTTACCAGTTTGAGGACAGATGTATCCATTTTCACTCATCTTCTCACTGAAGCAACGACCTACAGGAAGAAAATGATTATAACTTTATCTGGGCCACTGAGGAAATAGAATCATTAATAATTGGCAGTGTATCAGGAGGCTCAGCTCTAAACCTGACTGCTGGGAAGTACCACAGGAAAAGGAAAACTATTGGAATTAAGAGAAGCATCTTCTCTTCATCTGTTTTCATGATATTTTAAAATATCTTACAACAACAAAAACCTTCATAAATTTTATCCCCTCTAAAATAACATGGTCCTATGCCAACACAAGTATTCATGAAATGTTTCTCTTTACCCCAGTAACATTTCCTTTGAGGGTATAGATTAAAAAAAAAACCTTCAAAAATGTTTGAACTCTCTTACCTCTCTACATCCAAAGCAAGAGACTGTGAGTAAGCTATGCTATCATTAACCCTGAGCCAAAAGAAACTTCAAAAGCAAACCTACCCAAGTGACATCTCAACAGCTTCTAGTTGGAATAGCTGTGTAATTCAGAATCACACCAGGAAGGTATAGCTTAATAATGATAAAGGCAAGTCAGTCATGAAAATTTAAACATGATCATCTTTTATGATTATTCTTTAGAAAGCAATTGTAAAACTCATTACTTAATAAAGTTTACATTTAAATTCATTTTTTCTCCAAAAGGTGAGAAAATTATTGTATCCAGGCATTATTTATTAAATGTTGCAAATGAGCTGAGTTGAATACAACCACTGTTAGAAAAAAAATAAAAAATTTCAACAATTGAAGATGACACAAACAAATGGAAAGATATTCCATGTTCATGGATTGGAAGAAGAAACATTGTTAAAATGTCTACCCAAAGCAATCTACAGATTTAATGTAATCCCTATCAAAATACCAATAGCATTTTTCACAGAACTAGAACAAATAATCCTAAAATTTGTATGGAACCACAAAAGACCCAGCATAGCCAAAACAATCATGAAAAAAATAAACAAAGCTGGAGGAATCACAATTCCAGATTTCAAGTTATATTTTAAAAGCTGTATGAATCAAAACAGTATGGCACTGGCACAAAAATGGACACATAGATCAATGGAACAAGAGAGAAAGCCCAGAAACAAGCCCATGATTATATGGTCAATTAATCTTTGACAAAAGAGGCAAGACTATCCATTGGGAAAAAGACAGTCTCTTCAACAAATGGTGTTGGGAAAACTGGACAGCTACATGCAAAAGAATGAAACTGCACTGCACTATTTTCTTACACCATATACAAAAATAAACCCAAAATGGATTAAAGACATAAATGTGAAACCTAAAACCATAAAAATCCTAGAAAAGATTACAGGCAGTAATTTCTCTGACATCTGCCATAGCAACATTTTTCTAGATATGTCTCCTGAGGCAAGGGAAATAAAAGCAAAAATAAACTATTTGGATTACATCAAAACAAAAAACTTTTGCACAGTGAAGGAAACAATCAAAACTAAAAGGGAACCTACTAAATGGGAAAATATATTTGCAAATGACATATCCGATAAAGGGTTAGTATCCAAAATATATGGGTGCACATATATGGATATACACACATATGGATATAAAATGCAACACCCAAAAAAACACAAATAATCTGATTAAAATGGGAAAAAGACCATTTATATATACCATATATATAATATCCTATTAAATATATATATTTATATATAATGGAATATTATTCAGTCATAAAAAATGAAATTGTCATTTGCAACAGCGTGGGTGGATCTAGAGAGTATTATGCTAAGCGAAAGAAGTCAGTCAGAGAAAGACAAATACCATATGATTTCACTCATATATGGAATTTAAGAAACAAAATAAAGAGAAAAAAGAGAGAGAGACAAACCAAAAAACAGACTCTTAACTATAGAGAAAAACTGATGGTTAGCAGAGGGAGGTAGATGGGGAGATGGACGACATGGGTGATGGGGATTAAATAATACACTTACTATGATGAGCACGGAGTAATGTGTAGAATTGTTAAATCACTATATTATATACCTGAAATTAATATAACACTGTATGCTAACTATACTGGAATCAAAAGAAAAAAATTAAAAAAAAAAGTAGAAGCAACCCAAATGTCCATCAACAGAATATCATTCAGCAATAAAAAAGAGTGAAGTATGATATATGTTATAATATGGATGAGCCCTGAAAATTTTCACTAAGTGAAAGATGTCAAAAGACCACATATTATATGGTTTTATTTCATTTATATGAAATGTCCACAGCAGACAAATCCCTAGAGACAGAAAATAGATTAGTATTTATTTGCCTAGGTCTAGTGGTGAGTTGAGAGGAAATGAAAAATGATTATTGACAAATACAGGGTTTCTTTTGGGGGTGATGAAAGTGTTCTAAATTTGATTGTGGTGATGGTCATACAACCATGTGACTATAATAAAACACGTTGCATTGTATACTTTAAATAGGTGAATTGTATGGTGTATGAATTATATCTCAATAAAGCTGTTATTAAAGAGATGGGGGGCAGGGAGAGAGAGACTTATCAACCAATTGCAATGTATAGACCTTCTTTAGATCCTGATTTGAACAAAGTATAAGTGAGGGAAATTTGACTCTACTATATGAAAATATTAAAGAATGACTATTAAATTTTTGGAGTGGAAAAAAAATACCTACAAAAACCATCACTTTCCCTATAATTAATTGAAACTCCATGAGACAGCTTCCAGACCCCTAACAGCTGAGTCCTGCGTCTCTCTGTAGCCACGTCCCATTACTGTATACTCCTAAGCCTTCCTTATCAGCCTCCCCCCTAAACCTTATTTCAGCCACAGTGATCTTTTTAGAAATTCTTTGCAAGTGTCATGCTATTTTAATTCCTGAAATCAATAGATCTACCAACTAGGCCAACGAGTGATTATATCCAAGAAGACTAAGGACCCTAGGTCACACTGGTGGATAGGGACAGAATTGAAACAAGCACCAGGGTACTTAATCCCAGTACAACTCCATTTCCATTGTCTGCTTTAACTAAATACCACATAATTTAGAGAAGTATTAACTTGAAATTTAGTACCATGAATTTTCTCAAAAAATGTGATCACTTTGCAGATTTATTTGAAATCATTTACTTTCAGGTATCATCAGTCTGATGTAAGATGAATATGTAAAAAACTAGAGTCAGACAGAATTGAGGAAAAAAAAAGAAAAGTTTAGACAACCGCCCATGGAAAAATGAATATAACTAAAGGTCAAGTAAAGTCTCAGTTTGTTCACATAGGCTCTAATCTAATTTAGAAGCAGAATCTCACATCTGAGGAAATGAGAGCAGAAAGCATAAGATATACGTTTGTTTTGTTTGTAAGAGGGTTTGGGGGGAAAGGAAATATTGTGGTAGAATTGGATTTACCTTAATTTGATTTTGTCAAGATAATAAAAAATAGAACAAATCACCTTTATAACTCAGAGTTTAAATTACATGCTGAGTGTGGACATGTTTGCCCTTAATAATTCGTGTTAATCTCCACAGTGGCCCATCCTATTTCTGAATATCACACAAAAGCCCTCAGCTTACCTAGTTCTCAATGCCAGCCACATAGACTTCTTGTCTGACTGGCATGGCATATTCCCTCCCTCCAGAAGATCAACAATTTCAAAAATCATCCTTAATGGTGTATCTATCAATATGTCCTTTGTTCTCTTTCTTCTTCTTTTTTTTTTTTTAAGATTTTATTTATTTATTTGAGAGAGAGAGAATGAGAGACAGAGAGCATGAGAGGGAGGAGGGTCAGAGGGAGAAGCAGACTCCCTGCCGAGCAGGGAGCCTGATGCGAGACTCGATCCTGGGACTCCAGGATCATGACCTGAGCCGAAGGCAGTCGCTTAACCAACTGAGCCACCCAGGTGCCCCTGTTCTCTTTCTTCTTAATGCTTCTATATTTTTCTTTCCTTTCTTATTATACATATAAAAGTCATTTCCAGGGATGATGTCTGAAATGACAGAGTAGGGAATTTTAAAACTCCTTCCCTCCACCAAAGCAATGAGTAAACTGGCAAAAACTGTCGAAATCAAATGTTTTGGGATCCTGAAACCTAACAAAAACTTGAACCAAAAAAGTGCTTAATGAAGAAAGAAGCCACTGAAATTATGTGAGAAAGCATTTAAACTTACCTACTTACCTTTCCTCACTCACTAGCTGGTTGGTGGGAATGAAGTGGCAACCCACACTTCTCATACAGCTTGTTAATGCCAGAGGGAACAATATAGAACTTGTTCTCAAAGAATTATTATTGTCTATTTTGACTGTGTGATGACTCCCTGAGGGCTCAGCTCGGAAATATTCCTTTGTCTTACCCACCTCAGAGCTTGCTCAGAGATAAAAGGTACTCGTGGAAGGGGTTTATTGAAAGCATGAAAAGGCAAATATACTAACTCCGAAGATCCATAGAATAAGGGAGAAAAGTCACAGCAAGGAGTAAATAAACCAAAAATAATGGGAAAGAAAAGGTTGGGAAAGAGGATGAAGAATAAGGGAATAGATCTTCAAAAGATTATTGCCTACACTGGAGAATCTGGAAAGCCATACACATGTCCAGGACAGACACATGCTCAAAAGAGACCTGAGAAGACACTAGGTTTTTACCTTTGATGGACATTTAGGCACCATTTAAGTAGGAAGTGAAAGCTAAGGCGGAGATGTAAACAGCTTGCATAAGCAATGAAGGAATGCCCTATGCAGAGCCAATCTACAGACACAGAAGAGTTATTGTAGTTGTGGTTGTTGTTGTTGTTGTAGTTGCTGTTGTTGTTTGAGCCAGGCTTTTACAGAAACTCTCTGCATAACTAGCTAACTGCTAAGCTAATAGAAAAGAAACTTGAGTGGCTACACATTATAAAGAATGCAGTCTTTACAAACAGTTTAGAAAAGTTACTATGTAAACAAACTACAAGCCATAACAACAGGCTCTTGGGGAAGGGGGGAATTGAGTTCTAAAGTTACCACACTAATATATTCAAAATCACCAATTCTCAAAAAGGAAACAAACAAACATGCGATGAAACAAGAAAGGATGGCCCCTGCATGCACATGCACACACATATAAATTAATTAACAGAAACTTTTGAACGGAGCCCAGACACTGGATGTACTAGACAAAGACTGTAAATCGACTTCTTAAATATGTTCAGAGAAGTAGAGAAAATCACGAACAAAGAATAAAGGAAACAAGGAGAACAATGTCTCACCAAATAGAAAATATCAGTAAAGAGATAAAAAATATAAAAAGGAACCAAATAGAAATTCTGGAGCTAGAAAGTATAATAACTGATACAAAAAAAATTGCTACGCAAGTTCAATATCAGATTGGAGCAGGCAGAAGAAAGAATCAATGACTAAAAACAGATCAATTTAAATTATCCAGTTGGAGGAGTGGACAGAAAATTGAATAATAAAAATGATCAGAGCCTGAGAAAAACCAACACATACATAATGGGAGACTGGAAAGAAAGGAGAGACAGGAACTGGAAGCTATGAAGAAATAAAGATCTCTGGTAAAGGTAAATACTTAAATAAATATCAAAACCACATTGTTGTATTTTTCGTTGGTAACTCCACTTTTTATTTCCTACACGATTTTAAAGAATATGCCAAAAATAATTATGAATCTAGGGGCACTTGCTTGGCTCAGTCCATTAAGTGCCCAACTCTTGATTGCCACTCAGGTCATGATCTCAGGGTTATGAGGTCAAGCTCTGTGTGGGGCTCCATGCTGGGCATGGAGCCTGCTTAGGCTTCTCTCTCTCTCTCTCTCTCCCTCTCTCTCTGCTCCTCCCCACCTCTCTCTCTTTCTAAAATAAATAAATAAATCTAAAAAAGTAATTATTATAAATCTATATTATTGGGAAAACAATATATAATGATGTAATTTGTAACAATAATAATTTAAAGGGGAAGACAGTTTTTGCATGCTATTGAAATAAAGTTTTTATCAATTCAAATTAAATTGCTATAAATTTAAGATGTTAAATGCGATCCCATGGTTACCACAAAAATACACAAAAAGAAATGAAAAGGAAATCAAATAATTCACTAAAAACAAAACAATCACACACATACACCTCAACACAAAATAAGGCAGTAATGGAGGAAATGAGTTGAAAAGCTATAAAACGTAGAGAAAACAGAAAAACAACGAAAGTGCTTCCTTATCAGTCATACTTTAAATGTAAATGGATTAAACTATCTTATCAAAATATATAGATTGGCAGAATGCATTAAGAGAAAAAATGTAATTCAACTCTTGCTGCCTACAAGAGACTCACTTGAAATATAAAGAGAAAAATAGGGAAAAGATGTAAAAAGATATTCCATGCAAATAGTAAGCAAAAGAGAACTGAGCTGGCTATACCAAGATCAGACAAAATAGATGTTATGTCAAAAACTGTTACAAGGGACAAAGATATTGATATTTTTTTTTTTAAAGATTTTATTTATTTATTTGACAGAGAGAGAGAGAGATAGCGAGAGAGGGAACACAAGCAGGGGGAGTGGGAGAGGGAGAAGCAGGCTTCCCGCAGAGCAGGGAGCCCGATGCAGGGCTTGATCCCAGGACCCTGGGATCATGACCTGAGCCGAAGGCAGACACTTAACGACTGAGCCACCCAGGTGCCCCAAGATATTGGTACTTAAATTAAAGTCGGTCCACCAAAATGCCCTAGCAATTATAAGCATGAATATGTTAATAAAGAAGATACAATTATACATGCTCCTAACAACAGAGCCCCAATATATATGAAGATAAAATTGACAGAATCAAAGAGAGAAATAAGCAGTTCTACACTAATAGTTGGTACTTTAATACACCATTATCAGTAATGGATAGTATAATGTTACAGAGTATTAATAAAGAAATAGAGGGCTTGAACAACAAGAGTAACCATTTAGACCTCACAGATACATATACAAGAGAATACACATTCTTCTCAAATGCACATGGAACTTTCACCAGGAGAGACCATATGTTTATTCACAAAACAATCTTAAAAAATTTTAACATGTGAGATCATACAAATTATCTTCTCCAACTACAGTGGAATGAAGCCAAACATCAATAATAAAAGGAAAACCAGAAAATTCACAAATATATGGAAATTAAACAATATACTTTAAACAATAAATGGGTCAAAGAAGAAGTCACAAGGGAAATAGAGAATACATAGAGATAAGTGAAAATGAAAACACAACATACCAAAGCTCCTGTCACCAGAGAGAAAAAGCCAGAGGCATCTTATAAAGTGTATTTGCCATTTGAGGTGGAAATCTGCTATTTTGTCTACATAGTACTCATCCCCACTTCTGGGAATGCCATCCTTCACATAAATATCCTTCACCTCTTATCAGTCCTTGAGACTCAGAAAATGTCAGTCTGATGCCAGCCACAGGAGTGGGTGCATGGCAGAGACCTGCCAAAGATCTCTGCACAAAGATGTGACTCCAAATGGAAACACATAACATAAGATGAAACAAAAATATTTGAATTAGTACTGAAAGAAGTTAGTATTTTACCAGGTAAAAATCTCAATCCAGGTAAAGGGGAAAAAAAAAAAAAAAGTATAACCAAAGGCTTCAAAGCAGAAGGGTATATGCTAGCCTCAAGAAGTAGTTCCCGGAGAGGATAAAGTCAGCAATGTGAGATAGGACGAGAATTTTTTTTTCTTTCTTTCTTTTTTATTTTTTATCTGTTTTTAAATTTTTAATTCCAGTGTAGTTAACATACAGCGTAGTATTACTTTCAGGTGTATAATATAGTGATTCAACGCTTCCATATATTACTCAGTGTTCATCAAGTGTACTCTTAATCCCATCACCTATTTCACCCAGCCCCCCACTCACCTCCCCTCTGGTAGCCATCTGTCTTTTATTTTTTTATTTTTATTTTTTTAATTTTTTTATTCTTATGTTAATCCCCATACATTACATCGTTAGTTTTAGATGTAGTGTTCCATGATTCATTGTTTGTGCATAACACCCAGTGCTCCCTGCAGAACGTGCCCTCTTTAATACCTATCACCAGGCTAACCCATCCTCCCACCTCCCTCCCCTCTAGAACCCTGTTTGTTTTTCAGAGTCCATTGTCTCTCATGGTTCCTCCACCCCTCCGATTTCCCCTCCTTCATTCTTCCCCTCCTGCTATTTTCTTCTTCTTCTTTTTTTTTTCCTTCTTAACATATATTGCATTATTTGTTTCAGAGGTACAGATCTGAGATTCAACAGTCTTGCACAATTCACAGCGCTTACCAGAGCACATATTTCATGTGTTTTGTACTTAAATTGCAATGACTTTGGGGCGTGTGTTCATAGTCACCAGGGATATGAAAGTTTGGAGAGTCAAAGCAAAAGTCATTTTCTGCCTTAGGGATGTTTGGGTCTACACTCAGCTCGGTTAATTTAAGTGCTTAACTTTTACTGGTTCACTTAGTAGAAGCTGCTGTTTAAAAAAATAAAAAAACACTGAATCTCAATTATTATATGACCTTTTGGGGATTTAAAAGAGTCTTGTCACTGGGTTCAAAAGCATCCCTTGCCCTTTTAGGAAACTTTTTCTTCATAGAAGGAAAGGCTTCCCTCTCTTTATTCACAGTTGTGTGTTCTCTAATAAGTGTGCCTTTTCCTTTAGGGTTGACCTGCTTTCACTTCAGTGCATGTTGTTTTCAAAGAGCCATTTGATGTATAAGAAACCTTTTGCTTAAAAATAAAAAAGGAAGCCGGAAGAGTGAAATAGAAAGAAAGGGATAAGGGAAAGAAAAAAATGATAATTTTGTTGTGTTTGTTTTTGTATCTGGGGATGGGTGGAGAGATAAATATGATGTAGAATTTTCCACTAAAATGTTCCAACTTCCAATTAAGTTGTAAACATTACATATATATTTATTTCATTCTTCCCTAATTCTGTGCCTCACTTTGACCAAACCAGAAGGACATAAACAGACAAATTCCAGAGAAGCAACTTTTTCTTTTGAAATGAAATGAGAGGAAGAGAAAATATCTCTTCATTATCTACCTATAGAACTCAAACCCTTTTATATGACATTTGGAAATCTTTAGGTATATCTGTGCCCCACCCAAATATGTTTCCTTTATCATGTCCTCTGAATCTCAGCAACTTTAATTTCTGCGATCTCTGCTTCAGTAGAGTTGATATTCATATTGCATATAAATGACTTTCTTTGGTCTTATCATGTCTCTTGTATAAACCAGTCTGAACTTCAAAAATATTCTTTCATTTGTTTCTGTCCGTCCATCCACCAAATTCATTTATTCAAGACCTATCTTGTTCAGGAGACCTTCCTTATTTTACTGTGTCTCTATAAACTAACTTTATTTTCCTCCCTAACAGAATTTTTGAGCTCCAAGTTTCATATTCTACATACTATAAAGCATATTAAGTATTTTTAATTTGTATTACATATCTGTTTTATTTGTTCAATTAGATAATAAGTTCTTCGAGAGAAGAAACAATGTCATACCACCTCCAATCTCCCTTTTCCTAGCCCCTATTAGTTTGTAGCTTGTTATTGGTGTCCTGCCATATTATTAACAGGAGAGAAACTGGTTACTGTATTTTTTTAAAGGCTTAGAGTCAGCCAGACATAATTCACATACACAAATACACACAGACCACTGAGCCTATAACAAGTCTTTATCTCCTATGTGCTCTCAAATTCTTAATAAAGTATATGAATTTCATACATTGTTCCTTTGCAAAAATCATAATCCAAACTCATATAGACATTTGTATCCCCTACTAAGGATGGCAAATAAATCACTTCTCCCACCATTTTGACTGTTGTTGATCAATTACTTTGTGTGGTTTATTCTCTATATCAGCAAGGATTGTATTTGGCTGCATATAAAAGAAACTAACAAGAGACACTTAATGCAAAAAAAAAAAAAAAAAAAAAAGCTTATTTTTCTCAGACAACAGAAAACCTGGAAGTAGATAGTCCAGAAATAGTCCAAATACCCAAGGAAGTGATAGAGGACCCAAGCTCCTTCCATCCGTCTGCTAAGCTCTCTCTTTGTCTTTTATTCTGATGACACAATATGTTTGCTACATTGAAGCACTACATTCCAGTTCAAGGCTAGAGAGTGGGGAAAAGACAAAGAGCAAAGACATGGGCCACCTAAATCTAAACCCTTCAGCAAAAAACTGATAATTTCCCTAGAAGATCCATCCTATAGACATTCACTTTCACCCTACTCGCCAGAACTCTATCATGTTGCCAACTCTAGTTGCTATAAATCCTAAGATTTTGTTTATTTTTGTCTAAGCACATTACCCTACACAAGGTCAGTTTTCTGATAATGAAAAAAAAAAGTAATAATCTATACTGAGTCAGTCACCAATAGTCTTTTCCACAGTATTGAACTTTTAGAGCATAGAACAGTGCCTGTTGCAGAGTGCATACTCAATAATACAATGAGTATTAACTAATTAACTAATGCATGAATAAATGAACACTTATATCGATTATGTTATATTTAATAATGGGCTTTTAAATGCCTTTATCTATGGTATCTCATAGACCATTCAAAAAAATCTCAAACAATAAGTACTTAAAAAGTTGTTTAAGACTATTTTCAGCTCACATAGTACAGTGCTACATATAATTAGGCATTTTACAAAAGTTTTCTAAATGATAATAATGGTGAAAAATCCCAAAAGAAATTTCTCTTCACACTTAACTCAGTAGCTATAGACCATACCTACCAGAAAAAGCACACTTTCTTATTCTGTCCTGTGTCACAGATTCATCTCCTGTTAAAAGGACGTGTTTAGTTCTTCACAGAAGTATTTCAATCTATGCAATGATTACTTGTATCTCAGGAAAGGACTCTATTTAAATGTGAAAGTATTATTTGCTGTTGCTTAGAGTAGGCATTTACACATCTATTTGTTGATATGACAGTCCACAATTCTTTAGTTTTGTATACTTACATTAGTTTAAGTAATCTCTTTGCAACTATAATTTTTTCCATCGAGGGAAACTATATATATATACTGCCAAGGACAGACTGATTTAATTTAGATTATCCTTTTTTAAATTCTTAAAGAAAGAAAAGAAAAAGGAAATTTAAAGAATAAGGTTTATTTATTTATTTATTTATTTTTAAAGATTTTATTTATTTATTTGAGAGAGAGAATGAGATAGAGAGAGCATGAGAGGGGAGAGGGTCAGAGGGAGAAGCAGACTCCCCGCCGAGCAGGGAGCCCGATGCGGGACTCGATGCGGGACTCGATCCAGGGACTCCAGGATCATGACCTGAGCCGAAGGCAGTCGCTTAACCGACTGAGCCACCCAGGCGCCCCAAGGTTTTTTTTAAAAAAATAGAGAAAACACACACAACACACACATTCACAACAAAGGAAGCTAGAGTCGGAAATAAAGCATGAGAAAAATCATGGAACAGGTCCAGGAAGGTAAGCCAAAATCACTTGTTTTTGTATAACAGTAAGACTAGGCAATGCATATAAGATTTACAGTGTAAGATAAAGTATAAAGCCAAATATAAAAGATAAGATGAAGTCACTTTCTGTTTCCCTCCACACTGGAGCTTTCTAGCAAGACCTCCAATACACCAGTACTGCTGCCAAGGTATCTTTAATTTACCATTTTCTCTTATCGATTCACTAATGACTATAGAGGTCACTGGGTTTCATGGATATCAAAGAATTCTCTGTCACATTTGAATGCACAATTTCAAGTGTTTTGCATATATCACTAGGCACTATTTCAAGTAATTACATATATTATCTCATTTAATCCATATGTTCCTGCAAGGTAGGTACTACTGTTCCCACTATCTTCCAGCTGAAGAACTGAGGTTTACATTGCTTGCTGATCTGCCAAAGGACAACCTTGAATGCAAACCCAGGCGTCTAGCTCCAGAATCAGGGCTCCTAACCACTACTTGCCCTGCCTCAACATGCCTCAATGGTGCACTTTGAGACACCAAATTTAAGAAGGGTCACATCTTCTGAATAATTGTTAATACTTTATGATAAGAAGAACAAGGCTAAGTGAGAGGAAAAGCAAGTCAAAAATAACATCAGGTGTTAGAAGCAGACTGTTTCTAAAGGAGAGCCATAAAAGACATCTCGACCCCCAGGAAGTACAGACACTTAGAAATTATCTTAATGATTTTGCAAGTATGTACTATCTACATTTCTATCAAATAGTCACCAATTCCATTTACTGCATAATGGTCTCCCTGCTAAAAGATAAATTCATAAAGTTGAAAATGCTCTCTCCTTTGAATTCTAAGAGAATGTAATAGATATTGGAAAGTTTAGCATGAATAATCTAGGACAGAATTGAGGGTGTGAATACTGGTATTATAAAAGAATAACATAAAAGCATTTTAGCAATCACATCCCGGCTCTGAAGTTATCAACCAGTTATTCTACCCCTGGTAAAAAAGCAAGAAGAGTCTCTTTGCCATCTCACCAAGTGTTTAGCCTCTACTGTTTTTAGTGTTGAAAGGTATGTTCGTGCATTGAGTGGGAGTCTACTCAAATTAATTATATAGAGACAGAAGAAAGTCTAATGACAGAAAAATTAAGACAGAAAAGTCTTAATTAAAAAGACAGAAAAATTAAATTCTTAGCCATTAATGGTGAGGTGTTGGCATGGATTGAACAATGTCCTCTCTACCACCTTAGTGCTGGAGAACTGAATTCGTGGAATTAGCAGATTGATTGGCACAGGCCCCGGATGGAAATGATGAACATGAACTATTGTTCTTATGAACTCGGATGGGTCAGGGGTGAACCCTGCTGCAGAGCAGCCTGTTGGGCACTCAACATAGCTCCATCTAGAGGGATTCACCCTTCTAAACATTCCTGGACAGCATTCCTTCTCTTTGACACATACTCTAGAATAAATTGTGATGTGGATTTCAAATATGACAACCTTTTATACTAGTTAAGATTTCTAGAATACAGTCAAAAGAAATGAATTCCAGGACCAGAAGAATCCAAGGTAGTTTGGGAATTGCCCGGGAATCAGGAATTATAAGTCTCCTAGAAGAAACAGTCTGGTCACAAATCACCAGGGAGAAAACATGGAACAGCAGTTATCAGGAGTCTTTGTTTTTCTTTTCAATTACATAAATGGGACATTTACTATTTAGTGGAGACTGTGTTGAGAGCCTCTGTTCACATCTATCAGACTATGTCAGTGTGAAAAGGAATTCCTCAAGGGTACATCTGGCTGTGTATAAGGAAGAAAAACAGTGGTAAGATAGTTAGGGAAACCAACTTGTGCTAGTTTGCCTGAGATTTTTCTGGTTTTAACACAAAATATACCACATGCCAGGAAACCCAGTCTCAGGCAAACTGGGATGGTTGGTCACCATTAGACTAATGTAAACACACTATACACATGCACACACATGTGCACACATACACCAGAATCATCCTTGCTTTCTCATCTTTTTTCAGGGGTCACTATCCCATCACATAAAATTTCTTTCTAAAACCATATTCTCTTCTTTTCTTTTCACAGTGAATCTTGAAGGATGTTTAAACCAAAAGCTTGAATAACTAGCACTCCTCCACATCCACCAAAAAAAAAAAGAAGAAGAAGAAGAAGAAGCTTTCTTTCTTCAAGAACAAGAGGAAGAGCTTTTCTTCAAATATTCCCAGAGGGAGTACTTTTCACAAGCAGGACAGAGTAAAATAAATTTGCATGCTGAAGCAAGTTGAAAGTCGCTGTCTTGTTATACACAATGGAGGACTCCCAGGAAGATAGGGAGACACACACACACACACACACCACAACTGTATCATTAGGTAACTTCCTATTAAAGAGTGTGAAGTTGGCCATATTAAACATTATGCTGTCAATCAGAAAACACACCATTGTTCTCCATTGTGCATCCAAATGTCGACAGAGAATTGAGACCCATGAAACCCAGTGACCTCCATATTCATTAGTTAATTGACATGAGAAAATGACAAAGTAAAGATACTCTGGCAGCAGTTCTGGTGTCTTAGAGGTCTTGCCAGAAAGCTCCAACATGGAGGGACACAGGAAGCAATTTTATCTTCTTTTCCAAATTAATATTGTAACTTCTTAAAAAGTAAAGACATGAAAAGACTTTTCAGTGGTCACATGATAGGATCAAATGGAGCGTAGTTCCAAAGGGAACATGACAGAGCATCTAGAAGCATGCAGGAGTCTCTGGGGCTCATGGAAGGTGTTGGGGAAGCTAGAAAGATCAACTCTACAATCAGCACTCTCTTCTAGATTGTCTCAGACAATTCTAATGACTTATATCTCGTGGTTACACATAATTTTTATTATTAAACAATAGCTATATAACTTAAATTTAAGTACTGATCAATTTCAACACAATACTTCATTTTTCTGTTAAAACAAAAAGACTCAAAGCTACACACCTTAGATTATAATCCAGACCTCTTGTCTCTCATTCCAGTGCCATTTCCAATAAACTGCACAAAATTGGGATCATACCTTTTCAATAGCAAAGTCTTGTTTGAGGAATAAAGATAACATATATTGAAAATGTTAATACACTGTCAATTGCTATGCAAATGTAACTTGCTGTGATAGCATGAAGACCAGGAAGAATGTGGCTTGGTAGCTGGAGCATTCTGATGGACAACCTACACTAAGGTCCTCAAAGAAAGCTGTGAAATCAGGTGCTAACCTAGCCAAGAGGCAAAGCGTAAAAAGAACCACTTTGTAAGTCTGCAAATATAGACAATGCCATTAAAAAAGAAAAAAAAAAAAGGAGCACATCGATTTTAAAGGAGAAAATAACAAAAGGACATTTTAGTAAGGAATAGAATAATTAAAAATCATTGTCATTAAAAGGCAGCCATACAGAAATTAAATTATTCAGACCTAAATAAGAGACAAGGACTCTCATAGGTTCATTTAATTCTCTGTTACACCTCCTTTCATTCCAAGGACAAAACAAGACATTGGAACTTATTGCTGCATATCAGCTTGCGGGAGGGAAACAATGAAGGAATGGAGAGCTCTCTTAAACAAAACCAGGGTTGTCAAACCACATTGCAGATGAACTATTTCTTAAAACACACACTTCTAATTCAATGAAACTATAAGAGCTTTTTTTCCATTTCATTTTTTCTTACATAGCTTCATACTTTCTAACACACAGGTGCAGCCCAAGAACAAAACAAATACTGAAATTTTATTTCTTTTGGTAAATTTCAGACACAGAGGTAAATCATTTTCTTCACAATTTACAGCTAAATAATTATCATACCTATTTTTGTTTTCAAGCAGGACCATGCATCTGGATTTAATTAGATAAGCAAGAAAACAGCATCTGGAGAGGATCAGGCCAGCCTGTTTTTTTTTTTAGAAATTTTAGAAACATTAAGAGTGAAAATCTCCTTTATGCCAGTGCCCCACTTCAGAAACAAGACCTCCTAAATGAAGTTATAAAATGTTCCACTCTGGCTAATATGACATTAATATCTTCCATGATGGGTATTATAACCCATAAATGCCTCTATTATGACTTTTCACAATTCTATCTAAATGCTCAGAAATTTCTTCCTTAGAAATTCAAATCTGTAATGACGACAGAGCCAAATGTCACTGGCCTGTGGACTGGAATCAATATGCCCCTCCCTCTGTCCAAGCCTAATGCTGCCACCGCTCCCGCTCTTCCCTCCCTCTCTTGGACTGCTTTCCATTGATCATCTTCTTTTCCTTCCGTCACAGCCTTTTTATCCCAATATTTTTTAAACACAGCATACAATTATTTTCAAATACTGGCCATTTAAGAAAACTTTCATCACCCTTTCCCTTGTCCTACCACCCTTGTTCTCCTCCCTTGCATGGGCAAACTTCGACAAAGACCAGTTAACCCTTGATGTCTTCACTTCCTCACCTCCTGTCCTCAGCTTATCATCTGGTTTCTGCCATCACTAAGCTACAGAACTTCTCCCCTGAAGTGGCTACTTAACCCATGTGTTTGTCAAAATCAATAGTTCTGGGCGCCTAGGTGGCTCAGTTGGTTAAGCCTCTGCCTTTGGCTCAGGTCATGATCCCAGGGTCCAGGGATCAAGTCCCACATCAGGCTCCCTGAGCCTGCTTCTCCCTCTCCTTCTGCCTGCAGCTTACCCTGTTTGTGCTCTCTCTCTTCTCTCTGACAAATAAATAAATAAAATATTTTCTAAAAAATTAATAGTTCTCTGCCTTTTTTTTTTTCAATCTTGGGAGCATTTAACTCTATTGGTTTTTTGGTGTTGTTTTGTTTTTTTTTGTTTTTTGGGGTCTTTTTGGTAATCCTGATAAAGATAACACTATTCTAATTTTCCTCCCTTGTCTTGCTACATTTTCTTCCTCATACCCAACCTTAAATGTTCATATTCCCTAATGTTCCATCCTTAACCTCTGCTCTTGTCACTTTACAAATCTTCCTGGGTCACACCTATATTTTCACTGTTGACTCTGTGAACTTTTCTCTAATTCATAGCTCAACTTCTAACTAGATATCTTCACTTGAAGGCATTTAAGGCAATATCCAAAATTTCCTTTCCCATTCAAACCCAATCTTCTTTTTCCTTCCCTATTCCATTTTTTTTTTTTTTTTTGGTGGGGGGGAGATAGGTGGGGCAGTATCATCACACAAGAATGAATTATAGGCATTATTATGGATTTTCTATTTTCCTCACATTTACTTGTTTATCCATTGATAGCGATTTATTTTCTGCATATCTGTTGTTTCTGGTCCTTCTCTAATTAATTATCTTCATAATGCCAATCATGTAAATTGAAACATGTCACTACCTACACTAAAATCTTTCAGTGGGTCACTTTATTTGGAGGATGAAGTCCATACTCCTTGCCATTACATAAATGGCTCTTCATAATCAGACACGTGCTTTCTTTGCCAGGTAAACACGTATCAGTTCCCCAAATACATCCTAAAGTCTAACCACACGAAACTCTGAAGGCTGCTGGCTCTAGCTTGATCCTCCATGCCCCTAGGCATAAGTGCTCTTTCTTATTCATTACCCACTTCTGCTCTTACCCCCTTCTTCATCGTTTATCTCCTTCAGTACTCAATTCAAAGCTCACTGCCTCATAGAAATATGCTCTGATGCTCACTTAACCTTCCTCAGTCCTCTCTTGTCACCTTCTAGTTAAGAGCTGCCCATAAACCTTCTGACAGCCGTTGTAAAAAGTATTTTCATGAATCAAAATTGGTCTAGCTGCTCCTTGTAGAGTCCTGGTTGTCCACCTCTTTCTTTGAATATATGACAGCCTGGTCTCCTTGCAATAAATTTGTCTTTGCTTAGAATCAATGAATAGCAAAGGCTAGGTAGTATGATGACATGATTGCCCTAATGTTATTAGCATGATCTTGAGCAGGTTATTCAACTTCTTTAAGATTTAAGTACAAGATAATGAGCCCAGCTCCTGGTCCGTGCCCCACAGATGAGATGCCTGTGCCTCTCCTGACAGAGCACTTGGCACATTTACGCATTGTATCTCATCATAGGTTTTGCTGACTGCCTTGTCTGTAGCCTGAACTCTTTGTTGCTCAGAGTGCTTGTTACTTAGTACATACTCAGCAAATGTTTGATGAGAAAAATTAATGAAAAAAAAATGACTTTCTTAGTGATTTTCTGTGTTTGGCTCTCCTGTATCTATTTCTCCCTCTTCACTGAAAAGTTTTCCTAAAATTTTTGAGACAATCATCTTTCCCTGATTCTTAGTCACTGTGGCTTGATCCCACACCCCAGGGCCCTGAGATAGGCCCTGATTGGATTAAACCTGTCAAGTATCTTATTTCCCTGATTGCAATGACTGATTCATAGAGCTATACGAAACTGAAATAAAGCAAATAAAATGTGAAGAGACATTTATCAAGAAATTCTGGGATAATTCACTTCCGTAATGCAACCATTTCTCTCTGGCTCTTTTGGAGTGAAATATGAAATTTGGAATTCAAAATTCATTGTGTTAACATCCAACAGGGTATCGTTAGCTGCCATTGTCATTCACGGGCAAGGAAAGAGATAAAGAAAAACCAGATCATTTCTGAAATCTTTAGAGCTATAACACCAAGGCTTGCCTTAAACCAGACCAAATTAGGAACTATTCAGTTATGTGAGCTGATGAATTTCTTTTTTTACTGAAGCCACATTGAATTTTTTCCTCTTATTTGCAACATAAAGAGACTTAACTGATATAACTTATTTCACTCATTTTACTAGCTCTGTATTTCCTGGTAGAATCATTTTCTCTAGTAAATGTTTCTGCCTTTGGCAAATCACTAAACCCTGATTCTCACTCCCCACATTAATTTGCTCAGTGGCCTGTATTTGACACTTCAGCAAAAACTCCATTATGTGGATATTTAGGGGTACATTGCCACTCTCATATGGTCTTACTCAGATGCATTTTTTCTTCTGTTTATGGAATCATATTTTCAAAGCTGAAAATTTTCTTTAAGATTATCTTATCCGGTGACTTCATTTAATATACAAGGAAGCTGAAGCCCAGAAGGTTAAATATTTTTTCCAAAGCCACACAAAATTCATAGTTAAGAGAAATCTATGTTCACACTTATGGTAATTAATCTACTGTTTGACTTGAGTAAACTGGTCATTTCTTACAAACAACTAATTTATTTTCTCTATGCAAATACAAAGATTCTGATGACGCATTTTCTATCCACAAGTCTCTTACTCCTTTAAAGAAAGTAAAATAATATTTTACATTTGTGACCACATAGGTATGAACAAACACCATAGAATTTGGAAAGGTTGAGGATCCCTTCTAACTCTTCATTCACTCATTCATCAATTTATCTAGCACATATTTGTTGAAGATTACCTATTTTCCATGTTTTCCAGTTAGTAAAGAATGCCAATGGATCAGGTTAAAATTTAACTGAATCTTTAAAAACAGGTTTGATATTTATTTAAGCAAATATGATTAAAAGGAATTCTTAGGAAATAGAACTTCTGTAAGCAAGGACTCGAGAGAAAAAAATCAGTCCTATTCACAGAAAGGAAAGCAATGTTACTTATCTAGAACTTACAGTCGAAAGGAAGCTGACTGAGCCAGGTGATGAAAACCTAGAAATAGGTGAGTGGGTGGTTCAAGCTTTCAGTGGTATATTTCCAACATGCATAGAAAACAAGCATCATAGCTGGATGTCTTAGGCTTTACCTCGACCATGAACAATGAGCACTTAGTGAAAGTTAGGTCATGTGCCACTCAGCCATGTTCCTTTTCATGTCAGATCTCATAAATATGCATCTCTGTACTATGAAATAAGCATAAATTCAACATAGAAACAAAACCCAGATGGGAAAAGAGAAGTATCCAAGCATATTTGAACTGTGATATATTCTAAAAACTCTAACATTTTGACTCAACCTAGATATGGCAAAGAAAAGCTAGCTACCAACTAAATCTTCTTTATCAAAGAGTTGCAGGTAGGGGATGAGGCCTCCCACCATTAGAGAGAAAGATCACTTTCCTGTGACCGAAAGTTGACTTGAATTGACAATATCGATGGGTTGATGCCCTTGTACATGTTAGACTGAATGTATCAAATATTTTGCCACTGAGACAGGTTTTGGCCTGTTTATTAGCGGTGTCTATATTTCTTCTGACTGTCATTCACCCAGAGGGCTGGCTAATATTTTTTCAGGGAATATTGAACATTATATCAATGGTACCATCAGTTACAACTGTAATCAGTTATGCAAGACTCTGCTTATAATTTCAGAGACTGTTTCATATTTATTGCCTTTGCATGAAGACGGTGTTAAAATGACACCCTGGTGACTGATCTGCGGGGAATACTGGCAAAGAAACATCACATTGCAGCAGACTTGAGAAAAGCAAAGCACACTGTGCCTAAAGTTCAGTGAAAATTACAAGATGAGATATCCTATCATTTAAAGCTGTAAAAATTGTGGGGAACCTATAAATAGAAAAATATCAATTTGCAATGATAGTCACCAGAGCAATCATATACGAAATTCATATCCCCGCTGTTTTCCAACCTAGTTAAAAGACATGAACTGCAAGAGATGAAGAAGTATATACAGGAAAACTTGGAAAATGTAACCGACAGATTGCATGGACACACACAGAAATTCACATCGACCTCCTTCACGACAGCCCACAGACGTGGCTCTCTCCATGCTGCTGAATTACTGTGGCTTCCCACTCTCTCCACAATCCCTTCCTCACTTTACAATTTTATAATTATAAATTATAAATTGTTTATATATAAATTGTTTATAATTTCAACAAAATAATATTAACTTCAGCATTCTGAAAGATAAAATTCTTTTAAATCACAGAAAGACCTAAAGTCTGCATGAAGATTTTTGAAGGAGTTTGGGTTCTAAATTTGGATCTCAACCACACAGCAAAGATCTTGTCTCTCAGCAAAACAAATGTATCTCAAGACTTAAAGAGAAGTAATGATGATCTTTTCTATTTGCCTGCTACACAACAGGCCTTTCAAGCAGAAGGTTCTATAATTGCTTTGAAAATTAAAAACATACAAATACCAAGCTGCTGAAAGATTATCTAAGTCCAGTAATTTGCTGTTCTACTTAGGAGACAGGCTGCTTAAGGGCACATCACAAGAACATATAATTTGTTGCATAACGGTAGTGATATTTTCAACCATCATTATTGCCATAGATAAAAGTCAACCAAATGTGTTATGTCAAACACTAAGGTGGTGATGGTCTGAATTTTAAAAGCATATTTAAATAAGAAATGGTGAAATGGTCATGAAGAAATCCAGTTTTGCCCCTTATTTTAATGGCAGCACATTTGAGTTAACAAGCCAAGCTTAGCATTTCACAGGTACTAATCTGAGAGTTTATTTCCCATTGACAGTTAATATAAAATGTTTTCACTTCACATTTATAGAATATCCATATTATTATACTATATGCTAAGCTTTCAGAGGGTATGAAAAATAATTTTTAACATAACAGTCTCAGTAATGCTCTAAGTTCATGCTGGTAAAATTTTAGAAACCTTCATGATGTTTCCCATCATCTTTGTTAAGGTCAAAATCCTGGGCTTACCGCCTAATCAATGTGTGTATTAACACAATAAGATATCTTGGATATGATTGTACTTATCATGATACCATCCATAGGATGCAAGAAATATAATCAATGTCTCTTCACCAATGGGTAGAACAATAATAGCTAACATCAGCTAAGACTTTTTCATAAGTCACACACTATACTGAGTTAAGGACTTTGTGTTAACCACCTCACTTAAACCTCAACACAACCATATGAGGCAATACTATTTTATAGGCGAGTTAACTTAGACACAGAAATGTTACATGTCTTGTCAGTAGTCACACAGGTGCTAAATGAAGAAACCTAATCCAGACAAAGTTGACTCAATTACACTATGTCAAAGGTAACACACACATACTCATCCATCCAACAAATAATAACTGAATGACTTCTGTGTTCTGCACAGAAACTTTGGTGTCACTACACCGGGTACTGGGGAAAAAAACATTTTAAACGAAACAAACAATTTCTGCTCTCACAGAGCATATAATCTATGGGGAGAGAGATTGATAACTAGGTTTGTCGATACAAACCATGCTCTCGTTACTTGTACTTGCACTTGGGAGAGTTAGTTAATATTATGTCTGGCTTTCACATTTAAAGATCCTGTGACAAAAATCAGACCTTGTAAACTCCCTTTTTAATATGCTTTGGTATATTCAGGGAGACTCTGTAATGGTATAACTTCTGTTCTCCATAAACTTTGGCTCTGACCTCAAAAATCTCAAAGAAAGAAAGGGAGCCCCAGGGGGGTGGGATAGGACCTTAGAATCTGGGAATCCTTATGGATCACTCCTGTTTTGCCTCTCCAAAAGCATTGATTCCT
Source organism: Mirounga angustirostris (assembly GCF_029215605.1). Classification (NCBI taxonomy): domain Eukaryota; kingdom Metazoa; phylum Chordata; class Mammalia; order Carnivora; family Phocidae; genus Mirounga; species Mirounga angustirostris. The sequence goes on along the minus strand of NW_026991711.1, from coordinate 106,274,725 downwards.
ATTGGGATCATTTATTTCTATGTTAATTTTCGTAACCATAATCTTGTTCTGTCACATGATTTGTGAACCATAGGGACTATACAGAATTAATGTTAATTTGCTTTATTGAAAGTATGTGAAGAAGGCTTTTGGTTTTTTGTTTGCCATATCCAAACATGATTAGTTCAAATCACAGCTCAGAAATAAAAATGGCCTCCCATGTTTACAGTAGAACATTTTAGAAGTCAGAGTTTTGAGTATGACCCTCTCCCCATCCTGCATGCCAGATCTCTCTGATTCTGGTTCTTTCTCCGTGTGTGCCTTCCATAAACACTAGCACATGTCTCATTTTCTCCACCCTATCAGTCAGCTGAGTGTATTCCATTCATGTGGGAGCAGGTTCAATAACTATCAGTTACTTAACCAGGACAATACATGTACATTTTATCATGGATATCCAAGGCATTAAGGCCAAGAACAAGAAACATTATGAATTCTGGCTAAGGAGATAACTTGGAAGACAACTTGAAATAGGGAAATCTATTAGTAATCCTCAAATCATCTTTTATGGATGTAGGCAGTGATCTGCTGCTGACAGCTCAAACCTGAATACAGGAGCCAACCTTTCAGGAATATCGTAAGCCTGCTCTCAAACACATCCATTATTAAAAATAAATAAAAGTAAATTATATAAACTCATAATTATATAATTATATAAACTCATAAATTCTCTAATTTTTAGAAAACTAAGTTAATACTCAAAACTCAGACTTCCTAAATATTTTACTACTGTTTATACTCTTTATACTCTTAATGTTTTTTACATCTATTGTATCTGTATGGTATAAATACTACACATCAGCATGCTACCATTCGTCTCTTTCCTACATCAGTAGTTTGAAATTGATGATGGTAGAAGGGAGCATTTTTGCCACAAAAATGGGAACTACTAAAAATCAGAACCTTTTGTTCGCTTCCTCAGAGTCTGTTGTTAAACTTTTACCATCTCACCACTGAATGTAAGTTTTCTTCACCTAGGTAGATATTTATTTGGGGGTCTGAAATCAAGTGCTAGAGGAACAAAAGTGCTTGAAATAGATGTTATGGTGCTACTGGTTTTTAATCACAAGAAATAGAACAATTACTCTGCCAGTTAGTGAAATGCAAATGAGGAATGTTTTGGATAACGTGTAGGAAGTTTAGCACCAAATTGAAAATTACCTTCAAAATCTCTCCCTGTCAACCTTACACATTCCCCATATCTGAATGCTTCTTTCCTGTTTCTCTTTTGGCAAATCAGAATGCTCCCATTTCATACATTAATAAGACTTTCATTAAGAAGATCCTCTTCTTGTTCCACAGAAGTTTAAGTGTCTGTTCTTCTATGTGCAGCCTCTGTTTTCACCATGTATTAACCATGGAACAGTGCTTAGCACATTGTCCCATTTTCCAAAATCAAATAAATTTCATAAAGCATTAATGGATGTTATAGATTCAAAAGAAAAAAAAAAATCTGGGAGGAGGGAAAGGAGAATATTACAATGCATGTTACATAGCAAATTAATCATTAGATGTTTCTGTCTTCCCAAAATCATAATTTCATTGCAAACCACAGTCTTCATTGTTTTTTGGTTTTTTTTTTAATTGACCCTTCTTCCTCTGTCCAACCATCAGGTCTTTCTACCCCAATGCCCTTCTGCATCTATCCTATATTATTCAGAAATATCAATTACAAGTCCATTTCCTACTAGAAAAGAAGTGGTTATGGCATCTGCTAAGAAAATATTTTCTCCATAGTTTACACAGTATGACTTAGATCAGAGTTCCCCAAAATGTCTTGTAAGCTATAACTAGGGCACAAACTTAGTCAATGCTTAATTCAGTTTGGGAAATAATGGATCCAAAAATTGTTTTTAAAGATAATCTTATTGGGGCGCCTAGGTGGCTCAGTCGTTAAGCGTCTGCCTTCAGCTCAGGTCATGATCCCAGGGCCCTGGGATTGAGCCCCGCATCGGGCCCCCTGCTAGGCAGGAAGCCTGCTTCTCCCTCTCCCACTTCCCCTGCTTGTGTTCCCTCTCTCTCTGTGTCTTTCTGTCAAATAAATAAATAAAATCTTCAAAAAAAAAAAAAAAGATAATCTTATTATTTTTTACCATACACTTCTCAGAGTCTTCACTTTGCTAATATACATATTGAATCTCTAAGACAGGAATTTTTCAACAATTTGACTTTGAAAGCCTGGTTTTTGTTTTTAAAGAACATATTCTTGTGATGCTTCCCTTGCTCTAAATGCACTTTAAGAAATGCAGTACTGAGATTTCTAAGCTGAATAGACAGCAAGGGAGCTCTGTGGACTCAGGTGTTATCTTTGCTACTGGAAATAATGGTTTCACTAACATTCCCCTTAACTGAATTATACTTTTGACCCCTTTCATAGGAGTGAAATTCATGTGGAACAATCTAACTTCCAGGCAGGAGAAAGAGTTATGTGGTCCAAGAAAGGGGAGGGAGATGTGAAGGAGGAAGTAAGCAGGGAGGCCTAGCACACTGATGAGAAAACCAAAGAACATGTGGATAAAAGGGGGAAGAGAGAGAGAGATATGTTCAGAATTGACTTTATTGTAAAAATCTGTGAGACTTTCAGCATAATATACTGTAAAAAATGAATACAGAAAAATGTAACTTTAGACCAGTCCTTTTAAGAAAACTTACAGTAAAGGAGCGCCTGGGTGGCTCAGTCGTTGAACGTCTGCCTTTGGCTCGGGTCATGATCTCAGGGTCCTGGGATCGAGCCCCACATCGGGCTCCCTGCTCAGCGGGAAGCCTGCTTCTCCCTCTCCCACTCCCCCTGCTTGTGTTCCTGCTCTTGCTGTCTCTCTCTCTCTGTCAAATAAATAAATAAATAAAATCTTTAAAGAAAAAAAGAAAACTTACAGTAAAGAACTACATTATTTATGGTTTCTGGAATACAATTTGAATTTCATTTTGCCTATGATTCTTACAAAGAACAGGGTAGGACCCTTGCTTTCATTTAGACTATTTAAAATTTTTTTTGAGTATATATGATGGCAGGCATTGATAAGTATGCTTTTCTTAATATGTCACATTCAATTCTTGAAATAAAAAGTTTTATGAGGTGGATATCATTATTCCAATTTTAATTGAAGTAGCTGAGAATTGGCTGACAGGGTCACATAGCTACAAGGGAAAAGGATCAAGATTCTGCCTGGCAGCACCAAGTAGGATTCAAAAACTCTAGTGCTAAATAAACTGATAGCAACAGTATATAAGACCAGCAACATTGTTTTAAATTCTAGGAAATTTTCTAAATCTTATTTCTGAGTATGTGGTTGCTGTTGGTTTTTCCTGGTTTATGTTTCCCATGTTAACAGAATATCATCAAAAGCACTAGTCTGCATTTATTAAAAGCATTAATTTTTAAGGGCACAAGAGACACAAAAAATTGTCTACATCCAGACAAAAGGATATATACACAATTTTTTAAAGCCCCAGAAAAATAGAGTAATGTGTCAAATGAACAGTAAAGGAAACATATACTACAGGAAACAGGCCAAAATGAAGCTCACTGGTGGAAGATATTGGACATACATTGAATCTGAATAATGTGTAAGAGAAAAAAATGGAGAAGAGAACTAGGAGAATGTGTACAAAAATTAGGGAGAGAGAGAATAATGTTAATTAGGCACAAACCCATGCTTAACTAAAAAAATTCATTCAGGGGCGCCTGGGTGGCTCAGTTGGTTGAGCGACTGCCTTCGGCTCAGGTCATGATCCTGGAGTCCCTGGATCGAGTCCCGCATCGGGCTCCCTGCTCGGCGGGGAGCCTGCTTCTCCCTCTGACCCTCCACCCTCTCATGTGCTCTCTCTCTCATTCTCTTTGTCTCAAATAAATAAATAAAATCTTTAAAAAAAAAAAAAAAAAAAATTCATTCATAGCAATGAAGCTAATAAACCATTATCTTAGAGGGATCCCAAAGAAAGGAAACAATGATAGATCTGCCTGAATGAGGTTATCTGGGTCCAGCTAAAATGCAAATTCCCATAATTGTCTTTTCCTCTTCTCATTCCCTATGCTGCATATATTCTGGGTTTTTTTCCACCTTTATTTTCTACCTTTCTTCATCCTGCTCTGAGGCAGAAAAATCTGATCTCAGTAGACAATATAAACCAGGCTCTCATGCTTTCTGGCTTCTGTTGAATTCAGCCAATGGAAGGCCCTGGAAGAGACTGGAAGGTGCGATGAGAGAGAGGTCAAGGTGTTTACCCCCAGCTCCTTCCTTGAAGGCTGTGGTTTGGCAGTGACTGCATTCTTCTACTTAAACCTGCAGTTAGCATAGTTGGCTCAGCTGTCCTGGAGTTCTTGTAGGAAAATGAAATCCATCAAGAAAACTTGTGAACTTCTGTTAGATCAATCTCCGCCGCCCCCACCCCCACCTTTTTGCAATTGCCTCTGTCTTGTATACCCTTGAATATAAATAGATCTAGATTTATTAAAAAGTAAGGGTGAGGCAAAAGGCAGAGGAAGAAGAATGGCATAGAAAAGATGGTTAATGGAAAGGAATGAAAGTAGAATTGAAAGCTAAAATTTTGCCATTGACTGACGAATGAGGTGGAGGAAATAGAAAAAGAAAGATTTCCCATTTTGTAGCTTCTTTCCAACCCTGCCCTCTTGGCTTACTGAAAGGAATAATCAAAGCAAGAATGAATGCAAAAACGTGAGCAAGGTGCCCCCCTCCATTTGAATGTCAGTCTGGATGTCCATTTGTCTTTAATAGAAGACCTATCACTCATTTTGAAATTGGGGTTATCAGACTGATGAGAGCCAGAAGACTTATCAGGCCAACTGAAGCTCAGGCTGTCCAGGAGGAAAAGGAAAAGCAAGGGCTGATACATGTGACAGACAGGTTAAAGAGAGGCAGTATAATTTTATGTCAAACCCAGCCAATGTCTCCAGCCTCCTTCACCCTCAACTGGCCTGACAATTACTCCTGTCCCTCTAAGCAAGAACACATGTTTGACCTACAAACAGAATTCAGCTCCTTCATTCTCAATTTAGCTGCTTTCCCTTTTGTCCCCGCATCCTCAACTTACAATATTTCATAGCCTTTTTTAAAGCTCACTACCATTTAAAATTGTCAAAGAGACTTTGTCAAAATAACCAAACTTGAGATACTTAACATTTATCTCTTTTTAAAAATCTGATGCCAAGTGCAGACTTGCCATATGCCAATGGAAAGAAGACTTTATTTACTTTTTGTTTCCTGATCATTAACAAACTCTACTCTTTTTTTTCAAATGGATGTCTTCCATCCTCAAAACCTCAAACAATCCCTAGTCATAAAGATAAAAGAGAATTGGGCTAAAGAGGGGAGTCTAATGCTGGAGAGAAGTGTGGCAAAAACAGGACAAAATTGATCCAGTCCCCACAAATAAAAGAGAACGAAGGAGAGCTCTTCAAATAACCCAGAGAGAGTGAAGCCAAAGGGTACCTAGAAAAGCTCTGATATGCAAGGAAAAAAATCATCAATCCAAAATAGTGGTAAAATATTACAGACCTGTTTTAAAAATCATCAGGGCTATTTGTTCCAAGTATTCATTTGTGTCTGATTTTCCATAAATCTGCATAATGTGTTGATAAGCCCCTAAGTCCAAGTATGAAATATCAAATCAAGTGCATTAATTAGTGTGGCTGACTAGAGCTGAATCCAAAATCAATATGGTTAGCTCTCAATTACTTGCTTTATTGGAGAGAAACAGCACTGTGGGGGGGATAATCCCCTAAGCATTTCTCTTTGGTGCTGGCAAGTATAAGGTGGGATTTTTGCTGGATGATTTCTTATTTGTTTTTAACAATGTTTTCTCCCCAGTTATTTTTCCTTAAGTATAACAAGGTAATTCATCTTCCTAAAACACAAGTTGACTGACTGTTAGCAAGCCTATTGAAGCAGAGCCATGCATAGAATTGGGTAGGGAGAACAGTTGATCAGAGTTACCTCTCCCGCTTTCTGGTGCTACATTCCCCAGCTCAGGAAACTGAATCTCCAAGTTCTCCAAAGGACATGCCTCTACTTCCAGGACTTTCAAAGTCATTATAGGGTGAATGAGACCCAACTCCCAGCCTATCCAATGATTCTTTTTTTTTTTTTTAAGATTTTATTTATTTATTCATGAGAGACAGACAGAGAGAGAGAGAGAGAGAGAGGCAGAGGGAGAAGCCGGCTCCCAAGGAGCAGGGAGCCCTACGCGGGACTCGATCCCAGGACCCCGAGATCATGACCTGAGCCGAAGGCAGACGCTTAACCATCTGAGCCACCCAGGCGCCCTCCAATGATTCTTAACCTTTATGAACTGTCAAGGCAAGAATTTTATAACTCTAGTCATAAAAGTTATTTGTTAGTAAATTTTGGTGTGAATCTCATTACAGTCAGAACTTACCATAATGCTGAATATAAGGGAATCAGTCATTTGTGCTTTTCCTTTTTTTTTTTTTTTTAATTCTTCACTATCTCTGGAGAAAACAAATGTTACTTTAGAATGAGTCATCCAAAAAAATAAATAAATAGCTCATCCCTGAATGCATTGCTGAGGAATATAACCCCAGATTCACTTACATCCATCCTTCTTCTATCAGTTCTTTTTTTTTTTTTTAAGATTTTATATATTTATTTATTTGTCAGAGAGAGAGTACAAGTAGGGGAAGTGGCAGGCAGTGGGGAGAAGCAGGCTCCCCACGAAGCAGGGAGCCCGATGCAGGACTCCATCCCAGGCCCCTGGGATCATGACGTGAGCCGAAGGCAGACACTTAACCGACTGAGCCACTCAGGCATCCCTCTATCAGTTCTTGAAAGGAAAATTTCCACAAATGAACATAACTTAGTAACGGCATGAACTTGTTTGGATCCCAAACAAGTCCAATGTATGTTACTAAACTACTTGGTTTCTTTCCTCAAGACTATATAAGGAAAGCAAAGCAAAGCAAAGGTGTTTGATGTCATGGATATACAATATTGTAAACTGGACTCTTATATGCTAAGTTAAAATTTTAATTTAATTATATTTTCCAGGGACACCTGGGTGGCTCAGTTGGTTAAGCCTCTGCCTTCGGTTCAGGTCATGATCCCAGGACCCTGGGATCGAGTCCCACATCTTCTCCTTCTCCCTCTGCCTGCCGCTCCCCCTGCTTGTGCTCTCTCTCTCTCTCAATGGCAAATAAATAAATAAATAAGTCTTTAAAAAATTTAAGAAATTATATTTCTATAAAATATTTTGGATTTTCTTCAGGTACAGTCATATCTCCAGTGAATAAAGCTTCACTTCTACCTTCTAATTCTTACAATTACATTTATTTTTCTCATTTTATTATACCAGTTAAGACCTCTAGTATAAGTTGAATAGAATTAATTGTGGCATTGTTGCTTCATTTCCAAACTCAGGGGAAGGATTTCAATGTTTTACCCTTAAGAAAAATGGTTTTGTAGTCGTTTTATGCAACTCAACAAGTTAATGTAGTATAACATTGGCAGATTCAGAGACCTCACCATTTTGCTAATACTCTCTCAGAAGTGGTTTTATTATGTTTCATTTCTATCTAAGATCTAACATTTCTATTTAAGTTCCTCAGTGTAAATTTTGGTTCATACCAGCTGATTAATACAACAGTCTCAGTATTTAAGAAGGCTGGATCAGATATTTTAGATATTTTTAAAATATATTTTCCAAATTTGATGTATAAATTGGAAATATCCATAAAGACATGTCAAGGTTATACCATTGATTATATAACAGATCTTATCCCCTTTATGCAACAATAGTTGTATAACAAACCCTCTCTCCAAAACTTAGCAACAAAATCCAACAATAATCATTTATGTTGATCTGCAACCTGAGATAATATGGGCAGAGCTCAGGGCATGCGGCTTGTCCCTGCTTCCCATGGCATCATCTGGGGCAGCTCGAAGACTCTTCCACAGCATGTCTGGTGGTTGACACTGACTGATACAGCTGGAGCTGTTGGCTAGAACACATCCATGTGTCTTCTCCATATGGCTGACTGGCTTCCTTACAGCATGGTGGCTGAGTTTCTAAAGTAAGCAACTCAAGAGAACCAGGTGGGAAATATATTGTCTTTCATAACCTAGCTTTAGATGTCACATAAATCATTATTGCTATTGTTACAAGTCTGTCCTATTTTAAGGAAAAAAATCATACATCTCAATCTTCCTATAGGAAGAGTATCAAGATTATGTTTTAAGAGGTGTACGGGGGATGAAATACAATAGTGTTCTCATTTTTGAAAAATAGAATCTACCTCAGATCTTTTCTTGAAAATTTATGAATAGGGCAGCTTTCTGAAAATATATCATATCTGAAGGCAGATAATGTGTGTGTTAATTTTTTAAAAGGCTCTAATAAAAATATTTAGTTAATGCTTAAATCATTCCTCTAAAGCAAGCCAATATTTACTTTCCCTATTTTCTAGAAATGGGACTTTTAATCTTTAACCTAGTTAAAATTATATATACGTCTCATCCCTAAGAAGCTATTATGCGTTTTATTATTCTATGTGTAGTTACACATTAGTTATATTCTTTTCTGTGATGTAAGTTATTTTGATGAAAGCTATCATTGGCACTGGGTGTCAAGAGCATTGTTAACCTGCTTCAGTTGTTTTGTGTGATTGGATTTTTCTGAGTATTCTACCACATGGACACTGAATTTACTCTCAGACTCTGAGATGTACACTTAAGAAGCTCCATGGAACATCTTCAAGTTCAAAAATGTCATCTGGCCAATAGTTCTTTTTTTTTTTTTTTCAGACTCTCAAAAATGCTTATCAAATACATTCAAAAATATTCAAGATGAGGGAAATATTATAAACCTAAATATAGGTCTGTCAGACAACTCCACAAAAAAACTCATATAACAGTAACAGTAGCTTATATGACAGAAATATAAGGGACCATCACAATCTCCAGGCCATAGCATATTTTGGTTTCCATTCACAAGATGAAGAATGCCTGACAAAAGGAGGAGTGCTGTTTTCTTCCATTACCATGTATTCCCCAAATTCTAAGACCCTGGGATGTGCTAAAAACAAAAATTGTAGTCATCTCTAAAATTCATGATTGATACTATGTGAGACTGGTAGTGTGTGGTCTGCCTTCTCTCCCACCTCTAACAATTGTATTAGCTGTATTGCTGAAAAGTCTTCAATTCTCAAAAATATTATGAATCAGAAAAGGGAAGCTGACTGGTGATAGCAGTCCAGTGAGGAAAATAGTCAAAACCTGTATTTTAAGTGGAGGTCAAAATGAAAAAAAAAAACTTAGAATCTGATGAAAATTATAAATTTCAGGCATAAATTGGGGGTAGGAAGGTAATGCCACCTCAATAGATCAGAAGTACACCAGAAAGACTTTTGAGTGGTTGATTGCATAAGAAGCATCTTTGAACATAGCATTTAACTAAATTACAGAGAGTAGAGGCAAATCTACCAATTACCATAATCTATAACCCAGATCCTCCATCTCCACTTATAAATAAAAAGTTCACCAAGAGTAATTAAACAGCCTGAATAATTCATGAGCCAAAGTAAAATGTACAACTGCAATTACAGGTTACGGAAATGTACCTACAATGAGAAAACTACATATGAAAAATCATTAAAATTATAATCAGACAAGTAAAAATCCTAAGTTATTTTTTTTTTTTTATTTATTTATTTATTTATTTATTTATTTATTTATTTTTAAAGATTTTATTTGACAGAGAGAGAGACAGTGAGAGAGGGAACACAAGCAGGGGGAGTAGGAGAGGGAGAAGTAGGCTTCCTGCAGAGTAGGGAGCCCGATGTAGGGCTCGATCCCAGGACCCTGGGATCATGACCCGAGCCAAAGGCAGACGCTTAACGACTGAGCCACCCAGGCGCCCCCTAAGTTATTTTTAAATAAAGAATGAATAAATGTTAAAATTTAAATCACAAATCTAGAAAAATAATTAGAGGTATGTAGGAAAAATAAAATAATAAATATAAATGCATTAGGAAAATTTTAAATTGAAGATCTGATTTATTGAAGGTTTTCATAAAATAAAATTCTGTCGGGTCTAAATAAGTAATTGCAATCTGAAATAAAATGAATAATTTTCTAAAGAAAAATATATAATATTAAATATACATTACTAAAATATATGACATTCACATAGTATATAATGTATGCACATTATATATAATTAAAAAGAAATATGGATAAGAATATGAATGATAGGATGGGTGGACAGAAAAAGCATCTAGAAAGGTATCTGTCAAACTGTCAACAATTATCTCCTTTGAATGATAAGATTGGAGTTGAATTTTATTTTCTTGAAAAGTAATAGTAATAAATTCACTAAAAACACAAGAGCATCCAAATTAGAAAAGAAGAAGTAAATTATCTTCATTCACAAATGATTAAATTCTACATTAGAAGATACAGAAGAAGAGGCACCTGGGTGGCTCAGTTGGTTAAGCATCTCCCTTCGGATCTGGTCATGATTTCATGGGTCCTGGGATTGAGGCCCGCTTTGGGCTCCCTGCTCAGTGGGGAGTCTGCTTTCCCCTCTGCCCCTCTGCCCCCACTCATGCTCTCCCAATCTCTCTCAAAAAAATAAATAAATAAAATCTTAAAAAAAAAGAAAAGAAAGAAGATAAGAAAAATACTAAAACTAAGAAATGAATTCAACAAAGTTGTATTCTACAATATCAACACACAGATATTAGTTAAGTTTCTGTTCACTGGCAATATGCAATTCAAAAAGGAAATTAAGAGAGAAATCCGATATACAATGTTATCTAAAATAATAAAATACCTAGGAATAATTTAACCAAGAAGGTGAGACTTGTACCACTGGAAGCTACAAAATATTGCTGAAAGAAATTAAAGAAGGACTGAATAAATGGAAAGACATTCCATGTTCATGGATTGGATGACTTAATATTGTTAAGATGTCAAAACTACCCAAAGTAACCTATATAGTCAATGCAATTTCTATCAAAATCCTAATAGCACTTTTGCAGAAATAGAAAAGTCAAACTTCAAATTCACATGAAGTTTCAAGGAGCCTTGAATAGCTTCAATAATCTTGAAAATAAAGTTGAAGGACTCACACTTCCTCATTTCAAAACTTCCTACAAATCTACAGTAATCAAAACAGTATCATTCTGGCATAAGAATAAACATACAGACCAATGGAATTAAATTGAGAGGCCATAAATAACAACACATCTATGACTACCTAATTTTTCAACAGGGGTGTCATGTCCATTCAATGGGGAAAGAATAGTCTCTTTATACAAATGGTGTTGGGGCAGCTGGATTTTCACATGCAAAAAAGTGGAATTGGACCCCTACCTCACCTCATATTCAAAAATTAACTCAAAATTGATCAATGGCCTATTAAAAAGGTAAAAACCATAAACCTGAAGAAAACATAAACCAAATCTTTGGAAATGGATTCTTAGATATGACACTAAAAGCATAAATAACAAAAGAAAAAATACACAAATTGAACCTTATCAAAATGTAAAACTTTTGTTCATCAGAGGATATTATCAAGATAGTAAAAAGAAAATCTACAGAATAGGAGAAAATATTTGCAAAGTATATAACCAATAAGAGCTTATTAGCCAAAATATATAAAGAACTCCTACAACTCAACAACAAAAATACAAATAGCTTGATAAATAATGGGCAAAGGACATTTCTCTAAATAGACATTTCTCCAAAGAATATGCAAATGGCCACTAAGCACATCAAAAGATGTTCAGTATAATTAGTCATTAGGAAAACATAAATCAGGTGGGGGGATGGGGTAACCAGGTGATGGGTTAAATTAAGGAGGGCATGTGATGTGATGAACACTGGGTGTTATACACAGCTAGTGAATCATTGAACATTACATCAAATTTTAATTTAAATTAAAAATTGAAAAAAGAAAGGAAAACATAAATCAAACCACAATGAGATACCATTTCACACCTACTAAGATGGCCATGATCAAAAAATAAAACATAACAAGTGTTGGCAAAGATGTAAACTGGAGTTCTCTGCATTTCTGGCAGGAAAATAAAATGATATAACCACTGAGGAAACATTTAAGTGTTTCCTTAAGAAATGAAACATACAATTACCATTTGACCCAGCAATTTTATTCCTGGGTATATACCCCAAAGAATTAAAAGTAGGTACACAAACAAATATCATGCTAATATTTATACCAGCATTATCCACAATAACCAAAATATGGAAATAATCCATGTATCTGAAGAGATGGATAAATAAAACATAATGTACACATACAATGGAGTATTATTCAGCAATAAAAAGAAATGGAGTTCTGTTAAATGCTACAATGTGGGTGAATATTTAAGACATTATGCTAAGTGAAATAAGCCAGAAACAAAAGAACAAATATTAGATGATTCCACTTATATTAAATATCTACAACAAGCAAATTCATAGAAACAGAAAACAGTGATTACCAAGGGCTGGGAGGAAAGAGAAATGAGGCGTTATTGCTTAATGGTGATAAAGTTTCTGCTTGAGGTGGTGAAAAACTTTCAGAAATACAGTACTGCTTGCGCAATGCTGTGAATATAATTAACATCACTGAACTGTACACTTAAAAATTATTAAAACTGCAAACTTTATCTTAAATATTTTGATTATATTACATGTTTGTTATATATGTTTATATAATATCTATTTTATTTTTAAATATTTTATTATACATTATAAAATAACATACTCGTCTAATACATATATAGCATGTGCTATATATAACATGTTTGTTATATATATTATTTGTAATATACTATACATTCTATATTTATTTTATACTGGGCTATATATAATGTACCATATTTTCTTTATTATATATTATATATATAATCATTATTAAATAAAATGGTTTCTCATTTCAGATTGGTCTGGGTTAGGTTTTACCTCTACTACCTTTTGTGTAATCTTGAACAAGTTTTTTAATATCTCTAAGTATGAATTTCCTTTTCATTAAAATCTGAATCATAATAATAGCACCACACCTCCCTCATAAGTCTCTGGTGGTGATTGGCACAATCTGGTACATTTTTTATCCTCCACCCATGCTCAAGATAATTATTATTAATACTGTAAATCCTCAATTTTGAAATGTATTTTTCCACTCATTCTAAAATAAGATTGTGTTTTATAATTGACAGACACATGTAACAAAATATCTTTTCCTGAAAAATGTTATTAAATATTGGTGTAAATTTCAATTATTATCTTATACTTGAGAAAAGACTACATTTTTATGCACATCTGAAATTTTTTTCAGTCAGCATATATCTTTTGCATAATCACAATACTATTAGAATTTTGAAAGCATGTAAATAAATTAAAATATGGAGACTATAACATAAATAGATTAATGGCTAGAGATTTTTGTAAGCAATCTATAAATTGCTTTCTAGAAAGAATATGAAAGTACTATTCAGTGGATAAAAATTAGTTTTGTTTTGTTTTGTTTTTTAAAGACTTTATTTATTTATTTGACAGAGAGAGACACAGCGAGAGAGGGAACACAAGCAGGGGGAGTGGGAGAGGGAGAAGCAGGCTCCCCGCAGAGCAGGGAGCCCGATGCGGGACTCGATCCCAGGAACCTGGGATCATGACCTGAGCCGAAGGCAGTCGCTTAACCTACTGAGCCACCCAGGCGCCCTAAAAATTAGTTTTTGCAAGCACATTTAGTGTCACAGAAACAGATTCCTGGGGGAAAAAAAAGATTAGCAAATATTATGTATAGTATGACTCAAAAACAAAATGTTAATGATGATGGGTTGTTTTTTGCTTTCCTCTTTTGCTTCTCTGTATTTTCCACAATCAATATTTTTTTTATTTTTTTGTTACTCTTTTTCTTCTTTCACTCAAAATATTTATTGTTTGTCTAGTATGTGCCAATCACATAGCTATTAAGTTAATAGTTACTTTGTCAATGTTAAAATGAAAAAATAAATGAATGAAATTGAATTAAAAAAAAAGAGTAGATTTCTTGGATGGGCACACTTCATCCATAAAGTAATACCCTAACATTAAGTAAGTTGATTGGTAGATTTGTCCCACCTGCCCCTGCCTGGTATTGAGGTCCTATCTTTGAAAGGTCTAACCTTTGGCAGATCCTTTATAGACTTGCTCTAGTTCCCAATTTGGGAATTATCAGCTGAACTCAAAATTTGAAAATTTATTTCTCAGTGACTGCAATTATCTTTTGTGTGTGAATAAAAGATCAGCCTTCTCAGTACTTCTTCTTGATTCTCAATATGTGATGCTCACAATGTTCTCCCTCACCTCAAATCTGTCTCCGCTGCTTCCCAGTTGGTCAGTAGAAAGTCAGTGGACCTAATGTCTTTCAAAAACAGCAAGAATAAATATTTTTTTCTAACCCGCACTTTAAATAACATAATTCTGACTGTCCTATAAGCTGAAATCTTCTGGATTGAACATTTCCCTGATTTTTCCATTGGTTTCATACAACAGATGTGGATATTCCATTGTAGGAGACTCCGTTTGTGAAGCCAAAGGTTGGCAAGAAATTCCCTTGCCTAGCAGACAACATATAGACATGCAAGTTTGCATCTTTTATGAATTTCAATCCATGTGCCTCTAGCGTATCATGCCTAAGATTGTTCTCTGAAATCTGTTACATCTAAAACATATGTTCTCACTTATGGAAAGTATAATTTGAGATGGCAAGGATCCTTTGCTTCATTTCTGCATACAGTTCCTTTTTCAAAGACATCATGGCATTTACTTCAAAGTAATTACAGTAGAGAACTTTTAAGAAATTTAGAGTTCAACTTAAATAAAAGATACTCAGGTAAAGAATATTCCCTGATCCTAAGCCTATAGTGCTTTCAGTTAGTTATAATTTCTACACAGCTTATTCATTTATATTCTCATTTATCAGTATCTTTTCTCCTGCGACACATAAATAGACAAGGAACCTTTGTCATCTTGGCCCCCAAAATGTTGGCTCTTTTAATTAAGCAACTTGTTTTGGTTGTTTCTTGCCAACCTGAGATTGTTTTGATCCACTGATATTTTCAGAGGGATTATGTAAAACTTTTTTTCACCTAATTGTTTTCTCTCTCAAATTGGTGCTGCCCCAGACCTATGCTCCCCTGATAATGAGAAATACAGAATTGGGAGAGAACTAAAATTACCTTGCTAAGGAATTTCAAGCTCAAATGCCTTGAGAGCTAGGTAGAAAATATAAATGTGTGAAGCAACAAGTTAAAAGATTAGAATAACAGGACTGTGGAAACTTGAAGAACAGCATTTTCATAAAACATTTAAAAAATTAATTAACACTATTCTGGCCCAAATAAATCCACATTTGCTAGCTAGATTAGTCCCAAAACTATTAAATTTTCACTTAATGCAATCTCTCATTGTACAGTTGCAGAAAGTAATACCCAACAAGTGACAAAACCACCATGAACTTTGTAAAATAACTATAAAACGAGGATTCACTAAGTGATTATTTTTTTTAAAGACGAGCAAGACCTGTACTTTCTGCCCCCCGCCAACTCTCCAGGCTTATCTCCTGCCTTACACACCTGTCACCCCTAATCTCACTTCGGCCACCCTGACCTCATTCCAGCCCCATATTCTGTCCCTGTCACCTGCCTCAGGGCCATGCTCAATGCTGTTTTACTTAGGTGATATCTTTTGGGGTTTTTTTGTTTTGTTGTTTTGTTTTGTTTTGTTTTTCTAAATTACTTGAGTTTGGAAAGTTATGCTACCTATAGTAATTTGATCACACTGATAGCACAATTTTTTTTTTTTTTAAAGATTTTATTTATTTATTTGACAGAGAGAGAGACAGCGAGAGCAGGAACACAAGCAGGGCGAGTGGGAGAGGGAGAAGCAGGCTTCCCGCCGAACAGGGAGCCCGATGTGGGACTCGATTCCAGGACCCTGGGATCATGACCTGAGCTGAAGGCAGACGCTTAACGACTGAGCCACCCAGGCGCCCTAATAGCACAATTTTTTTTACCTCAGCCTCCACACCCTTTGAAATGTGACTTTGCAGATCCTCTTACTAGAACAGCAATCTTTTACCCCACTCCTTGACTTTGGACTGGTACCATAACTGGATGTTAATAGATCTGACACAGGCCCTGGCTAGAAAGCTCTGGGAGTATCTGCTCTTTCTTGCCCTCTGCTGGTATTATGAGAGCAGGCCAGCCTCCAAGAGGAAAGGGAAGAGACATTTCTGTTTTCCTAAGTGAAGTCATCTCAGTTCAGCCCACAGCCTGCAGAGACGTAAACAAGTCCAGCCAAGCTTGGCAACTCCGCCTTGCAGGGGCACAGCAACGATCACAGACCAGATCCCAGATCAGATGAACCCCACAGACTCAGGGGCTAAATGTTTTTTTATTGTTGGTGTTGTTGTTGTTTTAAAGATTTTATTTATTTGAGAGAGAGAGAGAGAGAGAGAGCACGAGCAAGGGGCAGGGAGAGGGAGAAGCATCGGGGCTCGATCCCAGGACCCCCGGGATCATGACCTGAGCCGAAGGCAGACGCTGAACTGATTAAGCCACCCAGGTGCCCCAGGAGCTCAATGTCTTTATTGTTGCATGCCACTGGGATTTTGTGATTGTTTGTTACCCAACATTATTGTGTAAATAGATACCTGATGCACTCACTTCACAATTTCTGAACACTCCATCTACAGCTACCTTTAGCTGAGTCATGATGACAGAGAGGCATTCAGCTGGGGCCAGTGAGATACAGAAAGCATAGACAAGCAGGTGAACACTTGCTTAGGTTGTGAATAATTTGGGGGTTCAGATGGCTAGTGTAAGTAATTCAGAAATGGTGTCTAATTGATAATTATATTAGATCAGAAAGCAAGGAGACTCAAGACCCAGAACACGCTTAGAATATGGTCAGATTCATGCCAATCAAATGATGAGAAATCCTTGTCAAAGGCAGCCCGATAAATAAAGCAGAGAAAACATATTTTACCCACAAGTAGCATGAGCTATTGCTGGTATTAATTCTTTATACCTATAATAAACTAGAGCAATAAACTCATTTTTAACCAGATGAATTTAGGATAGGATTGCCAGATAAAATACAGGATGCCATATTTAATATGACTTTTAGATAGACAACAATTAACAGCATGAGTATGTCTCAAATATTACATGAGATATACTTCCAGATAGACAACAATTAACAGCATGAGTATGTCTCAAATATTACATGAGATATACTTCTCTTCCAGAACACTGACAGAGGCAGAGTTCCCCTGTGCCATAGGTCAGCAGATAACTTAATAGCCTCCAGATGAGGGAGTCAAATCCCACATCTAGGTGTGTGTCAAGATAATATTGTTGTAGTGGTAATCTCATGTGGTCTTTTTTAGCCTATGGTCTTCTATCCCTGGGTTCTTTCCTTCACTCAGTATCTTGGGCATTCCTTGCAACAAGGAAGTAATAACAGCAGAAATGATGAAGGAAAATAGTCAGTCAAAGGCACGGAAAAGATTTACAGCACAAAAGGAAAAGATTGAAGAAAAGTGATCAGAAAGAGAAATGTTCTCTGCCACCAAGAGTGAAAAAAGACCCCCCATGTTTGAGATAAGGGGAACAGTTGGATGAAATATGGGCAAGTAAGAAATTAGTTGATAGGTCAGCAATGAGGGGATAAGACCTAAGCAGAGTCCCCAGAGGAGCCAATTCAGATCCTATAGATCACCAGGGCCCCACACTGCCAAAAGGTAGATGGGAGGTGACAGTTCTAACCACCTGCCCGAACTCCTGCTATGGGTAGAGTGTATCACCTGTACCCAGGAGCTATGGGACCTTCACTTCTTGTCAGCACTAGGGACAATCTTCCTTTAAAATCATCACTGCTCATCAGGCAGATGGGCTACCATGCTGTGTGTGCCCTGAGATTCTTCCTGGTCTGCAACCAGCCCTTTCCATGTGGATGATTCCCTGAATTTCTGAGGCCCATCTCCAGATTAGAGCCTGGGCCGCTATACCTGGAGGGGAGCTGGTGATTTGGAAGGCAAAGTCCAGCATTACCTGTCTTAGGAAGAACTAGACAGAATTTAACAGAACTAGCTGGTGGGGGGAAGGTCATCCATCTGAAAAAAGGGCAGTGGTAAAACATATCCAAGTTACACATGGGGTAACCCTATGGGAGGTTTCGATTCTTCCAGGACTCTAAAACAATCCTATAACTACTATTCAGTTCCTAAGAATGTGGGTTCTAATGTCACACAGACTTGGATTCACATCCTGGCCACTTACAAGTTGTTATGACTATGGGTAAATTTATTCTCTCAAGTCTTAATATTCTCATCTATAAAATGTGGATCACAACCTTATTGAACTGTTAAATAAGATAATGCATCTGACACAATTCACAGTTCAAACAATGCCCAGCATACTATAAGTGCTCAAGAAATGAGAGCTAAAAATAAAAACAAAACAAGAGAGAAAGGGAGAGAGATTGAGAATTAAGATCCTAATACTGTGGCTGGAATGCAGCATTGATAACTTCATTCTTTTATACTAAAATAACACTTTATGTAGGTAAATCTTCACAATTTTCTCCATGGCATTTTTTTTTTCTTTAAAGGTAAAGGAGTGGGGCCTGAGCTTAGCACTACTTATAAAACTTTAAGAAAGACTCTTATCTTGATGTTGTTTTTAAATATTACTCTTCAGTAACCATTCAAGAAATGTTCATTAAATGCCTTTTTGTGTGTATAAGACATTCAAAAGGTACAAAATGCATAATACGTGGTCGTTGCCTCTGAAGGGCTCATAGGCCTGTAGGGGAAACAGGCGCACAGATAATAGGTCCTTGGTCCTGCTGGTCCACCTGAACCATAGCGGGTAACAGACCCTGCACCACAGCCAGCCCCTGCCAGTCAACAGTGTTGTAGGAGTCCAGATGCCAGACACTTTGAAAAACATGGGACATTTTCAAGTAAGTAAGGATCGTACCCTAAACAGTGTTGCTCCCTGTGAGGATCGCTGAGACAGCAAGCATTTCAGAGAGCCAGTAGAGTATAGGGGAATAAGCACCATCTCAGAATTCAGACAAGCATAACTGTACGTCTAGCTGTGTGATCTAGAGCACGTTGCTTTAACCTCTCTGAGCTTTGTCTCTTGATTTGAGCAGTGGCAATAATTATGTCTGTCCCCCAGGGTTGATGTGAGAAATTAATAAGACCAACCATTTTGCAAAACGTCGGTGAGTACTTTTAAGACTCAGTAAATGGTAGCTATTATTAATGTTTTCATAATCATAAAGTGATACATAATAAACTAAGAAAAAAACATAATCTGTGTAAGTGAAAATTTTCTCAGAGGGGAAAAATTAGAAGAAAACAGGAAAAATAGCTTGCCAATTGGAAAGCACAAAGTCAATATAAGATTACATATTGTAATTGTAAGAGACACATAAACAGAAATATTTGAATACATATTAAACTCTGCCTTCAAGTCATCTCTCAACCAGCACTGTTGAAAGAAAAACACTGATGAAAGTCTTTGCCTTTGTTTGGAGAAGCATCTAAATTCTATGAATGTAAACATAATAGAAATTCTTATTATCTTTTTTTTGAAACCTTCTCCATCCTTCCTTTTAGAGACATGTTTATGGATTTCAGTTTCATTTGTCAGCTAATGAAATCTTCTATTCTCTATTTTTGGTCTTCCTATAATAAATTCTTTCTGGACCCTTGAGAAAAAAAAATGTAAAATAGATTCCAAAAACATTTTGACTGTCAGTTATGTTCTGAGAAAGGACAGATTAATCCCCACAGACCTCACAGTTGACAAAGTCCTCATTTAATGTGTTTAGCTATAGCGCTAAGAGAAATTTTGATAACAACACCCTGGATGCCTCATTGCTTTACATGAAATAATTACCACCCTGGGGTATTAAAGGTAATCAGATGCACTGGGGTCCCTGAACCTCAGGGAGAAGGAAAGGGACAAGGGTGATTATCTGTCTGTAATACTAACACCTATTTCTTGTCATTTCTTAAATTCATTTCAATGAAATGACACTGTTTTTGTTTTCCTTAAGTGACCATTATTTCCCTAATCTCTACTTTTTTGTTTTGTTTTGTCTTGTTTGTTTTCAACATGAAGAAAGTCAGTTTGCTATTCACAAACTTTACTGTGAAAGAGGAAGTCAGGGTAAGGACAGGGTACACGAGGAAGTCTCCTACACTGCCACTGGGAGGACCAAGGGTTCAAAACACCTTGGAAACATTTTAGGATTATCTAGTACTCAAAAAAGAAACATCAGGCCCAAAATGGAGTCACTTTTGCTAATTGCAGTTTCCGCCCCTTGCAGGAGTGGAATTTTAAACCATTCAGTCTGGAATTTCCTGATCAGCACTAGTGAGGTAAGGACAACATCTTCTGTTCTTCCCTCCAAGGTAAGGTCACCTTGGGCGAAAGAATCCTTTCTTTTCTTTTGCTAATAATCTCTTTGCCCTGCCCTGTTTCTGCCTATAAAATCTTCCCATTTTGTACAGCTCCTCAGAGCTCCCTTCTATTTGCTAGATGGGATGTGCCCAATTCATGAATCATTGAATAAAGTCAATTAGATCTTTAAATGTACTCAGTTGATTTTTTTTGACACAGTAAATTTCATGATATGCATATACAGGCCTAAGGATACACTCTAAAAAAGGGGCGGGGGGGTGTACATGTGGTCCAAGAGACAAACATAAGAATAAGGATGATGGTATTACTCATAACATCCCCACATTGGAGGGAAAATGTCCCATCAAGAATAGACTCAATAACTTGTAATTATATTCATCATTTGGGATGTTAAATTACAACTAAAACGAGTAAGTGCAGACATATGCAAAAACGTGGATAAACTTTCAAATATGTAATTTTAGGTAAGAGAAATTGGACACTAAAGAATACATACTCCTGGGTGGCTCAGTCCGTATGGGTC
Source organism: Mirounga angustirostris (assembly GCF_029215605.1). NCBI lineage: Eukaryota > Metazoa > Chordata > Mammalia > Carnivora > Phocidae > Mirounga > Mirounga angustirostris. The sequence continues at coordinate 106,253,699 of NW_026991711.1, read as the reverse complement.
ACCTCTTGATTTCAGCTCAGGTCATGATCTCAGGGTTGTGAGATCAAGCCCACATTGGGCTCCACGCTGAGTGTGGGGCCAGCTTAAGATTCTCTCTCTCTCTCTCCCTCTGCTCCTCCACTCCCCCCTCCCTCTTTAAAAAAAAAAAAAAGAAGAAGAAGAAAAAGAAGAATATGTACTATCTTATTCCATTTTACAATGTTCAAAAATAAGCAAAAGTAAACTTCCGTGTTAGAGGCTTGCATTCTCAGGCTTTAAACTCTCAAAAGAGGAGGGCTTTGTTTTTGTTTTTTTTTTTAAGATTTTTATTTATCTATTTGACAGAGCAAGACACAGCGAGAGAGCCTGACATGGGGCTCGATCCCGGGACCCTGGGATTATGACCTGAGCCAGAGGCAGATGCTTAACGACTGAGCCACCCAGGAACCCAAGAGGAGGGGATTAAAATTACCGTGAAAGTCAAAACAGTGGTGACTATTTTGAGAGAGAAGTGACTGTGACCAAGAAGAGGGTTTAGGGGGCGCCAGTGATGTTTAATTCTGGGCCTGGTATTCGATATATTAACTTGTTGGTCAATACATAATCCGTTAAGCTGTATGGTTTTGTCTTAGGCACTTTTCCATGTGCGTTTTATATTTCACAATAAAGATAGTTAAAAAGAAATCTTTTTTGTTAGTTTTTGTTAAGCAATTTTCCCTAATCAGAGGAAAAGGGATGGACACTTACTGGGTTCTTACTGATCCTTCATATATACAATCTCTTCTAATTTTAATGGTAATAACACAGTAAGGGAGTTACCATCTTCCTCATTGAACACACAGAGAAAGCAGCTCATGGAGGCTCTGGAATTTGCTCAGGGACAAATAATCAGTGACAGCAGACTCAGTAACTGAACTCAAAGCTTTGATCCAAAGTCCATGCTTTTCATTTTCCATCATGCTGATTATATCCACACTCAGCATAACTTTTTCAATAAAAAAATTCAGATTTCCTAATCAGTAGCCTAACGAAACACCCACTCAGGATTTGAGTATTGATGAACAAAAATCTTTAAATATTTTAAATATTTATTTATTTAAAATAAATATTTAAATCTAAGAGATTTAAATCTAAGAGATAATTATTTTAAAATAAATGTAGTTAATCCTGCTCTAAAGCCAGACCATTCTGTGGAGTAAATGTGTTATTTATTAGGCTAAATTATGTATATGTTATTCCTGTTCAAATGGTCAACAATTTTGTGAGCCTAGGACTCATACAAAGAGGGTTCAAGAAAGAAGAGTCAAAATCTCAAGTTCTATTCCAGCGTCTTCTTCTTTATAGTCATTGGTCACAGAAAAGAAAGAAACAAAGACGGAAGAAGAGCTGAAATCTTGTATCCTTCTCAGGCTAAGACAGGCTCCAGAAGACTTCATTAATTTATTCCATGCATATTTACTGAGTGCTTACTGTCACAATTAGTTCTAGTTCATAGAGATACAACAATGAGCCGATACACAGGGTGCTGGAGATTATATTCTATGGAATAAACTGAGGATAAGCAAGTAAACAAACGAGGTATCTTCAGAGAGTGATAAAAGGATGTTCCAAAGCAAACAAGAGGTAATAGGATGGAAAGAGACTGGAGTCACAATGTGGGTGGAGTCAGTAGTACTAGTCCTCTTTCAAGAGGTAATATAGGAGCCAAGGCCAGAAAGAATACTAGAGGAACCACACAGCCACTGCAATGGAGGGGAAATACTTTCAGGGAGAGGTAACAGCAAGTACAAATTCCTGAGTTCAAATTATACTTGATGTTTTCAAAAAACAGAGGAACACCGGAAGACTGAAACATAGTGTGAGGATGTATCAGGATTTGATTCAGCTTCAAATAACGAACGTTCTAAAGTAACAGTAGCTTGAATAAGATCATCGGTCTAGAACTGGAAAGGCAGCTTCAGAAAGCCATCAGGAACTCAGGTTCTTTCTATACTGTGGCTTCAGCATCTTCCTTGTGATCTAAAATGGCCAAGTGAGCTCCAGACCTCACAACTGAATTCCAGCAACAGGCAAATAGGAGGAATGAAAAAAAATGTGCCTTCTCCCTTCAAGGATGCTTCCTGAAAACCAACACAACACTTTCATATATATCCCCTTGACCAGAAAAAAAACAAAAACAAAAACAGTCAAATGGTTAATTTAACTGGAAAATCCCAGCAGGAAGCTAAAAATATGTTTCTTTCTTTTTTTTACTAAGGAATAAAAGGAAATGTATATTTTACATGACAAGAAATTTTGTCACAGAATAAAAACATAGAAAATGAGTATGGAGAGGTAAGTAGGGGTAACTCTACTATAGTTATTGGAATACTCTATAGTAATTGGAATAAGGAAAACAACGATCACATTGTTCTAGAATAATGCCTTGCTTGAATGGAGGAGTCACTAGGGAGAGCACGTACTTATGTACCCTGAATGTAGTCAATTCTTCAAGCCTATCTCAGGGATTGGTGGGCTTCTAAGGTGGTCACCATAAGTTGAAGTCAGGTGACCCTTCATTTTTTACCTCCACTTTTTTCAAATGAATTACCATGTCCTCTCAATTCTACCAAGATAGTATCTCTTGCACAAAGAATGGAAAAAATTGATAGAAATGTGAAATGTTGAGTCTAACAACCACCTCCAGTAACCTTCAAGCATGAAAGAAAAAGAATAAAAAGAGCATTGCTTTGTGCTGTGGGTGTAAGAAGACAGGTTGAAGTTCTAACCCCAGTACCTATGATGGGGACTTACTTGGAAACAGAATTTTTATCTTTGTTTTTAAGAGATTTTATTTATTTACTTGACAGAGAGAGAAACTGAGCACAGCAAGGGGAGCGGCAGGCCGAAGGAGAATGACCATGGGATCATGACCTGAGCCAAAGGCAGACACTTATCCGACTGAGCACCCAGGCACCACATGGAAATAAGATTTTTAAAGATGTAATAAATTTAAGATACGGTCATCCTGGATTAGGGTGTGTCCTAAATCCAATGCCTGTCTTCCTTATAAGAAGGTCAGCTGAAGACAGAGGAACATAGAGACACACAAGAAGAACACCATGGGATGACAGAGGCAGAGCCTGGAGCAATGCAGCTGAAGGCCAAGAATTGAAAATCACCACCAGGAGTTAGGAAGAGACAAAGAAAAATTCTCCCTCACAACCTCCAAAGTTGGTTTCAAACCAACTTTGCTGACACCCTTATGTTGGACTTTCAGCCTCCAGAACTTTGAGAAAATAAAGTTTTACTGTGTAAGCTACCCAGTCTATGGTATTTTGTTATGGCAGCCCTGGCAAAGTAATGCAGAATTTGGTTGAAATCGAGGGCGAGAATCCAATTCTATGTCCTACTTTATTATTGGCTAAGACCTTCCAGGTTATCTTCAGGATCTAATGAAAGGACCTGGCAATTCAGAGGAATAACCTGTGTCCATAAGCTTGAGGTCTCTGGGTTTTGAGTGGATCATGTCCCACATCACAAAAATAAATCCGCATCACATTAGTTTCTGGTCAGATTCCTCTCAGCAGCGGCTTTGAAAGGAAATTTTACAGTAAATTCAATCTGAGTTCTCCATTCAAAGCTCTCCACCAACACCGTAAACCATACATGAAAGAGAAATTGACAGTAACTGATAAGGACACAGGGCAAACAAGCAGGACCTCCTCAGGCCATTCGGAAGGTTGGTTTATTGGCTCAGCATTTAAAATCTTGATGGAAGTGTTCACACTTTACTCAAGTTGCTTGACCTCCATTATAAAGATCTTTGGGAAAACTTAACTGACTGCAGAGAGATTTCCAAAAACGGTCCTCCAAAATTAGCCTAATTCGCTTTGGTTCTGAATGCTCCAAAATGCCCATACTTGCTTCACATTTTAAAAGGACACTCAAACTCACCCTACTTTCAATTACGACCATGATTGGAATCATGCCCTCCAGGTGCATACGAGACACATCATATCTCTCACACAGCATGAAAAATTCAGGATCACCAATAGAAGCAAGAGAAGTTAATGATTCGCTTTAACTTGCATTGTCTTTGTTCTCACTTCAACCACCCTTAACAATATATAAACTGTGTTGTCAGGTCCAGTCATTTGTTTTCATCATTATGCCTCTAGAATCTACTCTTTCCATTTCATCCCCTAAAAACTTTCACCCAAGCCCTTATCACATTGCATCTAAAATTATGATTCTGATCTAATTGCTTTTGAAAAACTACTACTCTCAAATGCCTTTTTTAAACAATATTTTTTTTTTTTTAAGATTTTATTTATTTATTTGACAGAGACAGAGATAGCAAGAGCAGGAACACAAGCAGGGGGAGTGGGAGAGGGAGAAGCAGGCTTCCCACTGAGCAGGGAGCCTGATGCGGGGCTCGATCCCAGGACCCTGGGATCGTGACCTGAGCTGAAGGCAGACGCTTAACAATGAGCCACCCAGGCACCCACAAATGCCTTTTTATTCACTTTTCTTATTGCTTTCCATCCATCATCTGAGTTTTTGCAGACTCTATCTCCCCACAACATTTCCAATAACAAAGTCAATGCATCATATATTTGGAAAATGATGCCATGTTTTCCTTTTAGTTACTGACATATTTTATCCATAATGCCTCTGATGACTAGAATAGAATTGAATAAATGACACCTTGGTGGTTGGTGGCTGGGGCTGGTGTTCCAAGGCCCCAGCAAGAATGTTAGTGAGAGCTAAACTTTACTGAGTATTAATCTGTGCCAGTGGCTATGTTCAGCAGTTCACATACATTCACTTGTATTTTTTTGTAAGAAATCTATGAACTAAGTCCCATCTTACTTTTCATTTGACAGATCAGGAAGTCAAGATACACGGAAAAGAAAGTAACTCTCCCCATTCGCAAAATACACTCAAATTCAAGCCCAAGATGTGCACCTTGCTCTGTCGGCTTCAAAAGTTAAAATTCTCATAAGCAAACAATGGGGCAGGAATTTTCCAAGGTAAATTTCTTATGTCTTTATAAATTCTTGAGAGCATCTGGTTAGTCACACAGGAAAAAGTAGATAAAAGCCCTTGTCTAAGAGTTAGGAAATGTGTTCTGGTTAAAAATCTGTTGCTGTTTTGGGGCACCTTGGTGGCTCAGTCGTTAAGCGTCTGCCTTCGGCTCAGGTCATGATCCCAGGGTCCTGAGATCGAGCCCCGCATCAGGCTCTCTGCTCGGCAGGAAGCCTGCTTCTCCATCTCCCACTCCCCCTGTTTGTGTTCCCTCTCTTGCTGTGTCTCTCTCTGTCAAATAAACAAATAAAATCTTAAAAAAAAAAAAAATCTGTTGCTGTTTTATTACGGGCAAGTCACTTCTCCTTGTTTGGCTTCAGTGTTCTTATCTGTGAAATTAGGGTTTTTTAAACTATGTTATTGCTAAGGCACTTTTCAGTGATTCTTATTCTCCCCTCCTCTAGCATATATAGGATATATATCCTCCCTGCTACTACTAAATCTATATTAGTGTGTGTGTGTGTGTGTGTGTGTGTGACAGAGAGAGAGATTTTGAGAGAGAAATAGGAAATTGTAATGAGAAGCAGAAAGCTGGACGAACAATACATAAATACATTTTCCTCCCATAATGGTGGACAATAATTAGTGTGATTTAATACCTTAAGGATTTTGAGGGCCTGAGGCAACATTTCTATAATGATCTTGGCCACCTAGTCATGATCTCAAGACAGATATAGCAGACGTAGGAGGGAAAAACACTTTCTCAGGAATTCCCTAGCAAGATTTCAGTAAACATCTTTTTGGGCACAGCTAGGTTATATACTTACTCCTAAACCTAGGGTTGGGTCGGCTTCCTTGAAATCAAGGAATTTTTGAATAATCCTGAAATAAAAATAGTAGGGTAAGGGCTTTTGGGATAGCCAACCTAATGTAGGCCCCAATCTACATTCTCACATATGCAGCTCCCAGAGAAATATTTCTCCAGCACATACCTGGGAAGGTCACTTCACATTTCAAATCCCTTCTATGGTTGCCATTAAAGAGTAAACTCTTAGAGAAACACTGAACACTTTTTATAATATAGTTCCCTTTTCTCCAATTTTATCAAACATCTTGGGAAACCAATGTTTTCCAAACATCACATGTGAATTCCAATCTCTGAAAGAGAGACAAGAGTTACATTAAAGTGAGCCTTGAAGGACAAATAGGGGATCAACAGATGCAGAAATGGATGAGGGAAGAAATGGATATTGTTCTCTATGGAAGAAAGAAAATGAATAATGAAGTGGATATAGGAACTTTGAGATCTGCTCAGAGAACAATGAACTTTTTACTTTAGTTTGAATTTCAGGCAGAAATTGTAAAACAAGCTGGAAGAAGCTTAACATAGACAAGATGGTACCAGAGAGTGGAGGGATTTGGGAATGTGGGCTTTAATCGGTTGACTTTGGATCCAGGGAATGGGAGTGGGGAAGAGTGATCAATGGCTTTTAGCCAGGAAGTAACATGGTCAGAATTTCAGTTAAAATGATGAATCTAGATGTCCTGGAACACAGTAGAACTGGAATAGGAAGAAACCACCAATAGAAATGGAGTTAAGAGGCTGGTGCAGCAAGTGAAGTGGAAGGAGAAAGAGAAATGTATTCAGCCCTCTGGCCAAACCCCCTCAATACCTGAAACACAGATGGTGTGTGTTACTTTTCACTTAGCGCAGAGGCAGAAGTTACAGAAAGAGAGGAATAGGTGCGAATGTCGGATGCAATGGCTGGACATGAGCTACATGAAGAGAATCCAAGATGAATTCCATCTCTTACTGAGGCTGTGAAGTCTTCCCTGCACCAAAATATTTCCCTAGGTCCACTGACTCTCTTCCAGAAAACACAAGATTTGCTCTTCCTTCTTTGCTTCTTTATTCTGCTGTTAACTCTCTTGCCTACTTTTCTGGATCCTTCATAAAAATTTCATGCAATTGCTCTTTTTCCATATTATTCAGCCAGGGATCTTATTACTTCATCATTCTAAACTATGTTCTGAGGTAAAACCTTCTTAGGAATTAACAGTCACAAAGTATAGACCATAGCAAGAGAACACCATGTTTCCAGGAGGGATGACCAAGAAGCTACACGGCAAAGGGAAATTTTATTCAAAACCCAGAAAACAGAAGGTTTCGGTGATTTCAATTAAGAGTTTGTTGAAGGTCTGACTCCCCACCACACACCTTTATTACCTTAATTACCTTTATTCTTTGATTCTTTGCTCTGAAAATCTGGCCTAAACTACAGCCCTTGTCATCCCCTGGACACAGAGATTTGATAGCTCCCCACTCCATTACAGCTTCGTCTCGGATCAATGAGGTGACCTTGAAAGAAATCCACTTTCCAGGGCTTCAGTTTCCTTGCAGACAACATGGGAATGCTACCAAGTTTTCATACTTGACTAGAAGCACAAGGGCAAAGCCCTCTGAGGACATAAGGTGCTAAGTAACAAACAAGGTGGAATATGTAATTCAATCAGTCATGCCCTGACACTGGCTGTGCCCATTTATTATTACTTTTCAATTTCTAAAGTGATGGCAAAATGGAATTTCCACTAATTTTTCAAGAACCTAAATCTGATTCTTATAGTTCCAGGCTTTATGTTGCTGATATATTGTAGATATAATTTTTGTGTGTTCCAAGAGGCTTTCTGCTCACAGGGCATTGCTGTAAGTTGTGGATAATTTATTTTCCCTTGCTATTATATTGTGTAAATTACCATGTTGGCAATATTTTAGCCTTTCACACTTTGAATCAGTGCCCAGAATAATTCTAACAAGATTTTGATTCTCCGGAAGCAACCTTAAGGAAGAAAGCCCTTCAAAATGCCCGCATATTCATTTAAACTTCAGCTGAGAGAAACATCTCCTCCAGGTCAAGTATAAGGTGCACCTGAAGGCTAAGTGATCCTTATCTCATCTCCCTGCTGATATCTATATCCTCCTCTGCTGCCAGGAACAATTGTAGGACCTTGCCAGCTGAGCACACACTCTCTGGCATTTCCACCTCAGGATGCAAGTTCTGGAATTGGAACCCAGTTTGAAGCCTTCCAGAAACCTCAAAGAAGAACTCAATTCCAGACATCCAGCCACAAAACCAAATCTGTGGTTTAATTTTATCACCCAAATGAGATATTTTGGTTTTCAGCCAGGAAATGCCTCATTTCTTAGTACCAGGAGCAATCAGGAAGGGTTGAAAATGGAAATCAGACTGCCGAGCAAGGACAAACGGGATGCTGAGGAAGCGGCCACAGTGCCACGTGGTCATGGAAGGCTGAGTAAGGACAGGGACACCATGCAACTGTTTCTTTGCTGCTCAACAAAGATAAAGCCTCATATAACAATAGGAAAAGAGGAAACAAAAAGCTTCTATTTTGTTTTACCTTCTCCAATCCCACTTCTCTCCCAATTTCATGGGGAAAAAGTTTCTAAAACTCATTACTGGGACCCCATGGACCCAAATCTGCCTCCCCCAAATCCTCCAAGTCCAGCAGAGATGTACAGCAGAGAAGTATGCACTCCTTAGATGGTCTGCTTCAATCCTGACAACCTGAGAGTCCTGGGAAGGTATTCTTTCTCAATATTCTTGATTGTAAGAATGTCAGATACTGTTAATAACTTGTTAAGCTTGTAAGGATGTTGTGAGAATTCAGTGAGCAAATGCCTGTGTGCCTTGTCCAGCATATGTCACTATAAGAGTTATTGACTATTACCCTTCAGAATAGGGTGCCATTCTCATTGATATAACATTAATAATAAGGATATTCTAGCACTATAAGGAAAGAGGCTACATCTCAATATCAATGACTGTTTTTTTCCTTAAGAAATTCCTGCTCCAAGTCAGGATCGATTATGAACACCAGGGAAAGGAAGGCCCAGCTAGAGGGAAATAAATAGTTTCATTTCCCCCTCGCACACTCCTCAGAAATACATATCAACTTTTATTTGTTTTAGCTAAGCTCTTCTTTTATCTATTCATGCTCCTATCTAAAAATACAGAAGTAGTTTGAGAAAGGAAAGAAAAGGCCTTTAGAAGTACTTTTAAATTTCTTCAAGTTTTCTAATGAACTTAATAAGCTCCCCAGATACATCTTACAAAGTAAAGAAACCTTCGAAAATATTAAAGAAATTTTGTTTTCTCCAGTGGTACAGAGCATTCTAGGTGACTAGTAAGATACATCATCATCCAATTTTACAAGTGTTCAGTTAACAGTGAAAGGAAAATCACAAGAGAAAACACTTTCTCTTTGATGTCTTTCAATATATTTGGATGGAGCTCTGTTGCAAGATTTTTCATTGGAGCAGTTTCTCTGAGTTTTCACCTAAATTCCAGTTCAATGATAACAATTCCAAATGTTCCTCCTCTAACTGCCTGGCAGGCCAAGCAATTTTTGACACGGTCAGGAACTTGCCAAGATTTTTGATCAAAGGAATAATACACTAAATTGAAATCACTATCACCCTTTTTGCTATCTTTACTATCTCAGCGAATGCTCCAATGAGAAGGGCACTGCCGTGGGCACCGAGACTAGAAGAAACAAGTGAAATAGCTTGAGTTTTGCCATCAACATCATAAATCTCCTCCAAATGGCAAAAGACACATCAGAGTCCAGACCAGAAGAAACATAAAATCTGAGCCACAGAAGCAGTATCTAAGATGGAGTGCACCTTGCTGGTGATCAAGTTCATGTGACCATTCTTAACGTCCCATTGGCTTTCTGCAGACCAGATTTCAAGAATTCCTTGCCCAAAGCTCGTAACAGGCAGGAATATGTTTTATTCCCCAGCTGTCTAGGCAGGGCATAGTTTTATTTACTAGGCAGTGTTTTCTTGATTGCAGTCCATGGGCCACTTACATCAGTCTCACCCCAGCTGCTTGATTAAAATCCAGATTCTTGGGCTCTCCGTCTAAACTTCCTCAACCAGAGTCCCTGCCGTAAGTCCTGAAAATCTGAATATTTAGTAAACTGTCTAGGTTAATCATAGGAAGGCATGCATTTGGAACGAGAACCGACATTATAGCCCAGGAATGTCAAAGCTACATGTATTCTTTATGTACAGAATCATTTCCAAGGTGATACTGGGGGAGGTCCAAGAAAAAGAAGTCATGTACCACTGCCCTCAAGCACCTGAAATGCAACCTGATATAAGTATCCATAAAATAACAAGACTATTTAGCCCTGAAAGGGATCAGAGCAAAGTCAGCATCTTCCTTAGGTAAGTGGCCAGTTGCCTGGTCACAGAGTTGTGTCACTGTTCTCTGCCAAAATGGTCTCCTGCTTTGCTTTTAGAGTAGAAACGAAAAGTGTGAGTCTGACCTTTGTGGACAATGGAGATCTGCAAAACTGAGGATGCTTTCTTCTTGGATGTCCAGAAGCTCATGTTTCTAATATCTACTAAAGAAGGTATGAGGATTAGGCTCCTTTTGAATAGTAACACTTCAACAGGGAGATGAGGCTATGTGACCCTCTTCTGTCCACGCTGCTCTGCAAGACGGCCCCAACTCTCTAGGGTCTGGAGCAAAGTCATACCTACAGCCTCAAGGTCTACTTGCTCTGAGCATACAATCTAGTCGGAGTGGGGCATGGGTAAAACAAGTCTATCAAACGCATTCCGTTGACTATCAGTCACTCTAATCAGTTTCTAAGCTGTTCTGTATTAATGAACCAAGTAGATATCATCTCTTAGAGCTTAGTTTCTATGAAAAAGTTTTAGCTTTTAAATTATAACTAATTCATAAAATTATGACTTCCTAGGGCAGGAAAGAAATATAGGAACTTGTACCTAACTTCAAATATAGGCTTTAAACCAGACTTAGCTCATCCTCGCACATACATTCGATGCTCCCAAGAATTTGGTTTGATTTTTTTGTTGTTGTTTGGATTGATGGATGTATTATGGAGACAAGAACTTCAAAACCCATTTGGACTCCGGGAATGAAGGAGAATACTTGCCCCACATAAGTCAATAATAAAATAGTACTCCAAGTAGGTGTTTTCCTAAATCACCGATCACTGAGCCTAGATAAAGGGAAAACTGAGTTTCTTCTTTTTGGAACATAGGGAGGTACCTATGAGTAATATTTTTGGTTCTTGGATTTTTAAAGGCAAGGTCAATAAATGTTTGGGTATGTACCTGATTCAGATTTCTGTACCAACATTACAGGTTAATGTAGATTTGTGCTCCCTGCATGGGATTTCATATCTATAGATCAGAAAGCAGAAGCCAAAGCTGGGATCCGAGAGAGCAGGGGGAGCTGCAGGGGCAGTGTGACATGCTGAGATGAGCTCCCTGTCCCTGTCAGAGCAGTTTCTCACTGAGCCAAGCTCCTGTCATCATGTGCTATTATCTGTAGGAGATGAGGTAACAATTCTGTAGAAAGGACATATTTTGAACTATGCCTATAAAAGTGTAAAACATAAAGATGAATATTTTCCAGATAAATAAATCTCCAACATAAGCAAAAACAGTAAATAATGAGACTGATTCTGGGATAGATACTTAGAGAAAATGAGAAAGTCTGGACCCTGCCGGGGGCCCCTTCTGCAGGATTAAGCAGGAGGGCCAGAGTACTTTTTTCCCCACCTCTGAACAGTGGTTTCCATGACATCCATTGCACCTAGGAGCATAACCTCTACCCAGAAGGAGACAATCATAAGGATGTTACCTGAAGCTACTACTACTACCGCATTTTCCAATTAGCTTGAATAATAAACAGAAAGCAGCATGGTGTGAGAATACTTAGACTAATAAGCCTGCCACAACTCTTGACACAATCCAAATCTTGAAATTATTTGAAATTCCAGTTCATGCAAGCACACTTTTCTTAATGAGATTGAGACTACAATTGTCTTCCATTTCCAAATCCCAAGACCACTTACTATTAAGTAGTCTAATATCTCAGAGTCTTTACATTAGGGTGCAAGCACTCACAAAAAGATGCTATCACTTTTTTTTTTTAAGATTTTATTTATTTATTTGAGAGAGAGAGAATGAGAGACAGAGAGCATGAGAGGGAGGAGGGTCAGAGGGAGAAGCAGACTCCTTGCCGAGCAGGGAGCCCGATGCGGGACTCGATCCAGGGACTCCAGGATCATGACCTGAGCCGAAGGCAGTCGCTTAACCAACTGAGCCACCCAGGCGCCCAAGATGCTAGCACTTTTAATGAAAGAATTTGGGAAACCTATTCTACAGCAAAGAGTCAAAGTCTGATCCATGGACTCCTGGGGGTTCCTGAGACATTTTGGGAGACATGTTCATAGGATTAAAACTATTGTTATAATAATACTAAGAAGTTATTTGCCTTTTCATTGTGTTGACCATGCACTGATGGTACAAAAACAATAGTGGGTAAAATTGCTGTAGCCCTAGCAAGAGTCAAGTCAGTGGTACCAAGCTAGTAGTAATTGTATCTGCCCCACCAAACACTTGCAGAAATCAATAAATCAATGAAAAAGAATAAATGTTAACTTCACTTAAGAACTTCCTTGATCTAATAGTAACAATTAATTTCATTAAATCCTGACCCTTGAATATATATTTTTTTGATATTTTGTGTCATAAAATAAGCACACATAAAGCACTTATGCTGCTTACCAAATCCCAAAGGTTATCTCAAGTCCAAGCACGGGTGTGGTTCAGTCGTGAGCTGTTCTAGCTCATTATTTCACATCAAATCATTTCTACTTGAAAAATAAATGACAGATAACTATGGTTACCATTTGGGCATTTGACAATGCAGATTAATGAAGTAAGCTTTCATATCAGGGTAAACCAGTGACAGTGTGTGTTTTTAATGAGACAGTTTTCAAGTGAATATTAGAATTTTGGCAAACTTGTAGCCACACAAGTTATAAGCCACACAGCTTCCTCATACTTAAAGATTTTCTGCTGAGATCAGTGGTAATATTAACTAATACGTTTTTGGATATCATTTAATGAAATGTGTCAATGTCTAGAAGAAATGATCGATACATGATACTACAAAATCATGCATGGATACATGATCCAGTCAAAGTGCAAGATAGACCAGTGGATCATGATAGAACAGAGGATGAGAAGGTTTATTTTTAGCATTTCTGTTTCCATGTTTCAATTAACCTCTAAAAAATTCCCACTTGACAAGTTTGAATCTCACATCAGAGAAGAGTATCTACAATTATCTGAAAAGACATTAAATATTCCTCCTTTCCAAATACGTATCTGGATGAGACCAAATTTTCTTCATATAGTTTACCCAACTAACAGATTGTAAGAGATTGAATACAGAAGTAGATTTGAGAATCCAGTTGTCTTCTATTAAGTCAGTCATTAAACAGATTTGAAAAATGCAAAACATGTCATTTTTCTCACTATTGTTGTTTTAGAAAATATAGTTTATTTTTCATAAAAAACATGGTATTTATACTAATAGGTATTGGCCACTATTAAATTTTAAATATAACAAAAGGAAATGTTTCAGAATTCTTTTTAGTTTAATTTCTAATGTGGTAACTGTCAATTGGTATAAACCTCAATTAAAAAAAAAACAAAAACCTCTCTGTGGCCCCCAATAATTTTTAAGAGTGTTCCTAAAACCAAACAGTATGAGAACCACTGCCCTAAGTCAAGGGAGGAACAGTGGGTCTATTCCCCATTCCAAGCAAATCACAAGGGGAGGAGAGTAACCAGCATAGCAAAGAGCAATGCAAAGAGTTTAAGAACCACTCTTGGTTTATATTCTCTAAACAACAAAATGTACAAAATGCAAAACATAATGATAAATCATGAAACGACTAGACCACCTTTTAGTGGCCCAAAGAGCAGCAAACGCTTGGAGGTCAAGTCATTCTGGAGGAACATGAGAGGGTAATTCTACAGAACTGAAAAGTGAGACCTCCTTCTTCTTAGACTATAAAACCCATCACCTTTGACAGGAATCAAAGAAGAGGACAGTGATCTCTCTTTTTTTTTTTTTTTAAGATTTTATTTATTTATTTGACAGAGAGAGACACAGTGAGAGAGGGAACACAAGCAGGGGGAGTAGGAGAGGGAGAAGCAGGCCTCCCGTGGAGCAAGGAGCTTGATGCGGGGCTCGACCCCAGGACCCTGGGATCATGACCAGAGCCGAAGGCAAACGTTTAATGACTGAGCCACCCAGGCGCCCCAAGGACAGTGATTTCTAAGGAAAGAAAGAAAAAGGGTCTCCGAAGGAGGGATGACAATGGCAGAAAAGGCAGTCATGTGTTTGAATGGGAAAAGGCCATCCCAAAGAATGGTAAGACGAAGGAAGAAAAGAGAAAACACTAGCATTTGAGGGACACTTGTTAGGTGTAGAATACAAGCTCTACCCTTCACAGGCACCACCTTATTTAATCTAAAAGACAAGGCCAAAAGGTAGGTACTGTCATCACAGAAGCAGCAACCAAACATCCTTCTTCCAGATATCTTCTTCACAAACTCTTCCCAGAGTTCTTAAAGACATGTGAAAATACTATGCTACCTCAATTTCTCTGAACTCCTAGCCCAGGGCTGAGGATTAAGTGGAATAATGTCTGTAAAGTAAGTAAATTACTCATGTTTATATTCTTAAATACATAGCTATTCATGAAAATGCTTTCATATTTTCCCTTTGATATCTTTTGATATTTATCAGGTAGCATTATTACATTTTCAAATTGTGGGTACTTAAGGACATATGCAGAGCATGCTAAATTTGCAGAAGGCATAGTGAGCAAAACAACAAAATGTACAAAATGCAAAACATAATGAGGAACGTCACAAGGGAATGGCACAAATATGAACACCTCTTATTAAGAATCAATTCTGGGGCATTAAGCTTCTCAGAATCCACTTTTGGAAATTCATGGTTTGGTGCCAATGGGATCGATTCATGAAGATCCTGTATTGAGAATTTTGGTCTGTTGCATGCACCAGTGACTTACAATCATTTAATATAAATATAGGTTAGCCTTCCTGTCTGAAGGTCCTAATAGCCCAGCACCCCTACACTTGGAACTAGGATTGTTTCAGCCATAGGAAGGTAAATTTGCCTATGTGTAAATTTCTCGGTGCTGCTGATTGCCAATAGCAGGACTGTGTGAGCTGGTTACTAGCACTAAATGGTGTGCCCTCTGGCTACAGAACAAAGCTTACGTAAGTGGTCAATGCAGGGATCAAACATGCAAATGAGTTCTTGCTTAGTACTGAGTTGGCATGACTAAAATAAGCAGCCAGCATAATCAAAGAATCCTGTGAAAAGCATGTTAGTCTATTAAAATCCAACATCTTTATTAAATACCTATTTGCAGAGGCCATCATGCTGCTCATTGTCAAGTAATTAAACAGGCACCAACATTAGGGGTGATTTTAGCTAATGTCAGAGACATTCCTCTCATTAAAGTCTGCCTAATCACTACATCATGATTGCCCAAAAAAGTAAAATTCAAAATTGCTGAAGGCATAAAAAAGTGTATTTTCATATTGCCTAGTTATCTGAGGTGTGAATATATGTTATTTCACAATTTGGGGAGCAGAATCTCCAGGATGATTATATGCAGCAAATTTCTTTTTATAACTGTGAAGGAAAAGTTTCCCAAGTCTAGGGGAAAAAAAATGTTTGTTAACATCTGTATTCAACATGTTGGGAATTCATTTATGCAAGATTTGCACATTAAGTCCTAAGCACATTTTGCTGCTTTATTACAACCAAAGAAAACTCAAATTTTTATCTTCCATTTCCTCTAAGATTCTTCAGTTTTCTTGGTTAAAAAAATGGTTCCTGCATGTCAAGTTTCTTAAGCTCAATTTCACTCACATGGCAAGCAGAATACATATTTCAGAAGTTTATAAATTTTCCCAAATAGCTAGTAAGTTCAACACACTCAGTTTGCTGCTTAGTTCTGCATAACTTTTTGTTATGTTAAGAAACATAATAGAATGGGGCGCCTGGGTGGCTCAGTTGGTTAAGCGACTGCCTTCGGCTCAGGTCATGATCCTGGAGTCCCGGGATCGAGTCCCGCATCGGGCTCCTTGCTCAATGGGGAGTCTGCTTCTCCCTCTGACCCCCCCCTCTCATGCTCTCTCTCTCTCATTCTCTCTCTCAAATAAATAAATAAAATCTTTAAAAAAAAAATACGTTCCTTCCTTGTTTTTTGATTTTCAAAAGACGAGTACTTAAGAGGATGCAAAAGATTTATACATAGATGAGAAAGATTTTGCAAAATACAAATAAAAGTAAGCCTGCACTGTTCCCAATCTTCATCGATCCAGGTTAGAATAGAATCCCTAGGACTGGGATGGGGAGGAAGGGAACTGACAAAGGTATAAATATTGATGCATCCCAAGGACAAGAATCACATACCCTGCATGAAAAGTAGCAAAATTCTAGGAAGGCTTGTAGGATCAGAAAGCAAGAGACCTGTACCTCACTTCTCAGATAAAGACACGAAGAGGCAGCAGGACTCCTTCCCAGCTGCAGACATGGGAGAGGAATGGCCACCTGCTGCACATTGGCAGACACAGCCTTCTGCAGCCTCTGGGATTTCTTCCCCTTTCATGGTGCAGGTGCACAGAATGGTGGCCATGTGCCCAAGGATGACATCAAGGCAGCAGAGAGAGCAATGGACCTGTGAGGGCCATATTGATAGGATACAGATACATCTCCAAAGCACCCTAATTAGAGGTGAATGCTAGCAGAATATGTCACCCCAAAATATGACTGTAGGAGCTCAGGACTTTCCAACCCAAAATATGCTGCTGTGGTATATTGATTGTTTTGAACCATAGGTGCTTGAAAAACAGCAAACACAGGGAGTAGCTTTTTCTGAACTCCCCTTATTACCTAAGGACAGGTCTTCCAAAAGAAGCTCAACTGTCACAAATCCCCTCCCCAGGAGTTTCAACAACCAGGGAAAATTGACTCGTACCACAGGAGAAGAGACTAGAAGTCAATACCACAGCCAGACAAACTGTGTCACAAACTATCATACCTCCCAACTATTCGTCTAAGGGTCCATTCATCTTTCCTAAAACTCATGTACTGTCTCCTAAAAGACCTTTATCCTCCCTCCCTTTTCCCTATTAAAATGGTATTTAAACTTAAAGTCTAAGCTACCTCAGAAACTTCATCATTTTTCCCTGAGTATCTCCTATATATACATGAGGGACACATGTTAATAAACTTCTTTGGTTTTTCTTTTGATAGTCTGTTTTTATCATAAGAGTCTCAGCCAAGAACTCAGAAGGGCAAAGGGAAAATTATTTCTTTTCCCCTACAACTGAATGGCCAAATACTTGATGGGGCAATGAATACTTTAGTGGCCTTGAGTTTTGACACACAACATTGAAGATCTAATGGCCCAACATCCACCGAAGTATTTCCCAAGACTTTAGCAACAGGTCCTGTAGAATTTAGACAATACTGGGGGGGAAAGGGACAGTATAACTTCTCACTGGGATTGTACGTTGACCACCCCAGTGAGAGAGTCAAAAGGGAAATTCGCTAAATTTAAGAAATGAAGAGAATTGTGCTTTTCCCATATTTTAAAAGTGTTGAAATTTATAGCCAGCATTCTAGAGTAAAATCATTAGGATCTCATTAGATCCTACCTTACAGGTAGTAAGAGCTCTGAGCTCTCACATTTATTGAAGGCCACTTATGTACCTACAGTGAACATAAGTCACTCTTTAAAAGTAATCTGGGAGGGTTTCACAAGCAAGAATAAACCAGAGCTGGCCATTGGAGGACAGGTAGTGTTTAGGGAAGATGATTATCAGGAAGGGAAATTTACTGATGGGAAAGAAAGAGCAAAGAAAAAAGGAGAAAATGGGATCAGCATTACATGTCACAGAGTAAGGTGAGTGGCCAGCTAGGAATTGAACACGTATGGATGTAGAATAAAATGAAAATATTGGATTAGGGATAGTAAGGTCATATGAGCTTGAACAACAATGCATTCTTTGTGACCATACGTGATAAGCAGCAAAAAACTCAGTCTATGTTAGGATTCTCTTAAATATAATCATTTTCAACCTTTATAAGCAATCTTAAAGATGAGGTTTTCTGAAACTAATTGGCACACCAGATCATTCTTCTCACTCTCCCAAGTGTTTGTGTGGCTGAAGGTACAGACAATAAACTGCAGAGCAAAACAGTGTAATAAGCAAGGAGGGGGACTTTGAAGAAGGGTCTTTCATCACCAGCACTATAACAGAATGGCATTTACATGAAATTGATTTTCAGTGGTAAAATTATGCTTGTGATGTTCCATTGTAAATATTGACAGCATTAAAAGGAATGTCTAAAAGACGGGCACTAAAATGTCACCAGAAAAAGGCTGACTAGTATTTATGCTAAATTCCTCAAATTGCATCCCCTTTTTACATAAGTAGTGATGCCTCAAGAAACAAAGCAGATAATTCTCTAGAGCTATGAAGTGAAAGGAAATGAATGTGCCTACATTCATGTAGGAAGACACCCACTGCCTCTCGTCATAATGACACAAGGTTTTTTTTCTCCCCATCTTTGAGGATTTTTAGATAAAAAAGCTTACATCTTTCTCCTATTGAGCTCAGAGGATGAATAGACAAAATAAATCACCATAAAATTAAAGGACCCTTACAAATATTAAAGGATTTCTAGTATTGAGTAGAGAATCAGTTGTTGATGGGACTTTGCATTTGAACTTAGAATCATGTTTATCTATTTAATGAGGAATTAGACGAGCAACTTGTTAATGATGGGAGGGGAAAAAATCAGACTCTGCTGCTTCTCTATTATTTGTGATAAAACAAAGACTAAAAGGCACAATCTGAGGATTTCACTCAGCTAAATTTCTAAAAGCTTTTAGTTTGTCCTCTATCATCTTCTCCCTCGACATCTAGCAGTTTTATTATGAACCATTGGTAGCCTGTGTACTGTCTAATTCTAGAAAAATAGGCTGCAGTCTTGTGATCTCCAATATAATTTTTAGAATTATATGCAATTATTCTGAAAGAAGAAACTGAAGAACTACCCTGGAATTCATTTTAAGAATATTATTACTCACATAGTACATTTATTAAGTAATTTAGAGCAAAATATTTTATTGGGTTGCTAATTATATTACAGAACACTATATTATATTTTTGAGCTTGTGCTAAAATATCCTTGGAATGAATCATAATTCTAGGATTAATAGACTCACAGGTTTTGAAAAAAAGTTCTCTTGGAAATTTTGCAATTAGTGCTTTGCATTGTTACTGAATAGCGCTTTCTTCCTCCAGTTATTCTGAGGAATGTAATTTAGAGAGCTTTGTATAGAATCTTATTATAAATTTGAATTTTTACAATGACATTTTACATCAAAAGACAAACTTGTTGAGAAACACCAAATGCAGAAATTATAAGACTGCTACAGAAAGTTAAATACCTTCTACTATGATCAATAACAAGCAGAGGCATAAAGTTAACAGTTGCCATCTCATAAGAAAGTCTATGGATTTCACGAAGAATCACAATCAGCCATTTACTTGGGGTCAGCTAAGTAGTAAAGCTACTCGTTTGAGTATTGTGTCAAAGTGATAGTAGAACTTATTAAAACAGAATAATTGGCAGAAAATAGGCCTGCTCTTCAAATGCCCTCAGAAAACTTTGAGCTATGAGAAAGTTCAGTGCTCATTTCCTGAGTATCTATTAGACTGTGGCGTCCTAACATGAAGATAGTAGATGAAATCACTGAAGAGCCAATGAAGTAAGTTGCTGGCCTGGGGGAGAAAGTTGGCATGACTTGGCTAAGGTCACCTGGGGGCAAAACTGAATTCTGAGTAGAAGCTTCCTAACTCCAAAATCAAGTCTACACCCTAGAGTCCTCCTGATTTTCTCAGGAAAGGAAATAGTGGATATTGTACCTCTATTTATTTGTTTAGTTATATATGTGCTTGCATGTGTGCTGTGATTACAGGCTGGGGCTGAATAAACTGGCTATTTATTGGGAAAGAAGCATCGGTTGGGAGCTCAGGGTTGGAGCCTGAATTAGAGCCTAAAGCCTGAGGTTTAAAATCTGACTAAAGGGTTGTTTAATGATCAATGAAAATAATGCCAGTGCGAAATAGTGAAAAGTACGCAAGAAAGGGAATAGAGAAATGCAAGTTTTAGTTGCAAAAACAATTAAGTCTGAATGATTCGCTGTCTGTGGGCAAATAACTTAGCCTCTAGACCCTGAACCAGTAAAATAAAGAAAATGGACTAAAATCACCTTATATTGCATAAGATCTTTTTTTTTTTTTAAAGAATTTGGTTGTTGTTTTTTTTTTTTTTAAAGATTTTATTTATTTATTTGAGAGAGAGAGAGCATGAGAGGGGGGAGGGTCGGGAGGCTCAGAGGGAGAAGCAGACTCCCCGCCGAGCAGGGGGAGCCCGATGCGGGACTCGATCCCGGGACTCCAGGATCATGACCTGAGCCGAAGGCAGTCGCTCAACCAACTGAGCCACCCAGGCGCCCTGCATAAGATCTTTTGCATTTGTTCTATTTAGGAAAAACAAAACCCAATTTCAACTTTTCTTCATTTTTTCATCAGTTAAAAACTTCAGATATTTTTATTCATCCTTAGTCTAATCAAGGTATTATGCCTCATAAATACTAAGCTCACAATATACTCTGTTCAATGAATAAAGTTATTTCTGAACAAATTAATAAGTGAAAGATTTCATAACACAAGATATCATTTTGTAATTGACAATGAAATCAACAGTAATCAAATTGATTTCTTATGCTTACCACTGTTCCTCTATGACTGTATCTTAACAGGTCTGTCTGAATGTAAATACAATATCTCTATTCCTCCCAAACTCCCTCCAATCCTGGATTTCTTCTTGCTATCTATTTTGGTGGTGGTGGCTGTTGTTGTTGTTGTTGTTGTTGTTGTTGTTGTCATCTATTTTGAACACTGTTGTGTTCTGGGGCTGCAATCTGTTTATACCATTGATAAAGTCAGTGCCTTCCAAACTTTGTCAGCTTCTAAAAGGCAGAGAATGCATCTGTCTCGATATCCCTTAAGCAATTAGCCATAAATTATACGGTTTGAGAAGTGAATAAGTGGTATGTTTGCTGAAGCCCTCATCCAATATGATCCCTAAAATTACCAACCTAACAAGGCCAAATGTTTGATGTCCAAATATTCTGGCCATTTTGGTTACTAAATCATACTGTCTAAAAATGTTTCCAATCCATTACTATGAGATTATCCTAAGAGTAGTTAAATCGACAGAATTTACCCCCAACGTGTGGTGAAAACAGAGTTGTCCCATTGATCATGGTCGGCATGCTTCCCCCTTAACTCGTTCTCTGGACCATGCTCCCAGGCCCCATTACTTAAACCTGAAAAGAGTTTAGAGGAGAGAAAAATCACTATCAGGCTAGAAAAAAATAATTCAGAGTTATCCTGTTGGAATTATTAGAAGGCTCCTAAGGAAACCAGGCCACCTTAGCAGTACCAGGAGACCAGAGAGCTGGATAAAAGGCCAGACATGGAAACTGAGGGGAGACTAAAGGAATCCTGAAGGCAGTCTTTGCCCATTTTATATTTTTCCAAGGATCAGCTCAACTCACTAAATTTAAATACAATTTTTACCATTGGATGAGAATTCTAAGGTAACATTATAATGAAGAGAGACAAGGTATGCATACAGTTGGTTGAGGATTAAATTGGGAGGTAAAAGCCAAATCATTTATTATCTACCTTAATTTGATCTAGCTACCTTTTTTTAGAAATACATTTTAAGCCAATTCTAAATGAGGGTTTGGATTGTAAATCCAAGTTTTAATCATGTCATAGATCCCTGGGCACAGACTCAGAAGTCCCTGACAGTCTAAAAATTGAGATCTTGAGAGAAAACTGTTTGTTTTTCCTGTAAGATATCCTTAATATGCTTTAACAACCCAGAGCCATATATTTTAGTGTATGTATGAAAGGTCTATGAAGGAAATTTTAGCCTTGGAGCTGGGTCAGCAGCATTCAGTTGAAGCCCAGCCATTCAGCATTTATGCTACTTACCAAGTGGCAAATACCTATAAAGGAAATGAGTTTAAATGGCTTCATCTAAAGTAATGGTGCTTTAAGCCAAAGTCTAACAAAAACTCATTTAGAAGGAGAAAGGAATCTCTGCTTGACTGGGGACAAAACAATAAGATATTTCCATCCTCAGCTGAGCTAAGAAATGAAGTGATGAATGCAAAGTAAGGCACCACCCTGGCCAGAAGGGGAAATGTACAACCAGAAGCTCTAAGTGATAGGATCTGCCTGTGGCCCAGGGTGCAAGAGGGCTTGTGTTTGGAATGGGTTGGGCCAGGGAATTAGTCATGGAGGCCAGGAAGATGAGAGCAGAAAGAGAGGAGAGAAGAGGGGAAAAGTCAGGGTGGACGCAGGAAGCCAGTACTGGGCAGGGCAGGGGGCACTCCTCAATTAGCATCACACTCCCACAACTTACTCAGCTATTTTGATGTCCCAAGTTTCCTCTAAGAAAGATCCCTGCAGGATCTGCTAAGGGCAAATCATTTTTCTACTTGTCCTCTCTTCCCTTTCTTATTCTAAGGGCCTAATGAAATGAAAATGTGGGGGAAGAAAAGAGATTTTTACAATAATGTTATTTTGGAAATACAGACAACAGCCACACACCCCCTCAGTATTGATCCAGCACTCTGCCTTGCCAGCCTCTTTTTAAGTCGTTTTAGAAGAAATACAGCTCAAGAGTTCTATGAACCACCTAGAATACATAAAGAAAATAGGATAAGAAGCAGAATACTCTAAAGACCCCTGTAACCCTTAGTCACCATGGGCTTTTCTCAAAGCTTATGCCCATCTTACTTACATTTTCTCCTGAGAAACATGGAGTGTTAAGAAGTTGGAAATGAAATCTACTAACCTATATTCCTTATATTATACCAGAAGAAACTGAGCCCCCCAAAGCCATTGAATGAATTGTCCTAGAACACACACATCTGGTGATGATAACAGGGTAATGCCCAATTTTGCTAGCAATGCCACAATATTAAGGATGGTATCTATACACACTTATATGATTATCTGTAGGTCAGTACACTACTCATTCATTTTAGTCACACAACAAAAAAAGCTTTAGAAAAAAATCTGTTATTATATTTTCTTTTCCCTAATCTGTGCTTCTTTGATCTCCTGAGACTAATTCAGAGCAAATAAAGACCTTATGAACAAGTCTTAGAAATGTGATTTCTTTAATGCAATGTGTATTAAGATGTAATTACCATTAATCTTAAACTGATAACATAATGAAGAATTCACTTTTATGGTTCTTTCTGTCTTAATCAGTAGGTTGAATCTTCAAGAGGTTTCTTAAACGAAAATAAATGGCCAGTTAAGAGTTGAAAAATGTGTTGAAATTTTGAATATAGTCATCTATCTATTATTTCAAAAAATTTTCAATATTCAACGAAAATGTATTCCACTGAGATGTCTTCAAGGATAACCTGAAAAAATAAATGCAAGTTAAAAGGATAACATTAGAGGGCATCTGGGTGGCTCAGTCGGTTGAGCATTTGGACTCTTTGGTTTCAGCTCAGGTCATGGTCTCCGGGTCCTGAGATCGAGCCCAACATCGATCTCTCATCGAGTGCTCAGCGGGGATTCTGCTAGTCTCTCCCTCTCCCTCTCCCTCTCTCTGCCCTTCTCCCTGCTCACGTGCTTGCTCTCCCTCTCAAATAAATAAATAAATCTTTAAAAAAAAAAGAAAGGATAACATCAGTATGCCATACTAATATGAAGAAGAAAGTGTGACAAAATACAGCCATTAGTCCTTTTGCTGAGAAAAAAATATAACTTCTCTTAAGTTTAGTTCTGTCATTTCAAAAAAAACCCAAACAAACAAAAGACACACAAAAAAATAGTATAATTCTTTTAAAATTTTCACTGATGAAATGTATACTCTGTAAAACAAGGGTAAGTAAAATGTAAAGCATAGGATCTTACTGCCATCTTGTGGAATGTTTGTTCTTATATTCTGAAGTATTTTTTCCCCTTTATTTTCTGGAATATCATTTTCTGTTGCTATTAGTTAGAAAACGACTCCATAGTTCCCCAGCAACTAACCAGAACTAATACTATTTACAAAACTCATGCATTTTGGGGCGCCTGGGTGGCTCAGTTGGTTAAGCGACTGCCTTCGGCTCAGGTCATGATCCTGGAGTCCCGGGATCGAGTCCCACGTCGGGCTCCCTGCTCAGCAGGGAGTCTGCCTCTCTCTCTGACCCTCCCCTCTCTCATGCTCTCTCTATCTCATTCTCTCTCTCAAGTAAATAAATAAAATCTTTAAAACAAAACAAAACTCATGCATTTTGCATGATGGAGATTTGGATTCCTTAGTTGAAGAATTGATTTCCTCAGCATCCCTTGTTTTCAGTCATTCGCACTTAATTTAATATTTTTATTTGTCAAGGATTCAGCATGGAAGAAAATAAAAATGTTAGCAGAGTGTTAACTGGCAAAGAAAAAAAATCAAAGGGCACATTCAATTCCGGGCAGTTAAGGCAGCAATTGTAGAGTCGGTCCGTCCTCGCTACCCAAAGCTTGGTCCCGGGATTGGCATCACCTGGGAGCTGTTAGAAATACAGAAACTTGGGTCCTATTCCAGACCTGCTGAATCAGAATTTGCATTTTTATGAGATCCCCAACTGATTCACATACACAGTAAAATTTCAGAAACACTAGCGCAGGCCACCATATTTCACGCCACTTACTTAGAGCAGAACATGCATGCACACAAACACATACACACACAGTGTTGCTTGGAGTTATGAGAAAAGCCAAGCATCAAAACACCTGGATTCAAGTCCATGTTACTTAATTGTGTGCATCTGACTTTAAGCTCCAGGAATTTAATTTTTGTGGACCTGAGATTTTGCCATCTGTAACGTGGAAGAAGGTGTTTACAAGAGGATTCTAATGCCCCTTCTCATTCTAAAATTGTTAGATTTATTATTTATGCATCAATTGTTCATTGGGTTAAACATCCATGCATGAGCAAATTGATTGTCTCAATACTGGTTTTTTGACTTAATGATTGAATTTTAAATTCATAGCTGGCAAACTGTTTTGTCCCAGCAGAAATGTTTCATCTCGTAAGCAAGGTATTTTAAAAATTTGAAATTGTTTCCCAACATTTTTTAAATTATGGTTTTACCACAAACCTTTTGGATTTTCTTCTTCTCTTGAAAAATTAGAAAACCTGCCAATTCTTAGCTCACATTTCCACATGGAAGCAATTACCTATGGTGGGACCCCAGTCTGCCCCAGTCTCCACTCAGCCCTATTCTTTGCATTGAGGCCTGGTCCCTGTGGGTGTTTGAGTCAGTAACCTCTGGCTTTGGTGGTATCCTCAATCAAGTCTTTTAACATGTTCAAAAGCTATAATGGACTAAATGAAAACTTGCCCTCCTTCACAAACTCTTAATCTTCAAAGCTGGATGGTATATTTCTTCGTGGTATTAATACTCTTGTTCAAAGGTAACTACTAGGGGCGCCTGGGTGGCTCAGTAGCTGAGCATCCAACTCTTGATTGTCATGATCTTGGAGTCATAGGATGGTGCCCCCACAACAGGCCTTGCGCTCAGGGTGGAGTTATTTGTCCCTCTCCCTCTGCTCCTCCCCCCGGCTCGCACTCCCTCTCTCTCTCTCAAATAAATAAACAAAAATCTTTTTTTTTTTAAAAAGGTAACCACTAAGTGCATTTAAACAAGTAGAAGCCACAGGACTGCCTTTTCCAGAGAAAGGGGGAAACTATCTTTGATCATAGGGGTTTTCACACAGCAAATATCTACTCAACACTGTAAAGGGTGGTAGAAAAATTTTAAACAAGACAGAACAATTCCTGTCCTCACTGAACTTAGGGTCTTACAGGGGATAGTCATAATTGAACGAATAATTCCAATAACATAGCATGGTGGTTCTGATAGAGAATGTGAGCTGGTCCAGGAGTTCAGTGTTCATTAACAGCCTTTAAGCTGAGACCTAACAGGCAATAGTAGCTAGTAACAGAGATGGGAAGAAGGAGGTTCCAGAGAGGGAACAGAATGAGCAAAGCCCAACAGGGAGAGAGAACAAGGCAAGAAACTAAAAGATAAACAATGCTGCTGGAATGGAAAGAAAGAAGCAGAAACCTGACGTGAAATGAGCCTGCAGAGACAAGATAGTTTCTAGATGCTGGATGTTCTCCTAGGAGCCGTGGGAGGCCACTGATGGGGTTTAAGCGAATAGTCATCTTTGAACTTTTAACGTATCACTCTGATGTAAGTATACTTCTATGAGCTTGCATATTCACAGAAATTACGGGCATCAAATAAATTAATAAATGCACCACCATCAGATTCACAACATACTTTGCCGACTGGATGAAAAATATTAATTCCTCATGCCCTAGAAGCACTGTGGCATAGGAATAGGACTTAGGTTTCACGTTTTACAACATATTTATTATCCTGTTATGAATCTCCAAGATAGTATGTAGAACTTCATTTGGGGGTAATGCTAAACGTCTTGGTTTGCACCCTGCCGATGGGTATTGCAGGAAGAGCCCAGTGGCCTCCAGGCACCACTAACGCAAACTCTTGCTATATAAAGGAGCCAGAGTTAAAACCAGTGACATTTATTCATGGGTGCACATGAGGGTGAACACATGATCCCTTGACCTCCTGGCTGAAAGCCAGTCTTGTCTGGATGATCCTGCTGTTTCCAAGCGGTCCACAGCTGGGTGACTCATTTAGGATGGCACTTCAGTGTTTTTAAAGCATTCCTTCTGTTCAACCTACTTATTTTATCCCACTTAATGCAACAGCTAAGCACCGCTGGGGCCCCCTGCTGTTGGACATCGACTGCACATTTCAGTCCGAGCAGAGTTAGACTGAGATTATAAATCACAGAGAACGGCGAAGTCTCCAAAATTAATTTGGATTTACTTATTTTTAAAAAAGATGCACACATCTGGCCCACCCTCCCCCAACCTCCCCAAACTGTCCTTCATTACCCAATTTTACAGCCACTTTAAAGGGTAGAGTTGTTTTCCTTTTTTCATGCCATGTACTAGCAGTTTTCATGCCAATTACCTAAGAGCCTTACCCTAGTCAAATTGTGAAAGGGATGTTTCTTCCACTACAAAAATATTTTTCTCTGTTGAGCTCCAGACATCTGAACCAGAAAAATCACCTTAAGTGATGAAAAGCATGGTGTGCAAATCGACTCTCTGGGTGAAGGTAGAGAGATTCACATCCAGGTAAATAACTCTGCAGGCCCCCTGGTCAGGACTTCTCAGCAGAGCCCCTTCCGGGCAGGTGGAAGCTAGATGCAGGCGGGAAGCAGCGGTATGCAGCATAGCTTCAAAAGGCAGGAGGGTAACTAGACAGATCTGCCTCCAGGCAGCTCCTCGACAAGAGAAAGCCCATCAGACAGGCAACAGCTCTTGCTGCCTAGAAAATAAACTGGAAGCCATGGGGGCTGGGGTTCTGAGTCAGGCAACTGCCACAACGTGTCCTGGAAAGCAGGTCAGTGCGAGGCAGGCAGGGCCACGGGGCACGGAGCCACAGAAGCCCACCCTTAGGCTCCTTTCCACACGCTTTCTTGCAAGGTAACACGCTTTCTTGCAAGAAAAATAATTTCTTTTAATGACGTACTGACTTAGACTATGAAGCGATGCTGAGCTGTCTGCTCTCAGAAGATAAAGGGGAGAGAATATAAGTGCTCATGTGTGTTTGTTGTGTGGGCTGTAAATGCAGCTGATATATCGGTGCCTGTATTTACGAGTGTTCTGTTCACACACAGTTCTAGTAGAATCGATATGCAACCCAGTTAATGATTCTTACTCTCTTATCTTGAGTTCACAGCCTATGATTTCAGGAGAATTTATTTTTAAGGCGAACCCAGAAATCAAATATGAGAAAGGAAACACAGTTGGAAGATTATTTAAAAGAGCCAGAGCAATAGTAACAACTTACATATTCTTGAATTTCTGCAGTTGTACTGGATCAGAGATAACAGTGATTAGAAGAGACCCTGAGTCTGTCTTGCACACACACACCCCCCCCAGGACTGCCCATTGGTTAGGTTTCTCTGTGAAGTTAGGTTAGAAATTTGGGAGTCTCAAAAAATAGACCATGAAAGGGCTAAGCAGGTAATTGTGACTGACTTAATACCCGGTGAGACAGACACAATGAAGTCTAAATCGATGGCTTGATATCATGTTGCTCTGAATCTCCTGTCTTTAAAACAAATTAGAGCATGTAGATTTGGTTACATTACAAAGTGTATCTTATAGGAGGTTTTGGCTACCCAGACTGGCCCGAGGCTAATAGAAATCCTAGCCCCTAAATGCTAGCAGTATCCCATATCTGGACCTATCTCCACCTCCACTGGAAGCAACAACCATTTCTTTTCTTTTTTTTTTTTTTAAAGATTTTTTATTTATTTATTTGAGAGAGAGAGAATGAGAGAGAGCACATGAGAGGGGGGAGGGTCAGAGGGAGAAGCAGACTCCCTGCTGAGCAGGGAGCCCGATGCGGGACTCGATCCAGGGACTCCAGGATCATGACCTGAGCCGAAGGCAGTCGCTTAACCAACTGAGCCACCCAGGCGCCCGCAACAACCATTTCTAAGAGCTTGTCTGTGACTATCAGTTCAAAAGGTGACTGCTTCTAACAGAGAAAGAGGAGGAGAAAGGTCAGAGAAAGAAGAACAGCGTGATCTTGGATAAAGTCCCTGGGTAGAGCTAGGAAAGACAGGTGAGTAGAACGTTTAAACACCCAGAAGAAAGTCAAGTATGAAAAGTGAGAACTATAAGGAGATCAACACAGATGGGAATTTTTTTTTCCCTAGCCTGTGTTAATAGCAACCTCTCCAAATATATATATATATATATATATATATATATATATAATAAAGTATTATATGACCAAGCAATGTTAGAAAGAAGCCAGATCACTGGCTGTCTAAGTATGAAATTGTGAGAAAACATTCCAAAATGTATATAGTCCAGACAATTAAAGTTTGGATGACAGACACAATAACATAGAAAAAGGCATGGACTCAAAAGACATACACACTACATAGCTCCTATCACATTCCAACACATCATTAATTCATCCAGCCATCCAAGAAATGTTCACTGAACATCGCTCCAATGTTAGACTCCATGCTCAGCCCTGGGGAATACAAAAACAAAACAGAATCTATTGTCTTAAGGCACACAGATTCTAGTAAAGGAGACAGAGAAAAACATATAGACAAATATGTGACATGAGAGCAGACTCTGATGAGTTTTAAGGTAAAATGCATAGGGTTAAGGCTTGGGCAGAATATGAACAGGGAACTGGGGTAAATAGTAGCTCTTCTACACGGGGGTTCGGGAAGTCCTTCCTGCTTAACGCAAAGGTGGTCACATGAAGCAGGAATATTGAGGGTCCAGCTCAAAGACAGTGACAAGCTTGGGATGCTCAGGAACAGGAACAAGTCAGAGTGAGCAAAGGGAGAGAATGGCAGGAACTGAAATGAACAGATGGGCAGGTAACCCAAGAGGGGTTTTGGAGGCTGTGGTAGGAAGTTTAGAATTTTTTTCTATGTGTGTAAATAGAAAGCACTTGGGATGTGGACCAGGGGAGTGGGGAGTGGCATGATCTGGTCTTTGCTTTTTTTTTAAGATTTTATCTATTTATTTGAGAGAGAGAGAGAGCACAGCCTCAGGGAAGGGCAGAGGGAGGGAGAGAGAGAGAGAGAGCCCAATGCGGGACTCGATCCCAGGGCCCTGGGATCATGACCTGAGCTGAAGGCAGACGCTTAACCAACTGAGCCACCCAGGTGTCCCAGCTGGTCTTTGCTTTTAAAAGATTTTCCCAACTCCTCTATGGGAAACAAATTATATCCCAGAAAGAATGAATGGAAGCAGGGAGAGCTGGTGATATGATGCTATTGTGATAACCCTGGAAGAAGAAGGTGCTGGAACAGAATACAGTGACAGGGGATGTGGTAGGATGTGGATTATGACTTAGGTTTCTCTGAACCTGAGAAAGCTAACAGAATCATTGTACTTCAATATACAAATAATCTCAACACAGGCTTCTCTATTCCATCAATTACTTTGCTGCTCTGAAGTAACATTGACGCTGGTGCTGTGTTCCCCAAACTTGCCCGATGATGGGGACTGCTTCAGTATCCTGACTGGGCCTTCTCCTGGAGGTTCTGATTCTGTAAACTTGGTGGGTCCAGAGATCTGTTTGACAAGTTCTCTAGGAGATTTTAACAACAGGCAAGTGGGGGAGTGCTAGCTTTAACAACTGAATTTCCTTATTCTCTGCATTGATATAGATAACTCCACCTCCCAGTGAAACATGGAGTTCTCACGATTAAGGGCATGGAGGATGTCACCAAAGACATGGCTTCTGGTTCTGGATGCAGTTCAGAACCTTGATAAAAATGCTTTCAATCAGTAGGCCGGAGTGGGCATGTGGTCTCACTTCTCCTACAGATGTCTTCCATTTCTACTTGCTAATGTGCTGGTTCAGATTATTATTTGTACTTATTTTCATTTTTTTAAAACTGTCAGGAATTCCATTGCCAGCTCAATCTTCATAGTACACTGTATTGAAAAATACTTTCCCCCCTGCTTAAAAACTTTCCTTGGGTCCCATTTCTGTAATTCCCTAAACTTTGGTTGAATTTTTGACAAAACCCGCTGTGTATGACTGGGCCTCTGCGTAACTTTGTAGTTTTCTCTGTTCCTATTCCCTTATGCATCCTCCTGTTCTGACCTTTCACCCAACCATAACAAGGACTTCACATTTTCTGTTGTTTGCTCATGTCATTCCTTACTTCCTTCTAGAATTGTACCTATCAAAACTTTCCCCCTCCTTCAAAGCCAAGAGTGGGCCGCCATGCTCCATTAACTGTCTTGGAACATTTTAGCCAGCCAGAAGTGACTTCTCCTTTACCTCAACTCCTATGGAATGACTCTTTGGGCCATTTCAATGGCTTATAAGTTTCTGTATTATGGCTGTGAGTTTAAAGTACATCGCTCAGTGATGATAAGTATTCTTTTTCAGAAGAGTCTATCATACCTAATGGCTATTTATTTGTATCACCCAATTTGCTTTGCATAAATCAGGCATTTAGGTTCTCCGTGATGGCATCGGAAACCAGAGGAGTGAAGACATAGAACCTTACGGCAGCTCCTCACACAGGTCAGGTGTATTTGTCCCCTGGAGCCTTGCCATGGATGGTACACCAGGACTTGGAGCCTGCTTCCCTCTCCAGTCTCATCTCTTTTTACTTGTCTCCTCCTACTTGGTGCTCCAACAAAATCAAACTACTTTTGTTTCCCCCAGCACAACAAAGGGGTCTTTTATTCATACTTTAGCTGGTATAGTCCTTTGTCATCAAATCCCTTTCATTCTTCTTCATCCTGCTCATTCCTTAGCATTCTACAGTAAAGACTCAGCTCAGCAGTCACTTTCTCCAAGAAGCCCCTCTTGCCACCAATGGCACCCTTTCCACCACTGGGTTAGAGGACCCCCTCTTTCTCACATAATTTGAGAACTTGTATAGAAATTCTCTTTAGTAATCTCCTATCAGTAAACTGTAAGCTTCTTAAAGTCAAGAAATATGTCTTTTTTTCTTTAAATTTCCAATATCTGACTCAAATAAGGCTCTCAATAAACAGGACACCGTATCAATATGCATTCTGCAAAATAAAGAATAAGCATATTGACATGTGTCCTGAATTTGTTTATTTCCTTCTTATTCCCCAGGTGATTCTGATGTGCACCCGAGTGCAGCATGGCCTCAGACCAAATGTCACTGGCACCAAGTAAAAATCAACTGAATTCCCTGGGCTGGACAACACAGACCACCAATTCTAATAAAAAGCAAAAATGCCTAAACTCTAAAGCTTAGACAAAATTAACATTCAGGATCGAAGCAACATCGTTAATAATCTAGAGGTGTAAAACCTTCCAAAACAAAGTTTTCTGATTGGAATTGTCCCTATGTTCTCTATAGATTGATCTAACTCACTGAAAAATTAACCTCATTTTTACTTCTTCCAGCCTCAATAGGACACAGCTGCACTGATGTTCATCTCAACTGATGGAGTGAAGAAGCCTCATCTTTATTCAGTGTGAAGCCGCTGCCAAGAGAAATGGCCTTTGAGAGAGGTAATAAGTTCACGAGGATCACCTGTGTTGTGCAAAACAATATTTGATTTTTTTGAGAGTTTAAACCAATTGGAAAGAGGATATGAATTCAGTATCTAGTTTGTGGGTGAAAAGTTTTGCTGCAGGGCGGTAGAGTGCACCATCAAGGTGATACATTTCAGACATTGCCTTCCTGTGACACGAGGGAATCGCGGAGCAAATGGAACAGAGGAAATTACGACCCACTGGCCAGAATGGATTTGTAACACAGGAATGCTGCACAAATATGCTCTAGTCTTATCCCGGGGAATAAGACTTTGGACACATAAAACAAATGCCAAAGGACAGGTTTCCTCTGTGTATGAACGTACTCTACAAAACAAGGCCATGATGGAAATTTGTGATATATGCGAAAGATAGTAGACAAATAGGTGGAATAAATTCCCATTGAAGGTGGTTCGTGAATGTATTTGCAAAGGACCAAAAACTATTATACCAAAACCAAAAATTGCTCTCTAAATCTTGGGTAAATTTCCTGTAAATATATGCCTTGGTCACTAAATAAGAAAGTATAGAAGGATAAGCTCAATGTTGTCCTCAAAGGTGATAGAAAAGCAGCTCACAGAGCATGTCTTTTACGCCAGGTCGTATAACACAAAAGGTACTCTAGGAGTGGCCTAAAATATATGCAAATACAATTCAATTGACAGGAGTTGGCAAGGCTGGACCCAAGACAAATACATTGCAGAATAAAGTGGTACCAAAAAAGAAGGTATGCCTTAGGGGTATATATGGCATATATGGAAGGACTGAGCTTCCTTCTCAGACTCATGTCTCATATCAGGAGGAGAAAGCCAGGCATTAGAAAGAAACCATTGATCATGGTACCATTTAATGTCAAGTTAGTAAAAGGGGACTTTATTATGTAAAACATGGTCTGAAGATCAGAGACTAAAAAATGGTTGGTGCAAAGGTGATTATAAGAAGCCCACTCCTCTAGGCTGTGAAAGGGCTCTAGGGGACATCCTATAAGGGAGAGCGATGCAGCCTTGCTCACATGGGCTAGGGAACTCCATAAGGCACATGGGTACCCATAGAAGGTTACACTACATGAGACACTACATAAGGTACACCACTCATGGCACGTGGTCTTCCAGTCCTTTGATCTCTTTACAAATTAGATGTACCACTAGAGAACTTAATCGGAAGTCTGCTTGAATTTATTGGCAGTCTTTGTGAATTCACCTCAGAGGGAATAAAGGAAAAGTTAACATATGGCATCAAAGGGCAGTCACTTTGGGGCACCTGGATGGCTCAGTCAGTTAAGCCTCTGCCTTCAGCTCAGGTCTTGATCCTGGGGTCCTGGGATGGAGCCCCGTGTGGAGCTTCCTGCTCTGTGGACAGTCTGCTTCTGCTTTTGCCACGGCTGCCCCTCCTGCTCATTCTCTCCTCTCTCTCTCTCTCTCAAATAAATCAGTAAAGGTTTTGTTTTGTTTTGTTTTGTTCTGTTTTGTTTTGTTTTAAAGGCAGTCACTTTGTTACCCTCCCCGCTCTGTCTCCATCACCTCAACAGCAGACAAAGAAGATGTCTTTATTGTGAGACATAAGGCGGAGAAGTTACTCACTGGCAGATGTCAATCCCTTAATTTTGCCACCTCCTCAGAAAATAATGATGGACACATTCTGTGGCCCAAGAATAAGTAACCTGTCACAGAAGTTACAATTAAATACTTTAAAGTTGAAGGCCCACGTAGACATACATGGATGATGGAACTTCTTTGCCCACGGTCTCCTAGGTGCTCATGGCCTGCTTCTCATATTCCCAAGTTGTTTAGCTTCCACGTACTCCCTCACTTCAAAATATTTAATTTCATGCATTGAGCTTGTGACCAACTTTGAACACCTTATGTTTGATCTCCATAAGTAATGCTATTCACTACTGCAAGGACCCTTTCCTTTCCTGACCTTCCCTCCAGGGAATCACAATTAAATCTTTTCCTGCATCAAACAAGAGATGCCTCTAGGCAGTTCTGATTATATGCTCTAAGAGTTACATAGCCAAGAACAAAAGCAAATCACTACAAAGAGTTGCTATGTCTGTGTGGTCAGAAGGCAATCTAGTCCCTTCCCTCAAGGGCCAATAAGCCTTATTCTCTCAGGTTATATCAGCCAGGGAATACAATAAATTCATAATAACATTTTCCAAACCAAAACTCTCTGGCCCATCTCTCACCAGGAATATAATAACAACAGCACACAGTTCTTCTATTTTACATATATGGAAAAACAGATAATTTTTCTGTATATTGACAGCAATCAAACTCAGAGGGGTTCACCAAGTGTCTCACATGCATGCTAAATAGCTCTAGTAAAATACTCTATATGCTACATGACATCAACTATTTCCTCTTTTGTGGTTCTGTAAGATACTTAGGAACTTACATTTCTTTACTATGCTACAGTAATTGCTCCACAGAGGTGAAGTGCTTGCCTTTGGTTCATACTCTCAATATGCTATAAACCACAAAATCAACTTGCTTGTGCTCTGACTTTATTGCAAGATCTCTAGCTATACTACATACAATTTCAATAGCTCTCATTGAATCACTTTTCCATCCCATCCCTCTGGGTTACCCACCCTGGGGTTTGCCTGTAA
Organism: Mirounga angustirostris; assembly: GCF_029215605.1. Classification (NCBI taxonomy): domain Eukaryota; kingdom Metazoa; phylum Chordata; class Mammalia; order Carnivora; family Phocidae; genus Mirounga; species Mirounga angustirostris. The sequence continues at coordinate 106,218,862 of NW_026991711.1, read as the reverse complement.
GAGCATTCTAGTGCCTTTTCTCTCCTTTTCCTGTGACTCCCTAATAGATGTCTAGCCACCAAAACTTTTCATGTAAACTCTTTCTTCCCTCAGGAAAGTTCCTTCTTCACTAGACATTGCTGTAGGTGACTGTGCAGAGAAATTCTGTCCCTCGATAGAAACTTTAGGGACCATTATCTTGGGGCCAGATTAGCCTCAATAATGTGATTTTTTAAATTACATGGGCATTCTACCTGCAGTTAGGATATGGAAAATCTCATGTTTTTGTGCTATCATTATCTCACAGTTTCAAAGTCTAAGGGACTTGCAGTCTTACAATATCACAATCCATTTCAACCTTTACTTTTCTTTGTACATAGTGTCCATATTTCAAAAAAAAATTGTAAGATATGGGGGCGACTGGGTGCCTTCGGCTCAGGTCATGATCCCAGGGTCCTGGGATGGAGCCCCACATTGGGCTCCCTGCTCAGTGGGAAGCCTGCTTCTCCCTCCCCCTCTGCCTGCCTCTCTGCCTACTTGTGCTCTCTCTCTTTCTGTCAAATAAATAAATAAAATATTTAAAAAAAAAATACAAGATATGTAAAGAAGCAAGAAAATGCGATCCTGATCAATAATCACGAGAAATTTCAGTTAATAAAAATAGACAGCTCAAATGTTGGAATTACAAAATAAGAATATAAAAATATTACTGATAAATTTGTATGGGAATCTACAGGATATTATAAATATGATGAACAAAGAAATGTGATATTTCAGGAAAGATTTAAAAACTATAAAAGAAAACTAAAATAGAAATCTTGAAACTAAGATGTAAATATTTGAAATAAAATATTGACTAGATATATTTAAGAACATACTGGACATGACAGAGGAAAAAATCAATACACTTCAAGACAGAATATTAGAAATCACTCAAACTGAACCACAGATAGAAAAAGACTTAAAATAATGATTAGAGTGTAGCAGTATTAAACAGTCAAACATATATTAGTGGCATCCTAGAAAGAAAGAAGGGGAAAATGACACGTAAAAAAATATTAGGCAAGATAATGGTTGAAAACTTTCCAAAATTGACCACAACATCAAATCAGAGATCCAGGAAGGCTAGTAAATACCAAATGTAATAAATACAAAGAAAACCACACCCAAGAATATCATACTCAAATGACATAAAACCAAAATACAGGAAAAAAATCATATGGGGAAGGGGTCCAAGATGGCAACATAAGAAGATCCTGAACTCACCCCCTCCCATGGACACACCAAATCTGCAGTTGCATATGTATCATTTCCTTCTGAAAAAGATCTGAAAACCAGATGAACAGGTTCTCCAGAATAAAGAATAAAAGGACCACATTGGGACAGGTGAGCCATAGTCTTGGCAAAATACCTCACCCACAGCCCTATGATACACAATTGGGAGGGATCTCACCAGCCCAGTACTTCTCCCAGATGAGCAAGGGATTGGTTCCCCACATCAGGCACCTCAGTCCTTGGGAGAGGACATGAGAGATGAGCTTCCAAAAATGCCTCAATGCTTACAAAACCAATGGGGGGGATATCCAAGGGACCTAAAGTGCTATAGGAAACTGAGATTCTCCCTTTAAAGGGCTCACGTGCAGTCTCACTTGCTCCAGGATCCAGTGCAAAAGTTTGAAAAGTGCCTAGACTTTCATCTTCTAGTCTGGAGGCATCTGCTAGAGGGACAGGGACAGTTGGGGCTCTCTCCAAAGACAGAGGCACTGACAGATGCCATCTCTGTACTCTCCACCTACCCTGTTAGCACAGTGGGGCACACTTGATACAGCACCCTCCTGCCGCCTCACTGGGACAAGCAGAGGCGCAAAGTTATGGCACTGTCCGGCTGCCTCGCTGAAGCCAGAAAGCGTGGGTGTTACAGTGATCGTCAGCTCCCTGCTGGGGCAGATAAGTTCCAGTGGTCATGCCATTCTCCTGCCCTCAACCTGGGGCCTGCATGTGTGTGTCAACAGGGCACTCTCCCGTAGCATTGCTGGAGCCTCAGTGAGCTCACAGTCAAGATGTTTCTCCACTGCTTTTGTAAAGCCAGTGAGTGTGCCCTGCCCCTCCACTCTCCAGCCTCCCTGCTAAAGCCAGTGGGTACACAGAAACGACACAGGGTGGCCAAGGAGGCTGGTGTTCCTGAGCTGATTAAGGGACGCCTGGGTGGCTCAGTCAGTTAAGTGTCTGCCTTCGGCTCAGGTCATGATCCCAAGGTCCTGGGATCAAGCCCCACATCGGGCTCCCTGATCAATGGAGAGCCTGCTTCTCTCTCTCTCCCTCTGCCCCTCCCCCCTGCTTGTGTGCACTCTCTCTCTCTCTCTCTCTCTCTCTCTTTCTTTCTCTTTCTCTCTTGCTTGCATGCTTGCTCTCTCTCTGTCAAATAAATAAATAAAATCTTTAAAAAATAATAATAAATAAATAAAAATAAAGCTACAATGATTAAGACATGTGGTATAGACAAATGGATAGAAAAATAGAACAATCTGCTAGAATTGGCTCTACAACTGAAGTCACATACATGTGGTTTAATTGATTTCAACAAAACTTCCAAGATATTGAGGAAAAAATGTCTTTTCAACAAATACTATTAAAACAACTGGATATTCATCTAGAAAAAAGTAAGAGTCCCATCCGTATCTCATACTATATACCAAAGTTAATTTCAAATGGATCAAAGACCTAAAGGTGGAGACTAAAAATATAAAGTATACAGAAGAAAAACATTAAAAAGTTATCTTTGTTAAGAAATTGAAAAGATTTCTTAGACAAAAACTAACCACATTGATAAAATAAACTTTATCAAAATGTAAAACTTTTGCTCTTCAAAAGACAAAACACAGATTGGGATAAGATAGTCTCAATACATATGTATGGCAAAGAACTTGTATCCAAAATATATTTTTAAAAACCTCCTAGACTTCAATAATGAATTTTGAACAACTCATTTAAAAAATGAGCAAAAAATTTGAACAGATATTGCACAAAAAAAATTCCAGTGGCCAATAAGCGTATTAAAAGATGCTCAAAATTATTAGTCACTGGAGATATGCAAATTCAAAGACAGTGAGAAAAAGCTCCAGTCATTCTAAAATGGCTAAAAATGGAAAGACTGACAGTACCAAGTACTAGAGCAGATGTGGCATAACTGTGTTTCTGGGAAGCATGGGAAATGGTATATTCCCTTTGGAAAACCATGTTAAAACATAAACTGAGGCATATTAAAAATTTTAAAGGTTTATCTAAGCAAAAATCCATTCAAATTGGGCAGTGCCAAAGCAGAAGTGGTTAGGAGCTCCTGGAGAGATTTTACAGAGAAAAGGCAGAAGCAAAGTAAGGCAATTACTAATTGGCTATAGTTCAAATCCTAGTTGGCTCTTTGTGATCGGTTGTCCTTAAGTTTCAACTTCATAGCCTTGAGGCATTTATAGGCTTAGATTTTGGTTTGTCACCATAGCATTAGGGTCCCCTCAGTCTAATGGTCCCTTGTTAATTGTTCTAATAATGGTTAACAATTATTATATAGAACATTAAACATACATTTGCCACATGACTCAGCAACCCTACCCCTAGGAATTTCCTTGAGAGAAATAAAAACATAGGTTCACACAAAAACTTATCCAGATGTATTTATAGCAGCTTTATTCACAATAGCCCCAAACTGGGAACACCCCAGGTGCCCATCAATTGGTGAATGGCAAAACAAAACTAATAACAAGTGGAATAACCTATTGATACACATAATAGTAAGGTTGTATCTCAAAAGCATTACATAGGTTAAGTAAAGATGGACACAAGAGAACATACTATATGACTTAATTTTTATAAAGATGTAGAGGAAGAAACACTAAGCTATGAAAATAGTAATCCTACTATTTCAATAAGGATTGAAAGTATAGGAATTGCCTCTAAAAGAGGGTATCACGGACATTTTGGGATGATGGCAATATTGTATCCTAAATAAGGTACCTGTAACATGGGCATATTCATTTGCCAAAAGTCATCCAATCATGCTCTTACAATATGTGCATTTTATTGTGAGTAAATGATACTTTAATAAAGTGACTGAAAATTGGAGAGGTAGAAAGAGAGAGAGAGAATAAGTAGATATTGTTTGCACAAACAGACCCCAGGTTGATTTCCAGATGTGCATTTCTAAACTCTTCAGTCCTTTTGTCTGGGGTCCTTGTTATTCTCCAATGCTTTGGAAAGGCAATTTCCCATTCTAAGAGTGAACTGGGGAAAACCACTCTAATTGATTTGATCAACAAACCTAAACCCACCTCTACTTAAAGAGACACCAATTTGAACATTCTGTAACTGCATGCAGATCCTACTTTACTTAAGGGGTCTGCCTAGCAATGCCATAACACATAACTCTGTCTCAAATGAGATTGTGGTTACTGAGGCAGAGCAGAAACATTTGCTATGCTTATTTGCATTAACCAATAGTCAGACTGGCCTTGGGGCTCAAAGCTATTTGTGGAAGGCTCTGTGGTCTACTGAGCTGATGAAATGTAGAGGTATGGGCAAAGGGAAGGTATAAAAAACAAAGTCGGCATATTTGAGGCGGGATTTTCCTTTCTAGCTTTTTTCCTTTTTATGCTTTCTTTTTAATTATTTTCACATTGCTACTGAAAAAGTTATATGTGCATATGATGAAAATCATAAAAATAAATCAATAGTACAGAAGACTATATGGAGAAGAGTAAGTATCCCTCCTACCATAGACCCCTCGCCCCTAGTCCTTCTCTATCTAGAGGCAAAATCTATTACTGTTTTCATATATAAAGTTTCAGAAATAGTCCATGTATCTGTAACTATACTTGCTTAAAAATGTAGCAAACATCACGAAAAGCAGGAATTCCTGGGCCAGCCTGCCTGAATAAGCATCCTATCCTATTGTTTCCTACTTAGTGATCTCACTCAAGGTGTGGTCTCCTTTCCCTCATTTGTAAAACGTGCAAAATAATCACACCCGCTTTATGGGGTGTGGTGAGTATTCAGCAAGTCATCCAACAGTAAGTCGTCCCCTAGAATAATGCATATTCCTTGCCTTGCTTTTGCCACATAATGAAGTGCTGGGGATGCTTACAGGTCAAGCCATGCAGAGGCATCTCAGTGCTTCTGACCTGCTTCTTTTGTTTCCATTTCACTGTTTCTTTTCACGTCTTTTTTTTCTTTCCTCCAAAATGACCACCAATAGTCTGAGTTGATCTGTCTGCCCTTTTGCTTCATATTGTCAATAGTTAATTTTTCCTATTGTACAGACTTTAATTTTCTTTTGTTGATATTTGTCCTGGCTTCTCTAGCAAATATTTTAAACATCCAAAGTATTTCCTTGTTCTTGCCAGACTGTTACTACTGAGAGAATTTGCAAACCAGGTTCAGGCTGCAGGTCAGTATTCAGTTTTTCCTCAAACTACCTTCCACTTCTCTCAAATTTGATATGTATGTTCTCTTGATGCACATATGCTGAGGGGCTAAATCAGCAGCCTTCTCCTCTATCATATTTGTACTTTTTACCTACACATCCGTTAAATGTAGGATTCTGGTCATGGAATATTACTGCTAATAGTAGTAGCAGATACCACATTAAAGCTTATAATATGGCTAGTTTCTATCCAGACATTTTGAAATCAGATATGGCCAGAAGCACTATGTTTACTATTGCACAGATAAACCAGGGTTCTCTGAGGACCCAAGGTTGAGATGGGAGATTCTTAGAGATACAGCTGTTCATTTAAGGAAAAGAGGCATGCCATTTTTATGCATTTATTATTATTCTTCAGGCTGGAAAAAAAATGCCATTATGGAGAAAGACATAATCTTTGTTAACATAGGGCCAAAAAGGGTAGGATCAATGTTAATAATCCTTACCCTTCACAATAAAAAATGAAGTTAGAATCCTAGTGGTGCTCCCATATTAACCTCTTGCCCAAGAAATTGGGAAATAAAGGCTAAGCACTATAGTTTAAGCTTTTCAATGTTGCCACAAGACTCTATTTTCTCTATTTTCTTACAAGGAAAATAGAGAGTATGATAGTATCTACCCTCATAGGTCTGCTGTGGAAAGTAGAAATTAGAGCAGCCAAGCACACAGAAAGAATTCACTAAGAATTAGCTACAATCATAAATGTTTGCCAACAAAAATCTTCCAGTGATGAGAATTTATCTGTTGATCACCCAGGAAAGGAACAAAATGGAGACCTCAGTGTACCGTGTCTAAGTAAAGCTTGAGATGAGAGGCCCCGAAAAGACAGACTGGATGTGAGGCAGTCTGAGCAATAAGTCAGCTGCCATTGCAAGGGAAGACCAGGGAGCAGGTGGGGACCTGAGGAGAGTCTCCTGATTTAGGGGTAGAGCAACACGGACAGAGTTTCTGGATTACAATCCAATAAAGTAGGCTGAATATGAATTGCGGGGCTGGATCCCAGAATTATGACCTGAGCCAAAGGCAGATGCTTAAACCGCCTGAGCCACCCAGGTGCCCCTAGAGTAGACTTTCTGTGATATGTTCTTGGGCTTCAGTCTCCTCACCTCCAATTGTAGGGCATTAGATTCCTTCCAATTCCAGAACTCTATAAATCTAACTGCTCCTGGTGGATTTTTACTGTGTGAACTTAGCTAAGCTGACACTCCATTGCCTCGAATTCCCTTCATGGCACAGCTTCTGATTCACATGGCGCCATGAGAGATTTTCCGCAAAAGTTTGAAGACAGAACCAATAGAATGACCAAGTGCCTTTACACGGGGGAAAGTCAGCACAAGGGATGCTTTCTCAGCTCAAGCACATAGCACTTACATGCTGCCTCACTTTGTTGGTGTCGAGCAGCATCTGGGCCCACAGCAACTCCAACTCCTTCTAGATCCTTTTTCAGCTTCTCTAACTCCTTAGTCAGGGTGTGTTTAGCTTCATAATAAAGGGCGCCTGCTTTTCCTGCAAGGATATTCCCATGATAGAATATGAAGGCTTGGAGGTAGTGAGAAACCAATGCACGTTCTTGTCTCACACTGTGGGTTCCCCCATCCTCACTGCTTCCGGTGTGTTCCCTAATCTCGCACTTCACAGCCATCTTCACTTCCTGACTGCCTGCCCTCAGACTTCAGGATCCTGACACAGAAGAAATAGCTTCCCATGACTGTTTACCAAATCTCTATGGCTTTTCAAGGTCAAAGCACTGTAATAAATCCAGGGATAGACAGATGATAGATGGATACAATAGATGGATAATACATAGATGACAGCTGGATGGAATCCTTGCGATTCTGCTTCTCCTCCCCTCATCAAATCTTAACCTCTTTCATGTCTTTTTATTTTGTATGTTATTCTCCACTTTGTCAAATTCAACGAAGTTCCTTGAGGGCATAAGGATGCATATACACTTGCTGAATACCTCGAATACTTACTAACACAATGCTGACACATAGTAAACTCTAAACCAATGTATCCTATTGTTAACTGTGTGATGCTTTTTCTTAATATATTTACATGCACCAACTAACTCCCAGTCAGGTCTTCCTAACCTTGTGGAACGTTTAATCTTTTAAAACCTAGTATTTATAGTAGTAGTAATAATAATGATAATAGTAACTTGTACTTATACGGTGCTCACTAAATGCCAGACACGTATATTACCTAACTGAATCTTCACAACAACTCCATGCAAGTCACAACCAGGCAGGCTAGCTCTCAAGTCTGTATGCTTAACCACTATGCTATCCTGCCTTTCAATGCAATGGTTTGTGATATATAGATTTTATACTCTCTAATATTACGCTAACCAAAATTTCTAGTGAATGAAACTTCTATTTGTAGGATTTATCTTTTTGAGTAATATACATGTCAGTCAAGGTCCCAACAGGAAACAGATGACACACTGGAAATAGGGTAACTGCAGAGGATGTATTTACAAAGGGAGCATTTACATAATGAAGGTGTAGGGGAACAAGGGATAGTGTTTTAACCAGCGCCTTAGTAGCAGCTGAGTCCATATCATCCCCTGGACCTGTAGAAAGTAGGGGAGGCCAGTTTCTAGAAGTAAGAGAGAGAAAGAATTGTGAAGTGAGCCACTGTGAGAGGTCAAAGTCACAGCCATTTGAGGCAACTTTGAGGCAGGAGCTGGAGAAATACTATAACTCTTCTCTCCACTGTCTAATCTCCTCTTGGGGCTTCTCCATTGATAAAACCCAACTGAAAGTCAGACAGGTGACAGGGGTCCATTGATGTGGCCTGTACAGATCAGCCTGGTAGAATCAGAGGGTGGAGAAAGGGGAGAGGATGTGGGGCATAACGAAATATTCTGGCACAGGTCCACTTTGAAATGTTACCAAATAAAAGGCGTGGGGTAGCTCACATGCTCATCATCATCTTCCTCCCTGGGATGTGAAATATTTGCTTTCAAAGAAGACAAATTAAAACCTATAAACTTGGCAGTAGTACAGATTCTCTCTCTGCCAAACAATTATGCTATATCTAATATATGTAAACTTAATTTTAAAATTTCTCCTTGATCATAGATGAATCCCTGCATAATTTCCAAGATACTACCACATGCTCGTGATTCAGTTCTGCTCCAAGTTCATCCCGCTGACAGCTGGTTTTTCCTATGGCTTAACTATGTCTTTAAAAGCAAATCTCCAGATAACCATGTCACACAGAATAAAGAAAGCATTTCCTTTTTCCCCTCACACTGCAACCCTTTGCTTTCTGATATTGGACACATGCCATGCATTTTGCATTAGCTCTGTGGCAAATGTCTAGTGTTACAATCCAAGCACCAGGGCTCATTAGCCTTTTTAGGAGCTTGGAGACCAGAGTTGGAAAGGTATAACTTGGAGAAATAATTCTCAGTGAGCAAGTAGCAATTTGCCAAGCAGACAAAAAAAAACGAGGAAGGGGGAGGAGGAAACCCAGACAAAGTTGTCTGAGTTAATGAACCAGAGTCTGAACCCATGACAGCAAAGGAAAAATAAAAATAGGCAAAGAACTACCGCACAGCATTTGTTGTAAAGAATAAAAAAGGATGCCATGAGTAGGGTTCTGTGAGCTGTTTCTTATAAATTCACTGATGCTTAGCACCTATGTCGAAAGAGAAAGGGCCAAGTGGCTGGGGAGTGAACCTGGACCATCCTGACAGATGGAGGGGAGGGCAGATCATCAGGAGGCCATATCATGTTGAAAGAGGGCCGGGTGCCCAGTCTGGACATCAAGGCCTCTGCCCACCCTGGACAGAAATACCTCCAACTGGAAGGATAGGACACAGCTAATGCCAGTCTCTGTTGAAAGACCAGCCTATACCTGCTCTATTCCCACCCTCATTCAACACACATATATAGAGTCATCAAGGCCCCAGGCACACACACCTCATCTCCTATGACTTTTCTTACACCTTTCATGCTTGCACAAGCATTAAAAGAACTACCTTTAAGCTGAAACCAAATACTACAGAATATTCTATGAATTATGAAACAACCAAGACTGCTGGGGTTCTTTGTGTTTATCTGGCATGATAGAGCCTGAGGAATATTTAAGAAGAGTCTTGCCAAGGATCCGCTACAATTCTAGTCACAAAATCCAATGTGTGGGTAATTTTTCTCATACCACCAAGCAATCCTTGGACACCAGCAGGGTGTCCTACAATTCAACTCAATTCTACAACTATCTACCTGGGGGTAGTGTTAGATTTCAAAGGTTGGGAGCTTAGTCAGGTTTATTGTTATAAATTGCAATGTCACATCCACAAAAGCAAAAAGCAGCATTTTAATCATAGAGGGCTATAGACAAACTGGAAACTTGTCTGACTCTCTATTGGTGTTTTTCCTATTCTTATTCTTAAGAAGATGTGCAATTCCAAATTTTGCCCAATCTGTTTAAGGAAGCAAAAGGTTGATATAATGATAAACTAGATGGGTCTGTCAGAATGAAGAGTCTTTGTGAGAATTCTTAAAAAAAGTAAGTGTCATCCCATGAACCAAGGAAAGGGGGCCTTGCAGCTCTATAAATGAGAACCTTCATGAAAAAGCCATGTGTGTTCTAAAAAAATTTTTTTAATTATATCATGAAACACTACATCAAAAACTAATGATGTAATGTATGGTGATTAACATAACATAATAAAAAATTGCAACAAGAAAAAAATTTTTTTTAATTCTAAATGAAAAGCTATGTATCCTCTCCCATTCTTCTTCCCAGGGGCAGGGAAAAGAATTGGGAGCAACGTCTAGTTCTATAGTAAGTTTAAGAGAGTGCTGTCATCGACTCCCTATTTATCCCTCTTACCCAGACAGTGCGTAGAATGGGGCCAAGTTTTCACATACAAACATTTTGCCTGCCCTAAAGAACACTGGAAAGTCCTTCTCATCATCTTGTCCCGCATGCTCATTGTTTTCCCTGTTGATACCTTCCATTAGGAAGCTTCATAATCACCCTATCTAGCCTTATTCAGGACCACACTAACATTCCTACCATTTCCTCAAATTACCAGAAATTTCCTGACCTGTGCACCCTTCCCTAAGAGCTGTACCATCTCATGAACAATCTACTAAACACATGTTGTGGAAAGGAGTTGATTTGCAACTCAGATTTGCTTAATATCTAACTTTTTTTTTTTTCCCTAAAACTAACTTACTCTAGAATGATCATTATAAATTGTGGTGGCTCCATACTGGGCACTCTTTTAGTTGAGTAGGCATTATATTTGCCAGTAGATTCTTGCCTGTGTGGTTCTGGGTTGTGGTTTGTCACAGAAAAGTATTCCTGAGAGTTGGAAGGTAGAGTTGAAGGAGTAGCCATTTTTACAGTCAGGAGGTCAGCTCCTAAGGCAATAGCTTTGGCACCTATAAGCTCACCTTGTTGGGGGGGGGCGACAAGCCGGCCCTCGGTACCTCCTCCCTCTCCTGCCACGTACCCCCTCCAACTTCTCCAAACCCTAGGCTGAATATGTGTTCACTTCCATGCTAAAGCACTGGCGTCTCCTACAGTTGCCCACACGACGAAGAGTAGAGATGGTGAACTTCAGATGTGGGTTCCACTTTGTCCTCGTGGATTCTAGTTGGTCCTTGAAGATAATAGGTCGTCCTTGCTCTTCCCAACTTCATATCTTGATGTCCTCTATTGCAGCCCAGTTAATGCATAGTCACTTCAGGCCCAACACCTCGCATGAAGGGAATAGCCTTGCATAGACTAATCCCACCATTTCATAAGGCTTGATCAAACTCCAACTGAGACACTGAGACACACTTAGATTTGACAATTAAAGGTATCTTGATTCCTGCCTGTTTAAAAAGAAATTCTGGGCAAATACTCAGTTCAAAGTTCGAGGTTGTCTCTTGACTGTCAAGGTATTTCTTTCTCATCAAAATGAAACCAGAATGCAAGGCGCAGGTAACGCACCCCCAATGGCACCTAGCTGGTACAAATTACAGGTCTCTTACGGTACACTAGGCCTCTCAGCATCAATGTATCTACCCACCCTAGAGCACATGGGACATTTGGATTAGCATGCAGAGCCCTTGGGGAACTGAGCACATGACCCACAACCCTCTCTAGACCCTTCCTTCTGCCAGTTTTTCTCTCTCTTCCTGTGCTCTAAGGTCTCAGCAGCTTGCCAGAAAAGAGATCTTCTCTGGGGCACAGCAGCCCTGATGTTCTCAGAGTGCGCCTAACTTATCTGGTTTTCTGCCTTATTCCTATTTTAGGGGAACTGGCATCATGGGAGAGCCGGAGCACTCCATTCTCCATTCACTCTCTTCCCTCCCATCTCTACAGATCCTTCTACAAGCACAGGAAGCTGAAGACCTTCCTTTTATTAGTGGAGAAAAGAACACTTCTGTTTCATTATACACTTTTCCTTCTCTTATATTCTATGACTTCTATAAAAACTCTATTATCTGAGTCAGCCAGGCTTGGTTCTTGTTAGAAAAAGGATACTTTTGGAATTTAGAAAACCCCCTTCCCTCTCAATAAAGCCTTACTCTGAAGACACTGTCTCATTGAGACCTATAAAATGTCAATTGGGAACTAGCGTTGAACAATAAGCCCTTTGTTCTGGGCTTCCCTGAAGCAAATAAATAAATAATTGCCTCTGAATCAATGTCATTTAGGTACTGGGGACAATATAGAAAAAAAATACATCAGTGTGATATTTCAATATTATTCTAGCATTATACCTTTCAATATTTTAATTATCATATGTAATATGTAATAGTTTATAAAGATTATAGGTGAAAGTGAAGTAATGAATTTTATATCCATAGATGCTTAAAATTGAAAAAGACCACAAAATTGGATGGTTTACTATACATGTTTCCGACAGGAATTGCATTTGGCTATTCATAAGAGAGATGGGTAATGCAAAAGGCTATAAAAGATGGAAGTTTTGTTTTGTTTTGTTTTCAGGTTACAAACAAAAGGAGGTAGGCAGTCCAGGCTGATAAGGCCCTTAGGAACTGAGGCTGTTTCTGTCTTTTTGTCCCACCATACTGAATGTGTCTCCTTCATCCTCAAGGTCATACCATCATTCTAAATACAGCTGGAGCTTCCGCCAACACATCTGCATTTCAGGCAAGAAGCCAAAAGAGAGACAGGAAGGACAAAAAGACTTTGTCAAAAGTTCTATCCAATGATTGCTCCTTATTGATCACACTTATCCGCAAGGGAAGCAGGGAAGTGTAATTTTTCATCTCAAATAATAATCCCAGATCCTGTCAGTAAGAAAGAAGAGAAAAGATCATGGTTAATTGTTGAGCCAACACTGCCTTAACACACCTCTACCAAATCGTCATCCAGCTCTGGATGATCGTCTCCAGTGATGGAAAATCTGCCACAACCAAAAGCAAACCAATTTAATAGAAGACTGACTTTTTCCCATGTCTACCTGAAATCTGCCTTCACAATGCTCCTACCTAGTCGCTAGCTCTGCCCAGGGCATTGATGAGAGCAAATAGCATTCCTCTTTTTACATTTGCCCTTCAGATGCCTGAAAACACACATTTTTCCAAAACTTCTTCTTGTTGTCCTTGTTATTTTGTTTTGTTTTATTTGTTCTACAAGACTTCATCTGAAATAGTGTAGATTAATTGTGTTCTGGATTCACCTCGCTTTGCAAGTTTCTCTTAAGGCAGAATCTCAAGTTCAACCTATCAACCTATCAACAGCTCCAGGTGTTGTACGAGATCTAAGGAAGTGATTGAAACGATCACTTTCTTTGTTAGTTAGTATACTGAGTCATAATTAACTAGTCTTCATGGAAATAGTGGCATTAATCCAGAACAGTTTCTATAGAATTGGGATACATTGACTCTATCTTTGCACGTTTAATATAAGTGGTCATTTAGTCTCCTGAGTGCAGACCTAGCTATAAATACACAGACATATATAAATGGAACAGCACTCCATAGCCTCAGCAGCTACAGTACCAAGCATATAATTCCATAGCTTAGAATGAGAATAATATGAATAGAAAGGCCAGAAAAAACTCTCGGTCAGACTATTTTTACTCCTACTCTGTACCTCCCACTCTGGCTTAGTCCTCCTTTCCCTAAGCCTGGACCAGACTCTCATTTTGCCATATGCTGCCTGGAGTTTGAGCAGTACACTTATTTCTATATGACATGGAAATGGCACTCAAGAGGAACTAAGTGCCTTTGACTTTCACGACTGAGTGAGAATTTGGAGGGAAAGGGCCCCCAGATGCAGATGGAAGAGGCACACACATGCAGCTCAGCTGTAATTGCTGGAAGGTTAGGTTTGCAGAGGAATAAAGATGTTGACAATGGATACCCACATGAAAACCAGGAATGTTAGACCTACCAATCTTTAGGTCTCACTGAGGAGACAAAGTGGAATAATATTCTCTACCATATGGCTGCCATTGATCATTCTTCCAGAAAAACCCAGCCAGTCCCATAAATCCAAGTCACCAAAGAGAACAGCAACTCTATCCATCTCAGTTCACTGTAGTCCCCTGGCCACCTGAGGGAGGGTTTGGCATTGCTGGTTCACATTATAAAGAAAGTGAGGTGTTCATCAAACCACCCAGAGACAATAAAGAATGTCTTGCCTAACAGGAAACCAAACTATAAATACATGTGTTCAAAATTTTGTACATTTAGCATGCCCCCAATGCCAGAAGACATTTGAGTATGCCTGTCGAAGAAATCTGCCTATTGAGGCTATAATGCCTACTATGAGTTATCACTGGTTTCCCTGGTAGTTTTGCCCACAAAATCTGGGGATTTTGTATTGATCCCAAACTATTTAATTCTCTACAAACTACATGAACAAATCTGCATGCTAGAATCCACACTCAGCACTTGGAATATTAAAATAAATAAGACATGGTCCCTGCCTTCAAGAAATCCACAATCTAGTGGCAGTGAAAAAGGTGGGGGGGGATAAAATTTGAATATGCTAATGTTATTTCAACTTCAAATCAGCAAACTAGCATAAGCCAAAAGAAAGAATTGTGTCAGGAGGGGGACAGAATTTACTGACAACAAAACTAGATGCACCTGGTTTCTGCCATAAATGGATGAACACAGGTACTTAAACAATATCATTAGGACTCTGGCAAGGTCCTGAATCCATTTTCCTGTTTTGCTTTTATTCTCACACTTGAACTCTTCCCAAGATATCAGGAATGACCCCTCCACAGCTCCTGATTATATGAGTCTTAGTAACCCCAGCCTTCAAAGGAAAAAAAGCTTCTTTACAAATGATTCCAACAAACATCCCATAAAAGTGTTGCCATTAACTAGCTTAGTTCACATGCCCTGACCAACTTCCACAACGGGGAAGGGGCTTGGGATAGATCGCTTTACCTGCACTACATGGTGGGAGGAGTCCCTCAAGGAGATGAGCCGTTCTACCACCAGAAGAAGAAATAGACAACTCAATGGACCAAGGCAAGAGAGAATCCTCACACATGCAATCATATGGATAAGAATTATGCAAGATAGAAATACAACCTTATGGGAAAAAAACAAAAAAACCTTGAGTGCAGAGTATATGAGCCCCGGATGAGTGAGGCTGGATTCACACTACCAGTGCTGTGACCTTAGGGATGTTACTTCAACTCTCAGCTTCAGCTTTCTCTGCTGTAAAATGAAGATAATAATCCTATCTGAATTACAGGGTGGTTTGACATATAGATACTGCACATAAAATGCTTAGGTCACAGCCTATACAGGAATAAGTGCTCAGTACATCTCCATCATCATCATTGTTATTATTATTATTATTATGGTAATTATTTTAAGAGAAAGGAGAAGACTAAGGGCAGGAGAAGGGTAAAAGTTTAGGATAGGCTGGATGTTTCGTGTTGATTAGAATGGTATTGGCATTAATGGGCTGAGGCTGGGACCAGATTTTGTGCAACAGTTAGGAGACACTAACTCACTGCATGTCTTGCACTTTGATAACCTAGAGAACCATGAGATGCTCCCACTACAAGAGGCTACACCAGAAAAGGTTTCAGGACCTCACTTTGAGGCCAAAGGACAGGGGCCTGTGGCCTAGTCGCTGCAGATGGGTACAGCGTGGTCCATTGATTTTGACACATAATTTAATTCAGGGCACAAAAATATAAGATACCCAAATGCCAGAGAGATTAAGAAAACACACACTTTGTGTTTTTCACTCTTTAGGCCACATTAATTATGTATTCTATCTCCTGTCTCGCTTTACTTTGTATTAATTTCCTCAAGTTGGAAATTGTACTGGATGTGTTTAATTTACCCTTCAGAGCACTTTTCCCCACCTTCTCTGTGCTTCAGTAACCGCCCAGGTGAGCTGCCTTGCCCTCTGGCATTCCATTTGGCCATGGGGAACAACTATCAGGAGATTGGAGGGAGAGGGCATAGGAAGGTCTGAGGTTTCTTTTCCCTGCTGCCTCCTTCAGGGTAACCACAGACAGTCTCCTCTGACCCAAGCGCAGAGCTCCATGTCCTGGGACCCTCTCCACAGGACCCTCCTGCTCCACATCCTGGAAACAACTCCTTCCCCTGTACCTTCAGGCTGAGGGTGCTAAAGATTTACTAATTTTAAATTCCTGGGGTACCACACTGTCTCGTGTGGTTTCTCTACTTCTAACACAACTTTGTAAATAGCCGTTTTATTAAATTCATCTTAATTTACTCCATTTGACTACCACCTGTTTCCTGATAATGCTTTAATTGATGCATAATAATTCACCAAAGGCACTGACTACTTTTCCTTTGTGAGGCCGGATGGAGGTAAGAACTGGGCTAGAGCTCAGGTTAAGATTTGAGTTGGAATAGCTGTCACTAAGCAGGATACATAGAAAGGTTGTTAAGAGAGGAAATCCTGAGAGTTCTCACCACAAGGAAAAATGTTTTTCCTTTTGTTTCTTCTTTTCTTTTAATTGTATCTGTATGAGAAGAGGGATGTCAGCTGAACCTATTGTGGTCATCATTCCAGGACAGATGAAAATCAAATCATCACGCTGTGTGCCTTAAGCTTATACGGTGATGTATGTCAATTATTTCTCAATAAAACTGGGGAAAAAAGAGATTACAGTTGAAGAGATAATAGCTATAAGGATGTGCCCTCTTGTTCTTCTTTCTTAGCTAGAAATTTCAAGTTCAGACACCAGCCAGGATGAACTTTGTCTTCTCCCGTGAGCTACTAGCCCCACGTGACTATTGAGCACTTAACACATGGGTAGTGATTTACTGAAACTGAAAAATACACACCAGATGTGACAACCAAATATTAAAGTGAAGAATGTGAAAAATCTCAATAAGTTTTCTATTGACTTCCTGTTGAAAGAATAACATCTTGGATATATTAGGTTCGATATATTGTTAAAATTAATTTCACGTATTTAGTTTTACTCTTTTTACCATGACTACTAGAAAATTTTAAATGACATATATGGCTAACATTGTATTTCTACCAGACAGCACAGTTATATTGTCACCTGGTTATGTTTGTCTCTCTTTAGAATTGCATAAATTTCAGTCCCTCACATTTGGTTACTCTCCATAGCACCCTTCCCTAAGCACCCTGCTACATATTCACCATTCTACAGAATCTCCTTCTAGAAAGTTCTGTCAGTCTTAGTGTCATCTATTTTAACTTCACTGCTTTGATGCAAAGTATATGGTCCAGTGAAAACACAGAAAGCCGAAAGTATAACAGCACCCAGTGTATAATCACTCCTGTCTCAAACACAGGCTCTGCCTCCAATTTACATTTTTCATATGCTCTTGTAACACTGAGAAAGTAAGAAATGCTAATCCACTTAAAGTGCATGTAGCCAGCCATTCAAAGTGATAGGAATTTTCACAGGCATTCTACTGAAGGGTGAGCAGATTTAGGCAATAGGACAACACTCACAAATCATGTTCATGTAAAAATATCCCATCTTTTACTGAGAAAACAACATACGGATTTCATACTCTTTTATAGTATAAGAAGTTGATTCATGGTATTTTGAAAATAAAACAGCATCAAACAAGTGTTACACATAGTGTGGCAGTCACCTTAGTGCTAGAAATATTAAACCTAATACATAGTCATGTGAAAACTATGCCATAGACTCTGTCCTAGCCACTGTAGAGCTGAGTAGGATAAATCTGTTACCTTTAACATGATGGGGAAAGCACAGACGTACACACTAAGCTATTTTTATGAGAACACTAAGATTGTCTTTCAATGCCAATAACTTGCACAGAACTCTTAGGTGGCAAATAACCCAAATCAAACAGGCCCCTTTGGGAAAAAAGAGTTTATCACTGATAATGAAAAAGCGTTCAGACAAAATCATATAAAATCTGTTTTTTGCTATCTCTCAGTTCTTCTTTCTTTGGTATTAACTTGTTTTTCAGAAAACCTCTCTCCATGTGTTGACGAGGATAGTGACAAGCCAATCAACGCCTATAGTCTGCCGCCTCAGCAACCTGACCAGAAAGGAATCACCTCTTTCCTAAAGGTCCAGCAGAAGCCTCAAGCCAGCCTGTCCCTGGGCAGAGCCCTGCCCTTGGCCTCATCAATCACCGGGACTCTGGTTGGCCAGGCTGGGGTCATGAGCATGACTCTGGAGTACAAAGGAAGGAAAAATTAGTCTTGAGAATGTGGAAATAACATTTCCCAAATAAAAAGGGGGACTCTATTAGCAGCGTAAGGGTTACTGGACCTGCCAAATTATCAGATGTGCACAGCAACAAGAAAATAAGCAAATGATAAGCTAAAGTGAAAAATAACGCCCTCTTTCTTTTAACCTAAATTACTTATGACACATCACAGGCCGAAACTCTTCAATTCTTTTTGGCCATTGTTAGTGAGAAAGGGAGAGATTTTATCAGTGAAGATTCGAGAAAGGATGTTCTTTCCTCGACCATTAAGCCTCGACTTAATTCTGAATAAGAAATGGGTGGGGGGGGATGGAAAGAGGTGCTCTTTTCAATCTAAATGTATCCTGAGGAATCATGATGAGCAGGAGCAGAGGAAGTTAAAATTTTCAAATCTAAAATTTTGAATTCAACCCCGTTGTGTCACTCAACCTGATTTCTGTTTGTTACTTTGTTAAATTGATGATCTATCTTTGTCCAGCAACTCAGAAGCAGTCCTGGACTAGAAATGCTGACTATGTTTAGATTGCTGTCAATCAACAAATAGGCTCTTAATGCTTGCTGCGGGGCTAGCGCAATGCTCAATGCTCTGAGAGATGCTAAGCACGTCTTAGACATGATCCTTAGCTTTAAGGAGCTCACCATTAAACTGCAGAAATAAAGCTAATGTGCATGAAACAAAACTGGACAATACTGAACAATGGCAAAACATAGGCCTAAGTGTATCTGCTGCAGATCAATGCTACGGAAACTGAGGGCAGAGGAACATCACCAGTCATAAGTTACAATGTGAGAGTGAAGAATCCACTACTTTCTGCACATACCTATTTGAACAGGAAAGAACAAATGAAGATAAAAAGCTAAATTATTAAATTCTGACTTCATATCATTTAGCACTTTATTATCTAATTGCTTACGAGAAATGCATAAACATGTTTTTAAGCATTCTCTTTGTTTTTAGACTATTTTGACACTCTTGAACCTCTTAAACATTTATTAATACAAGATCAAGTGATGTTCAAAGAAACAAAGAATCAAGGATAAAGAAAACCTCAGGCAGATTGTTGAGATTGTGAAAACATCAAATTCTTTTCTTAGGGTGACCATCAATTCACTAATTTTCACTTCAAACAAATCCAGTCCTCTGCAATAGCTGTCATAAACAAAGACTGGGCAACTGGTATATATTTGTTGCATAAAAAATAAGATAGAATCTTTCTGTAAGAATCCATCACACTGGTTAGAATTTGGGGGGTGTTTTGTGTATGTCATCTCATTAATTGGCTGAAGCAGGCGTCTGTTAGGGCTGCTCCCAGGGGAGGTCATTTATCTCTGGTTTCTGGAGCTGCAGAGGGTCCAAGCTTTATTGATCCATGTACTAGGCTGGTATTCTCTCCATTGATTGGCAGTCTGGAAATCCTGTGGGATATAACTAATGTGTAAGGTTTGTAAAGGTAATTTACTAACCTAGCAAAACTGTAATACTCTTTCAAAGACAATTATTGTGAAAAATCACAATTACCCTTAATTAGATTTCTACCTGATTGCTGAAGATGATAAGGAATCTTGGGAGGTGCTTGTAAATATGTCAGAGTTTTAATGAATTTATTCTGTAAAACAATTTTTTTTTATTTTTATGATTCACTTTTAAATGCACATATTCTAACTTTCTTTTTCGCATTTTAGCCAGAAATATGACTCCTAATGTTCTTTTAATTTTAACCTGTCATAGGAACGTTTCAAAAGTCCTTTTCTAATTTATTATATCAAATATAAATAAATGTTGTTCAAGGTTAAAACAATTTGATGCTGACAGAAATCAGATACTATGCATTGTTTAATATAGAGCCTAATGTTATAGCATATAGCAGCTTGCATTTATGTCTATTTAAAGCATCACTAAGTGACTAGTAATATCATATGATTTATATTTTCATACATATAGTAGAAAAACTACAATTTTATATACTTAAGGCTTAAGTATGAGTTACAAACTACAAATGTTCTCCATTGAAGGTCATATTATATTAATAAAATAAATATTTTTGTCTTATTCTTAAAGATGTACATTAGTTTTAAATCTAATCTCTTGCCCACAGAATTGATGTAGTTTCATTTTTATTTAATAAGCGGCTTCTTTAAGAAATTCTATCATTACTTTTTGAGTGCTCTGCTGTATTCTGATAAGCAGATATTTCAGCTTTGAGTATTATTTAGCCTAGTCTGCTGCCTTCCCATTTCTTCTATTCAAGACTCTACCACAAAAATACATCAAGAAATGGTTCTCATTCGTTTTACAAATGCCAACCTCCAATACCAAAGTTAAAAAATGAAGTTGGCTTTTTTTAAGATATTGATAACAGTAATTTGCCTTTTTAATCCTCGTGCTTCTCAAATATTTTTGAACACAGCAGATTTAAATTGGGCCAAACTTAACTGATTCAATACTGAACTCAGTCTCATATTCCAATGGCAAAAGAACAGCCTGAAAAAGAATCTGAGAGGACCTCATACAAAATACTTATCATTTACTTTTTAAAACAAGGGTCACAAAACTATGATCTATAAACCACACTGGCTCACAGTGTGCTTTTGTAAATAAAGTTGTTTTGATGTGGTGATCCATGATCCATTGTTTTCTTATAACACCCAGTGCTCCATGCAGTACGTGCCCTCCTTAATACCCATCACCGTGCTAACCCATCCCCCCACCTCCCTCCCCTCTAAAACCCTGTTTGTTTCTCAGAGTCCATAGTCTCTCATGGTTCATCTCTCCCTCCGATTCCCCCCCTTCATTTTTCCCTTCCTTCTTCTAATGTCCTCCATGCTATTCCTTATGTTCCCCAAATAAGTGAAACCATATGATAATTGACTTTCTCTGCTTGATTTCCTTCACTTAGCATAGTCTCCTCCAGTTCCATCCATGTTGATGTAAAAGTTGTGTATTCATCCTTTCTGATGGCTGAGTAATATTCCATTGTATATATGGACCACATCTTCTTTATCCATTCATCTGTTGAAGGACATCTTGGTTCTTTCCACAGTTTGGCTATTGCGGACATTGCTGCTATGAACATTGGGGTGCATATGGCCCTTCTTTTCACTACATCTGTGTCTTTGGGGTAAATGCCCAGGAGTGCAACTGCTGGGTCATAGGGTAGCTCTATTTTTAATTTTTTGAGGAACATCCACAGTTTTCCAAATTGGCTGTGTCAACTTGCATTCCCACCAACAGTGTAAGAGGGTTCCCCTTTCTCCACAACCTCTCCAACATTTGTTGTTTCCTGCCTTGTTAATTTTTGCCATTATAACTGGTATAAGGTGGTATCTCAATGTAGTTTTGATTTGAATTTCCCTGATGGCTAATGATGTTAAACATTTTTTCATGTGTCTGTTAGCCATTCGTATGTCTTCTTTTGAGAAGTGTCTGTTCATGTCTTCTGCCCATTTTTACTTGATTATTTGTTTTTTGGGTGTTGAGTTTGAGAAGTTCTTTACAGATCTTGGGTACCAGCCCTTTATCTGTAGTGTCATTTGCAAATATCTTCCCCATTCCGTGGGTTGTCTCTTTGTTTTGTTGACTGTTTCCTCTGCTGTGCAGAAGCTTTTTATCTTGATGAAGTCCCAAAAGTTCATTTTCACATTTATTTCCCTTCCTTTGGAGATGTGCATTGAAAGAATTTGCTGTGGCCGATGTCGAAGAGGTTACTGCCTATGTTTTTTAGGATTTTGATAGATTCTTGTCTCACACTGAGGTCTTTCATCCATTTAGAATTTATCTTTGTGTATGGTGTAAGAGAATGGTCAAGGACCCTCCCCAAGAAGACAAGCTGGAAGAACAAGAGGACTACAACCCTAAGGTCCCTATAAAACAGGTGCATCTTACTTCAGTCGTGGTTTATACTTTGGACTCTGTACATTCCCTCAACCACCCCCAACAGAATGACTAAGAGGAGGAACCCCCAACAAAGAAAAGAATCAGAGACTGTGGCCTCTGCCACAGACCTAATAGGTATGGATATAAGCAAGATTTCAGAAATAGATTTCAGAGTAACAATCATGAAGTCGATATCTAGGCTTAAGAAAAATATTAGTGACAATATAGAATCTCTAAGGGCAGAAATGAGATCTAATCAGGCCAAACTTAAAAATGCTATGAATCAAATGCAGTCTAAACTGGATACTCTGACTGCCAGGATAAACAAGGCAGAAGAACGAATTAGTAAACTAGATGATAAGATGATAGAAAGGAAGGAAACTGAGGCGGCCTGGAAAAAACAGATTAAAGCCTAAGAGATCAGACTGAGAGAGATTAATGATGCCATGAAATGTTCCAATGTCAGAATTATTGGGATGCCTGAGGGAGTGGAGAGAGAGAGAAAGAGGTCTAGAAGATATATTTGAGCAATTCGTAGCTGAGAACTTCCCTTATCTGGGGAAGGAGACAAACATTCATGTCCAAGAGGCAGAGAGGACCCCACCCAAGATCAATGAGAACAGACCGACGCCCTGTGCCCAGAAACTGCAACAAGGCTTTGAGGAGAGTCCTGAATTCTGGGTCTCAGTAAACACTAGCAATGCAGTAGTTTTACATTAAGAGGAGATGTTGGTAACCCTTATTAACATTCTGCGTTGGTTACTGGTAGGTGACCATTAGTTATCTGTGAAAGCAGAAGTCTTAAGAATTATGAATTAGTTGCCTCTAAAGATCCAAAAAGGACTTGTCCAAGGTCCACAGTTGCTAAGCTGTGTACCAGTACCCCAGTCAAGGCAGCTTGACCTACTGGCCCTCAGAGGATTAGTTGGCTAAACTCAACAGTGTATTCTAGGAAAGACTACAGTAGGTCACCCATAATAGAGAAAAATAGAGGGACTACTTCACACTCCTCCTCTGTGATTTTCAGTTAACCCTGTTCATCAGGCCAAGACCTAAATGGAGGGAACAGTCTGAGACAAGAAATGAACCGAGGCAACACTTCCAGCACGTTTTCTTTTACCATTTCTTTGTAGTGTGAACTCCGAAGAAGTAAAATCTCCACAAGCCCAGAATGCAAAAGTCATAAGGTTGTTTGATCCTGCCCCAGTATTCTGCAGATGAGTATCCACAGCCAAAGGAAAAGTGGTTTCCTCAAACACAGGTCTCCTGACTCAGGCTAGCTGTTCTTTCTGCTACCAGTCGTACAGCCTTCCAGACGGCTTAGATTGCTCAGCACACAGAGAGCAATACCAGCTCTGAGTTCCAGCAGGGAACTCCTTGCCACCCCATTCTTCCCATCCACCATTTTTTCCCCTTCCCATCTCCTTAAACTCAAACTGCTCCAAAATCCAATGAGCTTTGGTCTGTAAAATTCTTTTAGAACCTCAGCTATAATCTTCTCCTTTGTATTGAGACATTGTGGGTTTCATACTTTATGGGTCAACTAAAATTATACATATTTTGGGGTTTATTTTCTTTCAGAAATTCAGAGAATTTTTAAACTGCTGTGCATTATTTTTTTCATTTGGTTTCAGTTCTTCTATGAAATGGATTCTCATTCTTATGTCCTTTGGTTGATGTTCCCATGGCAAAGGGATCTTTGTCTTGCACATTCTGTCATGAAGGTTATCTAGAAGGGGCTATATGCATGCCACTGCCTTCAGATGGAGTGCTGCAGATGGAAAGAGGGTGCTCAGGGGGAGAAGAGAAATGAAAAGCTGGATCACACTGTGTATTTCATTTGTATTTTGTGGAAAGATTATGGTTCAGTGGGTTGAGAATATCACATACATCTATTTTCCTAAATGGTGGATAAATTCAAAGCCTATGCTTAAACTAACTTCAATTTTATAAATATAATTCGAAAGCCTTCAATGTGCACATGGTGGCATATACTTGCACTGCCCTGGATTGAAAACATAAAGCAGTAACTCATTTGTGGAAGGCAGCACAGGGTGGTGAACATAACGCTGGCCTCACAGACAGAAAAATAGAACTCTAAAGCATGCCTGCCACCAGCTAGCATTAGGAAACCTCAGCAAGTCACTTGACTCACCTTGGACTCAGGGTCCCCATCCTTAAAAATGAGATAATTGATTAAAGATAAGCACAGTCAACTCTTCCCAGCACTAACATTATATAAATCTGTAAATTTCCTATAAGTCTTTGCCCTGAAAAAATTTGACTTGACCAAAACAAAACCAGGCAGTGTCTGTTGCTAAAATTCCCAGAATTACTGAAATGATACCGGAGTCTGAAAAGGTAATAAAATTTGTTTCAGGCTAGTGAAAGTCAATCTGAGCCTACTGAGTAGGTTAGTATAATTGAGCAATCACCTTGGGAGCACAAGTAGCCAATTCAATACCGAAACCATTTAACTGAGAAGAGAAATCACTTTTGCTCAAAGCTTCTATTTCGGAAACCAGATAATTATTTTAGTAAGATGATCACCTGAATTTCTACTACAATCTTAAGAATCCTTGTACATTCTTTTTTTTTTTTTAGGATTATTTATTTATTCATTTGAGAGAGAGAGAGAGCAGAGCAGGAGCAGGGGAGAGGGGCAGAGGGAGAGGGAGAAGCAGACTCTCCGCCGAGCAGGGAGCCCCATACGGAGCTCGATCCCAGGATCCTGAGATCATCACCTGAGCCGAAGGCAGATACTTAACTCGTTGAGCCACCCAGGCATCCCAAAATCTTCATACATTCTTTTTTTTTTTTTTAAGATTTTATTTATTTATTTGACAGAGAGAGAGATAGCGAGAGCAGGAACACAAGCAGGGGGAGTGGGAGAGCGAG
Organism: Mirounga angustirostris; assembly: GCF_029215605.1. Classification (NCBI taxonomy): domain Eukaryota; kingdom Metazoa; phylum Chordata; class Mammalia; order Carnivora; family Phocidae; genus Mirounga; species Mirounga angustirostris. The sequence goes on along the minus strand of NW_026991711.1, from coordinate 106,193,973 downwards.
AAGTAGGCTTCCTGCCGAGCAAGGAGCCCGATGTGGGACTCGATCCCAGGACCCTGGGATCATGACCTGAGCCGAAGGCAGACGCTTAACGACTGAGCCACCCAGGCGCCCAATCTTCATACATTCTTTTTTTTTTTTTTAATTTTATTCTTATGTTAATCCCCATACATTACATCATTAGTTTTAGATGAAGTGTTCCATGATTCATTGTTTGTTCTTCATACATTCTTAAATCAGTCTATATTGTCTCCGTTCTACACTTGGTGTAGTGTATGAAGCACAACGGGTACAGAAAGGGTGCCTGGCCAAACCAGTAAAGAGCACATTCTGTGAATATCTGTTGGTAAGATGACTGATGACATCACCTTAGAATTTTAGCTACAAGTAGTACATTTTTGATCAGCATCTTTGGTTTTCATTCTTATTGTTTGACTGGGAGATGCCCATAAGCCCCTGTGTTGGTTTTGTTGTTGTTCGGGAACAAAGCTATGGGAAATTTATTCTTTTATTCATTTATTCATTCAAAAAGAAACCACTATTGAAATGTGCCAGTCTATGTATCTCATGAGACACGTAGAAAAATCTCTCTTTTCCACCAGGGAACACAGGCATATCAAACGTCAGCAACGTTATCAGTGATACAATAAAGATATACGAGATACTAAAAAATCATGGGGGAAGATGCATTTGATTCTTCTTGGTGTGGGCAGAAGAACTTCACCGAGGAGGTGACACTTAGTTTTAGAGAAAGTCAAGGATTCTATGCAAAGGGAATAGCAGTTACAAAGGCAAAGTGCGAACTACTGTAAGTCACCTTTAAAGAGATGTTTGCATTTAGCATTGTTAAAGCATAGGGACACTGTGGTGGCAACTAAGAGAGATTAGTCTGGGCAAGAAAAGTCCCAGTCAGGAAGGTTTTAGAGACTACGCTAAAGAATTTGGACTCCATTTACCAAAAGGGAAAAGACTACATAATCCAAGATGCAGTTTAGAAAGAATGTGGAAGGGAGATGTGGAAAACAGACTGCAAGAGAGACAGCTGAAGGTATTATTTTACTTTATGTCATGTTTATAAAACCAAAAGAAACTGATTCTTTTTCCTGTAACAAAATGACTATGGAAGGAACATTGTCTTTCACTCAGTTCTGCCTGATTAAAAAATTACAGCCACACGATTGGTTGAAGTCCACTTCCTACTATTGATTTAACCCCTATTAAGCATCCTTTGCAGGCTCTTCATTGCAAAGGATGTCCTGGGGGTTTAATGACTCCTGCATTGGTCAAAGGCCCAATCTGAGAAGAGGGAGACAAGGGGGCATGCTGCATTTTGACTCTTGGAGCTCAGATTCGGAAACAAATAAAGGGAAGATAAATAAGAATGAACCAGGTAAGAAAGGAGTAAATTCTAAGCATCTCTCCCGCATGCACACACACAGCTGCATCTCTTTCTTCTCCAGAGCATGCACAGAAGAGGAAAAGCTATTTTAATTCCTCCAGCTGGCCACTGAATAGCAGAAATAGCCTTGAAACTAATAGCTAGGTGACACTGAACATGCTCTGTATAATATTTTCCATCTCCACTTGGTAGATATATTCTTCTGTTTGACTATGAAAGGAACTTTTTCTGCAATTATAGATTTGTCCTTTGGTCTCAGAAATATGAAGTTCTAAGCATAGAAATAGGTCCTCTATATAACAGCATATACTTTTCATTGTAGTAAAATATACATAATGTAAAATTTACCATTCTAACCATTTTTAGACATTCAGTTCATTGGTATTAAGTACATTCATGTTGCAGTGCAACCATCACCACCTTCCATCTCCAGAACTTTTTCATCTTCCCAATCTGAAACTCTGAACTCATTAAACAGTAACCCTAACAACCACCATTCCATTTTCTGTCTCTATGACATTGACCCGGCTATCTCATATAAATGGAATCACGCACTACTTGTCCTTTTGTGGCTGGGTTATTTCATTTGGCATAATGTCTTCAAGGTTCATCCATGTTGCTGCATGAGTTAGGATTTCATTCTTTTTTGACTGAAAAACTTTTCATTATATGTGATCCCAGTATAGCTGCATTTAGTTGTCCATTCATTAGTTAATAGACACTTGGGTTGTTTATACATTTTGGCTATTGTGAATAATGTTGCTGTGAACATTGGTATAAATAAGTATTCAAGTCCCTGCGTTCTATTCTTCAATGCTCTCCAATTCACTTACGTGGAGTTTCTGCATCACATGGTAATCCTATGTTTACTTTTTGGGGGAACCGCCATACTGTTTTCTATAATAGCTGCACCATTTTACATTCCCGCCAGCAGTGCACAAAAGTTCTAATTTCTCTACATCTTGTCAATATGTGTTATTTTCCGTGTTTATTTTAAATAGCCATCCTGATGGGTATGAAGTGTTATCTCACTGTGGTTTTGATTTGCATTTCCCTAGTGATGTTCTGCATTTTATTGTATGCTCTTGAGCCATATTTATATCTTTCTTGGATAAATGTCTATTCAAGCACTTTGCCCATTTTAAAATATGGTTATTTGGGGGGTTTTGTTGTTGTTGGGTGGTGGGAATTCTTTAAATATTCTGAATATTAATCCCTTATCAGACATATGATTTGTAAATATTTTCTCCCATGCCTTTTCATTCTGTTGATAGTGTCCATTAATGCACCCAAGTTTTTTATTTTGATTAAGTTCAATTTCTCTATTTTTCTCCTTTGTTGCTTATGGTTTGGTGTTATATCCAAGAATCACTGCCAAATCCAAAGTCATAAAGTTTCTTTCCCCCATGTTTTCTTCTAAGAGTTTTATAGTTTAGTTCTTAAAGTTAGGTCTTTGACACATTTGTAGTTAATTTTTGTATATGGTATAAGGTAAGAGTCCAATTTCATCCTTTTGCATGTGGATATCCAGTTTTTCTAACACCATTGGTTGAAAAGATTCTCTTCTCTTCACTGAATGGTCCTGGCACACTTGTGGAAAATCTCTGATGACCTATACTTTTATATGACTCTGATCTTGATGAAAGAATGAGAGCAACAACATTACTTTTGCTTAGTTTATGCCTAACAATAAGAAAGTAAGTATGCCTCTGGTTAGCTGTGGCCCACACCCTCAAAAATGTAGAATATTCATTGCTAGGAATTGGAAAAGAGGATGGAGTGATGGGAAAAATGTTATTTGTCAAAAGATGTCACACGTTCCAATAGAAAGATGAGTAAAATTGATAGCAGGAGAACAAGGCTACTTCCACACAGCCCCACCTCATTCTATTATCAGTTTGTCGGGGCACCTGGGTGGCTCAGTCAGTTAAGCATCTGCCTTCAGCTCAGGTCAGGATCCTGGCCAGGGTCCTGGGATGGAGTCCCACATTGGGCTCCCGGCTCAGTGTGGAGTCTACTTCTCCCTCTCTCTCTGCCCCTCACCCTGCTCCTGTGCTCTCTCTCACTCTCTTTCAAATAAATAAATAAAATCTTAAAAAAAAAATTATCAGTTTGTCTCCAGGCTTTGACTCTTGTCTTGGATCTCATCTCCTGGTCTATAAAATGGAGTTAAATTTATTTTGCTATAGGATTAGTGGGGATAAATGTTCCTGGATACTCTGTAAAAAACAAAAGACCCCCCAAATTTGATATTATCATTGTTGTTGATTTGTTGATGGTCTATATAACTTCTGCTCTTTCTGTTTTCTTATTTATAAATCAGAAACAATAATGCTACTTCTCAGTAATGTGTGCCATGTAACTGCCTGTTAGACAAATATTAAAATGCTTCTTTCATAGGTGACTTAAAGAAGCACGTCTACTGCCACTCAATTTCAATTGCACTAATATTTATTGGGAATCTACCTTATGCCAGACATGGTGTTAACTGGCAGAAATTCAAAGTTGAAAAAGCCAAAATATCTGCAAATTGTACCTGCAGTATAATTTAATCTCTTTAATTTCTAAAAAGTTTTACTGAATGTTCCTATATAAATAAATACCTTCAATATCTTCAAATTTATAAAGAAAACCATTATGTATACTTATGGATACATGCAAATATGCATTTATAATCAATTGTGACTGATTTCAAACTTGTAATTCTGTACAGTTGTACCAATTCAGGTATTTTTAAATTTGTAGCTTTTTTTTTTTTTAAGGATATCTACCTATTGAAACTAGTTGTATTGACTTTTTCTCTTCTGACAAAGCATGAGGTTCATTGATTTGTCTATATTAGATATATGTAAATGTATTCTGGAGACTTAAAAAAAAATAAGTTTGCATTAACTGCAATGAAAGTTTATTTCCACTTACACAGAATTTTTTTTCTTAAAATAGACTGGGAGGGAAGATTCCTTTCCTGGGGTTTACTTTGAAATCAATCAAAAAGAGTATAAAATCTAATGCCCTTCACAGAGAACAATGTGACTACTGACAGCTGAACTGGATTTTTCCAAAGATTTTCTACAAACAATACAGATTAGGTGCTATTTGTCTCTTCCAACGTGGGAAATCAGTCTTGAACCTGGGAATTCTCTCTAAATACCAGTGACTAACAACCATTGTTCTAGTTGCCTAGGAAAGGACATAAAAGCATGGCATTTTTTTATTACTTTTAATATCCTTCACCTATCTGACTTCCTTCTTCAGTCCAGATTCTATTTTTGAGAAATCTTCCCTGACCCAGAATAGTAGCCTTTGCCCGAAGACCAAGTATTTAATCTTTCTTCCACTTCCTTGACATTAATGCATTCTCATACCTTTACTTTCATTTCTTTATGTCTTTCTCCCCTCCTGGACCAGAATCTTATATTTATTTTTCATAGCCTCTGGCACACAGTAGGAACTTGATGTGCTTCCTAATGGTCCTTTTATTCCAACTGAGATAGAAGGGGGGGGGAGGTAAGGCAAAGAAGGGCTAACAGGACATGCAGATATAAATAGGTCCATTTATTCATTCAAGTGATATTTATTACGCATGATTTTTTCTAGTTTGCCAGACTCCATTCAAGGCATTGAAAATACGTCAGGGAACAGAACAGCAAAGTCTCTGCTCTTGTAAGTTTACATTTTAGTGGGGAGAAATGGACTACAAAATATGCATGTATTTATGTACACATACAAACATTTCAAGTACTGGTAAGTGCTAGGACAAGATCTACAGAGAGGTAATATATTGTCAGTGGCTGCTTTTTAGATAAGGCATGGGGAGGTGAGACTGAGGGCAGCGAGTGGAGAAGCAAAAAGACGACTTAGGAGGCTGCCACCCCAGGAGGCTGTCATCCGATGAGATGGATCAGACTAGAAACATTGGAAATGGTAAGAAGGGATCATATTCTGCATGTATTTTGAGGATAAACTTAACAAGATTTGCCTCTTGGATATGAGATGTGAGAATAAGGTCAGAGTTGACATTAGGATTTTTGCCTGAGCAACTGGAGGGATGGAATTCCATGTACTAAGATGGTGAAGCTTAAGAAAGAAGCTGGTTTGGGGAATAAAATTTAAGATTTCTGGTGTTATGGACTGAATTGTGTCCCTCCAAAATATGGTGAAGTGCTAACTCTCAGTATCTTAGAATGTGACTATATTTGGAGATAGAGACTTTTAAGAGGCAATTAAGATTAATTAGGTCATAAAAATGGGGCCCTAGTCCAATCTGACTGGTGTCCTTAAAGGAAGAAAAGGAAGAGACACCAAGGATAAACGTGCCTGGAAAAAAAGTCCTATGGGGACATAAAGAGAAGGCAGCTATCTATCAGCCAAGGAGAAGCCCAAGAAAACCAAAGCTGACACCTTGCTCTTGGACTTGTAACCTTCCAAACTATGAGAATACACATTTCTATTGCTTAGGCCACCTAGCCTGTGGAATTTTGTTTTGACAGCCCTAGCAGACTAATACATCTGGATATATTGCCTCTAATAACTATTCACAGTCTTTTAGCGGCTAACTGACTTCTGATGTACCGTATTTGTCCACTCGTTTAGTATTTGTTCACATGAGCTTGCCTAATTGCCTCAGAGGGCCACCCCTATCTATGACAGGCCAGCGGGAGGGCACACAGATACAAAAGCTTCATCTTGCCAAGGTGTCTTCCTCATCAGATAACATGTATTTTCTCTTTTCCTTTTGAATTAGCTAGTTTCGATTTCTTGATCCTCCAGTTGGTAATCATTGTCCTTGTCTTCAAGGGGTATAGTTTTACAAGAGTTTCACACATTTTCCCCATCGCATCTTTCGGATGGGCTGCAGGCAAAGTCTTAATACTGAATTCTGGACATCAGTACAAATGCCTGGTAAACTTTTAAATCTCTGATTAAATGTCAAAGCTATTGCTTACCTATTGTGTTCTTAGTTATGTCCTGGTAAACGCGCATGCGCGCGCACACACACACACACACACACACACACAGAGGCTTTGATTCTTCTGTCTACCTTTGTGTCACAATTTGAACTCATAATGGCTCCAGTATTTCTGGCCCTGCAGAAGAGTATAAATTTTATCGGAAGTTGAAGGCTCGAGGTAGACATCAGGGGCAAGAAAGGGAGGACAGTATTAATTTTCTACCAAAGTAATTCAATTCTCCACCTCACTTAGCTTGTGCAAACCTGGCTTAAAGACCTGGTTTTTAGTAGCACCATCAAGGCCATTCCTAGAAATTAGAGCATTTGCTAACCGAGAAGTAATGGCTTCATCCCATGTGCCTCTTTCAGTATTGCATCCTAGAGGGTGCAAAATTGCTTTGGTGAAATATAGCAAAATGATTTTATACTGCGATTAAAATATTTTCACAACTGTTGTCAAGGGAACAGTGTAAATAGATTTTTCTAGTGTGATCAACTAGATAACCCTGAAGCTTAATGATGTGTCCCTGGTTTGGAGCAGGTTAGCATGAAATTTAATTTTTGGTAATCTGCCTCAGACCAATGGAGGACAAACTAACCTCTAGCTGGAATTTACCCAGCTTCCAGCACACAATAACTCAAGGGTGGCATCTCTCTAGAATGATGCTTCCCCGTGCAAGGAGGCAAAGGGGTTGTGCCTCCCCATCAGAAATCATTCACCAAATCTTGTCAGTTCTCCCTTTGTTATAACTCTCCCATTCACAGCTTCCCCTTACCGTTGCTGCCGGGTTCTTGAGGCTCTTGTCACTAACTGCAGCTGAGGAAATAGCCTTCATTTGGTTTACCTTCTTCTCTCCACCATTCCATCTTTCTGCGTATTTCCACCAGGTGAATCTCCCTAAAGTATACATTTTACCATGAAATTTCTTACTGAAAAACATCAGTGGCACCTTTAACCTGGCATTTGAAAACAGGTGCCTTTCCAGACTTTGCCTCAATGAGTCATGCTTTTAGCTATTCTCTTCTATCCTAAGTGCATACTGACAGTCTACCCAAAATACATGGACTTTAACTATATCTATGGTCTGTCAGTGTCACACCTCCCTCTAATGTTCTTTTCTTGCCATTCTTCCTACCCATTCTTTGGGACAGCTAAAACTGTGCCTTAAGGCTTTTCTAATCCCAGTCTTGGCCAAAATTAAATTCATGCTCACCCTGACTGTGTACATCATTTTCAGTATTCAGATCATAACAAAGCATTTCTTCTACTACCTTCACCTTAACAAAATACATATACTTTAAGAGACCAGTCTTTGTAATTCCAACAGAATACTAGAAGTTTGTTATCTGGAGTGGGTGAAATGAATAAAGGTCAGGGATGCTGTGTTGAAGCCAGAGGTTTAATTAATATTATTAAAATGACATTTGAAACACTCTAATGGGAAACATCAGTCAGGATTTGCCTTCCACACAGCCTATTGAAGAACTGTCTTTGAGGAATCTGGGCAGCCCTCAGGAAAAAGTCTAGATATTCTGATTTGAAGATTCTCCAGTGAAAGATGCTGGTTAAATCAACCTACAGCAAAGACTATAGTCAGAATACCCCACGCATGGACACAAAACTTGCAGCTTTTTATGACCCTCTCTTAAGTATAATGAAACAGTGGGCTAGCATCTCAGGAGAACTCGAATATTGAAGACAGAACCTAAACCAAAAAGCGAGAGGAAACTTGGAGAAAATAGAAAGTATGAAACAGAAGAAAGATTCACATACAAATGATTCTTTTTATTGTCCTCAGAGGTAAGAAAATATTGCTGTCATAAGAGGATACCATAAAAACAAATATTCAGAGAATAGATTGGAGTTTTTAGAAATTAAAGGTAAGATGAAGACATTTAAAACTCAGAAGAATACTTGGGTGATACCTTTGAGGAACTGTGGAAGGAAGGGAAGGGGGGGGAGGGGAAGGGAAAAAAAAAAGGGAAAACACATTACCTGCCTTCAAGATCTAATATCTGAATGATAGGAATTTGAGAAAGGGCAACAAATGAAAACAGTGAATAAATTGTCTCCAAAAAATAATTAAAGTTAATTTCCAAGAACTGCAGGTCTTGGGCTCACAGAAAGGAAGAGCCCCTCAGAGGGTACACAAATGCTGCAGTCAGCACAAGAAACCAAAGCAGGCACACACAGTTGCTCATCCTTATAACATTTTACAACCTGGGGGCAAAGAAAAGATCCTCAAAGCTTCCGGAAATAAACATATCCTCTACAAAGAATTGAACAACATTGTTGGAAAAGGTCATCGAAAAGACATGACCTCAGGCTGGCCTGTGAGCTGAACTCAGGCAATGGAAGTCTCCTCACCCCATGACCCCCTCACTCCCTCACACCCCCCGCACTCCGGCTTCCCCACCCTGCTCAGCCCCACCCACCCCCCAAGCTGCCCCAAGGACACAGCCTTCAGGTAGTGCTGTGTGCTGACACGGAACAGTGTTCGTGACTGAACCCAGTATCATCTTTTAAGATTTGGCAGGCAGGCGCAGAGATCTACCCGTCCTAAAGCCGCCCAAGACAAGCCTCGTGAGTAAGTTCCCTTTGCTTATTAAAACTGCCGCCACCAACTGGAGTGGCCTGCCCCTTTATTGGGTGTCTTCCTGTCCCCGGTGTACCCCGGACAGTTCAAGATGACACAGGGACACCCCCAAGGAGCTTATGAACACACAGAAACTAGACTGCCCTGGAGGAGCAATGTCTTTGAAATTCTGAGAGAAAATAATTTCTAACAGAATTCTACATTCAGCAAGACTATCAGTTCAGCGTAAGGATGATATCAAAAAGATGTTCTGGGATGTGCAAGGTCTCAAAATTTACCTGCCAGGCATTCTTTTTCAGGACTGCTGGAGAAATCCAGGAAACAGGAACACAGGGGACTCCAGGATGGAGAGAGGAGATCCCAGGACAACAGCACCATACAAGGTAGGAGTGGAAACAGACCAGACTGGAGCAGGTAAAAAGGCTCAGGAGACAGCGCCTTAGGGTGCCTGGCTGGCTCAGTGGGTAGAGGGTACAACTCTTGATCTCAGGAAACAGCTCTTCAGAAAATGAAAATGACAGGATATTGACGGTGACCGAATACACGGAATTGCTAATATACATCTGGGAGAGAATTTGGGAGTAAATTGGTCTACATAGATGAAAAGCTAAACAAAAAACAACATAAGAAGACAATCACCCCAGAGAAATAAAAGTTGATCAAGATGGGAAAAGTCATCATAATCAACTACAGAGCTCAGCTAGGAATCATATTTACATAATCTTAACGATGTAAATCCTGCATATTAGTGTAATTATAATTATAATGGGAATTTATTGATGGTAATAGATGACAGATGTGTGTTTGCACACACGTGGGTGTGAACATTTGTGTGTGGTTGTGTAAGACGTATGAGAAAAGTGTGTGAGAGGTGTGAGAAAATGTACTTGTTTAGCAATAGCAAGTCAATAGGTAATGCCTGCAACAGAAAGATTAAGAAGTTGCTCATTTAGAGACAGAGATATTTTGAGAGGTAGATAAAAAGTTTTTTAAGTGTTTAAAGAGCAGGAAATATGAGAGATGTTTTGGGAGATTGCCAAAGTGTTCCGTACCAAAAAAAAAAAAAAGAAATGTTCATGTATAACTTGGATAAAAATTAAAACTAAGTTTAAAAATTCAATTGACCACACACACACACACACACACACACACACACACACACACTCCCACAGACACAGAAGAATGGGAGAGCTTCTGAGGGCAAACCAGATTAATTTTCAACATTAGAGCAGCTTGTCCCTACAGCATTAGATCAATGCCATATCAATTTGAAGTTGGAAAATTCCCACAGATGTGCCTGCCTCGACTCCAGGGCGGGAATTGCTACTAGCCCCAGGCCCTGGGCTGCCCTCCAACATACGCAGAGTATCTCAACCTCTAGGACACAACACACTGGTGTAGAAAGATCAATTAATCTGTGTGTCCTAAAACACTTGTTAATAAAATACATTAATTTGTGAATGATTTTCTTTTTTTCTAAATTATGGCAGATGCAAATTTATTCCCATTGCAGATGCCAGATTTTGCACATTCTTTTATTCTATTTTCTTGGGTGGCAGAAAAATGTGTGTAATTACAGAAGTTATGGCAGAAAATTGGCTTAAGCTGAAACTTATCTAATTAATGTTGCTACCAAAATATGAGTATGAAAAGTCATCCATCATGTGTGTTTTATCACTTTAAAAAAAAATGTGAGTCTCTTTGGTGTAATTAGATGCATGAGTGTATAAGCATCAACTTTATTTGTTGTAAATACAGAAACTGCTGAAACTAACTCAAAGCAGGAAAAGATATAGTTAAAGAAGAGTTAATACTCATGAAGTTTGGAAGTCAAGGGGTGATACCTTCAGGTATGGCTGGATCCAGGTGTACAGATCTTGTCATTATGACTCTTTATCTATATGTGTCAATGCCAATTCCAATTGGTTATTTTCTTTCCTAAAAGAGACATATTTTTTCATGCAGCTAAGATTGATGGTAGTAAAATTATTCAGGTTTTCCTGACCTTAATTTAGAAACTCTAAAAAAGTTCTTTTTTTTCTTCATGTGTTCATGTACAAATCTAAGTAAAGAATTTTGATTGATATGCATGAGTGATATGCCTACCACCTGGACCAATCACTCCTTCCTGGGAGATAAGGTTCAGTGATTGACCAAGCCTACATTATATACATTCCTATAGTATACTAAGATCACCAGTTCCATCAAAATTACACAGAATGGGAGTAGAGCATTTCTTTAAAGGAATGGACTTTAATGCACCCTCAATCCTATCACCTACTCCTTCACTGGTGTATGACACTCATCACATCATTAGAATTAAACATTATTTTAAGGTTTTGATATCTTTTAAAATATAAATATCACTGGGTGCCTGGGTGGCTCAGTTGGTTAAGAGACTGCCTTCGGCTCAGGTCAGGATCCTGGAGTTCCGGGATCGAGTCCCGCATCGGGCTACCTGCTCAGCAGGGAGTCTGCTTCTCCCTCTCCCGCTCCCACTTCTTGTGCTCTTTCTCTCTCTCACTCTCTCTCTCAAATAAATAAAATCTTTAAAATATATATATATATAAATATCACTAAGACAAGAACTATTTAACCTATGGACATAGAAACTCTCTGTTCCAAAGTGCTAAGAGCAAGTCTGATGGGTTGAAGGAGGGGCATGGGGATTTTTTATGTTCAAACTCCAAAGCAGAGGTAGAGATGACATGAAATTACTAGGAGTGAAGGCACTTTAAATACTTTGAGGACACTTTGATTACTTTGCCTTGATTTCTGTTCTGCTTAGCTATGAATACAAATGGTCCCAAAACCTAGGGGCTTAAAATGACAATAATTTTGCTCTTATCTCTCATGGTTATGAGGGTTAATGGATATCTGTGGAAAGATTCTCACTTGGTATCTGTCATCCAGGGATATTCAGATGGTAGCTATGGCTGGAGTTATTCAAAGCTCCTTACTTACATATCTAGTACCTGGCCTGGAATAGTTGGCAACAGGTCAGCAACTCTCTCTCTGTGTAGCCTCTCCTACCTAACAGGTAGGAGCTTCTCCACAGTATGCAGGTTAGTCAGGGTACTCACACTCTTCACATGGCATCTGCCTTCTACTATAGTGTGCATTCCAAGAGAGCCAGGCAGAGCTCCCACTTCTCTTAGAGCCTAGGCTGGGAACTGGTTTGGCATCACTTTTGAGATATTGTTCAAAGCAGTCACAGACCAGCCATATTTAAGATAATTGAGGACTAGATTCCACCTGTTGAGAGGAGAATGGTTAGCACATACAGGGAAGGAAGGAATTGATGGCCGCCATTTTGTAGACAAGCTGCTATAACTACCATGTTCTGGGATATTTTCTGGAAACAGCAAGAAGGAAGTTACTTCATACCCACCTAAAAGGTACAGAGGACTGCTGACAGCTCATTGGCCCATTCTTCAATACTTCCTTTCACATTCTTTTTACTTCAGAGAAATGGATGGAAGTTTTCAAAACCAAGAAGATTGAGTTGTATAATGTGGTGAAAAGTTGCATATATTGCAGATTTTAAAATAATGCAATTTTTGGTGGGGTTTGGGGAAGTTTTTTGTTTGCTTATTGATTTTTTTTTTAAAGATTTTATTTATTTATTTGAGAGAGAGAGACTGAGAGAGAGAGCATATGAGAGGGGGGAGGGTTGGGAGGGTCAGAGGGAGAAGCAGACTCCCTGCCGAGAAGGGAGCCCGATGTGGGACTCGATCCAGGGACTCCAGGATCATGACTTGAGCCGAAGGCAGTCGCTTAACCAACTGAGCCACCCCGGCGCCCAACTTATTGATTTTTCACCTACCAATTAGAAAAAAATTAAAAAGCATATTCAATATTGAAAGTGTGATATGAACGATATAGTTTCATATTTTATAGTTGGGAATATAATATCAGCAATATGACAATGTAACAATGAGTGTAAAGAATATAAAGTGCCAATTTCCTTTGTCACAATAACTCCTGTTTTGGGAAATCTATCCCTAGCTAGTTACTTGGTAAGTATGGAGACGAACAAAAAAAAGCAGTATATAAGAATGTATATTGTTGCATAATTATTTATAATTGCAACAGTTTAGAATAATTTAAGTACCCAACCATGAAAATATGGATAATAACCTTGGTACACCAACTTAATAGATCTTATTTAGTCATATAAAAATGTGTTTATAAATAATTTGTAATATGGAAATAATTTTGCTTTCATTTTGAAAAATGAAAAGAAAACAAGATACAAAATCATACAGAGAGAGCATAATCACAAGTATGCAATACAAAAGAAAAGCTATACTGAGGAAAAAAGAACTAGAAACAAAACCATCAAAAGATCAACAATGTTTAGACAGCTAGATGCTTGAATTATGAGTAAATCATTTTCTTTTTCTGGCCTTTATTTCCAAATTTCTTAATGGCACTTGATATTAACCAGAAGGCTGAGAAGGTTTTGTGTGTTTGTTTGTTTGTTTTTGAAGGGACAATGTGAAATTTTACCTTCCTCTCTACCAGGCACCACAGATAGGGATATGGGAGAGCTGATGTTGGTAAGAATTCTCACCCTTTGCCAGCTTCTGCCAGTTTTCCCAGGATTCCTGTCTGCAGGCTCTGGAGTGAGTGATCCCATCCTGGTCACCAGAAGACATAGAGGAAGAAAAATAACTTTCCCTCCACCCTGAATGGTGAGGGCTTGGCTGAGACCCCTTTTCTCCAGGACACTTCATAAATCGATAAGCTTATCTAAGTTGAAACTGTTCCACTGTGACCACTGTAAGTCAAGATTATCTTTAGTAAGGCTAACGTGCTTGTTCAGCCTTAAAAGAACATTCTGTTCACCTGAGGCTTCACACTGGATAGACCCAGTCCAGCTTAAATCAGACCCGGTGGACCCACTCCATTTCCAAGTCCAACACCGTCCAACACTAGCCAGTTTCTGGACCCAGTCTGGAAAAAGAAATGTTCAAATAAAATCTGGAAGCTCATAACACAAGAGCTGTGGAGGTGGGGTCTGCGAGGGATGGACCCATCCCCACAAGAAAGCAGCAAGCTCGTGGGGCTCCGCAGGCACCTTTCCCTGGTTGATTGTCGCTGCTGGGGGCCCCTGGGACTCGCTTTTGGTTTCCTCTTCGGACACCAGAACTATTAAAAAAGAAACTGAGGCATTTATTTTTTTTTTAAGATTTTATTTATTTACCAGAGAGAGAGCACAAGCAGGGGAAACAGTAGGCAGAGGAAGAGGCAGGCTCCCCACTGAGCAAGGAGCCCAAAGCGGGACTCGATCCGAGGACCCCAGTATCATGACCTGAGCCCAAAGTCGATGCTTAACCGACTGAGCCATCCAGGCACCCTTAAACTGAGACATTTTAAACATGTTAAGTTTATTTGAGCACAAATCAATTCAAATCAAGCAGTGCCAAACCAGAAGTAGTTAGGAACCTAAATTTTTGAAATGACAAATATCATTCATGTTCCGCCTTTCTCCCCTTACCTTGATTATCATGTAATCAGGCAGCCTCCAAGAAGACAGAACCTTGGTGAATGGAAAGAGATAGTTTTCTCTAATCACTCCAACTGGGAAAAAAAAAAATCCAGATGAAGATGTCGGGGCACTTGACCCAATGGGAAGTGGAGTCTCTCTTTCTGTATTGGGCCTACACCAAACAGTTTATATTGAAGTATAAAGTCATTGTGAAGAAACTCCAGGCATTTGCTAAAAGTTCAAAGGCTCTGAGGAAAAGGAGACAGATGGGCTTTAAATCATCAAAACACTATTTCATAGGCTGATAGCAAATCATAAACGAGCCCAGAGTCTGAAAATTTTGCTGCTTTATAGACCTTGGCTATAGTTTGAGCAGAACTTAGATGAATTTCTGCTGAAAGTTCAGACTCTAAAATGTTTATGAACATGCTCCAATTCAATTCAACAAGCGTTTATTAGATGGCATGAAAACATTTTGTAAACCTGACGTGCTAGACAGGCATGAGGAATATATCATAAACCCTCCCTGTGGGTGCAGCTCTGCCCAAGCAACCACAGTGGGCAAGGGTCATCCAGAGAAACAGGAGTGTCCCTGGTAGCACTATGTCCCCATAACCTAGTGCAACCAAACATGGCAGTGGTGTGTTTTCACCCCTCTGAGAAAGGGGTGTAGAAATAGTATAAGCATAACACATTGCGCCTTTAGTTGTGAAAAGCAATGCATTTGGCCTTATCCCAAAAGAAGGTGATATTTTCTGCTTAAAGAAGAGAAACAGAGATTCAGTCCCATGTTTTCACAACCAGGATTAAAGCTTCTCTTGTTTTCTTTAGTACCTTAAAATGGAGTAAAGCTAGGCTTTCTGCCATTTGCCATCTCAATTTTCTAATGACAAATTATGGGCGAAATTATAACACATAGGCTCTTGGCAGGAGATGTTCCAGCTCCTACAGCAGGCATTTAATCGTTGTACCCATCAATGTTTGAGTGTATGTGGGGGTGACTGGTGGCCGTTGTCCATAGGGACACAGTCCCATTCATTCCGACAGAGAGGAGCAGATGTTACACCCAAGACCCCTGGTACTTTGTAGGGCCCAGTACAAAATAAAATGTAGGACCTCTTGTTTTAAGAAAGTGTTAAGAATTTCAAGATGAGATGAGCATTAAATGAAACATTGGGCCCTTCTGATCATGGAACCCTTCTCGGCATGAGACCCTTTTGAGTCAGGGACCTCTGTGACAGCATAAGTCACATGCTCATGAAGGTGGCCCTCATGGCATCTATTCTTCCAGCTCTGCATCCCATATTCCTTCTTCTTTGGATTCTCTAATAAGAGGCTCACTTTATATCCACATCCTCGGCTAGCCCTCAGCACATTTGTAACTAGTAATTTTTGTTTCCAGCTGTCTTCTCCCTCTTGCACCCCTTCCTGTGACTCCCAGAAGTCGGTGATTCTTTGCTTTCACCTGATTGCTCAGACTCTTTCTTGATGACATCCCACCCAGGCCAGACTCTCCAGAGAAGATTCCTACTTAGGATAACCTTTTTTTCCTTGAAATTTGGCCAAATTGTACTCCATTTTTTTACATTAGAAAAGAAAGTTGATAATACCAATGAAGATGTCTCCTGGAGTATATATACATATATATATATATATATGTATATATCCCAGATCACAGAATGTACAGAACTTAATGTGAGTCGACAAAGATGGCAGAATTGCTGGTTCCCCCAAAGGTGAATTGGAAGGATTCTTAGGAATAAAGGGTTTGATTACCCCAAATAGTACTCCCATCTTTGGCCATGAATAACCACATCTAACCATGCCACTGAGGTTTTTTCTCTTAAACTACCTTCTGCTATAAGCACCAAGAGGGAGATCAGCAGAGAGAACACTTAATTGTCACCAGGCTGCAAAATGATGAGCCACTTTGTTATAAAGATGATTCGTTCTTTTTTTTTATTTATTTGAGAGAGAGAGTGTGAGAGAGACAGCACAAGGGGGCAGGGGGCAGAGGGAGAGGGAGAAGCAGACTCCCTGCAGGAGCCCAACGCAGGACCCGGAGATTATAAATTGAGCTGAAGGCAGACACTTAACCGACTGAGCCACCCAGATGCCCCAAAATGACTCATTCAACAAATATTCATTGAGCACCTATTTTCACATTACTCATTACTTTAAAAAATATATGCAGGGGGGCGCCTGGGTGGCTCAGTTGGTTAAGCGACTGCCTTCGGCTCAGGTCATGATCCTGGAGTCCCGGGATCGAGTCCCACATCGGGCTCCCTGCTCGGCAGGGAGTCTGCTTCTCCCTCTGACCCTCCCCCTCTCATGCTCTCTCTCTCTCTCTCATTCTCGCTCTCAAATAAATAAATAAAATCTTTAATATATATATATATATATATATATATATATATATATATGCAGGATAATAGCCCAAATATTGTCTAGACATGGCTTATCACACCAGTTGTCTCAAGTCAAGTACTTTGAGAAACTTCAGAGATGGTGTTTTTCTTCTTTTTGTTTTCTTTCCTTTTTTTTTTCAGTATAGTTGACACACAATGTTACATTAGTTTCGGGTGTACAACTTTGTGATTTCAGAAGTTTATATGTTATGTTATATTCATCACAAGTATTGCTACCATCTATCCTATTATATCCCTTACAATATCATTGTATTCCCTATGCTGTGCTTTTATTCCCATGACTGATTCATTCCATTACTGGAGGCCTGTATCTCCCACTCCCCTTCACCCATCTTTGCCCAAACCCCCACTCCTTTCCCCTCTTACACCCACCAGTTTGTTCTCTGTATTTATAGATCTGATTCTGATATTTGTTTTTTTTCATTTTTTTAGATGCCTCTTATGAGTGAATCATATGGTATTTGTCTTTCTCAGCTTGATTTATTTCACTTGGCGTAATACCCTCTAGGTCCATA
Organism: Mirounga angustirostris; assembly: GCF_029215605.1. NCBI lineage: Eukaryota > Metazoa > Chordata > Mammalia > Carnivora > Phocidae > Mirounga > Mirounga angustirostris. The sequence goes on along the minus strand of NW_026991711.1, from coordinate 106,176,591 downwards.
TATGTCTCAAATGGCATGATCTCATCCTTTTGGATGGCTGTGTAATATTCCTCTGTGTGTGTGTGTGTGTGTGTACAGCACTTTCCTTATCCATTCACCTATTCATGGACACTTGGGTCGCTTTCATGTCTTGGCTATTATAAACAATGCTGTAATAAACATAGGAGTGCAAATATCATTTTAAGTTGGTGTTTTCATTTCCCTGGTAAATACCCAATAGTGAAATTATTGGATCATATGGTATTTCTATTTTAATTTTTTGAGGAACCTCCATACTGTTTTCCACAGTGGCTGCACCAGTTTGCATTCCTACCAATAGCGCATGAGGGTTCCTTTTTCTCCACATCCTGGTTCAACACTTGTTGTTTCTTGTCTTCTTGATTTGAGCCATTCTAACAGGTGTGAGGTGAAATCTCACTGTGGTTTTGATCTGCATTTCTCTGATGATTAATGATGTTGAGCATCTTTTTACATGTCTGTTGGCCATCTGGTTGTCTTCTTTGGAGAAATGTCTATTCAGGTCATCTGCCCATTTTTTAATTGGATTGTTTGGTTTTTAGTTTTAGGTTGTATAAGTTCTTCATATATTTTGGATATTAACCCTTTATTGGATATGTAATTTACAAATATTTTTTCTCATTCCATAAGTTGTCCTTTAGCTTTGTTGATGGTTTTCTTTGCTGTGCAAAAACTTTTCATTTTGATACAGTCCTAATTGTTTCTTTTGCTCTTATTTCCCTTGCCTCAGGAGACATATCTAGAAAAATGTTGCTATGGCTGATGTCAAAGAAATTATTGCCTATGCTTTCTTCCAGGATTTTTTATGGTTTCAGGTCTCATGGTTATTTCTTTAATCAATTTTGAGTTTATTTTTGTGAATGGTATGAGAAAATGGTCCAGTTTCATTCCTTTACATGTAGCTGTCCAGTTTTCACAGTACCCATTTACTGAAAAGACTACCTTTTCCCCATTGTATATTCTTCCCCCCTTTGTCATAGATTATTTGGCCATATGAATATCAGTTTATTTCTGGGGTCTCTGTTCTGTTCCATTGAAATCTGTGTCTATTTTTCTGCTAGTACTATACTGTTTTGATTACTACAGCTTTTTAGTATTATCTTGAAATTTGGAATTGTGATACCTCCAGCTTTGTTCTTCTTTCTCAGGATTGCTTTGGCTATTTATGACCTTCTATGGTTCCATACAAATTTTAGTATTATTTGTTCTAGGTTTGTGGAAATTGTTGTTGGTATTTTGATAGGAGTTGCATTCAATCTGTAGATTGCTTTGGGTAATATGGACATTTAGACATTAATTCTTCCAATCCATGAGCATGGGATACCTTTTCATTTTTTTGTGTCATTTTCAATTTCTTTCAATCAATGTTTTATAGTTTTCAGAATGTAGATCTTTCACCTCTTTGCTTAAGTTTATTCTTAGGTATTTTATTCTTTTTTGGTGACATCTTAAATGGTGGGGTTTTTTTAGATTTTATTTATTTTTTCGAGGGAGAGAGAGAAAGGAGAGAGCATGCAAGCACGAGTGGGGGGAGGGGCAGAGGAAGAAGCAGATGGAGAAGCGGACTCTCAGGTACCCCAGGCTTGTTTTTTTTTTTTTTTTAATTCTCTTTCTGCAAATTTATTGTTAGTGTACAGAAATGTTACTGATTTCTGGGTATTAATTTTGTATCCTGCCACTTCACTGAATTCATTTATTATTTCTCACAGCTTTTTGACAGATACTTTAGGATGTTCTATATATAGTATCTTGTTGCCTGTAAATAATGGCAGTTTTTCTTCTTTACCAATATGGATGCCTTTTATTTCTTTTTCTTGCCTAATTGCTGTGGCTAGGGCTTCTAGTATTATGTTAAATAAAAGTGGCAAAAGTTGGCATCCTTGTCTCATTCTTGACCTTGGAGGGAAAGCTCTCAGTTTTCACCATTGAAGATGATGTTAGCTATGTGTTTTTCATATATGGCCTTTATTATGTTGAGGTATGTTCCTTTTAACCCCATTTTGTTGAGAGCTTTTATCATGAATGGATGTTAAATCTTATCAGATACTTTTTCTGCATCTATTGAGATATGATTTTTTATCCTTTGTTTTATTGATGTGGTGTATGACATCGATTGATTTGTGAATATTGAACCATCCTTGCATCCCAGGACTAAATCCCACCTAATCATGGTGAATGATCTTTTTAATGTATAGTTGTCTGTGGTTTGCTAATATTTTGTTGAGGATTTTGGCATCTATGTTCATCAGAGATATTGGTCTATAATTTTCTTTCTTTTTTTTTTTTTTATGGTGTCTTTGTTTGGTTTTAGTATCAGGGTAAGGATGGCCTCATAGAATGTATTTGGAAGCTTTCTTTCTTCTGTTTTTTGGAAATCCTTGAGGAGAATAGGTATTATCTCTTCTTTAAATGTCTGGTAGAATTCACTTATGAATCCATTTGGTCCTGGACTTTTATATTTGGTAGTGTTTTGATTACCAATTCCATTTTGTTAGTAGTAGTCAATCTGTTTAGATTTTCTATTTCTTCCTGGTTCAGTTTTGGAAGATTGTATGTTTCTAGAAATTTATTTCTTCTATGCTGTCCAGTTTGTTGGCATATAATCTTTCATAATATTTTCTTATAATCCTTTGTATTTCTGTGGTGTCAGTTGTTAATTCTCCTCTCTTGCTTCAGATTTTATTTATTTGGGTCCTCTCTCCTTTTTCTTGATGAGTCTGGCTAAGGGCTTGTCAATTTCATTTACCTTTTCAAAGACCTAACTCGTGATTTCATTGATTTTTTTTCTTTGCTTTTTTTTTTTTTGTCTCTATATCATTTATTTCTGCTCTGACTTTTATTATTTCTTTCCTTCTACTCCCCCTGGGCTTTGTTTTTTCTTATTTTTTCTAGTTCCTTTAAGCATAAGGTCAGTTTATTTAAGTTTGTTCTTGTTTCTTGAGGTAGGCCTGTTTGTTATACAGGACTCTTAAAACTGATTTTGCTGTATCCCAGAGATTTGGGAACTTTGTGCTTTCATTTTCATTTGTCTCCTTGTATTTTTTTTTTTTTTATTACTTCTTTGACTGCTTTATTGACCCATTGGTTGTTTAATAGCAGGTTATTTAGTCTTTATCTGTTTGTGTTTTTCTAGGTTTTTTTCTTGTGATTTATTTCTAGTTTCATACCATTGTGATGGGGAAAGATGCATGGTATGATTTCAATCTTCTTAAGTTTATTGAGGCTTGGGGTGCCTGGGTGGCTCACTCATTAGAGTCTGCCTTCAGCTCAGGTCATGATCCCAGGGTCCTGGGATTGAGCCCTGCATAGGGCTCCCTGCTCAGCAGGAAGCCTGCTTCTTCCTCTTTCACTCCTCCTACTTGTGTTCCCTCTCTCGCTGTGTCTCGCTCCATCAAATAAATAAATAAATAAAAATCTTTAAAAAAAATTTATTGAGGTTTGTTTTATGGCCTAATATGTGATCTGTAGAATGTCCCATGTGCACTTGAGAAGAATATGTATTCTGTTGTTTTTGGATGGAATGTTCTATATATATCTGTTATGTCCATCTGGTCCAATATGTTATTCAAAGATATTGTTTCCTTATTGATTTTCCCTCTGGAGGACCTATCTATTAATGTAAGTGGGATGGTTAAAGTCCCTGACTATTACTGTATTTGCATTAGTTTCTCTTTTTGTGTCCACTACTATTTGCTTTATGTATTTAGGTGCCCCAGTGTTGGGTGCATAGATATTTAAATTGTTATTTTGTGGGGCATCTGGGTGGCTCAGGCGGTTTAGAATCTGCCTTCGGCTCGGGTCATGATCCCGGGATCCTGGGATCAAGCCTTGCATTGGGCTCCCTGCTTGGTGGGGAGCTTGCTTCTCCCTATCCATCTGCTGCTCCCCCTGCTTGTGCTCTTTCTCTCCCTCAAATAAGTAAAATAATATTAAAAAAATAAATAAATTGCTATATCATCTTGTTGGATTGACCCCTTCATCATTATGTAATGCCCTTCCTTGCTTTTGTTACATTCTTTGTTTTAAAGTCTATTTTGTCTGATATAACTATTGCTACCCCAGCTTTTTTTCACTTCCATTTGGTGAATATTTTTCCACCCCTTCACTTTTAGTTTATATGCATCTTTAGGTCTGAGGTGAGTGTCTTAGAAATAGTATATAGTTGAGACTTGTTTTTTTAACCATTCCACCACTCTCTGTCTTTTGATTGGAGCATTTAGGCCACTTACATTTAACTTATTATTGATAAGCATATACTTGCTGTCAATTTTAAAATTTGTTTTCTGGTAGTTTTTGTTTTTGTAGTTTTTCTTTGTTCCTTTTTTCTTCTCTTGTGTCTTCCTTTGTGATCATTGAGTATCTGTAGTGTTTTGCTTGGCTTTCTCTCCCTTTATTTTTTGTGTTTCTATCATAGGTTTTGGGTTTGTGGTTACCATGAGGTTCATATTTAGGTTACATCCTAAATAAATAGCAGTCTGTATTAACTGAACAGTCATTTAAGTTCAAACACATTCTTTAAAAAAAAAAAAAACTTATTTCTTTTTCTTTTTCCCTTTCTCTTCTCTTTTTATTCCTTTCTCCACATTTAGGTGTATGTGTCATATTTTATATATTTGTATTCATATTTTTCCAGTATCTAATTATGACCATTTCTTTTCCACTTGAAGAAGTCCCTTTAATATTTCTTGTAAGACTGGCTTAGTGGCAATAAACTCTTATCTTTTGTTTGTCTGGGAAACTCTATCTCTCCTTCAAATCTGAATGATAACCTTGCTGGATAGAGTACTTTTGGTTATCGGTTTTTGTTTTTGTTTTTCCTTTTAGCACTTTGAATATATCATGACATTCTCTTCTGGCTTGCAAAGTTTCTGCTGAAAAATCATCTAATAACTTTATAGATTTTCTCTTGTAGGTAACTTTTTGTTTCTCTCTTGCTCCTTTTAAGATTCTCTCTCTTTAACCTTTGACATTTTAATTATGTGCCATGTTGTGCCTTCTTGGGTTTATCTTGTCTGGAACTCTTTATGCTTCTTGGAATTAGATATCAATTTTCCCCCCTGGGTTAGGGAAGTTTTCTTCAAATAAGTTTTTTACACCTTTTTCTCTCCCTCCATTTTCTGAGACCCCCATAAAGCAAATCTTTGTTTGTTTGATTATTCAAGAGATCTCTTAATCTATCTTTATTTTTAAAAAATTTTTCTCTTTCTTCCTTGTCTAGTTTGTGTGCTTTTCATTACTCTGTCTTCCAGATCGCTGATACATTCTTCTGCATCCTCTAATCTATTGTTGATTCCCTGTAGTATATTTTTTGTTTTGGTTATTGTATTTTTTCAACTCTAGTTGGTTCTGTTTAATATTTTCTATCTGTTTATTGAAGGCCTCTGAGATCTTCCATTCTTTTCTCTAGCTTAGTGAGTGTCTTTACAATCATTACTTTAAATTCTTTATGAGGTGTATTGTTTCTTTCTGTTTCATTTAGTTCTTTTTCTGAGGTTTTCTCTCCTTCTTTCTTTTGGAGTATATTCCTCTGTCTCCTCATTTTGCTTGACTTTCTGTGTTTGTTTCTGTGGATTAGATGAAATAGCTACTTCTCCTAAAGTTGAAAGAGTGGTCTTGTGTATAGTGCCCCATATGGAGACTGTGTGTCCTTGGTGACTTTTGCTGACTGGCTAGAGCTGTGGCTGTACATACTAGTTACTAATTTATAGAAAGAACAAAGAAAAATAATAATAAAATAAAAAATAAAATAGTAAAATAAGAGAAGAAAAGAAAAAAGAAAAAGAAAAAAATAGAGAAAAAGAAAGAGCAAAACCAAAAGAAAAAAAATAAAAACAAAAGAAGATAAGACAAAATTTTAAACAGTTAAAAAAAAAAAAACAACCCACAAAACCATGGATCGTTTTCTGTGACCTAGCGCCATAGGGAGGCTGGTGTGGGCTTGTGGACCCTCAGCTGGTTGAAGTCACAAGCTCACTGTGAGCCAGATCCTGCTCCAGCCTGGCCTTTTAGGGTGGAGGGGGAGAGAATGTTCCCACAGTTTTTCTGCCCTTTAAAACCATGGCTTTTTTTCTGTGCCCCAATGTGACTGGGGCTGATGCGAACACGATGACTCTAGGCTCACTGAGGTTGCAAGTTCCCTGTGACTACCAAATCCACTAGTTATGGTGCCTGGATATGGTGTTGGGACCCTCCACTTACAGTGTCTGAACCTGCCCCTTATGGCTTCCAGACCCTGCTCTTGTCTGGGCTTTTAAGGTAGAGGTGGGGGAGCCTTACCGCACTGTTACGGCATTTCCTCAGCCCTTTAAAACTGCAACCATTTTTCTGTGTCCCAGCACTACCGGGGCTCATGTGAATTTGCAGATCATGGGCTTGCTGAGGTCGCCAGCTTTCTGTGATGATCTGACCCACCTGGCATCAGGATCCACTAATTATGGGGTCTGAACTTGACTTTATGGCAGCCAAATTCTGCTCCAATCTGAGCTTTTGAGGTGGAGGGAGAGAGAGGGCTCCTATAGTTCCTCAGCCCTTTTAAACCATGGCTTTTTTTCTGTGTCCGCATGTGACTAGGTCTGATATGGACTGTGGAGCCTGGGCTCACTAAAGTCACAAGTTCACTGAGACAACTGGATCTGCCTATTATGGCTTCTAGACCCTGCTCCAGTCTAGGCTTGTGAGGTGGGGTGGGAACATAAACCCTGTTGATCTCCAGTACCTCTGACCAGGAGAGATTTCCCGCAGCTCCTCTGCCACTTGGCAGAGTTCTAGTGTTGTCTCTTCTATATGTTAACTGCTCTTTTAAACTGCGGCACTTTTTTTATGTGTCCAAGGATAGGAAACTGTTCCTGGTCCCTCAGTATTATCCCTCCCCACTGCCCTTTCCAGTGTGTTTGTGTTGGGGGGGGCTTTGTTACCATGTCTCCATCCATTTTTCTTGCTATTCTCTTGCCATTGTCTCTATGGTTGTTCAGTAGCTGTTCAGTCAGGCCTCAGTTCTTCTTCAGGAGGAATTGTTCTGTTAAGAGGTATAATTTGGTGTGCTCTGTGGAGTCGGTAAGTTCAGGGTCTTCCTACGTCCCCATCTTGAACTGGACCATCTGAGATGGTGTTTTACCAGGTGCGTCATTCACTAGGGAAGGCCCTTGAGATTACGCTTAAGGAAGAAAAGAAAAGGAAGAAGGATAGGACAGAAAGAGAAACAAAGCTGCAATCCAGGCAAAATGTCAACTTTAGCCAATCCCATGGGGTCTCCGGGACTAGAACTCCCAGTCAGAGAAATCCCAAGTAGGAGCATAAAGGTCAGACATTTAAACTCTGTCATCTATCAGTCATTGAGTGTGTGCAATCCTAGTAAGGGATGGCTCTTTTCAACTGAGACAATCCCTAAAGAAGCTAACATTTGCTTCCACTACACCAGATTCTAAAACATTGAAATACTCTTTCTGGGTCTAGTGTGACCAACCACTGTACTGCTACCTGGGCCACCCCAGCATCCTCCAGCCTCCAAAAATGATCTAACCTTATGACTAGTGTCTGTTCTGACTGATCAGTGCTCATGCCATACCAGCTGTTAAACATTTTGTTTTTGCTTTTTAATAAATCCTTTTGTGGGTTTTTAAAAAAATGTATTTTAATTCCAGTTAGTTAGCATACAGTGTTAGATCCGTTTCAGATATATAATTTAGTAATCTAACACCTCCATACATCACCCTGTGCTCATCACAAATGCACTCTTAAATCTCTAATCTCCATTTAGTGATTTGAATATCACCTCTAGACCAATAAGAATATCAGCTGAGATTGAAAGGTAAGACCATGATAAGGGAAGCTAAGATTTGTATGTCAGGCTAGTTGACACAGCTTTACAAGAACTTAAATTTACTCTGATTGCCTTTAGGGTGCTGAAAGGAATCCTATGTATAAATATGTTAACTAAAAGTAAAATTTATTAGGAATTAGCATTCTGGATAAATTAGAGAAGAGAATCTGAGAGACAAATAAGAAATATAAAATGAGGAGGGAGGTGAGCAACTGGAAATGCATTGAATCTGAAATGTGTTAAATTCAAATTGTGGGGAATCCAAGTTTACCAGTTCAATTTTAGATGATGAACTCCAGATTTAATTATCTTTCTTCAGTTACAATTCATTGATTACATAAAGTGCTCTGCATTTCTGTCTTAATTAGAAAGATCGCTTAATTTAATTTGGGCCTGCTGACCAAAAGACGACTGACGGCTATTTGAATTCACAGTGCACAGTGACAACCAGGTTATAGAGATTTTCTCTAGAGTGTTACAAGATGGATTCATTAAACAACATTCAAAACATTTTGTTAAACAAGAATTTCTGAATCACAGCCAATTTTAAAATTTACGTAAAATATTTCAGAAGATTTACAAGGTCAAATTGACATTTTGTGATTAACTCTGGAGCTGAGGTTAGAAACCATTTATCACTATGAGGTTAACTTATTCCTGTGAAAGAAACATTTAGGAAGAGCAGGTTGGAGAGGAACACTGGACAAAAAGCCCTAAACGCTTTATTGTCTCATTGGCGGACCCCATCACCTCAACTGTGCTATTTATTTATTTTCATAATCAACAGAGACCCTCCATAAATAATGGAGAAATATGGAGCCTGGAACACCATAAAGCATTATTTTTCAGTGGTGCTCAGTGAGCTTTAGGAAATATGCAAGATGCTTAGGGTAGTTAGAGAGGAACAAGAGATGCTGTGCAGGGGGTCCCTGACCTCTCCTTCAAATAGACCTGGTCCCCTGTATTTATTTTTTAGAGAGACTTCTTACAAAATATTTACCTAAAAGAAAGTAAAATAGATTCCATGCTTTAAAAAAGTTTTCAGACAATTTAAGTAGCTTAAATTATAACTAGCATAAAAAATTACATGTCATTTTAAGACAACTAAATATATGTCAGTTGGATGAATTGAGAATTCATAAACTGATCATTTATGGCAATGTAATCCTAAATCATGATGACATTGCCCTTTTCACTATGTGGGGGAAAAAAATAGGTCAACACAGAAAAGTTCTGACTAGTCAAGGTTTAAGAGAGTGACCCAATTTCAAGGTAACTTTGCATACAGTTTGATACTTACAAGTGATTCTGATTAAAGCAGGTGAGATGAGCCCTTATTTATTGTTAGTAAAGAGTCACATCCGTATAGTTGGTTTAAATAAAATTTAATGACATGTCAACATATCTAAGACAAGAAATATTTTTACATTGCTGAGAGTAACCTTTCAATTCAATCTGAATTAATTATACATACATATAGGCTAACAGTTAATAGAAAAAATATATAGCTAAATAATATAATCATACAGGAAAAAATCAGAATTACCTGGTATTAACAGCCATAATAAGTCAAGAAGCCTTAAATTGAAGAATAGGAAAAAGAACATTTGATCATAATAATGTTTGTTATTTAGAAAATATCTGTTGAGTATAACAGAGAAGAAAATTAAACCCAGCAGCAAAGTTAAACTGTGTGGACTTCAAATGTCAAACTGCTTGAGATTTGAGATGATTATCCTTTGCTTCAAAGTATTTTTCTTTAACATTTAGTCAAGAAGGTGTTGTCTGCAAGGAACATTTCACAAGGAAAATAACAGTTAAATTTATTCTTAAAGAACAATTTCAATTCCTTAAAAACAAAAATTATCACACTTTACCTGAAACTGGCCATGACTTCCGTTCTAACAATCAGCTTGTAGGATAAATAAGCCCCAGAGAAGCAAGTGCAATGATAACCATGGAGATGTGCACAGCAAAATGCAGAATAGGGAACATGCTATTCAGCCTGGACTTGTCAGCAAATAAACTGCAAGGAGAAAGAAAGAGGAAGGGGACCCTGTAGACTAAGAGATTTGAGAAACATTGCAATGAATTACAATGTACATTTCTTATTTGGATCCTCATTTAAAAACCTGGACAAAATTTAGACAATGGGGGAATCTAAATACAGCATAGGATAAGATTCTTAAATGTTAGAGATACATACTAAAATATTTATGAAAAATTATAAGATTTCATAAATTTCCCTCAAAATAATCTTGCAGAAAGAATGGGTATTGCTGTAAATGAAACAAGACTGGTTATGTGTTAACAATTATTGATACTGAGTGATGGGCACATGGGGTTTATTGTGCTATCCCTCTGCTTTTGTGTTTGAAATTTTCCATAACAAAAAGTTACCAATAAAATGAAATAATAAGACAAATAATATTTATCAATGTAAAACTAAAATGATTGAAATTTGTACATAGTAGAAGGAGATTCTACATGTCTTATAAGCAGTGGAACCAGTCTTAACTCTGTCTTGATTCCCGCTGGTCAGCTGTGCATCAGCTTCATATCCTATGGCTTCCTTGGCTAAGCATGCAAAGTAAGCAGGACATGGGAAATTGACATCAGATTTAGATCTTCCCATCAATGAAGTAAGCAGTTAAAAGTATGTTACAGACAGACACACAATATTTCCTGAGAGTTCTCTAAACTGGCCTGCCAAGGGACCCCACTACCTACATTACTATCCTCAAACTCAATCCATGCCTTGGCTCACTTTTTTCTCTTGTCCCCTCACTGTCTGACCTGCTTCTCCCCCTCCCACTCCCCCTGCTTGTGTTCTCTCTCTCACTGTCTCTCTCCCTGTCAAATAAATAAAATCTTTAAAAATAAACAAACAAACAAACAAACAAACTTGGAAAGATAAGCCCAAATGACACCATAAAAATACTCTTAAAAACTATACTATCAGGTGTGGCAGAAAATACATTTTCCCTTTCTTCTTTCCAACAAAACTTTTATATACTTAATTAAAAATCTTCACCTTTCCAGACTCTCTCACAAGAGGGTTGGCCATATGACATAGTCGTGGCCAAAGAAATTTAAGTGGAAGATTTTGAAAGGGGCTTCTGGGAATATTCTTTCAAAAAGAACCAACTAATTGTGTTCTTTCCTTTCCCATTTTCCTGTATGGATCGCAGCATGATACCTGGTGCTGCAACTGCTATATTGCAACCATGGGAGCAATAGCCACATGCTAAAGATGACAGAGCAGGAATAAGAAAGGAACCTCATTCCTTAAACAACTGGCCAGCCATGAACTACCTACCCCTCAGGCCTTATGACATGAGAAAAATGATCCCTATTTTATTAAACTACTACAATGAGATTTCTGCTCTATAGGGCTAAAAACAATCCCTAAATGATGTATCAGCCTTCTGAATGGCCAAAATGTGAAAAACATTATTCTTCTTATTAAATTCTTGGGGAAAAACAGCAAAGTCAAAAAATTAAATCTACAATGTTTTGTAAGTATAAATCAGATTGTAGTAAAGTAAAAACTGCTGTCGTAAAAATTTCTCGCTCTGCTTGATCTCAGTTACAGGGTCCTCAACCAGATCCCTGGGAATTACAGACATCTTTTCTACCAGTAATATTCCATGTGCCCATGATTCAGATTAACAATCTTTTATTGAGAACACACTATATCCTCACCTTTTATTTGGGCTAGAAGTGAGAATCGGTGTGAAATGTAAGCTTCTAACATGAGAACTCATACTTTCATTGGAAAGAGAAACATGCAAATGTACTGATTTAAAATAAACAATGTATTACAGCATCCTGTTAACCACATTGTAACATAAAAGGCCAGAATAAGGCAGCACCACCACTAGACCATATCCTGCCTCTATGCAAATTAGAAAATCGTGCCTCTTACATGGAACATCTTACTTCTATCTGATATGTATTACACAAATATACAAGGATGATAAACAAAATATATGATGTCATTAGCTCCCCTGGAGATATGCAGTGTACAACCTCACAGGGATCTGCCCAGTGCAGAATAAGGAGAAATCACTGTGGGCTGAAGAAGTCACAGATGACACATACGGGAATAGTTTTGAGTTGAGTCCTCCATAGATTAGTAAGGCAAAATAGAGGAAGAGGCAAATTTTGTGTTTTATGGATTTTATTTTTTTTTTAAGATTTTATTTATTTATTTGACAGAGAGACACAGCGAGAGAGGGAACACAAGCAGGGGAGGTGGGAGATGGAAAAGCAGGCTTCCAGCAGAGCAGGGAGCCCGATGCGGGGCTCGATCCCAGGACTCTGGGATCATGACCTGAGCAGAAGGCAGACGCTTAACAACTGAGCCACCCAGGCACCCCTATTTTATGGATTTTAAACCCTATTAAAATCATTATTTTAAGGAAGAGTATCTATCCACAGGAAACAGTAAACCATAGCTCCACCACTGATCCCTGTATCCTGCTAAGTCTGGAAAAGTGAAGAACTGTTTAATTTTGCTATTAGAAATCCACGGATACCCAATTTCCCATGCCATAAATGAATTCACTCACAGAGTGGCAGTAAACCAAACTTCAAAGAGCTTTTTATGGTCTTGAGAATGACACAGTTGCAGAGGAATGAACATCTGTAGTGGGAGCAGAGTAGCGATTACGCATCTTGTGATACTCCACACGCAGCTGTGAATATCTGCGTGGCCACTGGTCAGTCTTCAGCTCTCCTGGCTGAGACATCCACCCAAGCCAGGGTTTTGTTTAGTTTTGTTCTAAAGAATATAGTTTTTAACCCCCTCCTGAACAAGACTATCACAAAGCAGAGGGTCTTGGTTTAATGGCTCTTTCCAGTAAAATGCTCACTTGAGTGCTCTGGAAAATGCCCTTCTGAATATTCCTATGGCTCTTTTCAAATAAAAAAAAAAAAATGGGAATGATCTCATCCTTGGGTGTAATCAGGTGAAAATTCATTTCTAGATAGCTGAAGTCAAGGGTACTGAGCTTGATAGAGCATCCAGTCACCTGCGAAGTTTTCAAAGCAAAATAACTCAGCCCATCTCACTCCTTTCTTCCCTGTATGGAACCAAGAGGCTGTAATTTTTTTAATAAGTTCTGTACATGATTCAGGTATTAGCGAGGTACTGGATGATAGATCGGTTAACCTTTTCAAGGAAGCAAACCACCTAGTTATCCCGGTTCACATTTACTTTTCTATATGACAGTGTTTCCCAATCTTTCTTGGGCCATGTCACTCATTGAGAATAACCATATTTCTAAAGCACACTGGATAAATTGATGAGGTTGTCACAGCCAGAGGCAAAATATCTGGGGGCCTTGACATTGCAGTCTCTGGCCAGTCCCCCAAAGGCTTAGAAAAATCAGGAACTTATACGCCTGGTCCCAGGCTTACCTATAACCCATTCAAGGAGGAAGAAGAAATCACATGACGGCTATTTGTAATTTAGAAAAAGAAAGAAAGGAGCCAGGACATTGAGGTCCAATTAGTTTTCCTTTTCTCCTCAAACCCAGGAATGGCTCTAATCCTCTTTAAGTGGTAAGAAAAAAAAATGTATACCTAATCATGCTCTGCCTATACTATGATGTTTAGAAAATATCTAAGTTCCATTCCCTCTGATTTTGAGTATATAAACCCAACTCCCAGTGAAACTTGGCTATTGAAAGTCAAAAGCATTGATTTTAGACTATTATGTAGATGTGGACTTTAAAACTTTAAAAACTCTACTTTGAAACTCAAAGACTAAGGAGGCTGCTTTGTTCTGGATGGAATCCACCTTCAACTTCCCTGGACAATACATTTCAGCTTCAAGGCAAATGCCTCAACGTAGAATACAGTGGGAAAATTTATTACACATTGTATTATGTATTCATTTATTAGGTGAAGAGGTGATATTTCAATAGGATACAAACCAGAAGGTTACATATATTAGAGGAGAAGAATATGGGAAGGGTTCTTGGAAGTCCTTAATTGAAGTGATTTTCCTACAAGGTAAAAAATATTTGGGGAGATATTAATCTGATATTTACTTATAAATATTCCTTATATTACTTTTCATTTCAGCAATGGGTTCCATATGCACAAGACACAGTAATGCTCTATTAATTTAACCATTGTCAACGAACAAGAATTCATGTATATGAATTTTCCAGACAACTACAGCCTACCTCCTAAAGATGTGATTCTAATATTCTTCTTTATTATTTAACTTAAAATTTTTTTCTACCAAATATAAAAGCAAGACATGTTCACTGTGGGATAGCTAGGGGGAAGAATTGAATCATATAATATAGTATAAAACAAGAAAAAAATACATAAAATCTCACTACTTAAATATTAATAACACTTTAGATATATCCTGGATTCTTTTTTTTTTTTTTTTAGATTTCTATTTATTTATTTGAGAGAGAGACAGAGATAGAAACAGAGATAGCAAGAGAGAGAGCACAGGAGCTGGGAGGACAGGGAGAGACAGGCTTCCCACTGAGCAAGGAGTCCAATGTGGGACTCAATCCCAGGACCCTGGGATCATGACCTGAACGGAAGGCAGATGCTTAACTGACTGAGCCACCCAGGTGCCCCTACTTTAGATATATCCTTTAGACATTATTACACACATGGATATTCATGCATAGAGTATTAAAAAAAATTTTAAGTATTATTTAATATCGATGATGTTTGGTAACCTGCTTTTTGTATTAAAAATATAATGGATGGGGTGCCTGGGGGGCTCAGTCAGTTAAGTGTCTGCCTTTGGCTCAGGTCATGATCCTGGAGTCCTGGGATCCAGTCTTGTGTTGGGCTCCCTGCTCAGCGGAGAGTCTGCTTCTCCCTCTCCTCCACACTTGTGTCTCTCTAGCTATCTCTGTCACTATCTCTCTCTCTCTCTCTCTCAAATAAAAAAATAAAATACTTTTAAAAAAAGAAAATATGTTAAAACTCATCAATTTTTAACTACAGTGAGCTCAGTTCAAAATCTATGCATGATAATTCCAACATTTGAATTATACATCAAGCCTTTTCTAAAGCTTGTTATTTCGGCTGGTTCTTTTCTCAGCTTTATTGAAATATAATTGACATATAATATTGTGTAAATTTAATGTGTACAATGTGATGATCTGATACATGTTTGTTTATATTATGAAATGTTTACCACAATAAGGTTAGTTAGCACATCTTTCACTCTACATAATTACCATTTTGTTCTTGCGGTTGTTATGGTGAGAACATTTAAGTTCTATTCTTATAATAACTTTCAAGTGTGGGCACCTGGATGGCTCAGTTGGTTAAGCGACTGCCTTCGGCTCAGGTCATGATCCCAGAGTCCCAGGATCGAATCCTACATCAGGCTCCCTGCTCAGTAGGGAGTCTGCTCCTCCCTCTGACCCTACCCCCTCTTGTGCTCTCGCTCTCTCTCAAATAAATAATAGATAAATAAATAAATAACTTTCAAGTGTATGATACAATATTGCTAACTATAGTCACAATGGTGTAAGTTAGATCCCAGGAACTTAATGAACTCATAACTCAAAATTTGTATCCTTTGACCAACATCTCCCCATTTCTCCCACCTCTCAGACTCTGGCAGCCACCACTCTACTCTGTTTCTAAGAGTTTGATATTTTTAAATTCCACATATAAGTGAGATCATACAGTATTTGTCTTTTTCTGACTTATTTCACTTAGCATAATTCCCTCAAGTCCCATCCATGTTGTCACAAATAGCAGAGTAATATTGCATTGGGTATATGTGTGTGTGTGTGTACCACACTTTATTTATTCCTTTATCTCTCAATGAACATTAGGTTGTTTTCATGTCTTGACTATTGTGAATAATATTGCAATGCACATGGAAGTGCAAATATCTCTTCAATATAGTGATTTAATTTCCTTTGGATATATACATAGAAGTGAGATTACTGGATCACATAGTAGTTCTATTTTTAATTGTTTGAAGAAACTCCACAATGTGTTTCATGTTAGGTATACATTCCCACCATCAGTATACCAGGGTTCTCTTTTCTCCATATCCTCACTAGCATTTGTTATCCTGTGTTTGTGATAATAGCCTTCCTAACAGGTGTGAGGTGATGTGTCACTGTGGTTTTAATTTGTATTTCCCTGATGATTTGTGTTTTATGTACTTGTTGCCATTTATATTTCTTCTTTGGAGATATATTTACACAAATCTTCTGACCATTTTTATTTTTTTATTATGTTATGTCAATCACCATACATTACATCATTAGTTTTTGATGTAGTGTTCCGTGATTCATTGTTTGTGCATAACACCCAGTGCTCCATGCAGTAAGTGCCCTTTTTAATACCCATCACCGGGCTAATCCATCCCCCCACTTCCTCCCCTCCAGAACCCCCAGTTTGTTTCTCAGAGTCCATAGTCTTTCATGGTTCGTCTCCCCCTCCGATTTTCCCCCACTTCATTCTTCCCCTCCTGCTATCGTCTTCTTCTTCTTCTTCTTTTTTTTAACATATACTGTATTATTTGTTTCAGAGGTACAGGTCTGCGATTCAACAGTCTTACACAATTCACAGTGCTCACCATAGCACATACCCTCCCCAATGTCTAAATCAGGTTAGGTTTTTTTGCTATTAAGCTCTATGATTTCTTTATGTATTTTGGATATTAACCTTTTATCAAATATGTGGTTTGTAAATATTTTCTCTCATTCCATGTGTTGCTTTTTCATTTTATTGATTGCTTCTTTTGCTCTGCAGAAGCTTTTTAGTTTAATGTAGTACCACTTTTTGATTTTTGCTTCTATTGCTTATGTTTTTAGTGTCATATCCAAAAATCATTGCCAAGACAAATGTCAAGGGCCTCACTGCCTATTTTTTCTTCTAGGAGTTTTACAGTTTCAGATCTGTGTTTAAGTCCTTAATCCATTTCAAGTTAATTTTGTTGAGTGGTGTAATATAGGGGTCCAATCTTATTCTTTTGAATGCAAATATCCAGTTTCCCATTTCTCAAGATTGATTTGGAGATTCGGGGTCTCTTGTATTCCCATATAAATTTTGGGATTGTTTTTTTCTATGTCTGTGAAAAAGTGCCATTGGAATTTTGATAAGTATTGCATTGAATCTATAGATTTGGGTAATGTGGACATTTTAACAATATTAACTCTTTCTACCCATGAACAGGGAACAACTTTCCATTTATTTATGTCTTCAATTTCTTTCATGAATATGTTATAGTTTTCAGTATATAATCTTTCATTTCCTTGGATATATTTATTTCTCTATATTTTACTGTCTTTAATGCTATTGTAAATGGAATTGTTTTCCTAATTTTTTTCCAGATAAGTTCATTACTAGTATATAGCAACACATCCAGTATTTGTACATTGATTTTATATCCTAAAACTTTACTGAATTTGTTTATTGGTTCTAAAAGGTTTTTTGTGGAGTCTTTAGGATTTTCCATGTACAAGATTATGTTACCAGCAAACAGACACAATTTCCCTTCCTTCTTTCTGGTATAGATGCACTTTTTTTTTTTTTTTTTTTTTTTTTTTTGCCTAATTGCTCTGGTTAGGACTTCAAGGACTGTGTTGAATAGGAGTGGTAATTATGGGCACCCTTGCCCATAATCAGGGCACCATGATCTTGGAAAGTTTTTCAAGCTTTCACTGTTGAGTACAATGTTAGCTGTAGGTTTGTCATATATGGCTCTATTACATTGAGAAATATCCCTTTCATATGCAATTTTTGAGAGTTTTTATCATGAAAGGTTGTTGAATTTTTCAAAGCTTTTCTGTATCTATTAAGATGATCATATTTTTTGTCTTTCATTCTATGAAAGATACATCTCACTTGATCATTGTATATGATCTTGTTAATGTGCTGTTGAATTTGGATGGTTTTCTGGCTATTTTGTAGTTCCTTTGTTCCCTCTTTCTCTCTTGCTCCTTCTTTGTGAATTCGTGATTTTCCATAGTCGTAGACTTTGATTCCCTTCTCTTCATCTTATCTGTATGCACTCTAGGTTTTTGTTTTGTGGTTATCCTGAGACTTACTTGAAACGTTATCTACAGTCTATTTTTAAGCTGATAGCAACTTAACTTCTGTTACATCAAATAACTCTACCCTTTTACCCTTCCATATATTGTATGTTTTTGATACCATAATTTACCTATTTTATACTGTGTATCCATTAACAAATTATTGTATCTATGGCTATTTTTACTACTTTTGTCCTTTAACCTTTATACTAGAGTTAAGCAGTTAATACACCACCATATCCCAGTATTAGAATATTCTGAATCTGGAATATATTTGCCTGTCCCAGCGGGTTGTATATTTCCATATGTGTTCAAGTTACTAGTTAGCATCCTTTCACTTTAGCTTGAAGAACTCCTTTCAAGTATTGTTTGTAGGTCAGGTCTAGTGGTGATGAATTCCCTCAGCTTTTGTTTGTCTGGGAAAGTCTTTCTCTCATTTGCATGTCTGAAGGACAACTTTGCTGGAAAAAGTATTCTTGGAGGATTTTTTCTTTCTTTTCAGCACTTGAATATATCATTCCACACATTCCTGGCCTACAAGCTTTCCGCTGAGAAATCCACTGACAGCCTTATAGGGCACCCTTTGTATGAGTTTTTTGGGGTTTTTTTGTTTTTTTCTCTTGCTGCTTTAAAAATTATCTACTTTTTATTTTTGTAATGTTTTTATTTAAATTCAATTTAGTTAACATATACTGTGTTAGTTTCAGGGGTAGAATTTAGTGATTCATCAGTTGCATATAACACCCAGTGCTCATTACATCAAGTGCCCTCCTTAATACCCATCACCCAATTACCCCTTCCCCCCCCACCTCCCCTCCAGCAACCCTGAGTTTGTTTCCTATAGTTAAGAGTCTCTTATGGTTTGCCTCCTCCTCTGTTTTTATCTTATTTTATTATTCCTTCTTCCCCAATGTTTATCCATTTTGTTTCTTAAATTCCACATTTGAGTGAAATCATATGGTATTTGTCTTTCTCTGACTGACTTATTTTGCTTAGCATAACACCCTCTAGTTCCATCCACACCATTGCAAATGGCAAGATTTCATTCTTTTTGATGGCTGGTACTATTCCATTGTGTATATATACCACATCTTCTCTATCCATCCATTCATCTGTCGATGGATGTGTGGGCTCCTTCCATAATTTGGCTATTGTTGATAATGCTGCTATAAACATTGGGGTACATGTGCCCCTTCAAATCACTATGTTTGTATCCTTTGGATAAATACCTAGTAGTGCAATTGCTGGACCATAAGGTAGTTCTATTTTTAATTTTTTGAGGAAATTCCATACTGTTTTCCAGAGTCTATTTCTGATTTTAGTCAGTTTTATCACAATGTATCTTGGAGTTCATTTTGGATTGAAATTATGGGGTGACTTATTAGCTTCCCGAACTTAGATGTTCAAGTTTCTCCCCAAGTTCTTAGACATTGTTTCTTTAAGTAAGATTTCTCTTTTCTCTTTCTGGGGCTCCAATGATACATAGATTGTTTTTCTTGATGGTGTCTATAAATCCCATAAGCTTTTTCCCCTTTTTATTCTTTTTCCTTTTTGTTCCTGTGACTGGATAATTTCAAATAATCTGTCTTCGAGCTGACTGACTCTTTCTTCTGTTTGGTCCAGTCTATTATTGAAACTCTATTAAATTTATAATTCATTCATTATATTTAGCTACAAAATTTGTTAGGTCTTTCTTATGTTTTCTATCTCTTTGTTGAACTTCTTGTGTTGTTTTTGTATTGTTTTCCTTATTTTATTAAACTTATCCATGTTCCTTTGCAGCTCTCTGAGCATCTTTAAACAATTACGGTGAATTCCTTGTTGGGCAATTCCTGAATCTCCATTACTCTGGGGTCAGTTAATGGAGTTTACTGTGTTCCTTTGGTGGTGTGATGTTTCCCTGATTTGTTATGAACCCTGTAGCTTGTGTAGGTGTCTGCATATTTGAAGAAACGGTCACCTTTTCCTGACTTTATGGATGGACTTCAGTAAGGAAAGGCCTTCTACCTGTAGGTGGGGGCATGCTGGAACAAGCTGTGACCCAGGATCTACTGATGTGGGACATTAAGTGCAAGGATGTGTGGTGGCTCTGGGTCTGGGGTGGGGGACATGGTGTCTCATCAGCTCAGGCTGCTGGGGTCCACAGCATCGATAACTGCATGGTCCTTGGTAGCACGTGAGGGTGGGGGGTGGGGAGTGCACAGTGCCTTCAAGAGCTATTGGGATCCTCAGCAGCATCTCCAGATCCAGATTGTTAGGGACCAGGGCAGACAGGGTGTTGGCTGGAGCTGGTGGTATACACACCCCCTCTGTGGGGGCTAATCACAGATGTTTGTGTGGTGGCAGGGACTGGTCACACACACACATAGTGGTGGGGGCCAGGGACAGCAGGAGGGGCCGGGGCCAAATGCAGGTATGCTGGCAGCCGCAGAGGCTCTAGCTGTAGGTGTGCACCCCTGTGGCTTCAGGGTGTCCTCACAGGTGCATACTCGGCAGTGCAAGAGGAAGGGAATCAGGCTGGGGGGTGCATGTGCACAGCTAGAGGGACTAACTGCAGGCTAGTCCAATGGTGCAGGCCAGTGAGTGGAGATAAAGCCAAATTTGGGCCCACAAGCAGTTGTGGGGCCTCAGCTGTCAGCATATACTCGCATGGCATGAGGATCTCCCCACGGGCATGCACACAGCAGTGGAAACCAATGAGGGGAGTCAGGCCAGCAGCATACAGGTGCATAGCTGGGGGGGCTGGCCCCAAATGCACACACAGCGGTGACCCACCATGGTGTATATATTGGCATCTTGCAGTCACTCAGCTGCAGAGGCCTGCCTGGCTGCCTGGGCAGATCCCAGGCACCAATTTGGGGAGGGAGGTGGGGAGAGACTCAGGTGGCTGGCATCTGTGAACACAAATACCTCTGAGGTGGAAACTGATGAACTCTGCAGGAAGTTCATGGTAGTTGTGCTGACCATCAGTTTCTTCAGTGGGTGGAAGGTGCTGGGGTCCTTCTCAGAGCTGGTCAGGAACTGTGGTCACTCCTGCTGTGTGGCTGATATAGCCCCTGCTCATCTTCCTTGATCCCAGCTATCTCTATATATCTCAGCTCTGCTGCTTTCTGGGTGGAATAAACCTGATGTGGGTCCTTAATGAGGTGCCCTGAAAGGCTGAAGATGCTGGTCATTTACCCTGCTCTCCTTTTCCAGTCAAGAACTCCTTCTCTCTTGGTTCTCTCTTGGCACCCAGCAGTGCTGACCTGGGGGATTGGATGATGCAGACATAAGAGAGCTGCACTTCCTTCCCTTTTTGTGCAGTTATTCTCAGGGTTTTTTTGTTCCACTGTCCTGCTGAAGTTTCTTTCTTTTTTTTTTATTCTTATGTTAATCCCCATACATTACATCATTAGTTTTAGATGAAGTGTTCCATGATTCATTGTTTGTGCATAACACCCAGTGCTCCATGCAGAATGTGCCCTCCTCAATACCCACCACCAGGCTAACCCATCCTCCCACCCCCCTGCTGAAGTTTCTTAAGTGATCTACTGAGCAATTGCAGAGCTCATACATTGTTGACTTTTGTTGGGTGGGAATGGAGGCTGGGGCCTAATGTTCCACCATCTTGGTGACATCACTCTTGCTTCTGCTGATTCTTTCTCATGTTGCCTTGTTTCCTTGTGCTCCTAGTTGTCTTTGACAGTTTGCTGATTATGGCTTTTGGACAATTATTTGTGAGGGTTCCCTGGGACAAGGATTTACTTTGTCCTCTGACAATAAGATATTGTGCCTGCT
Organism: Mirounga angustirostris; assembly: GCF_029215605.1. NCBI lineage: Eukaryota > Metazoa > Chordata > Mammalia > Carnivora > Phocidae > Mirounga > Mirounga angustirostris. The sequence goes on along the minus strand of NW_026991711.1, from coordinate 106,154,925 downwards.
TCTGCCAGGCACTGGGAAACTACCACAAGTGGCCTTTTTAATCCAAGTTCAAAGGTAGAAGTTCCTTGACCAACTCCAGCAATGTGTTTCCTATGACCACAAAATCCAGGAGGTGATTTTCATTAGTTTTTCTTCGGTTCTACTCAAAGCAGGATAGCTTTCTTTGAAGTTCAAAGTATGAGGTTAGCAATGGCTACATGGTCCAGATTTAATATTTATAAGTAAAGTATACCTAGTTAAATTTGAATTTCAGATTAACAAAGAATCACTTTTTAAGTATAAGTATTTCCCCAGATATTATATGGAGCATAATTACATTAAGATTTTTTTTTTCATTCTTTAGCTGAAATTAAAATTTAACTAGACATCCTGTATTCTGACATTCCTAATAATAAGTTTAGTTCTTGTTGTACTTATGCTGATAGTGTCCCCCCAGTCCTCAGGCTTTGACTTTTCTCCTTCTTGCCCCAAAAGGCTGCAAATAAAGTAAGGCTACAGCATGGACAAATGCCCCCAAGACAAGTGGCTTTGATGCCTGGATATGCTGCTTACATATCTAATTCAGGTTGTCTTCCCAAAACTGCTCTGGCAGCTAGCCACTATCTTTTTAGCTTATCAATATCTTTAAAGAAATGGGTTTTGTTTTTGTTGTTGGTGGTAGCTTTAACCCAATTTTTTTTTAGTTTTATTTTATTATGCCAATATTTTGTTTATGTTGCTTAAGCGTAAGTCAAGGAGGCTTGACTTGAATAGTCTAGTCCCACTTACCCAGAACACTGGGGGAACTATTTTCAGTCACTGGGGACTAAGGACTGTCTTCTAAACAAGTTCCTTAACCAACAATATGCAGTATAATTGCATATTAAGTGTGTAATAAGGGAGCTGCTCCGCAATAGGCATATATATCTTCATCTAGCAGATATTTTTTCATACGTGAAGTATAAGTAAATTGAACATGTAAAACTAAAGCTTTCATCCCAGCTGGAATTACTTACTCCTTCCTCAGGGCCCTCAGAGCAGTATGTAACTCTAATATGGCACGTCTAGACACCTTCCCTTAGGTTACTGATTTGTATATACATGTCTGCATTTCCCTTTCAATTGAAAGCATCTTGATGGTATGGTTTTGTGTCCTCACCTTCAGAGCCCAAAGAGCCCTCGGGATGGTGACGGCTGATATGCTTTCGGTACTCAAAAGATATGTGCTAAATTACATTGAATGAAAGGGAAAGTGGTAGAGATTTTATCTCAAAGCAAAAGTAAAACACTTTCTAACATTAAAAAATATAGAGATGTGAACAGGCAAAACCAAGTTGAAGACAGCCCTTATATGTGAGTATTATCTAAGATGGGCAGCAGAGCTGATAAATACTATTAACACCTCATTTTGAATCAATTTGTTAGTGGCCCAGGTGGGGACAATACTCTGAAGCGATGACACAGAGGACAGATATATGTTAATGAAGTCAGAGAAGAGGGTATGTCTGGAGCCGGGGAACTGCACCACCTGTTGGGGTGCACAGTGTGGGACCCTAGAAAACGAACTGCAAACAAGGGATGTGCTGGAAAGCAGGATGACACAGACATGCGTATGTAGAACTGGAAACAGGAACTGAAGAGAAAAACTGTATTTTCAACTGCACCTAGCATGTGTAACCATCTTCCAGCCAACTGCCTTTATAATGCTGGCTGAGTGAGGGCAGGAGAGGCAGTGCTGATAAGGGCAGGGTCCCAAGAAGCTAGATCTAACTCTCCTTCGGCTTATGTCCCCATGATAAGGAATTTGGGTCCTGGGGAGCCATTTGGTAAGTCATCAGTAAATCTCTCTGCACTCAAGGCAGTCTATCTCGCCATTCTCGATCAGGGGAGTTTGAATGTAAGCTCCTGCTTTAGGGCCTCAGAGACAAATAAAACAACAAAGTGAAAGAGAGGATTAGTGTCAGTAAAGGGCATCGCGGGCAGTGCCCAGAGCAGAGCAGCCAATCATAATCTGATGTATCATCCTGCACAGGGCAGGGGAGGCAGGGTGGACACCACATGAGCCCAGATAGAAGGCAGCAGGTAGAGCTGGCTGAAGACTTTCCTTTTGGAAAAAAATCTATGAACCCACGGTTTTATGGCTGTTGTGTGTTTGGCTGGTGTTCAAGATTCTGTCAAATGATAACTGCGTTCCTCTGCCTTAGGTGTGATGGTTGACTTTATGTGTCAACCTGGCTGAGCCACAGGGTGCCTAGATATTTGGTCAAACATTATTCTGGGTGTTCCTCTGAGGGTGTTTTGGGATGACATCAATGTTTAAATCAGGGGACTTTGAGGAAAGCCAACTGCCTGCCATAATGTGGGTGAGTCTCATCCTACCCGTTGAAGGCTTGAATAGAACAAAAGACCAACCTCCCAGAACAAGAGAGAATTCTCCAGCAGTTGGCCCTCAGAGTTCATCTGCATCATTGGCTCTTCCTGGTTCTACAGCAGACTGCCTTCACACTCAAGGTGGAACAAGGGCTTGCCTGGGTTTCTGGTCTGCCAGCCTAACCTGCAATTTGGGACTTACAGGCTTCCATAATTAAATATAAGGAATGGGCCAATTCCATATATTACATCTCCTTATATATGCATGTCTTATGTGTTAAGTTTCTCTGGAGAACCCTGACCAACATAGAAGGGATATTTACAGAGGATGAGGAGATGGCTTATAGACAAATAGAATAAAACTGGCTCCACCCTGCACCCAAGAGAATAGCCATGTGTAATTTTTTTAAAGATTTATTTATTTATTTATTTATTTGAGAGAGAGTGCAAGCATGAGTGGGGCTAGGGGCAGAGGGAGACAATCCCAAGTAGACTCCCCGCAGAGCACGGACCCTGATCTCATGACCCTGAGATCAGGACCTGAGCCAAAACCAATAGTTGGACACAACTCAGCCACCCAGGTGCCCCTATTTTTGAGTAATTCTTACGGCCTATTTCTCTATTTCCTTCTAGCTGTGACTCCTTAAGTCCAGCTTATTGTTTGGCATAATACTGGTGAGTTCACTGGGCATGTAGTGTCCATTTCAGGGGAATCCAGTCTCTCATCAAGACTGACTCCAAGAGATTTTTCACAAAATTTTTCATAAACATCACCATCCAGAAACACTACCAAGTTTTACCATTAGGGAGGCCAAACAGTTTTTAAATATACTACCCTTTGACTACCCTCTCTGTGTGACTTATGGGTTAAAAAAAAAAAGCAAAACAAATCACTATTCTCAGAAATTTTACCCAGCTGGGATGGTTGGTCCCTCACCCTCTGTAAGAAATAGGATGCGGGGGAGGATGTGAGAATAATTGAGAGCTGCTGGCTCTTCCATTAATAAACCTTACTCAGAGACCTTGCAGTTTATGCCCAAACTTCAAAACTCCCTAGTTTTAAATGTTTTATATATTAGAGAGAGGAAAACAGTCTTTCTTCACTTATCTTACCTATACCCAAGTTTATGGAGGACCTTACCTGAAACCCAAATCTGTTTCTTTTTTTTAAGATTTTATTTATTTATTTGAGAGAGAGAGTGAGAGGAAGAGAGAGAGCACGAGAGGGGGAAGGTCAGAGGGAGAAGCAGGCAGGGTGCCCGATGCGGGACTCGATCCTGGGACTCTGGGATCATGACCTGAGCCAAAGGCGTTGCTTAACCAACTGAGCCACCCAGACACCCTGAACCCCAAATCTGTACAGAAATGAACCACCTCAACACAGAAGGAACAAAAGAAAGTCATGACACAGATACCAGTCCATGCAAAGGCATTGTCTCAAAGGTCGTAGGAAGTGACAAAGCCAAGGGGCTAACCTGAAAGGATTATTTCATGTCTAGTTCTATGAAGATGTATGTTTATGTATATAAACATTATAATTCCACTGATTTACTCCACTACTTTAGAAATAATGATCATCCTGGTTCCAGATGAATTGGGAACTGCAGGACAAAGTTGTTCATCACACACAGTGTAGTATAACAGTTAGGAGCACAAGCTCTGGAGTTGGACCACTGGGTTCAAATCCTGGGTCCACCACCTGCTGGGTGTCTATAGGTAAGTTATTTGTCCTCTCTAAGCTTCAATTTCCTGTTTTGAGAAGAGGGAATGATAAAGTACATACTTCAGAGGATTGCTATAAGGATTAAACAAATCAACTCATTCGAAGTGCTTAAGACTTAGGAAATGTTTAATAAATACTATTTACTATTAGATCATTATTATTCATGGGAAGTTCATGTAAATCAACAGTCCTTGAGCAAAACCTTGGGATAGACAATAAACCAAAGAGGTAGGAGCCTTGCATGAAGTGGCTGTGTCATGAAAAGAAAGACTTTCTTAGCATTCCATTAAAAAAAAAAAAAATCACCTTGCAAACTATTTTGTGCTTGCTGCTATACAAAACCTGGTCCATCTGTAGATGGCTACAGGCCTTGCTTCAATGTGGAGAAACATTAGGGGTCATTAAAACCCTAAGTACCGCTGTCTTCAACTTCAAATAAGTCAGATGAATAAACTCCTGACCAATTAGGAGCCGACTTTGGCTGAGAATATTCTGCAAACTGATTTATCAAAGCTGGTCTGAGTCATTGCTTGACAGCTTCTTTATTGAGCTTTTTACAATGATAGAAAACTTGGGCGCCTGGGTGGCTCAGTCGTTAAGCATCTGCCTTCGGCCCAGGTCATGATCCCAGGGTCCTGGGATCGAGTCCCACATCGGGCTCCCTACTCAGCGGGAAGCCTGCTTCTCCCTCTTCCACTCCCCCTGCTTGTGTTCCTGCTCTCGCTATATCTTTCTCTGTCAAATAAATAAATAAAATCTTTAAATCTTTAAAAAAACAAAAAAAAAACAATGATAGAAAACTTTTCTTATTGAGATAATTCATAAATATATTAATATTTTATTTGGTACTAAGTATTTCTTATTTTTCCCAAATTTAAACTGATGGTGCTTATTTGCAGATGTATCATTACATACCCATGTGCTAATGCAAGTAGCAAAAAACAAAAATGATGTAATGTGAGCTTGATTTTTACCAGAGCTGAAAGAATTGAGTTATGATGGTTCTCAGAAGGCCTCCCTGCTGGGAGAACAAAGCTCCAGTGGGAGGTAAGAGTATGTATTTGTTCTATCTGCTCTGTTGCATTTCCAGGACACTCTTCTTTTCCCTAACTCCATTCTGCACTAAGAGAAAAAAAAATAACCTGATAATTTGTCATTCTTATCCAGATCATGTATTCTGCCTGCTTGCAAGTGAATAAATAAGTTTGAATTTTCTTATGTACAAGAGAAAGGATTTTGAAAAAAAATCCACTCTGGAGTTTCTCATGGAACATTGAAAGTGAACTAACTCTCTGCTATCTTGGTGCATATGAATTCTTATTTGAAAACTATCTCTCTTGGAGTAGTCAAGTCCAGCTATGAGAATCTGCTATGAACATCTCACCCATAGGAAAAGGTCATTCAGTATTTCCTCACCTTCCTGAAGGAAGAAATTCATCCTTCAGCCTAAACTTGGCCTTGAGAGGGAGAAACCACAGAGAGAGAATCTCTGCTTCCTGACTATGAAGGGGAAAGATGTCTTGGAGGCAGGTCTGTGCTGGAGAATGTTAAGATGGCAAACTTCATGAAGAATCACCCTGCAGTTAAGACAGTATGAACAATGGAAAGGTGCCCTGGAAGATGCCCAGTCCTTCTTAAAGGCCCTGTGTCAATTTCATTACAGTTATCCTTGGTATTTCATGACTTTCTAAAAAGTTCATACTGGAAAGGAAGAAGTAAAACTATCTTTATTATCAGACAACATGATAGTGTATAAAGAGCATCCTAAGAAATCTACAAAAGCTACTAGAACTAATAAGTGAGTTTAACAAGGTTGCAAGAAAAAAGGTCAAAAACAAAGATTAATTGCATTTGTATATATTGCAATACATGAAACCCTTGAAAATGAAAATTAAATCAATAATTCAATTTATAATGGTATCCAAAAATGTGAAATACTTAAGGATAAATTTAACTAATATGTGAGAACTACTGAAACTACAAACCATTGTTAAAAAATTTTAAAGACCGGGGAGCCTGGGTGGCTCAGTCATTAAGCGTCTGCCTTTGGCTCAGGTCATGATCCCAGGGTCCTGGGATTGAGCCCCACATCGGGCTCCCTGCTCTGCGGGAAGCCTGCTTCTCCCTCTCCCACTCCCCCTGCTTGTGTTCCTTCTCTCGCTGTCTCTCTCTCTCTGTCAAATAAATAAAATCTTAAAAAAAAAAAAAAAAAAAGAAAAAGAAAAAATAAAATGCAAAGGACCTAGAATAGCCAAAACAACTTTTTAAGAAGTACAAAGTTGAAGGACTTGCACTCTTAATTTCAAGTCCTACTTTAGGGCTAGAATAATCAAGAGAGTATTGTATTGATGAAAGAATAGACATACAGAACAGAATTGAGAATGCAGAAATAAGTACACATGCAGAAATAAGTACACACATTAATTTTTCACAAACTACCAGTAAAAAAGGGAATATCTTTTCCATAAATGATGTTGGAAGTGAGAACAACTTGAAAAAATTAACCTCAATCTTTACTTCACTGTATTCACAAAATTAATTCAAATAGATTATAGACTTATATGTAACAGTGCATACCATAAAACTTCTAGTTGGAAATATTGTGATCTCGAGTCAGGCAAGGATTTCTTAGGCACAAAAAAAGCACAAAGCATGTTACAAAAATTACACATTGCATTTGATTAAAATTAGAAACATGTGTTCTTCAAAAGACACCATTAAAATTAAAAAAAGAAAAGGCAAATCATAGACTGTGAGAAAATGTTCATCGCAGATATATATGACAAAGAACGTGTATTTAAAATGTATTCCATCCTGGGACGCCTGGATGGCTCAGTCGGTTAAGCGTCTGCCTTCGGCTCAGGTCATGATCCCAGGGTCCTGGGATCGAGCCCCTCATCGGGCTCCCTGCTCTGCAGGGAGCCTGCTTCTCCCTCTCCCTCTCCCTCTCCCCCTGCTTGTGTTCCCTCTCTCACTGTGTCTCTCTCTTTCAAATAAATAAATAAAATCTTTAAAAAAAAATGTATTCCGGGCGCCTGGGTGGCTCAGTTGGTTGAGCAACTGCCTTCGGCTCAGGTCATGATCCCGGAGTCCCGGGATCGAGTCCCACATCGGGCTCCCTGCTCGGCGGGAAGCCTGCTTCTCCCTCTCCCACTCCCCCTGCTTGTGTTCCCTCTCTCGCTGTGTCTCTCTCTGTCAAATAAATAAATAAAATCTTAAAAAAAAAAAAATAAATAAAAAAAAAAAAAATAAAAAAATAAAAAAAAATGTATTCCATCCTATTAGTGGACAACTTAATTAAAAGCACAAAAAAGATTCCAATTGACCCTTCGCAAAGTAAGAAATTTGAGCAGCCAGTAAAGACTTGTGAAACTGCTCACCCTCATCACTCATCCGGAAAATGCAAAATTTAGCTATAGTAAACTCCCACTTTGTACCTATATGCATAGCTAAAATTCAAAAGACTGACAATACCAAATGTTGGCAAGGATATGAAGCAACTGGAACTCTTAAGCTTTGCTGGTGGGAGTTTGAAATGGTCCAACCACTGTGAAGAACAGCCTGGCTGTTTCTTTAACACTTGTACATACACCTTCCATATGATCCAGCCATTCTACTTCTGGGTATCTACCCAAGAGAATTGTATCTGTTTATCCACAGAGTCTTGCACACAAACGTTTATAGCAGCTTTATAATAATATCTCAAAACTGGATACAACCCAACTATGAGCAGTTGAATAAACAAATCATGGCATGCCTATATACAATGGCATACTGCTCAGCCATAAGAAGGCCCAAACTACAAATACATGCAACATGAATAAATCTCACAATCACTATGTAGAATGAAAGAAACAAGGCTCAAAGGAGAATGTACTATTACATTTACTTGAAACTCTAGAGAAAGCAATTCTAATCTGTAATGACAGAGGCAGGTCCATGTTTGCTTAGGAGCTGAGATGTTAAGGGAGTTGACTGAGAAAGAGCAAAGGAATCTTTTGTCATGATCAAAACATTCCACATTTTGATTTCACTGGTTATTACATGGGTATATACCTTTATCAAAACTCATTAAGCTGTACACTTAAAATGAGTGCATTGGATTATATATAAATTATAGTAGTCAATAATCATAAACTTCACTGAAACATAAATGTCAAAATGTAGCCTCCAAAATATGTTTCTATCTTCTTTTCCCATTGCCATTTTCCCTTCTCTCAAGTGTTCTGTCCATAATACTTACAAAGAAGAGTACATTGCTACCTGTTAGAGTTAACCAGATATGCATATAGAAAACTAAACATCATAAAGTGGGGGGGGAAATCAGTTATACTGAAAGTCATTTAAATTTTTGGATTCTTAGAGTTGATCACCATAAGCATTATTTAAACATTTATATAACTATATTTCCTTTCTTTTTATTCAGTTGTAGAATAAACCAAAAAAAAAAAAAAAAAAACCAAAGGGCAGAAATAAGCAGCAAATAAACATTTAACTTAAAAAAAAATCAACTGCCTGAGTGCTTTCAACGATAGCCTGATTTCATCAACACCGGGAATAATTCTGCCTAGTATAGAATGACTTGGCGGGCTATTGTACTAACATGAACTCGGTCATGTCTCTTTTGCCCCTCAGAGGTGCAAGCAACACAAGGAGGAAAACTGAAATCTCTGAACACCCTGCCCACCCCTATCCATGACTTGCACACCAACCTTTGCACTTTCTCATGTTTTCAACTCACCATGTGCAAGAGATCAGAATGACCATCTACTGTGCAACTGAACCTTAGCTGAGGTTTAAAAAAAAAAAAAAAAAAAAAACCTGAACAAAATCAGCTCCTATTTCTTCTGATTCCCAGCCCCCGGGGCTCAGATTTTATATCAAGACCCAGATGCTGGGAAGAAGGTCAGTGGAAATGTTTGCTAGGACAGAATCTAACAAACACTGTTGGGATTCCCACTGTCTGGGAGATAAAACTGTATGTTTGATTAAACGGAAGAAAAATCAAATACGAAAAAATAACTTAAAAATACTAGTTCTCTCTAGCTTTTTTCAGAAGTATATTTAATCTAGAAAATTACTGTTCAAATGCTCTTCCAAGCAGCTTCCACTCCCTAGCTCTAACTTGCTAGCATGTGAAAAATGTTGATACTGGAGTGGCTGAAGGTCACAAAAAAGAAAAAAAAAATTGGAAACTAAGAAAGATCTACAAGAGTGGCTGCAAATAAAAAGAAAAAATATATAACAGTAATATCACCAGGCTTTCAAAAATGAGCCCAACTCCTATTCAGCTACCAATTCAGGATTGCTCTATCCTCTCCCTTTCGCCCAATGTTGTGGACCTGTTCATATTACTGATCCCTCATGCATGTACACACACACATACACACACACACAGCAACATTCTTGCCCTTATTCCCTCACTAACCTGAAGAACAAAAAGCAACAGTCTGCAGAAGTACATTCCCAATTCAGTCTCAGCCATCACACAGATTCCTGCAGCGAATTAACCCCCAAACTAAATCATCAATACATTCATGTCTTTAACAAATTTTTAAGGATCCGTTAGATATCTTACTGACCTCGTTTCCAAATATTTTTCAGCACATCAAGAATGCTTCCGGTCCTTGGTTTCATAAGGTCAAAGGGTATTTGAAATTAATGGATTTATAAATGTCAGCATAAATAGAAAGTCTACTCTAAGGATGAAGAAATGGGAGAAAAGGGAGGAAGAAAAAATAAAGTGCATCAAAGGACATCACTGCCCATTGCCCAAGTTCAGTCTTCCATAATATTTTAATGAGGGCCTCATTCTGGAATGTTTCCCCGGGGAGCACCATCAACTCAAGACTGCAGTGTGACTTTGGACCAGTGACTTTGTGTGAATGGTCTCTATCTTCTTCCACCTGCCTGCCTTCCTTCTTCACTTCTTTCCTCTTACTTCCTCTCTTCCCCCCCACCCCTCGCTTCCTCTCCTTCTTTCTTCATCTTTTGAAAATTCAAATCACATGTGAATTCATTTACATCTGTAAAATATGTATGCTTATTTTGCACATATTTATATGTTTTTTTGTAACGTTTCTCTGCCATTTTGCTTGCCATATGGTTTTTCTCTTTGCCTCTTATAAGTACTTGGAGGACAGAGTCCACAAATTCTTTTTGTCAATCCCTTCCCTTTTCCACTTGCTTCACAGTCCAATTTACAAATATAGGTAGAATCTTGCAAAAGCTTCTGCTCAAGATTGGTTCTTGGTAAATTCTTATTCTTTAAGTGAGGGGTCTTAAATAGGCCAAATAGAATTACACTTACCATGTGAAATCATGTAGATATATTAAAATGATTGCATTAAAAAGAAACAATCCTTTTTCAAATGACAGTGAGTTGTCTAAACAGATTTACATTTATCATATTTTCTAAAGTTGACTCTACATGGAAAGTCTTTTTCTAATCCTGTATCATAATGAAATATTCACAGGATTAATTTAGTAGATGCAGTGTATTTCATTAACAGTTAAATGGCATCCACTTGATATACCCTTCACTCATTGATCATATTAAAATCCTGAGACTGAATTTGAATTACGTGTAATTTTGAGAACTTCAGAAATATTCATGTATTCCACACTTGCAGCCTTCTAGTCTTGAGAAGATCAAAGAGATTTGTTTAACTGTGAAACCCTTCTTAAGAGCTTTCTAAGACTCTACACATCATACGCATTTCATATATAAGACAAGATTTAGGAGAATTTGGGCCATAGTGGTATAAACGTCAGATTCATTTGCTTATAATATAAATAATGAAAATATTCTTTTATAGCAGTGATGATCAAATTCTGCTTTTTGATGAACTATAGAGGCAGATGGCCCATTTATGGTGATTAAAGCTAAGTAAAGTATTTTAATATGACTAATTTAGGGAAAGAAGGAAGGAAGGAAGATGGAAAGTTGAGACAGAGGAAAGAGACAGAGGTTCTATTTAAATAATATTTATAATTAGAATAGCTGGTGATGGATGATCTGGCCCAAACAAATTTACTTTTACAGGTGGGGAAACAGGCCCAGAATTTAGAAGTAGCTTGCCACTTCCCTTATGTTTCTGTTTGCTTATTAGAACACCACCTGCCTTATTAAATATGTGCTACAATATCCTAAGAAACAGCCAACCTGTCATCTGCCAGATTTAAAGAAAGATAAGGCTCCCTTTATCTTACTGGAATCCCAAGTTAAAGTACTTTCCTTCTTGTAAAAACAAAACAAAACTGGGTATATTTAATAAATAAGATAAAATAATGAGCCTAGGATCAATCTCTAGATCTCTAATGAACATGAAAGTGGGAAACTGGTGGGGTGCCTGGGTGGCTCAGTTGGTTAAGTGACTGCCTTCGGCTCAGGTCATGATCCTGGAGTCCCTGGATCGAGTCCCGCATCGGGCTCTCTGCTCGGCAGGGAGCCTGCTTCTCCCTCTGACCCTCCCCCCTCTCATGTGCTCTCTCTCTCTCTCTCATTCTCTCTGTCTCAAATAAATAAATGAAATCTTTAAAAAAAAAAAAGAAAGTGGGAAACTGGTATATTTACCCTAATATATTAAAGGGAACCATGGATGCTGACTGAATGCTTCATTAGGCAAGAGTTCAAGGAGTTCAGGGTAACATAATGGAAAATAAATAGGCTTTGGAATTAAAATAATAATAATAATAACTGAATTTGAATTCCTCATCTAATCCCTAATGGTTATGTGTTATGGAGCAGGGAACATAACTAACTTAACCTCGGTTTCTCTCATCCTTAAAATGAGTATAATAATGTCCATGTTTTGCAATTATACTGCAGATTGTAGGAGACAACACATTTAAAAAGACAGTATACAATCTAGCATGTAAAAATCCTGTCAACTTTATTTATTATTATTACTTGTATTACTTATCATCATCTTTTTGTAGCATTGTTAATCACAGTATTATTGGTTCACCTTCAGAAAAACACCTAATCTATGGCCTGATCCTCATCTTTGCAGGAGATTCTAAAGCTTAATTGTCTCATAATATCCAAACTCGCAAGTGACAGATTTGGATATTAGAATGTTAATATTTTCATTCAAAATGGAAATTGGTTATAGATGGAGAGTGCCAGTGTACTTAAGAGACCAAATTATATATCAAGGCCTGTTTGATAGACATTACAAAAGAAGTTGAAAAACAGCAATAGTAGCAAGTATCAATTGAGGGGGGTTACAATGTGTGGAACAGTTTTCTCACACTCTTTCATTTGATCCAATGTAAACCCTGTGAACTAAATACCTCCTGTATCTCCATTTCACAGATGAAATAAATTGAGGTGCAGCAATTCAGTACCTTGCTCAAGTTTACAGATCAAGCAAGTGATGGAGCTGAACTTGAAGATAAATCTTTCCTGCACCACTAACCTCTATACAATTCTACCTTTCTAGGTCCAAGTACCTATTTCTAATATGATAAGATACTCTAGTAAAATATCCTGCACTTTTATTAATTTGGATTTACACCATAACAGAGAGCAGAGAGACTCAAAATCGTGGTTCTTCCAAGTTATTTCACTTCTCCATCATGTAAAAGTCCAGGTGGGTGGTTCATGGCTGAAAGGACAGCCCGTAATCATCAGGAATGCAGGTGCTCTCTCTTCTGTTGCTATACAGAGACCTTTCATGTACAAGCCCATACACCTTTCTCCACATACTCCTTTTGTGTAATTGTACAGGTGGTTGCTCCAGCTCTTACCACCAGCCTTGCTTTTCTGCTGGTGAGAAGAGGAAAATGCACAAGCGTTAGGTGAGCACTTTACTTTTACATGGTTGTCCCAGAATTTTCCCACACTTCCGCTTCTGTTCCATTGGCCAGCATTTGGTCACGTAGCACAACTAGGTGCAAGAGACGCTAAAAACATATATATATATATATATATATATATATATATATATATATATATATATATATATATATATATATATCTGGATGCAGATAGCATGTGCTCAGCTAATATTATATTAATGTGAAAGAAAGGGAAAACCATCAGCCTATTCCACACCATCCTATTTCTCTCTACTTAATCTAGGAGTGAAGATTCAGAGTATCCTCTCCCTTGGACATTGTTATAAAAAAAAGAAAGAGAGAGAGAGGCAAACCAAGAAATCGACCCTTAACTCTAGAGAACAAACTGATGGTGACTAGAAAGGAGGTGGGTGGGGGGATGGGTGAACTAGGTGATGGGGATTAAAGAGGGCACTTGTGATGAGCACCAGGTGATGTATGGGATTGTCCAATCACTACATTGTACACCTGGAATACTACACTATATGCTAACTAACTGGAATTTAAATAAAAACTTTAAATTTAAATTAAAAAATTAATCATCACAGGACTGGAGATACCTCAGAATAAACAGATAAAAGCAGAGGTCTTGAGGAAGGAACTGCTAGCTTTTGCTAAGCTGTTGGAAGAGAAGGCAGCAATATGAGACCAAACCCCAATCCTCTAAACTGCATTGGAGAAGCAACTATCCAGTGATTTAAGACTTATTAGACAATCACCCTGTTAACAGGGCAAATGGGATTATTTCCTTCCTGAAAACAAAACAAAACCAAAATGAATGAACACACAAAACCACTGCGAAACACTATTCTATGCTGCCTGCATCATTTTTATTTTTCTTATTCTCTTAGGCAATGTCTTCAGTACAAATTCATAAAATATAACCTAACCTCCTCTTGACTTTGGTCTTTATTTATTTTTTTTTTTAAGATTTTATTTATTTATTTGTGAGAGAGAGAATGAGAGAGAGCACATGAGAGGGGGGAGGGTCAGAGGGAGAAGCAGACTCCCCACCGAGCAGGGAGCCCCATGCGGGACTCGATCCAGGGACTCCGGGATCATGACCTGAGCCGAAGGCAGTCGCTTAACCAACTGAGCCACCCAGGCGCCCTTGACTTTGGTCTTTAAAGTAATCAAGCTATCTGGTGTCCTTTAAGCTCTGCCAACTCGGAGAATAGCACCAGGGCGACAGGATCAACGGGCATCACCTATAGGGAACCACAAGGGTCAAAATGTGGTGATTGTTCCCGTAGCAAAGTTTATTTAGCAAGTAACTCCATTTTATTTTTCCTGCCAGGTTCAGAGAACAATGCAACCAGCTCACTTCAATAAGTACCTAAAAATCAAATGGAAAACCAAACAAATATCAGAATGGGTTTGGAATAAAGTTGCAGGGTTTCTGGGCCTCAGTGGGCCTAAAGTTTCAAATATCCACGTTATGCTCTTCGGAAGCAGAAGTAATTATTGCTCTACGACAATCAGTGTACATCCAGTTCTCCAAAGGCAATGCACTCAGAAGCTGAATGAGAAGTGACACCGACTGAGCCTGATCGACCACCCTAAAACAGAGACCTGAGCATGAACCCCTGGGAGGGCCCCACTGCCCTGACGGATAGACACAAACCTTTCAAAGAAGGATAAACCTTTTGGCAGCTTAACGCCCTGACTCTGATAAGGACAGCTAATTGTACTTGTTTTATCCCATGAAGGTGTGTCTTCTTGGCACTGTGGGTTTTCAGAGGGGCTCTGAATGCTGCTTAAATGACATCTCTTCCTCAAATGGTAAAGATTCTTCATGACAAATGATGGGCCCAGGGGAGAACAGCATCACAGACAAGTGGAAATTCGAGTCATTCTCGCTGGAAACTGACAGCAGCCTCACCCTGAGGCCGAGATGTTGTTTTATTGAGCATGGGAGAGAGTATCTGCTTAACAACCTTGAAAACCGGATTACTCGGGGAACGGGGTGCTTTGGTTTATTGGACTTTTGGTTCTCTGAAAGCCCTTGATATTTCCACTCTTATCACTGGAATTCTTTGAACTTGGACGAGTCAGCTTCCCATGTTAGTATATATTTTAGGAGTACACTGAAACAGTGGATGGGGACTTGGCACAGACACTTGAATTGTCAGTAGATATGGATGAGGAACGTATGAGGGATTGGAGCTGAGTAATACTGACCCAGGACATACCAAAAGGCCATTAATTCATTAAGCAAATAATTATTCCATTTCTATTCTCTGCCAGGCATAGAGAACAAATATGCCTGAGAGGAAGGGGAGGAATTGACAAAATATTTCACAAGTAAATATTTAATCACAGCCAGCTGTGTTTAATGCTATAAAAGCACTGAGCAACTGACAAATTACAAGGGGATGTTGTAATTCCTGTGCTGGTAGTTAGGGAAAGCTTACTTGAAGAGCTGATGCTTAACCTAAAACCAAGCAGAAGAAATAGCACTTAAAATTATTTTTAAAGCAAATTTCTGTTATTTTACACTATTTCTAATATAAGCTGCAAAAACAGCTACAATATACAGAATAACAGAATATCTTTTTCCATAGTTGAATATTGCATCCAAATAGCACACTTTACTAATAAAATGTATTTGCAAATATTGTAATTGTTTTAATTTGCATTTTTGATTGTTTGTGAGGCTGAGCATCTATTCAAATATTTCCCGGCCATATGGATTTTCCCTTCTGGATATACCTATTCATATCCTTCATCCATTATTTTGCACTTTGCCTTTTTTCTTATTGATTTGGGGGACTTTTCCTGTTCTAGAGATAAGCCCTTTGTCTATACACGGCAAATCTCTCTGATTCTGGTGTTACCATTCTGTTTATGGTCTTACCTTGTGCAGAGATTTTTAATATTAACATGCTCAAAACGAACAAGCTTCTCCTTTAAATTGTGTATGCTTTAGGCTTTAAGATATCATGGCTTATTCTCAGGTTGTAAAGGTGTTCCGTACATTTTTAAATAAAATTGTAGGAGTTTGCTATTCACAACTGCTCCACAGTTAATGAGTTGTTTGGTGTGAATAAAGCAGATTATTTTATTTATTTTTTATTATGGTCAGTACACCCATCACCACGGCATCATGTATTGAAAACATTCTTCCTCATTGATTTGAAATGTCTTCTCTGTCATTTATCGGGTTTCAGTAGGCATTCCTGGGCTTTCTAATCTGCCCCCCTCCCTTTATTTCCATTTGCTTGCCTTATGACCAATACATAGTATCTTAATATTATAGTTTTATAACCAGTCATGCTATCTAGAAAGGTTGTTCCCCAACTTTGTTTTTTTTTAAAGAGAATTTTGGTTATTTTTGGCACTTCATTCTGACATCTGAGTTTTAGAATCTCCTTATTTGGATTCTGATTGGAATCATACTGAATTGGGGGACAGAATAGCCATCTTTAGGGACGCCTGGGTGGCTCAGTCAGTTAAGCGTCTGCCTTCGGCTCAGGTCATGATCCTGGGGTCCTGGGATCGAGCCCCACTCAGCTGGGAATCTGCTTGTCCTTCTCCCTCAGCCCCTCTCCCCCTGCCCCTCACCCTGCTCATGCACGCTCTCTCTCTCAAATAAATAAAATCTTAAAAAAAAAAAAAAAAGATTAGCCATCTTTACAATATTGAGACTTCCGGTTCATGGATCTGGTACATACCCCGATTTTTTCTTATTAAAATTTTTTTGTGATTTCATTCTCCTTTAGAAAGAAATATTTAAAAAAATAAAATTCTGATTATCTTAGTTTTCAGTTGTCTTAGATTTGAGCCTTAAGACACAGGGGCTTCCAAAGAGCTTGATACAGTTGGGGGCCTGGACTCGGAAGAGCTAAATCCCTTGTTCTGAAATGTCTGTGGGTCCAGGAGATGACAACTCTAGGATAATCACAGTTCATAGCAAGTACAATGTTTTCTGAACCATTCTTAAGGATTACAAACACCATTTTATCTCAGGAATTTCCTTTTACTGTGATGTCTGCTGAGTCTTGAGAGAATTTGTCCCCTATTGCCTTTCTTATTTCTAAATTGGTCTTAGCCAAGAAGAAAATTGCACATCTGCAGGAGATACAGCTCAGCTGCAGTCTGATTCAGTTCTACAGCAGGTATTTGATTTCAGGCCAAAACTTCTAACAGCGAGTATAGCAAATGTTGAAAAGAAAATGAAAGTATAGTATAACTTTATTACTTCTATTTACAGTCATCTTGGTTTTGAAATAATCTTCTCAGGCTTTCTTTCCCAGCATACAAACATCTGTTATGTTTCTTTTTCTTTCTGTTTTCCCAGCTCTCTGTTAATTCCGTTTTAAATTTTCCAAGAGCTAGGCAAGGAAAGTATATTCTCTGGAGTTCCAGTAGATGGCAGCATAGAGCTATTGTTCCAGCTGGGATGTGCCTTCAGTTCTGCAGAGCAGAATCAAGACTGTTGAACAGTAGTGAGTCCCAGATACAGAAAGTGAGCTCAGTGTGTGAGCCAAGTCCAACCCAAGTGACAAATATAACATCCCCAAATTTCTTGTGCACTATCCAGTGGGTCTTCAGAGTGAAAACTATAATATTGCATATAGCAAATAAAAGGAAAACAAATATACTTCTTACATGCCGGCTGGTTCACTGGAATCATTTGGAAGGCAGTAAAAAAGAACATTTATGAATTTGAATATTCTTTATTGGTCAGTAAAGGGAAACAAACTAGAAGCCTAAGTGCTTCCTGATGATTACTTTGTTACCAGGACTGATTAAAGATAGTTAGCTGCTGACAGGACACAGGGCCCCCAGCCATCAGAAACTTGCCTGACCAGCCAGTGAAGGATACAGAGATTCATCCCCTTACCATGCTTGAGGTCTGAACCTCATCCTTCTTCCTGGAAATAACAAAAGCCCTGGAGTCTCACTGCAGGGAGACTTGGGGATAACTTGAAACTCTTTCCCTGATGGCCATCTTTTCTGACCCTCAATTTTTTCACTTGTCAAACTGCAATAATGGGACCTTCTCTGCTTCCTTTATGGAGCTGCGATGGGTACTGGAGGAGGCTAGTAGCACAGGACCAGGCATCAGAAGATAGACTGAGGCAGCAGAATCCGGTAACAACTGTGGGCTCTGCAGCCTCCAATAAGGGCTTCAACTCAGAACCACACCATTAACCATTCAGCTATGGACAAATTATTCAAGTCCTCTAAGCCTCAATGACTCCCATTGTGGTATAGGTCTAGCTTCTAAGACTAGAATATATTTATTGTTTTCTTTGTTTAACACATATTAGCTGTTATTACTAAGAAGCATAAATTTTGCCCTGTCCTTGCCATTAACATGTCTGTGGACTTGGGTATATCACACAGCCTCTCAAAGCTTCAGCTTCCTTATTTCTAAAATAAAAAGTTGGATTTTATCCACATCTGTTTCAAATATATACTATATATTTGTAAATTGTAAAGCACTGTATAAATGAAAAGTATCCTTACTAAGTGGAAATCTGAAGGAAATAGATAAACTCAGCTGACATGTGTTTTCATGGAAGTGGCCAAGTTTGGGGACTGAGTTAATTAGAGGCTTGTCCCATGGTCTATAAATACGGTTCCAGGTAATCAGAATACAATCATGTATTATATGGCTCTTAAATAGGCAATAGAGGCCAAAGGCAACACCAGAAGCAACTGGTCCTAGAACACTGGCCAACGCTGGGCCATTTGGGCTTGAGGAGCTGCAGGTGTTTCCTGAGTGGAAGAAATCTCAGATCCGACCTCTGTCTGACACCAGCACATAAAGAAGACTCTACTGGAGCCTTTCCCGAAATTCTGTGTCAGCCCTGGGTAATCCATGGCCTATTCTGGATAGTCAAAGAATATGGATTTGTAGCATTTACCCTCCCCCCCCCCCCAGAAACCAACTTCATAAATCTGCCAAAGGTTTCCAAAATTAAGTCATCCTATGAAAGAAATGGGCTTCTTATCAGTCAGACATGAGAAATCCGGAATGTTTCTTTACTATTACTTGTCAGGAGATCAGAGCCTGAGGAAACATCATGCGCACCTTTAATGGAAGGCTGAGAAGAGGCTAAGGTGAGGAGCTCAGGCTCAGACTGAGGCTGACAGCACGCTCTAGCAAGGAGCCCAGGACTCATGATGGAAACAGACACCTGACAGATGGGGAGAGTTCACCCAGGTGGGAAGAGAAATGAGAAATTCACCAACACTTGTCAGGGCTCCAGAGTTTAGTGTATTATCACCAGCTGTCAGAGAGCTCAGTGATCTACACAGAAGACGTAAAGTCCTGATAAAACAGGTCAGAGTGGTTAAACTTCAGTCAAGAGTAAACCATATTTTAAGATGTGCCAGGCAAACCAAAATAAAGCCAGAAGGCTTCTCAGTGAGTGTAGCGAACTGGAGCTAAATGGCATCTGGAGATGATGCAGGCCAAGGATGCTGGGGAGAGCGCCACCTCAGCTAGGGTCTACCAACACCCCCAGTACCCCCACCGCCCTTTACTGAGAGACAGTTGACCTCAGGGTCCTCCCATGATCAGCAAGTGCCGGGAAGGATGAAGGAAGGAAGGCTTCTCTGCCCTGCCTACAACACACTGGAGGTGCTTCATTAACAAACAGCTTCTCACTCCTGCCCGCCCCTTTCTCTGACGCCATCAAACACAATTTCCTGCTTTTAGTCTCTGATAAATCGTAGAAACAATTTTGGAGGGGAGCACTTATGAAACCCTTTATGTATTAACTCACCCTCACAACAACCCGATGCAGATTATAAATCCTACTTTATTCACAAGGAAGGTGAGACTCAGATAATTTAAATAGCCTAATGTATGATATTTAGTAAACAGTGTACGAAGGTATGAACCCAGAGAGCTCGATTCCTGAACCCATGTTTCTAACTACACCAAGAAGCAGGCAACAGCAAAGTTGCCCAATATATAAATAGAGATTGGGAATCGAAGTGAAATGTGTGCTTTAAAATCCCTTCTACCATTCCCTTCAATAACCCTCTGTATGTTATCCCCTGAAAATAGCAATGTTATCAATCCAATCTAGATTAAATAAATTAACAAGCAAGATCATTCATTATATATAAAGAACTTTAAATATCGATATACATGGTGTTCAGTCAAAATGAACAAATACGAGTTTAATATATGTAGTCAGTATTCACTCATAATCTTTTGTTCAATTATACTGCAGAATGATCGAAAGATAGGAGTATAATAGTGATTCTCTATATTAATCATCTTATATTCACACTTGGAAAGAACAATGTGTATTGTTTTAAATTTTTCATATGTTGTTTTTTCTTAAGTACATTTATTAAACTGTAATTTTGCCTATTAAATCTAATAATAAAGAATTGAGATTTGCATGTGTATGTTTTATTTCATTATTCTAGTAGTTAATTTTTAGTTTATTTTATGAAAGTGCCCACCCTGATGGCTTGGGGGTGGGGGGAGGTTGGTGCTTTAGCATAGTTAATTAGAGAAACACTAGTGTTCTGTATACAAAGGTAAGTTAGACTCATAATTTTCCTGCAGAAGAGTCTAATGGACCTATCAATTAAGAAAAAGTTTGTTTGCCTATGAACAAGACCAAAATAGTTGTGTTTTAACCAAAATAGATCTCAAGATCATTTCCCAGCCCAAAATGGCCGGTGCATTTCAGCTATTATCTGCATTCCAGACAGCACAAATGAAGTAGAAAAGAATGGCTTGCCTCCCCGCTTTTATATAGTTTCCCAGATGTCTCATACATTTCTGCGTATGTATCTTTGGACAGAACTTAGTCAAATGACCAGTTATTGCAAAAGGGGGCTTTCACTAATGCGGGATTCTATTACTTAGAAGGGAAGGGTGAAAGGTGCCTGGGTGGGTCCATCGGTTGAGCATCCGACTCTTGGTTTCCACTCTGGTCATGATCTCATGGGTCATGGGATCAAGCCCCGCGTGGGGCTCCGTGCTCAGCCGGGTGTCTCTGTCCCTCCTGCCACTCACTCTCTCCCTCTCTCTCATAAATAAATAAATCTAAAAAAAAAAAAAGAAGAAGGGAAGGGGGAATAAATGTTAGGATCAGAAACTAACAATCTCTGTCATTTTCAGTGAGTTACAAATTGCATGTCAACAGATAAAATTAACATACCATCTAAAGGCCGTGAAAGAAGTGCAGATGAAAAGCTAGAGGACTTTAGGGGTTAATTCCTTCCAATGGAAAGGAAACCTTCCTCTAAAGGAAAAGGAGATAACATTGGTAAACACCACTATCTATCGAGTACTGTGCTGGGCGAATTACACACTTTACCTCATTCTTTCCCGTAACAGTCCTACCAGATACGGTAAGTAATGTTTTCAAAATTACATAGTGGTTAAGTGGTGGAATCCTGATTATGAAAGAAGGGATAAGAATATTCTAGCCAAAAGAAGCATGATTAAATGAGTAAAGATAGAATTGCGGACCTTCTGTACCAATGACTAGTTCAGTTTCTCAGGAACACAGGGATCCTAAAAAGGAATAAGGCTGCAGGGTTAGCCTGAGGCTGGATCCTGATAGAATAGATTCCAGCCTCCAGAATTAGAAGTTTAGTTTGTCTCTTGACAGGATTGTGGAAAATGCCACAGATTTCGGCCTGGGAGAATAAGAGGATTGGAGGTGGGGAGTAATCACTTATAAAAATAGAGTCTAGGGGAAGGAGAGCAATTCAAGTTAGAAGACATCTTACTCGATGGTCAGGAACAATACTTAGTCACATTTTAAGAAGTGGTCATAGCAGGGATTACCTCACATGCTACATACATGCATTAAGCATGTGTCTCAATATATAACAAAGTAAATAGATGCATAATCTTTTTACAAAGATTGGTTAGAATTGGGCGCCTGGGTGGCTCAGTTGGTTAAGTGACGGCCTTCGGCTCAGGTCATGATTCTGGAGTCCCAGTATCGAGTCCCACATCGGGCAGGCTCCCTGCTCGGCAGGGAGTCTGCTTCTCCCTCTGGCCCTCCTCCCTCTCATGCTCTCTGTCTCTCATTCTCTCTCTCTCAAATAAATGAGTGAAATCTTTAAAAACAAAACAAAACAAAACAAAGATTGGTTAGAATTCCTCATTCTTTCTTGTATAAACTACCTCATAAATACATCATTATAATTTCCAGGCTTTTCATAGATCTTAATAACATTGTAAAGCAAAGTGAGTACAGAATCTTTGTAGATTTTTACAGTTCCCCAAGAAACTTTTAGATATAACTTGACATCATGTTTTAACAACTGGGCTTTATTGAGATTCCAAAGCGTTAAACCGATTTTTCACAGAAACAGGTTTCTTTCACACTTACATTTCATCACTTAGTTATGTAATTACAATAACAACTCCAACGGACATAAACAGGCTTGGGAACCAACACAAGTGACCTCGGGTAAGTATATGACTCACTTGATGGGTGCATAACTTCGGAGCACCTGATTAGCCATGAGATACGTAAGTCTTACACTTACGGGCCTCAGCCAATATAATACGTTTCATAGAAAAAGAGAAACTTGTTAGTTAACAACTTAATTGGTTAAACAAAAGTGAGGTAAGAGAGCATCTACTGTATTAGATATGAGGTATCACTATTCTTTCTTTTTTCTTATACTTTTTTCCCATCATTTTGCTTAATTTTTTTCAAATACTTTCCTCAGGGAGGAAAGTTACATTATTTCTATCCCCCAAAACTTAACTCATGGATTGCTTTTGCACTAACCCTGAAATGATACATATGATATGTTCCATCTTGATCCTCTCTGATGTATTGACACAGTTCACATGCTCTTCTCAATTCATAAAAGTGTTGAGCTAGAAGGACTTTAAAGATCATTAAGTTAAACGCCTACATCCTCTAAATGAATGTTGCCCAATGGAAATATAATGCAATTTACAAATGTAAATTTTCTAGTAGTCATATTAAAAAGCTAAGAAGAACATGAAATTAATTTTAATGTATTATTTAATCCAATATATCAAGTATTATAATTTCAATATGTAAGCAATATAAAAACAATTATTGATAAAATATTTTACCTTTTCTTTGTACTAAGCCTTTGAAACCAGGCGTGTATTTCATGTTTATAACACATCTCACTTCAGACTAGCCACGTTCAAGTGTTCATTGGCTGCATTGTGACTAGTGTCTAGTGTCTTAGACAGTGGAGCTCTAGGTGACTGGGGATGATGAATCTCTCATTTAGGATGTTTAAATGACTTGCCCGAGGTCATCTAACCATGATTAGTCTTAGCCCAGCGAGACTCCTCACTCCAGCCCCCAACATCATGGGTAAGGAATGGTGCTAATGTAGATTGCCAAACCTAACAGAAGTTTTTTTGTTTGTTTGTTTGTTTTGTTTTTTCTGTTTTTGTTTTTCTATAGAGCGAGAGACAGAGCACAACCAGAGGGAGAGGGAGAAACAGGCTCTCCACGGAGCAGAGAGCCCGATGAGGGGCGCGATCCCAGAACCCTGGGATCATGACCTGAGCTGAAGGCAGACAGACGCTTAACGACTGAGCCACCCAGGTGCCCCCTAACAGAAGTTTTACAGATCTAATGACTTACCTAATATTGCATTTTTCTGATTATAAACTATAATCTCGATCTCAGGGTAATGAGTTTGAGCCCCATGTTGGGTGTAGAGATTATTTAAATAAGTGAAACTTAAAAAAATAATAATAAAATCAAATGTGATTTAATATAATCTTATTGTAGAGAATGTGAAAAAAATGTAGAAATATATGTAGGAAAAATTTTAAAATCACTACGGAGAACAACCACAGATATTAAAAAGAAAAAAAAAACTACTAACAGTATCATACTCATTTTAAAAATATCATGGAACACTCCATCAAAAACTAATGATGTAATGTATGGTAACTAACATAACATAATAAAATAAAATAAATACCTAAAAAGAAAAATAAATAAATAAATAAATAAGTATTCTAAATACTGTTTTGAGGTTTATTCCCTTTCTTTCCTAATCCTGACATGTTTCTATGTTCTCAAAGTTTTCTCTCTTCTTTTATTTTAAATTCTTCTTTGTCTCTTCCTTTAAAATGTTGTGTAATTTTTTAATCCTACTATCAAAAGAGCAGCTGTCCAAAATATCCATTTATTAGCATAGGGGCAAAGATGCACAGCCAGGACCGGGCATCACTATTTAAATACTTCTGATGACCCCAGTGCAGGCCTGCCAGAATCTCCCAGCTGTTGAGAATGGTGGACGCTGGGTTCATGAACTCATGTATCCCAAATCAACTTATTCTTAGATTAAAATAATTTTTTTTCAACAAAATAAAATATCCTTCTTGAGGGTACAGTCTGGAATATGTCACTGGGGCCGAAGTATCCTGTAATTTAAACATAGTATGTTCCTTATATTCTACACAACAACCCAACTGACGGCTAGATAGAATAGAAAGAATGATCTGCGTAAGAATTACATTCTGCCACTCACATGGAGAGCCACTCTAGGTGCTTAGACACATGAATGAAGTTATGATTTAAAAATAAAAGTGAAAAAGAGATGACACAGAACGAAGAGGTTTTGGAAGCATGTGGTATGTAAGAGAAAACTCCGGACATCAAATCACAGCAGAGAAATACAAAGGAAATTGAAACAGTGAATTAGAGGAGGTAAAGGGATAATTGAGTTATTTCCAGCTAATATCACAGAAATTGGGTTGCACCTGATTGTGACCAATCCAGACAATACCGAATGCTTCTGCTAATCGGCCCCTGTGGCAGCTAGGGAGTAACGCAGCATACAGGGAAGAATTTTTGGCCATATTTGTAGGAGGGGACAGAGTTCTGCTTTTAAAATGCACCCCACAATCAACAAGCAAACCATTCCCTGAGTGATGTGTGTAGAAGCACACAGAGCCAAATTCTCTCACAGCCAGCTACTCACCACAATTCATCATATTTGGCTTCATGTTTCTCAGTCTGTTCTGGAACATTTGACCTGGCTTTGTGCATTTAAAGGCGATCTGTTCTGACTGGGGCTCCCCAGCTGGGCAGGAAGATTTCCTGGCATCAGGCCATGCAAAATAGGCAGCATCTCTACATCTCTGCCTGCAGACTTTGACCAATTGTTTTACAGTGGAAAGGAAGGCCGGGAACCCTTAGGGGAGATTTCTTCTATATTTTTAGTGGTTTCTAGAGTTTGAGGAGGTTGTTGATTAAAACAGTTTCGGGGGCGCCTGGGTGGCTCAGTCGTTAAACGTCTGCCTTCGGCTGGGGTCATGATCCCAGGGTCCTGGGATCGAGGCCCACATCAGGCTCCCTGTTCGGTGGGAAGCCTGCTTTTCCCTCTCCCACTCCCCCCGCTTGTGTTCCCTCTCTCACTGTCTCTCTCTCTGTCAAATAAATAAAATCTAAAAAAAAAAAAAAAAACAGTTTCAAAGGGTAATCTGATACCCATTGCACTTGGCCAGGGTAAGGAGCCGGCACTCAAGGCTCTCTGAAATTTACCTGAAATATCCACCATCTTATCTCTTCTTGAATATTTTAACATAACCCCCTTCCAGCCAAATTGGTTTATTTAATATCATCTCCACACACAATGCTTTTAACTTTTGCACCTTCGTTCAAGCATGAAATGCCCTTCCAGGCTCACTCTGCTGCCCAGGGCTTCCCTATCCTAATGGCCCAGCAAAATCACTCACATGTGAAGCTTTTCAGGATATCCAGAGTGGAGCCCAGGCACCTGAAGTTTCCAATCCCACCACGGATGATTCTGAGGCACAACCAGTTACAAATGACTACTTCAAGCCAAGTTCCCCAAATGTTGTTGTGTGAGAGAAATATAACACTGACACAGTTGTTCAACAGAAAGAAAAAAAAAAAATTAGTCAGTCAGCCATTTCTGTGTTACTCCTTTACAAGTAACAGAAGAAAGAGCGTGTTTACCATTGGAGGAACCCCTGTCCTACCATGGCAAAACTAAAAAGGCAACAACACAAACTAAACCTACTTCCTTATGTCCTCAGGCCAAAATTCGCTGAACTCAGAAGTATCTTGTTATTTTAGTTTTTTAGGGGAAGCAGTAATTTAAATATCAAGATGGTGCATAAATTTGAGAATAAAAATAGCTGATTACATTGCAGGTGGTTGCTTTTCTTTGATACCTAATTTTGAATTTTTTTTAATTGTTCATTGTCCTTTCAACATATGTCTTTTCCCCTATTACATATCCCTGTGAGTTGTTTATTGATTTTTCACTCGTGACTACAGAGGATGATTTGGAAGAAGTCCTGTTACAGTGGGAATCAGCCAAAAACTTGTTGATTTAAGGTATCTGTTTGATTTCCTAAGCCAGAACTAGCTGGTGATGAAGCCTGCTTGTAGAATGCTTCGCATGAGCTTGCAAGACCAGGGAGACTACAAAACTAATTGTCTCTCAGTGTCATAGCTAAAGGAACTAAAAGACCTTAGCTCTTGGCATTCAAGAATCTCTCTCCTGAGTAGAAAAAGTAAAGATAAACCGATGTGCAAAATCCAAAATAAGAAATCAAGAATTTCTCACCCTGAACCAAACAAATAAAATAAAGGGGGGAGAAAAGAAAACTTTCTCATCCTACAATTCTTATTTGCTCACCAATGATTGCCCAACATCGAACACAATCTGGAACACAGTAGGTGCTTATGTAATATCTGTTGAATGGTGAATTAATTCATAAATAAATTAACTACTTCTGAGAAAATGCTGGCTGGTACTATAATAGACTTGGAACTTGAATATCAATAAGACCAAAAGAGAATAATTTATTTTTTTTTTTTTTTAAAAAGGTTTTATTTATTTGACAGAGAGAGACACAGCAAGAGCAGGAGCACAAGAGGGGGAGTGGGAGAGGGACAAGCAGGCTTCCCGCTGAGCAGGGAGCCCGATGTGGGACTCGATCCCAGGACCCCGGGACCATGACCTGAGCCGAAGGCAGACGCTTAACGACTGAGCCACCCAGGCGCCCCAAAAGAGAATAATTTAGATGGATTTGTATAACAAGATATGTATAATTAACATTTACATGGTTTTTTTGTTGCAGAAGATATCTTAGGTTAATAAAATAGTATAGCAGACTATATATGTTAAGGAAAAAAAAAGAAGATAGCAGGAGGGGAAGAATGAAGGGGGGGTAATCGGAGGGGTACACGAACCATGAGAGACGAAGGACTCTGAAAAACAAACTGAGGGTTCTAGAGGGGAGGGGGGTGGGAGGATGGGTTAGCCTGGTGATGGGTGTTAAAGAGGGCACGTTCTGCATGGAGCACTGGGTGTTATGCACAAACAATGAATCATGGAACACTACATCTAAAACTAATGATGTAATGTATGAGGATTAACATAACAATAAAAAATTTTAAAAAATAGTATAGCAGACTAGTTAATAGCATGGATATAGTAAGCATTTTGGATTCGACACTAGGTTTGGATGACTGGGCAAATTGCTTAGCCTCACTGAACTTCGTGTTTTACAATGAATATACATCAATTTTATAATTAGGCAATATTAATAAATTTTAAGATTAAACATTGTGCAATATGCACAAAAATTGGTTACCTATCCCTAAAATAGTATATAAATACAGTAAGGTGCTAGAATTGCAAAAGGTATAATTATTTGGAAAATGAGATATTGACCAGAAATGAAAGGGCAGCAGTAGAAAGGGTTCCCCTCCCCGCCCCCAAAATAGAAAATAATTTAAAGAAACAAATGTGGCCAAGTGGGAAACACATTTCCAGAACTGAAATGGTAACTCTAGTCATAATGAAGACATCACATGTGAAAATGATTTCCCTAATAGGATTTGGGCTGTGTGGGGATGAGACTGGGGCTGAGCTCAGCAGAGCAAGCAAAAAAAAACACAAAAAAACAAACCAAACCAAACAAAACAACAGCAACAACAAAAAACAACTAAATTTTAAAAGAAGTTAAGGAGGAGGAAAAGGAAGAGGAGAGAGAGAACCACGCCATTAGGAACCCCCACTGCCCTTTCCTGAAAATCTCCAGAGAAAGTTGGTCATAAGAAGGAAAAATTATTTTCCTGCCGGCCGAGAAGGGCCAGATCCTAGAGGCTGATGTTTCAGAGATGGCTGGTAGGTCAGCAGCTGCAAGGGGCTATGGGAAGCGCAGCTATAATGGTCACCCAAAGGAACAGAGCCCTGAGAAGGTACAGGCAGTAGCCCTGATTGTGAATACAGGTCCTTTCCTACAACCTCCCAGTCCACCATAACTAGAAGAGAGGTGGACTTCTTGTGAGTCAAGCTGGACCATATTTGAAGTGTCCATGGAAATAACAACAACAATTATAAAAGACTGCACAGTGCTTCCTGATTAACTGGCTATAAGGAATCAGGGTAGAGAAAGTTCAGCAGAATGCTGTGACCATATAAATATATCTTGCCCAACTAAAATATACTGTACAAATTATAACCAGATGTTACAGGTAAATGGTCTGAAGGACAGATGAGAAATCGATGCAACTTAAAATATATCTCCCAGAAGCTTGCTTGATGTTGAATGTTCCCCATTCTTGACTCCGCATGTGACATTTCTAAAGAGACACAGAGCTTATAACCAGTGAGATGTGGTATAATAACTAAAAGCCCAGGTCTTAGAAGTAATCAGATTGAGGTTCAAATGCCAAGTTGACTACTTCCCTATCTTATGACCTTACAAAATGTTCTTTAAATGAAGTCTTTGCTTGTTCTTATGAAAAATGGTATAGTAATACCAGAAAGTTAGATTGTTTTAAGGATTATGTGAAAATGTGCATAAATCACTTAGCACTGTTTCTGGCATACAGGAAATGTTAAATAAATAATAGCCATTACCGTATTCTCAGGAAAGGATTATAGAAAAACAGGGACAAGGAAACTAATGCTGAGTGTGCTTCTCAGGTTTTAGAAATACTATATATGTTTTTAGTTAAACTTCACAATTCACCCAAGGTCACAAAGATGTAACTAGTAGTTTGGATTTGAATATAGAACTATCTGACTTCAAAAACCATGCCCTTCTCACTAAAATTCCTAACCCGAATTCTGTTAGTATATCATCAGATCAAAATCCCTTTTCTCTTTCTGATCTACACACATCACTTAGAAAAGAAGATACCTTTGGGGACATGGTAAAGTTGAGAAGAAATGTTTGATCAGAAGAATGAAATAAGTAGTCTCAGAAATTTGGCCCCTCCTTAGAGGATCTAACACAGGGGACCCCCCCCACCCAGTACCATGTGAATTCACCCAGATGCCAAGGGAGTGAAGGAGATGAAGAGGAATGAGGAGAAAATGAAAGAGACAATTTAGAACTAGGGAGATGCATAAATTGCATAAACAGCCCTATCCAAATCTTAATACTTCCCAGGCCAAATACTTAAATTTGGAGTCATATTCGGAGTCTTAATATTTTATTATAGTATATCAAGCGCTGAAAGTTAGTTAGTTCTAATTAGTTAATACTTAGAGGTATCAGTCATGTACACTGCATACTCTCACATTCTGTAGAGATAGAAAAGAATAGAAATACAGTCTCTCCCTTCAGGGAGTTTGCCAGGTGGTGCTTCTGATAAGGTATTTTCAGATAAAAATGACATAGCAGACACTACAACATTTGAGAAACATCTAATGAGTGGTGCTCACAAATATCTATGGAAGGAACTCAGACACCAAGATATGACTACCCGTTGCATAAACCAAAGAAAGTTGCACTTAAGTTGAAAACTTAACCTTGAAAATGGATTTGAAATAAAGGGGGGAGGTAGAATTTTGGAAGAGGCAAGGGAATAAATTAATGGGCATGAGGGCAGCACTGCACATCAGAGCACTAGAACCTAGGTTGAAAAGTTATAAAATAAAGGCTGAGAAAAATAAGTTGTTGCTGAAGGATAGACGACTTTCAGTCTCAGGCTATGGTGTTTGAGTTTCACCTTCTAATAGGAAGGAGCCTTTAAAGTTTGGGTTTTGTTTGTTTATTGTCTTAGTCAAGAAATGATGATCAATAGACTTAAACATACTCTCTACTGACAAAAATGTTCCTTATCTTTTACCAAGGTTTCCTCTGGGTGCCTAACAGCGGTTTAAGGACATTCATGATTTTTTTCTCCCCTCAAAGGGAGAAGCTATAGCCATTCAGTAGGTAAACACAAAGAAAGGATTGTCCAGCTCCCAAGACAACCAAAAAGAGACATCAGATTGCTAACAGCCAGTCTCCAATCTCCAGGTTTGGAAAAAATCTTGTTCTTTAAGATTTAGGAAAATTACTTGATATGTGAGCCTTGTTTCTTTCCTGCCCAGACTACCTCATGGGGTTTATAGAGATCTAAGAGGTAATTAATAAGAAAATTTAAAGAAAGACACGCTTTGTTGACAGCTAAGCAGTAAACAAATGCAAAACACTGTAAAGATTATGTTAGGCCACTGAATATCAGAACAGGGAGAATTTGCTGACAATGTAGCCCACACTTCCCTTGAGTCATCATCTTCCCTATCCTGCCACTTTATAGACAAGCAAACCGAGGCTCAGAGATGGGGGAACTTGTTCAATAGTCATAAAGAAAATACCAAATATACAGCCACTGTGGAAAGCAATAAGTAGGTTTCTCAAAAAATTACAAATAGAACCACCATAAGATCCAGCGATTTCACTTCTGGGAATATATCTGATGGAAATGAAAACACTATGTTGAAGAGATAGCTGCATCCCCCTGTTCGTAGCAGCATTATTTACAACAGCCGAGACATGGAAACAGCCCAGGTGTCCATGGATGGATAAATGGATAAAGAAGCTGTGGTAAATGTATATATGCGTACACACACACACAGAGGATCATTATTCAGCCATAAAGAAGGTGGAAATACTGCCATTTGTAACAACATGGATGGGTCTTGAAGACACTATGCTATGAGAAATAAGTCAGAGAAAGACATATTCTGTGATCTCACTTACATGTGGACTCTGAACAACAACAACAAAGCCAAACTCATAGAAGAAGAGATCAGATTTGTGATTACAAGAGGTGGGGTGAGGGAGAATTGGATGAAGATGGTCAAAAGTTACAAAGTTCCAGTTATAAGATAAATCAGGACTAGAGATATAATGTACAGCATGATAAGTATAACACTGCTATATGATAATAAGAAAATTGTTAGGAGAGTAAATCCTAAGAGTTCCCATTACAAAGACATTTTTTTTTTCTTTTTCTTTTCTTTGTTTTCTATAGGAGATGATGGATGTTAACTGAACGTATTGTGGTGATCATTTCATGACATACGTAAGTCAAATCATTATGCTGTACACCTTAAGCTTATACAGTGCTCTATATCAATTATATCTCAAAACCAAAACAAAAAATGATTATCAAAACTATATTCCTCATTTCTTCTCCCCAATTTGATCTTTAGATTCAAATTTCAGTCCCAAAATAAATCTCAGAAAGCTTTTTTTGCAGATATTGACATGCTGGTTCTAAAAGTTACATGGAAAGGCAAAGGATCTAGAATAGTCAATTCTGAAATTCTGAAAAAGAAAAGAACAAAGTCAGAGGCTTCACATTACTGGATTACAAGATTTACTCTAAAGCTATAGCAATCAAGGCGATGTATTGTCAAAAGGATAGACACCTAGATCAAACAGAATGGAGAGCTAGAAATAGATGGCACAAATATAGTTAAACTGATTCATTTTTTTAAAGATTTTATTTATTTATTTGAGATAGAGAGAGAGTGAGAGAGAGAGCACAAGCTGGGGTACGGAGGGAGAGGGAGAAGCAGGCTCCCCGCTGAGCAGGGAGCCAGATGCGGGACTCGATCCCAGGAGCCTGGGATCATGACCCGAGCCGAAGGCAGCCGTTTAACCAACTGAGCCACCCAGGCATCCCAGCTAAGCTGATTCTTAGCAAATGTTCAAAAACAAGTCAATGGAGAAAGGTTTTCAACAAATGGTGGTAGAATAATTGGACATCCATGCAAAAAACAAACTAACAAACCAACAACTTTGACTCATATCCCCTGCTATATTTAAAACAAACAAACAAAAACCTTAAAATGATCATAGACCTAAAGGTAACATGTAAAATTATAAGAATTCTTCTAGGAGAAATCTGTATTACATTGGGTATGTCAAAGAGTTTTTAGATTCCACTCCAAAAGCACAACACATAAAAGAAAACATTGATTACTTGGACTCTCAAAATTTTAAACTTCTGCTCTGTGAAAGACACTGTTAACAAGATGAAAAGACAACCCACAGAATAGGAAAAGTATTTGTAAATAATATATCTGGTAAAAGTTTTATATTGAGAATAGACAAAACATTTGAACAGACACTTTACTGAAGAAGATATATGGATGCAAATGAACATACAAAAGCATCCTCATCATCATTAGTTTTTAGGGAAATGTAAATTAAGAACACAATGAGAATCCACTACAAAGCTATTAAAATTGTTTAAAATTTTAAAATCTGACAATGTCAAATGTGGATGAGGATGTTGAGCAAATGTAACTGTCATACACTACAGACACTGGAAAACAGTTTATTGGTGCCTTTTTAAACTTAATTATACACTTAACATATGACCCAGTAATCCCATTACTAGGTATTTATACTGAGCTAAATTGAAAAGCAAATGTTCACACAGCTTTATTCATAATTGCCAAAAACAAGAAAGAACCTAGATATCCTTCCACAGGAGAAACACAGAAACACAGAAATTATCTATTTATTCTCCCAACAACATGAATGAACCATGTGGGCACTTTGCTAAGTGAAAGAAGCCAGACCCCGAAAGCTACATATTTTTTGATTTCCAGAAAAAAGGAAAGCCACTGGGGTGGAAAATAAATCAGTGGCTGCCAGGGTTTGCAAGTGTGGGTTAAGTACAAAGGGATAGCTAGGAAACTTGTGAGAAAACGGAAACTATGCATTTGCCAAACAAAGTCCATGAAACCATACACAACAAAGGAAGTTTTACTGTATGCAAAATAAAAACAAAAACATCCACATCTATTCCACACTGACTTTAATTTTCTTAGAGCAGAAATATGCTAACTATCATTAAGAGATAAAACTGGATACTACAAAAGCTGGGCTCTTATCAGGTCAAATAAATAAGTCTAACTCAGAACCTTTGCTCTCACTTTTTCCTTCTCCATGATCAATGCAGAGACAAAAATCCAGACACATTTGACTTTGCACATGACCCACTAAATCTCTCTTGTGTGCAGATAGACATGGCTATTATGTGGTTCTCTTTGAGTCTCTCAAAATATGTTTTGGATTACTGTAGTCACAAAAGAGGCACTCAAAAACTTTCAAGAAAAAAAAAATTAAGGGCTTTAAATAGTCCCTGAATAAACCTATTTAACTTTATTTCATCAGATCTTCCCTAAATTTGGTTGAACTCAGAATTTTTTCTTCATATCTATTAACTTTCCTTGGAGGTGGTTTAGTGAAATATACTTTGAGAAACACCATAGATGTTGAAATACATTTCTGCACTTTGGATAATACTTAAAAGATTAATTTTGGATTCAGAAACAGTATTGTGGTCTCGAGAAATTTGAAATTTGAATTGTTTTGACTGCTGATTTAGAGACCATGTGGTATTTATGAAGCCTATTTATATACATATAAGCCTTACAAAGCCACAGCCCCATGGCCCAGTCCCACAGAGGGGTCATAGTTTAAAGAACCCAATCCATGGGATTGAAACTAATTTCAAAATAAGTCAAGTTATTTACTTAATAACTTATTTATTTTACTTAATAACCTATTACTTAATATTAACTTAAAATCTTGAATACCATGAAAAAGCTAACTAGTCCATGTGATATGTTTTAGAATCCCCCTTTTTCCCTTTCCACTGCATTTATATACTAAAACTACTTCCAGCTCTCTCTTCTTAATCACTCCTGGAAAACCCCTCAACCTCACTACCTCATGTCTCCTTCGGTTCTGCTTCTCTCACCATTTACTCTTGAATTGCCACTGAGGTCCAAGGAGTCTGGCAAGGTAGGACTTTCTTCAAGGGAGGAGAGAGAAGGAAACAATCAGCAGGCCCAAGCAGAACCCTCTTTAGCAGGCAGAGGAAGGAAAAGCCAGGAAATACTCAGTAGTAATATTTATTCCATTAAATACTAAAAGAGGAGCATTGTACACCCCGAGAA
This sequence comes from Mirounga angustirostris, assembly GCF_029215605.1. Classification (NCBI taxonomy): domain Eukaryota; kingdom Metazoa; phylum Chordata; class Mammalia; order Carnivora; family Phocidae; genus Mirounga; species Mirounga angustirostris. The sequence continues at coordinate 106,120,814 of NW_026991711.1, read as the reverse complement.
AGACTTTTTTGCAGTAAATAATCAGGCAATCAACATTAGGGGAACTGAGGGCCTCGGTGCTTATTGACCAATTGTGACCACTGCAGCCAATTTTCAGCTAGCTAAATTTAAAAAGGAGGATAAAACTGAGAGACGATGTCAGTCAAGTTTCAATCAGGATGGGCTGCCTGGCTTTCTCAGTCAGTAGAGCACGTGACTCTTAGCTCAGGGTTGTAAATTCGAGCCCCACTTTGGGTGTAGAGATTACTTAAAAACAAAATCTTAAAAAAAAAAAAAAATTTCGGTCAGGATATCAGGCTATTCTGAGAAGCCAAGTAGGGTCATGAAGGGGAAGCCATAAGGTGATCTAGGGAAGATGTCCGTATGACCATCACTCTGTGGATCCACACCGCGCATCTAGAGAGGGACCTGGGGCAGTGACTGGCCAGAGGGCAGAGCCCTTGGGAAGAGCTGGATACGATGGAGGAGAGACAGCACAGGCTAGAACCCTTGCATCCAATCTGTGTCCCTCTGTTAAAAACCAAAGACCTTGAGAGAGGAACGGCTGTGGGCTTCCAGATCTCATGCAGACACAGATCTCTTTGGCCAGCTCTAACACACAACTATACAGGGGAAAAGACACTGGGAAATGTGGTTCTTAGCTTGATGGAAACACATAGAGCAACCTATCACAGGGGTTATTAGTGAAATGAAAAAAGTAAAACATCTCCTTTTTGGTTGAAAACAGCATTTACTTCATCCAGATTTAACAAGTTTTGGGGGGGATTCCCACTCAGTGTCAGACATTGTGGTGGATATTGACACACACACACACACATAACTTCTTCAGTGGTATCACACTCTATGCTCCCCCATTTCTGTTGGTTAAAATGAGAAAAATGAAGAGTTTGGGCAGATCTGGAACTTTACCGACAAGATGTAAACAACAGTAGGAGATAATGTTGTGTGATGGTTAGGAAAGAAAGTTCCAGAGCGTCTGGGTCTAAATCCTGGGTCCTGTCATATAAGAGTTAAATGATCTTGGGCAAAATACTTAATTCCTCTCTCTATTCCTCAGCTTTGTCATTGCAAATTTCAGATAATACCCGCCTTACAGGGTTGTTGTAATAATTACACGTGATAATACATGTACAGCACCTGGGGTTAAAAAAAATAGAAAGTCCAATTTAGGAATGATTAAAAATAAGTATTAGTGAGATTCGTGCTTGTGCCTACAAATATAATTTTTTAAATATTCAATTGCTGAAACAGAATGGTTTTAATTTATAGTTATGTATTTTTAACATATGTTCTTTTTTGCTACCAATCAAAATGCTGATATGTATTATTTAATAACATACAGATAACTGAATATGTTACATATATCATACAGTCCCAGAATCCAGAATATTCAATTTCTAACTTATAATTTGAAGCAGAATACATAGGTATGAACTGACATGAATAGCTCTAAATTACTGAATAAACAATTGAAAATAATTGAGTTAGAGGCAGCACAAGTTGTATCTTAATAACTTAAAAATTCAGGTAGGACATTCTATTGCCCTGTATTCTGTTGATATACATGGACTTCCTACTAACTACAGCTTCATGATCTGGATCTTTGCCTAAGTTGATGTCAACCCATTAGGGCTTTCTGTTTATCATTACTTGATAATCAATAGCGATCTCCTGTCCTTGGTTCTTCCTTTATAGCTATTTGTCCTAAATGGGACAATCATTCATTTTGCTACAATAAGTAAGATCCCCTGGCTCTTTGGCTGTGTCTCCCAAATCACTTGGCATTGACTCTCACTTGTTCACTGTTTTTCACTCCCTCGTGATATGCTCTTTTCTGCAATCCCGATTAAAGCATAATGTACTTCTCCAGATAATTTATAAGATTCTTAAAAAGGAAAGACCCTGGACAGAAAATATGGTCTGGTTAGCATAAATCAGATGAATTTTAACTCAGACAAAATATTGGCTATCTCTTAGCTTTCAAATGTTCTGATCAATACTATTGGTATGGGCATGTGCTTTTTGCCTAGTAATAGTACAAATTAACTGGAAAGGATTTTTTTTATAGTTTTTTTTTAAAGATTTTATTTATTTATTTGAGAGAGAGAATGAGATAGAGAGAGAGAGCATGAGACAGGGGAGGGTCGGAGGGAGAAGCAGACTCCCCGCCGAGCAGAGAGCCCGATGCGGGACTCGATCCTGGGACTCCAGGATCATGACTTGAGCCGAAGGCAGTCGCTTAACCAACTGAGCCACCCAGGAGCCCTGGAAAGGATTTTTTTATTAACTTCTCTGTTCTTCCTTTATATACACATGAAGACATGAGAATATTGATTGATTCCGTATACCTGATTTTAAATTAATGGCTTATTTTTATCCATTCACATTACTCAGTAAAGTGAGAATCAGATTTAAGCTATCGATAGTCAGCCATTTAAAGGAGGGACAAGCAAGGCCGGTGCCCTCCTGTTACATTTCACTTATGTTACAACTGTATGACTCCTAATTGAGGGATCCCCTGATCTAGAAGACAATGAGTGATCCCTAGCAGTGATATCACTCAGTAATGCAGGTCCTCAGTATGTGTCGGTATGTGCTAAAGCATATGGGATGTATTCAGTCCCTAAACAAAGTTATACTTTTTTGAGTCATGACAGTTTGCCAGCAGCTTATGCTTTATGAGGCAATGCCACATTTGGCCAGTAGATGGCACTCAAGATATTTCAATAAATGAAGAGAAGGGTTCTTGGTGCCATTGTTAACACTGCCTGGGAAACATTAGGCAAGTTCATTTTAGATCAGCGGAGGGGCTGAATAGATGGCTCCGAATGCTTAGAAACTGGGATTTTTGTACCAAATTCCAGTAGCCTTTTAATATAAATCTGTACTTTATTAGGGTAGGAAAATTAGCCCACTTGTTTCCTAAGACAATTGCTGTTTGAAGGCAAGGAGACTACCATTCATTTGACACAGCTTGAAATAAAACAGGAAAGCAGCACTTGAATAGTAATGCTGAGGTCCAGAGGGACCACAAAGAATACGGCAGTTGCATTTCACAGAAAGACTCAAAATATAGTTAGTAGGCATCCATCCCGCTGAAGAGCACAGTTCAAAAGCTACGTGTATTGGGCGCCTGGGTGGCTCAGTTGGTTAAGCGACTGCCTTCGGCTCAGGTCATGATCCTGGAGTCCCGGGATCGAGTCCCGCATCGGGCTCCCTGCTCGGCAGGGAGTCTGCTTCTCCCTCTAACCCTCCCCCCTCTCTTGTGCTCTCTCTCATTCTCTCTCTCAAAAAAAAAAAAAAAAAAAAAAAAAGCTACGTGTATTTCCAAATGCAATGTTTGAATAAGTAAGAACCTGGCTGTAAACAAAAAACTCAGTCATGATTGCTGGAAGCCGGTGGGCAGTGCCCTGGCGTGGTGAAACCTACCCGTAAGTGTGGCTGACGCTATGTCTTGGTAAGTGACGTCTTCCATGGTGCGTAAGGAGGAACTCTTGTTCTTCAGAGGTGGGCGGTGGTAAAGCTAGCCGTTCCTGTAATTTTGCACCATCTTCCACATGTTGCATCCCTGGTTCATCAACCCAAGTGTGGGTCTGTGCCCATAAACAAGGTGATGGGTACTGAGGTGCTGTCCAGGCAGATACAGAAAACCCGGAGTGTGAACAGTTAGGAGATGAGAGTCATTCTAATATCTATCAAAGAAAACTGGAGGCACTTTTGAGCAAGAAAAGGCCGTGTTAAGAAAAAAAGACATCTGAAAAATAATCCGTGAGAAAATGAAAGAAACAACTTCAGCTTCCTTCTGCAGAAAATTGGAGGTGGTTGGAGGTGTCAGGCTATTATAAAAGTCAGCTCCTGGGAGGACCAGTTTTATTCCCTGCTCTCCGGGCGTCCAATTTCAAGCTTTCTGCAACTGCTACCCCCAGCCCACTTTAATGCACTTACACACTCAAGATGGCCAACCCAATACTCTGCTAAAAAGTTTCTAAATCTAGCCTCAAATTGCCTGAAACTACCTTCAGTCTTTGAACTTCCTATTCATGGGAGCCATTACGTGCTTCCATTGTCATTGTTTCAGAGTCCATGTTTGGGCATTAGCAACCAAGGGCGCCCTGTTAACATGTGGGGGGGAAAGGGAGTCCTCCACAAACTTTCTGCATCCCAGATTTCTGAACCCTAAGCATTCAATTCAAATTGGAAAATTTCCATTTGATTACCTAAGATAGTGTTGTGTAAGTGTGTTTTTCCTTTGCTGTCTCTTTCTTAATCATTCTGGATCTGCAGGAGGCACCCCATCCCACCCTAGAATAAGCCTAGCACAGTTGAAGTCAAAAGAGCAACTGATCTGGAGTCTGGTGTTCTCTGGCCATGGCCTGGCTGTGTGACCTTAGGAATATCACTTTCCCTCTCTGAGCCTTAGTTTCCTTATCTATAAACTGAGGGGTTAAGCAAGATATTATAATTATAACCTTCTATGCTCTGTTCTTCTGCCTTCACACCATCTAGTAAGCAACATCCAAAGCAGGTTAAATGATTTCCTAGTTGTGACAGCCACCATATTTGAAGTATAAGTAGAAAAGGTGATTATTCAGTCCAATAAAACACATATATGGACAATGCATGGAAATATACATGGAAAAATAATGAAAGGTTTATTTAAAACGTCAGTCTGATTTATAGATATGTAGTATTAGAACTCAGGGAGAAGCTCTCTCCTGCCTTGTCAGTCTTGAGTGATGTTCTCTTTACCCTCTCATCATAGGACCCACTGGGAACCCCAGGCCCCCTATCTCCCCCTCTACCTCTCCCCTCGCTGCTGATAGTGGCATCAACCAGCAGCTCACTCTGGGTAGCACCTTCTAACATCCAAGGACAAGATGGTGAAGGCATACAGTTGTGGCCACCAACTGTGGAGAGAAAAATATTTCACTACAGAGGAATCCTTTGATTTATGTCTGAACCAGGAGCCACTGGTACATGGGATAAAACTTCTATAAGTTCCCCAGTCATGGCCCAAATATCTACAAAGAAAATGTCTAGCTCTCTCCTGACAAGTCCTATATAACTAAGAATGTAAATAGGTTCAAATGATATTCCATTAAAACCTAAGTACATTCCAAATGGGCATTGGCTACAATTCTGTAGGGGAAAGAAGGAAGGAAGGAGGGAGGAAGGGAGGGAGGAAGGAGGAAGGGGAGAAGGAAGGAAGAAAAAAAATAAGTTTCTGATAGAGCAGTAGTTCTCAACCATGACTATATAATAAAAACTCCTGGGTGAAAAATACCAGTGCTCAAGCCTACTTTTAGAGATGTTAAATTCCCCAGTGATGCCATGTGCAGTCAGGGTTTAAAGACAATGTAATATGGCATCATATTTTATTAAATAGTGACTCAGTAATATTCAATTACTCAACAAGAGTGGCAACTAAAAAGGATTTTAAGTTGTTAAGAATTGCTACTAAAAGCTCACCAGCTCGGGCACCTGGGTGGCTCAGTCGTTCAGCATCTGCCTTCGGCTCAGGTCATGATCCCAGGGTTCTGGGATCAAGTCCCACATCGGGCTCCTTGCTCGGCAGGAAGCCTGCTTCTCCCTCTCCCACTCCCCCTGCTTGTGTTCCTGCTCTCGCTATCTCTCTCTCTGTCAAATAAATAAATAAATAATTTTAAAAAAAAATTAAAAAAAAAAAAAAGCTCACCAGCTTATTACAGAGGTCTAAGAGTTCCAAAGACTCCCTGAGAATTCCCTCTTTCCTTGGGTTAAGTACTGCCATATTCTTGAGTCCTGAATCCCACTTCCCTGAAGGCTGCAGAGTAGCCTCATGCCATGTAATTCTCCTCATGTCTCACTCTTCTAGAATTGTTACTAGATCAATGCTTCAGGCTCAGTCAGTCCAACATCTTTTCCTAATAATAAGATAGACTCTGGGGCTTTTAGCATCCATAGATCATTCCCACAACTCTTATTAGCTAGACGTTCATTCATTCACTACATCAAAACTTTTATAACTGCCGGCCAGTTGAAAACTACCTGAGGCAGAGTGATGAATTGGAAAGAGCACCACATAGGAAGCTGAAGGCCTTGAATCTAGTTTCAGATTTGCCTACACGTCTCCAGATGACCTGCAGCAAGTCATATAACACTGAGTTTCTGTTTCCTTAAACATAAGGGAGAAAGTTGGTTAATGTCTACTATCTACCAAGACTCTGAAATGCTACGTTGCATAGAATGTTCTTATCCACATGCTGGTGATGATGCTAATGAACAGTGGAGTGAGAAAGTAAGTACAGAGAAGCATAAGAAGAAAGCTAATGGTCCAGTTGAGCAAAAGTTGACAAATTTGCTTTCAAAGTGTTGGCATCCCTGTAGGTTGCCTGTTTGAAAGACTACAATGGAGTCATATGGCAGTAAAATTTGTTAGGTTCTACTTTCTGCCACTTGTCTATATGAAAAGACTATTTTCACTCCCCTCACACTGTGAAAACCACCCTTGCAAAATGAAAAGGCAATGATCTGATTCTCTAGCTGTTAAATTGCCTATACGAGGGAAAGTGGTGATGTTTAAAGTGAAGAAAAAAAATTCCTCCAATATGCCAGGAAAGTTTAAAAATATTCCAACCCCAAGTTCAATTCGCTGTTCCTTTACAACAGCTCATGCACCCACGTCTCTCCATTCTTGTCTTTCCAATGACCATGACCATCTCATCATGCGACCTCCTCCTCAAGACCACCCCGTGTGTACATCTATGTCACTTGATGTGTAACTTTCCTCCTCCAAAAAGTTGTAAGACTCCTTATTTTCTGCAGATCAAGCTAAACTGTTCAGCTTGGCATTCTCAGATCTCTACTGCCTAGCCCATAACCTAACTTTCCTCTCACTTTTCCTCAACACATTTCCTCTAGCCAGTCTGATCCACTCATTGTCCATCTTCTAATGTCATATGAAGTCCCTCCACTTTGCCCTTGCTCCTGCTCTTCCTCCCACATGGAACAGCTCTTCCCATATTCTCCCACATAGACTCATCTTGGCCATTCTTGGAAACTGAGCCAGCTCCCATTTCATCTCTGTCACGAAGCCTTTGTATTGGTTTAGAATGATCTTTCTTCCCTCGAATTGTACTAGGCAGCCCTTAAGCTTATACTTTCTTGTAATGTCTATTATGTTTTGTTTATTGCATGTTTCCTGATTAGACTGTATATTCTGAAGGACAAAGCAACATATTAAATGCTACTTTCTGCCTGTCTCTTCTTCTTTCTTCTTTCTTTTCTATCTTCTTTTCCTTCTTTCCTTCCTTTCTCCTACTTTCCCATTGTATGTACAGCAAAATTTGGGGAATACAGTAAATTACCAGTAGTCACCTTATAAAAAACACAGTCAGTGAGGCCCTTGGTGCTTCTCTCTTACACAGCCTTATAAAAAACACAGTCAGTGAGGCCCTTGGTGCTTCTCTCTTACACAGCCTTATCAATGGAACACAAAAGTTCACTCATGTTCCTTAGCTTTTAGCTTGGAATTTGATACCTTTCAGCATGTTCCTTTGTGAGAATACTTTGTACTAATCGGACACATGTCCAAGTTTAGGTCCCTTTAAAATTTTATGTCTGTGTCCCAAAAGTACAGAAATGGTCTAAGAAATATGAACCACTTTAAAGAGTTAAGTATTCCAGTAATTAAATCACTTAATTATTTATTTCAATCATGTGTTAAGTCGACCACTCATCATTTAGAGAGTTAGGGATAAAAGAATTAGAAACTACTAAGTCAGGAAGGGAGCCCACCTTCTGGTTTTATAGATGAGTCAACTGAAGCTCAGACACCAAATCTAAATGAATCTGAATCTTGCAAAGTCCTTTGCCCTCCCCTTCCTCTTCTAGCAGCACCTCTCTAAAAGGGGGTGCCTCTATGTCTGTCAAACCCTTCCCCATTTAGTCCTTCTTGTTTCCCAGAGACTGTCTGTAAATAGCATGCAGCCTTATCCAGGGACCTAAAGTTGGACAAGGAGATCAACCCATAGAGATCTCTTCCAATTTTTGAAATGATCTTATTTATGCTTCTAAGATAAAATCACTTTCTAGAAGTGGCCTCTAAGCCTTGGTAAAGAGATACTTTTTATGGACCTCAGGGGTAGCTATAGGAGGTGAATTATAGATTTAAATATGCAAATAGTGATTGTGTCTAAGAGTTTGTTGCAAGGAATAGTAAGAGTCTGAGGACAAGCAGAAGTGGGACAGAGCTGGTGCATCCTTTGCTATAGAGTTCTGGAACTCCCAGTCAGGCTTGGCAAGGGGTTAAGAACACATGGCCCTCACTTATCTTCCTCCCTTCCTTCCATACACAGAATGGAATTGTACTAGAGAGATACCCCACTTGCAGCCTCAGAGACAACATGCTTTTTAAGTCACACTGGGATCCCAGAATACTTTGGAATAAACTCTCTCCCCATCTGTAGAATCTTGGCATGCCCAGTGAAAAGGTGGGACCTTGCCATACCCAAGTCAATCCTACTATCCTTGGGACCTACCTCGGAGGCTGCTCTGCTTCCAACGTAGTCCTGAACCATTCAAAGGCTTACAGACTTCCCCTTCATTTCTATTTTAGGGTGGAAGGTGGGTTGTAAGAGGAGAAAGGTTTTCCTAAATTTCCCCGAGGAATTTCCCCTAAAATTTCAGCCCAAACTTCACTTTTTGTTGTTTTATTTTATGAAGACTGGAAACCAATCGCAATTCTTCTCCCTTGCCTCAACATGTTTTTCTTGCATAAGTAAGAGCTTTGTGTTTCTGGAAGTAGGAAATAAGCTTGTTTTGCTCATTCTTCTTGAAGCAGCTGCCTAGAGACTCATCCCTGGAAAAGGGGCTTTACCTCTCTGGACCTTGAATTTCCCACCTGCTCAATAAATGGGTTGATGAGCGATGGTTAAATTCTCATCCACCATACACAGTGGAAGAGTCTGAGGCCCACTGCCCTTTGACTTTACTCCTCGAATGTCCGGCACAGAGGAAGTTGAAGGTTAAAGATCTCTCCAATGGCGAGTTGTTAACAAGGGGTGAGGCTCACTGGCTGCAGGTTTACAGCCTCGCCTGGGCTCAGACACCCCTCTCCAAGATATCCCGCGTCCTGGCAGAAGGTTTGTGTGGCGCAGCTCTGTGGGTCTCCGGGCCACCCAGTTGTCTATACCATCTTTAAACCCGATCAAGCCCGGACCGCACACTTAGCTCGGTTTCTCGCGGCTCTGCCGCCACCCCTCCTCCGGGTGCCTCTCGGTTCCCACTATTTCCCACCTCCAGAAATCCTTCCAGCCGAGCCAGCCACACTTTGCACACCTCGCTTGGGGCTCTGGAGCTGGGCGCTGACGTGGAGTGGGGCGCCCTCCCGGGGTGTCCCGGGCTCCAGCCCCACCTCCCCGCATCAGCCTTTCTTGTTCGCTGCCCCCCACGCCCCGCCCAGACCCCTGCTGTCGCCTTCCCTCCAAACTCCTTGAGTGTTCTCCCGGAGCCCTCTTTCTTGCGTCCGTGTAAGGAGACCCCCCCACCCCGCCCTTACCTCCCCAGTAAAAAGGGAGCGGGTCAGTGGGCAGGGCGGCTGGCCCAGCCGAGCCACAGGACCGGCTCTCTGCTGGGCGGGGGCGGGGGCAGAGAAGGCTCCGGGCCTCCCCGAGCTCCGGGGGCTCTCCGCTCTGCCCGGCAGCCGCACGGCGGGGCCGAATCACTAGAGCAGCCTCGCGCGGGAACCCGGCACCGAAGCGCCGGAGCCGCCGCCTCCAGCCCGCGGGCACCCCGACCCCGGAACGCCGGAGCCCCGGGCGCCCCTGGAGCCCCGCGAGCCCCGCGAGGCGTGCGGGTCTCGAGCGGCCCCGCACGCTCTTTTCCAGGCCCCCTCTAAGGAGGGGCGCGCGGGGGGCCCCAGAAGCACCTCCTGCCAGCCCGCCCTCCCCCCTCCCCTCCCGCCCACCAGCCCCGCACGGCGCGGCGCTGCGCTCGGATTCCGGGAGGGAAGCGCCGCGCGGTGTCCCCGGCGTCCTCAGTCCTGCCCCTCGAAGTGGAGATGCGCGAGAGGCAGGCGAGGGCGCGCAGCTCGTGAGACGCCGCGCCAGCCGGCACCATGCGCTTGCGGCCGCTGCCCCTCGTCGTGGTCCCCGGCTTGCTGCAGCTGGTGAGTGTCCGGCCCGCCGCGCGCCCCGCGCGCTGGGGACGCGTTTCGGCGGGAAAACCGCGTCCGTGGCCGACTCGGAAGCAGAGACTGGGGTTGCATGGGACCTCGGGGCTGGAAGCGCGCGGATTGCAGGGAGTTTGGGGTTGCTTTAGGGGTTGGAGGGGAAGAATCGCGGAATTTAATAGAGGGGACCTTGAGGCGGATGAAGGGCTTAGCAAGGATAGGGACTTGAGGGCTGGGGTAAAGTAGGCAGAAAGTGACCAGGAAGAAGGTGCGAGAGGGGATGAGGGTAGAGGGATAGGATGAGGATGGTCTGAAAGATTTGCCTCCAGCCCAGAGTTTGAGGGGTTTGGTGGTTTTTATGTTTCACATGGTATTTTGCCCGGATGCCTGCAATCCTTTCAAACCCTGGCATTGTGCTTCCTTGTTCTCAGGGTCAGTGAGTAGCTCCTTGCTAGGAGAAAACTTTGGCAAAAGACCGATGGGGTGGGGGGGCATATTGGATTTCTCTTCGTTTTGCGTCTGGCGCTGGGGACTGGGATGGGGTTTTGTGCCGGTGGGGATGCAGGATGTAACTTTCACGCCCAACTCCACGCTGGAGCCCCCTCTCGGGAATCTCTTAAGCAGTATGCTACCAAAGACCTCTCCTGCCTCATCTGGCCGAGGGGGCTCTGAGGAGTATGAAGGGTATTAGAAGGTGGTTCCGGGTTCGCCAGCGAGGCTTTGGGCGACTGTTCGCACTGTAACTATCTTCTCTCCCCGCTTTTCCCGCGTGGCGCCGCACCCTCCTCCTTCCAAAATATACCTCCATACTGTATGTATTGTTAGTTAATTATACTTAAGGGCGATCCCAAGTAAAATCTTGCAGAAGACAACTTTTAAAGTAAAATTAGAGAAAGGGACTGCTTTCGCCTGTGTCATGGATTTCTCCTGCTCTCCAGGCACTTACCTTGATACAGTGCTGTTAAGAGGGTTTACTCCAGATTCCACGGTTTCTTTGGTCCTTATACTTAAGATTTTGCTCACTTAGCTCTGGGCTGTTAAAACAAGGTTAGGGAAACCAAGCACTTAGAGAACGATGATCTCTCCCTTTCCTTTTTCTTTTCTTTCCTCCTCTTCTCTCCTCTATCTCTGTTATTTCCTTTAAGAGAGCGAGATTCAGTAACTTAGGAAAGTTTCTCTGTGAGATGTATGATACTGTAGATGCAGAGGTACTTGCAAATTTTGAGGATGGAAGGGAATTCTAAAAGGTCTTAGTGAAGGGGAGAGGATAAGGAAAGTCCTGTCCATTCTGGTTACAACAGAGATTAGCTTCACTTGCACAGCATTAGGTAAGAAATTCTTCAGTGGCGTCAAGAGGAAAAATGCAGTGATGTTCCCAGATGTCCTTTGCTGAGCCATCACATCCTGCCTATATACAATATTGCATGTTAAAATAAATTTTACATCTAAGGCATTGTGCATGCAACATATATGCCACCTTAGACCTTAGTATCACTTGCTTTTTAAAATGTTTAAGCTGGATTCCAATAAAAGATGGTCTAACCAGCAGCATTTGTATGGTGTGTGTAAGTAAAACTCCAAAAGCCTGGAGAAATCAGGTACTTAGGTAAGATCTTCAGGTTATCTTCATGAATCTCTTAGTTAATTTAATTTTGCATTCAGTGATCATGAACTGTGTATCTGTTCCACTGTGTTAGACTCTTAAAGATGAGGAAATATATTTGGGCATATGATGGGAAAAGTTCTCCTATCAGGCACCGTATTGGAAATGTTACATTTTTTTTTTTCACACCACCATAGTCAACAGGAAATAGGAAATACATATTGAAGGGATTATATACCCTCCTTAAGAGCTAGATTCTAATATTACAGCATGGATTGATTGATGCATTTTTAAGGAAGCTTATGTCAAATTCTAATCCGTTTTTGGATTGTGCTTGGGTTGTAATGTTTTTTTCCTGGAGCACTTTATCATGGCAAGTGAGGTCAGAGCTGCAGCTGTGTGATAAGCACACATTCCTTACACCGCCATCATTTTGGACAATAAAAGGCTGTTTACATTCTCCACATTCTTAGAGCTGTTCCCAGCCATATAACACAAGGGGGTTAGAATGTGAAAGGAAAACAGAGTGGCTGAGGAGGGTAGACCTCAATGAAAACATTCCCCAATCCCACCATGTACCCCACCCTGGCAGGTATCAAGGAGGGCAGGTCATCATTTGGCCCTTTAGATGGCTCCCAGTTTTATTCTACCTTTTTCAAGCTGATATTGAACTTATTTGCTAAGTCCCAATAGCAAGTGGATAAAACGTTTTCTTGATTTAGAAACTAGTCTTTTAATTTTCTAGGAACTAGAAACATATGTATTTAGTAGATCTGTCATTGGGGGAACAGGGGCGGGGGCAAGGTTGGGTTATTGCTGGAATTGGATTTTATTTTTTCATCCACCCTGGCAACATGAAGAATGTACTTTTTAAAACATGCTAAATATTTTAAACCAGTAGTGGATTCATTTGGGGATTTTGAAATTTAATTTTAAGAAAATTGTCTGTTTCATCAAAAACAGTCACAAGGAGTTGGGTCCAAATAAGTCACTAACCACATCATACTGGTACAATAACTAGAATGTTTTTACTTGTTTTTGTAATACTTAAAATTTGTAAGAAAACAGTCAGCTGAATTGATAAATATTGCAGGTAGCCTATGAAGTACGTGTGTGTGTTACCTGCCCTTGTCCAGTTCTCCTTCCTTTGTCCAGTGTTTTAACAGATAGCTTCCTTTACCTAATTAATAGGATTACTAGGCAGTTGCAAAATTTAAATATCAATCCTGAATGTATTATATTCTCCAAAATCCTTATTCAGCAACACATTCTTTATTACAGTATTAACAGCACATTATTTCTTTTCTGCCATCTAATGATGAGAAAATTAGCATTTGGAATTAATATTATAATATAATGAGTGTTATTTCCTGACATGATAAAAGTAAAGACTTCGCCAGGTGACAACTTCTTACAGATTTACACGATAATTTGGAACTCATAATAAGTATGATTTTTGCCTTTAAGTAAAATGCAGATTGTAAAAAGATTAAATTTGAATTTAAGTGGATTATTAGCTTGAGTTTAAGATAAAATTGAGTGATGATTTTTAAAATAAGTTTGTTATACATTTCAACTTTTTTTCTGTGATATAATGATTTTATAAAGTAAAATATAAATTAGAAGTGATGTAAGTTAGCAAATTTTTAGAATTCTATAAAACCAGAACACTTGCGATGCAAGGTGTTACAATTTTAAGTTCATCCTCATTGTGTAGTATCATCCCACATGAACTTATTAAGTGTATTTTGTTTATCTTTTAACAAATTAATAATTTTAATATTTGTTTAGTATGATATTCATAACATATATTTATTCTCAGCTCCGTATTTACAAAAAGTGGTAACTCATGACTGTCTTCCATTCAAAAATCATAATTTCTCTCATACAGTTCTGATCAATAAACATCAAAGCAGTATTTTCTAGTGTAGGATCAATGGTCTCTTGGCGAGATGACAACGCACAAGAGTAAAAGTACCACCATATCATGGTTACGACTTAGAGTTGACAGGCCATTAAAATTAATTCCTCATTAAAAGCATCATTATCTTAGACATTCTTAAAAATGAGAATTAGGATTAGACAGCTAAGTCCTCTATGCTAGCCACTCACCTCTCAGTGTAAGTTGTGTTCCCTTGGCCTATCCTGAGATTTATGTTATCTGGTTCAGTTTTAAATGCCTTCCCCATAGGAAACTGACCCCTCTTGGGAACTTATTTTATAGCTTAATAGATTTCCAAATGGAAAAGACAAGCTTTCTTAATCTTTGTTGTGTTTTTTTAATATTCTTTTTTTATTGTTTTTGATTAATGATCAAAATGCTAAATAAGGCAGAAGGCTTTTTGAAAACCCTTTTAGAGGTTTTACACTGTCAGCTTAAAATGTGTAGCTCTCGCAAATCAAATGAGTTAAGAAATGTTGATTTTATAATACGTTGCCCACCTTTTACCTATTAAAGAGCTAATCAATACACTTTGAATGATTTAGACGTTTAGCAGTAGCAACCCAAAGTGAATATAAATGTGTCACAGGTTTGTGATTTTGTAAAAGCTCTAAGACTGTCTCTTACTGTTTACGTATTCTGCGGATTCCTTTACCTGAAGCATTGCTGGCTAATATTTGAAAAAAGAATTATAGCTGCACACTCAAGTGCCTACAGTTAGGGCTGTGTCAGCGTTTCCGTAAAGAATCTCATTTCTATCTTAGCCATAAGCATTATTGCCGGTAAGAAGTTGGCATTTAATATCTTGATTTGGGAGTCAATTATTTTAAAGCTGCTTTAAAAAATTGGTCCAAATGATTTTGAGCACTCATCCATGTGAGGTTACTCTCTCAGTATCCGTACAGTATGCAAGACAATGACTTAACAAACTAATTTCTGTATTAGTCTGGCACAGAGGTTATAGTGTTTAAATTATTTTAAAATAATCCTTTCCCAATTAACCCATTTATTGAACCATTGTAAGACTTTGAAACACTATTTCATCATAAATGTTTTTAATTGTGCCAAATTCAGATGCCCTAATGATTATTTTTGTGAGTTTTATTTGCTAACAATCTACTTGAAATTTTTTTACCACTTTTGAAATGACCAATGGTGTTAATACAACTCCATTCTTTATTTCAAAACCCTGCTCAGTAAAAAAAGGATTTAAAGCAATTTACAGCATAGATTTTCATATTAATAGAAGGAATTCTAAGATATGATTGATTGAAAACTTCCATTTTATGTTATTTTTAATTTATGAAAATCTAGATAAAAACCTTCAAACAACTGTATGGTTGATGTATGTAAGATCAATATGTAATAAGGAATTCTGTTTCTTTGTAGAATGACCATTAAAAATTAAAATGTCATTATTTAAACCCAAAAGCTATAGAACGTATTTTCCTTTTTTCCTGGCCAGATCATTCAAGAAGTTAAAATAGTGTCTTTGAACTTACCATTCTTATAAATTTTGTCTGTCCTAGATTTATGGATGTATGGTAAGGAACTAGGGAAGTTTTGTATACTTAAACTACAATAATAATGCTGTCTTAGAGTTGCATATTCTTACTGTTTTCAAGTTTCTTCCATACAGTTTACCACGTTCTCTTCTCTCCTTATATAAAACTATAAGA
The DNA here is from genome assembly GCF_029215605.1 of Mirounga angustirostris. Classification (NCBI taxonomy): domain Eukaryota; kingdom Metazoa; phylum Chordata; class Mammalia; order Carnivora; family Phocidae; genus Mirounga; species Mirounga angustirostris. The sequence goes on along the minus strand of NW_026991711.1, from coordinate 106,105,440 downwards.
TTGAGAAGGACATTTTAAATGTTTCCATTTGTAGTTTGGAATGAACAATGCGTTTGGTGTTCCATTTCTAAATAAATTGCGCGTTCAACAAATACTGACTATTTTGACCCAGACTATGCACCGAGATTATAGCAGATGTTGAGGACATAGCAGTAAGCAGAATAGGACTGGTCTGAGAGTGTGTGTGTGTGAATGTGTGCGCACACATGTGTGTGTACATATCTTGGGCAAATCACTTAACAACCTCAACCCCTCATCTATAAATGAAGTCATTAATGATAAACGGATGAAAAGTGATTTCTAGCATCACTTTCCTTTTTTTATTATATGGTAACAGTGTTCTGGATTTTTCTTTTTATGAACTACATCTTTAATTACTATACAATTTGATGTATGTCTTACATACAAACATAATTGTTTTAAATATGTTGGGGTTTTTTTAAAGATTTTATTTATTTATTTGACAGAGAGAGGGAACACAAGCAGGGGGAGTGGGAGAGGGGGAAGCAGGCTCCCGGTTGAGCAGGGAGCCTGATACGGGGCTCTATCCCAGGACCCTGGGATCATGACCTGAGCCGAAGGCAGATGCTTAACGACTGATTCCACCCAGGAATCCCTAAATATAAGTTTTACATGGAGTTTATGCTGTGTAACCACATCACAAATGATAGGTATATTTAGAAGTAGATTTAAAACACTGCAAAATTGATTAATGGTATCCCTGCTTATGGGAAGAGAAAATTGTTGGAAGTAGGCAAAGGGAATTGATGAGCATTTATTTAACCCATATAATCAACAAAATCAATAAAATTTAAATTAAAATGGTATATTCAGGCTTTTTCCCCTCTCTACTATTTTTAAATTGCAAACTACTAACATCTAGTCATTGCTTTAATTTAAATAAAAAGTAAATTGACTCTCAGTTAAATTCTAATTATTAAGATAAACAACATAACGGTGTAATACTGTACTTCAACCAGAAAATGATCATGTGACTTTTGTACGCCTCAATAGAATCTAGCCTATTTAAATCAGAAATATTTTTAACTAAATACAAAGGTTTCAGGAATTCAGATGTAAATGGTACGGAATTTTTAAAAGACAACCAACAAAGAGCTGGCATGTGAGACCCTATCAAAGGTGGAGAATATGTCAGTGGTCTTAACATTAGGAAACATCTGAAACAGATGGACTAGTCCTGGGGTTCACTCCAATTACACTTTAAACAATGTAAATGTCTTTAGAAATGAACCCTGACTTTGTGATATTGCTGTTCAGGGCCAAATAAAGTAACTCTAGGGTCATAAAAACACTTGTTTAATTCTCCATGCAAAAATATGCAAGATAGTGAGTTTCAAGCATTGTAATAATACTAACAATTTTAAAATCTTATCAGTTTTACCGTAAGTTACATAGCATGTGTATTTATTCATTCAGAACAGTAACTTAAGAAATAGTCTAGATTATGAGTAGGGAGAGACCATATGTTTAATTTATGTGGTTCTATAAAGTCCATGGGATTTCCATCCCAGAATTCTATCCCTCATTTTTGTGTGCAGACTTAACTAGTGAAAGTGGTTGATTGAGTATAACAATCTGCACGACATTGTGAATGGATTCTCTTATAATACAATAAGAGAATAGGGACTCTAAACAACTATTTAACATTTTGTAGTAATGATAACAATAATTTTTATTAACAAAGTTTTACATTTTGATAATCTAAACAGAAGACAGTTGGGATCGGTGTAAGGAATATTGCTACGGAGATAAAAAAAAAGGGGAGGTGAAGTTTTCAAAGGTGTGTTTTCCATAATCGTGAGTTCACCTGTTAATCCCTTGTCAATGACTCCCAAATTTGTACGTCACTCCCTACCCTGCTGTTCAGGCTCCAAGACCATATCTCCATAGTTTCCTGTTCATTTTGACTTGGATGTTTTACTACCAACTCACATTCACTCACCATGTTCAAAGTCACACATATCTTTCCTGAATAAGTGCCTTCTAATATTCATGGGTTCAGATTTTAAAGTCACCACCTCCCCCTTTTTAATGTCTGGTATCTTTGTGTTCAGACAAGTGACTTGGTATAAAGCGCTACATGGTTTACTAGATTCTTTCACATATGTGATCTCGTGTTTTATCTTCACGTCAGCTCTAAAACGTAAACAGAACAGTAGTGACTGCATCCACTTTACAGATGAAGGAACAAAAGCATTGAAGTTTCAGAGATGGGCTGTAGACCAGAAAAAGATAAAACTTGAATTGTCTACCTAGTCCAGCTCTTAGGTCAGGGCAGCATCCATTTCTAGCAGAAGGTCATGAGATCTGTCTTTGACCTCCAGAACGATAGGTTCAAGGAACATCTCTAGGGAACATCTCATTCTGTTCAGTGTCCATGCTGAGGTAAAAACCTCAACTCATTCATTTTAGGAAAGTTTTAAACAAGTTTGTCATAAAGTCAAAGAAGGTAAACACAAGGAACAGATTGTTGGATCATGCCCCTTAACCACGAGTTCCATTTAGAATTTAGCCTCCCAGAGTTTAGTTTGCCAAGTACTTTGGCTTTCATATAGCTTTAGGACTGTTATTGGCTGAGTAAATGTAGTTCCAGTTAGGATCAACAGAAGATTTGAGAGTTCTTCTAATTTCTCAGGATCTCAACCTGTACCACATGAGATTTGAAAAGATGAACAGGAAGAGAGCAAAAGATCTTGATTTCTGTTAAAGGCCAGTTAATCCCGGTTGTCTAAGGGGCAGGTTGGACTATGAGAAGGAGCCTGGGGGATGTGGCGGGCTACCTAGTAGGTGCTTAAACTTGTGCGGAACTTGCTAGCATTCGTATATAATTGTGCTTTAGCAGTAGCAAACTTCCTCTTGTTCTCTCTTCCCTTTCCTACATTTGTAAAGATAGTAGTATATCAGAGTGGATTTTGTGGGCTCTCCACCCAGATGTCCTTGGATCTCTTTTTAACATTTCTATGGACAACCCCCTCCCCTCCACTTTTTGGTTTCTGTTCTAACACTGGGCAACTGTAAATCTCCTTCAGAGAAGCACCCCCAGGTGTGGGTGTTGGATGCACCTTGCCAGAAAGCACTCAGAGTCAGAATGTCATTCCAGTCCCTTCCCTCCCCTTCTTGAGCCAGCTCTTAACAAACGACTCACAGGTGCCAGAGTTGTCTTGCTCTGAGACTTGGTGGAATATTCCAGAGTTCCCTTTGAGGCAGCAGATTGACTCTCGAGTGGATTTTGCTTGAGATCACACCCTTCCGTGGCTTCCTTCCACTCTCTGACCTGCGGCCCCATGCTCTTCCCGGACTTTCCTGGAACCCCTTCATTAGAAATTATTTGCATTCAAACACTGTCTCAGGGTCTGCTTCTGGGGAAACCAACCTAAGATTTCTGTTTAAATGTTTTTTTTTTTTTAATATTCAGACATTTTTAAAATAGCCATTCTCACCCCTGTCTGCATTCTGCCATCTCACAGTAAGAGATAATCACTATGGGAGCCTGGGTGGCTCAGTTGGTTAAGCGACTGTCTTCGGCCCAGGTCATGATCCTGGAGTCCCGGGATCGAGTCCCGCATCGGGCTCCCTGCTCAGCAGGGGGTCTGCTTCTCCCTCTGCCCTCTTCCCTCTCGTGCTCTCTGTCTCTCATTCTCTCTCTCTCAAATAAATAAATAAAATCTTTAAAAAAACAAAGAGAGATAATCACTATGAATAATTTAATGTGTATTTTTCCAGAAATTATGGATATGTATGCTTTTATCATAATTATATCAACACGACATAATGTTCTATAACATTTTTAATGCAATAATATATTGTGTCCATTTTTATGCAATATAGAACAACTTATATTTTTGAGGATTCATAGTATTTTATAGCATTGACATACCATAATGTATTTGATCAATCCCTTATTAATATTTTGACTGTTTTGAATTTTTTGAATATATTTGTGAATATACAAAATGAATTCCTAGAATTGAAAATACTGGTTCAATGTTGGGAATGTGCAATATGATTTTTGATAAATATAAATTGTCCCCTAATTGACTATACCAAAATACAGACTCACACACAGTGTATTTGCATATCTATGTCCCTATCTGGAGAGTGTATTCCCTTCTTTTTAACTTTGCCGATCTATTAGAGTAAAATACCTCATTGTTTATTAGGAAGGTGAAGTGTGTTTTCACATTTAACCATTTGTATTTCTTATTCTTATAAATTTTCTTAATTTTTCCATTTTTTTCCTACAGCTTTAAATTTCTATAATTTTTTTATATCGCTCTTGCACAATTGTTTATTTTATTATTCCTGGATATTTTATACATTACGGCGTTGTTGTGGATACTGTTTCTATGCCTGACATTTTAAAATTATTTTTTGCTGGCATACAAGGAAAGATATTTATTTTAGTGTATTTATGTTTGTATGAGTTCTATTTCTGAACTAGATTATTTTAAATGATCTTTAATTTGATTCTCCTGGGAGATTTTATATATAGATAATTATATTATCTATAAATAATCTTATATTTGGCTCTTTCTATTAAACATCGATGCCTCTTGAATTAAAATCTATTCTCCTCCTGGGACACCTGGGTGGCTCAGTCGTTAAGCGTCTGCCTTCGGCTCAGGTCATGATCCCAGGGTCCTGGGATTGAGCCCCGCATCAGGCTCCCTGCTCGGCGGGAAGCCTGCTTCTCACTCTCCCACTCCCCCTGCTTGTGTTCCTTCTCTCGCTGTATCTCTCTCTGTCAAATAAATAAATAAAATCTTAAAAAAAAAAATCTATTCTCCTAGTATACTGAGTAAAACCTTCAGAATATTGTTGACTATCAATACTGGGAAGGATAGCTTTTTCATATTTCCAACTTTAATGGAAACTTTGCTAAATATGATGTTTACTTTTAGCTTCTGATAATCTATCAAGAATATACTTTTATATTTCACATTAGAATAAATTTGTTGATCAGAGGTTGATTTCAGATATGTTTTTTTTATTTTTATTATTTTTTTATTAAATTTTTTTTTAAAGATTTTATTTATTTGAGAGAGAGAATGAGAGAGGGAGAGAGAGAGCATGAGAGGGTGGAGGGTCAGAAGGAGAAGCAGACTCCCCACTGAGCAGGGAGTCCGATGCGGGACTCAATCCCAGGACTCCAGGATCATGACTGAGCCGAAGGCAGTCGCTTAACCAACTGAGCCACCCAGGTACTGGATTTCAGATATGTTGTAGCATCCTTCAAAATGATCATATATTTTTAAAATGCTAACCTCTTCATATTTTTGAATTATGAAACATAATTTTCCTAATATATTTCCTAATATTTTCCTAATACTAAGCTGTTTAAACCAAGTTAAATGATCTGTATTTTAATACACTGGTACATGTGTTTTTATATTGTTAGTATTTTATTTAGGAACATTGATTATTCATAAGTAAAATATAGCAAAAGTGGAACACATCAGGTTTTGCATCGGGATTATTCTAGGATCATGATTAGAAAGACTTCTATTTTTTCCTCAGTTCTGGGAGAAATTAAGATAGTTGAGAATTGCTTCTCCCTTGGATGTTTGTTGGGAATCATTTTTTTTTTTTAAGATTTTATTTATTTGACAGAGAGAGACACAGCGAGAGAGGGAACGCAAGCAGGGGGAGTGGGAGAGGGAGAAGCAGGCTTCCCGCGGAGCAGGGAGCCCGATGCGGGGCTCGATCCCAGGACCCTGGGACCATGACCTGAGCCGAAGGCAGATGCTTAATGACTGAGCCACCCAGGTGCCCCGGGAATCATTTTAATCCATTTGAGCCTTTTTGTTTCAGGAGAGATCTTTTATAAACATTTCATTGCTATTAGATTTTTTTTTCAACCTTTATTGATTCCATTTTATTAATTTTAAAAGAAAAGGATGCATTTTTGTGCATCTTCAAATTTATTTAGCATAAAATAGTATATACTCTTACTTTAATTTTTAAAAATTTACTTCATACCTGTGAATTTACACCATATCCCCCCCTCCCCCAGTTTGTATGTTTTGGAACAGTAATAGCTGGGGACTGCCTTCATTCTCTCTCTAGATCTACAGCTGTAACTAGAAGCTTTCTGTGGCAGATTCCATAGTTAATTCTGTAAGCTGTCCAAGGTGAATGGAGCCTCACATTAAGAGGTGAGCATCCAGAGCCTCAGCCCTCTTTCTGCTCACTGGAGGACGTTGCAGCCTCCTGGGAGCTGCCCTGGTGCCTGTGTGTGCTCCCAGCTCCTCCTAGGCTGAGCTTGGTGGTGGGAAGATGGTACTCAGTTGGGGTGGGGGTGTAAACCCTAGCTTCTGCTCAGGTGCTCTTTTCCTTTGCCTTTGACTGGTTACAGGCTGCTCAGCACATCTGGTTTTTGCATCGTTCTGATTCACTCTTCCTTCCTTCCTCTAGAGGTTCTCAAATCTTGTGGACTCTTGGCATCCTTTCCTCTTTCTAGCACCACTATGCATTCATTCTTGTTTTTGCATTCCTAGTTCATGTCATTGGAAATTTGGGAGGGAGGCAAGGTAAATACATTCACTCAGCTTTCCCCATTGCAACTGGAAATCTTTTAGTCATTTTTGGCTCATTTTTCTTCATCCCCTACAATATCCATTTACTCGCAAAATCCTATGAAATTTCCTTCCAAATCTTTCTGTAAACTGTCTCTTCCTCTCCACCTGCTGCCATTTCATCACTACAGCAGCCTCCTAGCTGGTCTACTTTATTCCAAAACAAGCCTTCTAAATTCACTCCACATGCCACAGAATCATCTTTCTTAAATCCTCTTTTGATTTACTATGTCGCTCAACTTTTAAGAATGAGATTGTGATTCCCGTTTTCTTAACACATCGCATCTACATTTTGTTGCCTCTTTTTTCAGCCTTAAATCTCTTGTCCAATATTCCTCACATACTATAAACTGCAGCCAGGTCTGTACCCTTCATACTCCATGAGTATGTCCGAGTGGAGGGAAAGCCCAAGTTTGCATGTCAGAATGACTTGGATTCAGTGCTTTCTTGGCATCTTGGACAAGCCAATACATCTACTCAATTTCAGTTTCTTCATAAAATAATGTCAATTATGGCTATTTCATAGGGTTGTGATGATTATATACAAAAAATGTAAAATGCCTAGTACCTAGCATTAGCTTAACAAAGATCAGTGCTCCTTTCCATCTGCAACATCTTACCTTCTTGGTAATCAAACAACAGGAGCTCTGACAAACTTAAGCAGAGAAGAAATTCATGAGAACAGGGCGACTCACAGAAAAGATTTGAGAACCAGGCATGTCTAGAGCAGAATCAAGGGTCTGGCTATCAGGAAAGTATCAATTAGGCAAGAGGATGAATAAATGCCAACCTTTTTTTTCTCCAGTCCTTGTTTTGCTTCATTTAAGATGTCACATTTAGGTTGAGAGCATCTGGTTGGCTTGAAAAAGGTGGGATACTTTGATCAACTGTTCTACACATTGTAGGGAATCAACACTCTGTGCTCCATTAGAGAGCTTGTGATCAGAACTCCCACTAAAGGAAGAACTCTGTTAGAGAAAGAGACCCAAACCCCTCCAGCTCTTCATCTTAATTAGCGTGATTTTTCACTCATAAACTTACACAAGCAAAGATCACCAGACATTTAAGAGAAATCATTGGCAAAAAGGAGGAGGAGGATAAGAAGAGGAGCTACGCTGGAGGAAACAAATAATAATAGGAGATGGATTTCAATTTTAAGGATTCCTAATTAGTATTCTCAGAAACTCAGGAGGATATTGCATCCTGAAAATAAGAACAGGTTGCAATGAGGAAAGATCAACTGGGTCATGAGAAAGAATTCCTGGAAATGAAATATATAACTGACAAAATTTAAAAGTTGGGAAGAAGTTTGAAAAGAACAGGGCTAAAGTTCATGCTGGTGAACTTTTAAGAGGAAGTCTGCCACGACAGAACCAAAAGACCAAAATAGGAAATAGGAGCAAACAGTGAAGAGACACAGAGGACAAATTCAGAAAATCCAGTGAGAAGCTCCAGAAACAGAGACTGTGAGGGGAGGGAACCTAGTAAAAAACAAAAAACAAAAAACAAAAAACAAAACAAAACAGAAACCAAAACAAACAAACAAAAAAAACAGTGTTGAAGGGGCTGATTTAAAAAAAAAAAATCTGGTGAAATTTCTGAGCTCGAAGGAAAAAATAGAAAATCCTAAGAGTTTTCGGAGAAACAAGAGATTACTGGCAAACACAAACACATCTCATTAACCACACTGGATGTTAGAAGCAATGGAATAATGCCTTCATAGTTCTGAGGGGCAAGGGATATTGAACCAACGGCCAAATTGTTAAGTATGAAGGAAAAAGGAGGAGGAAGAAGCAGAGAAAATCAGAGAAAACAAAAAAATGACATTTGGGGCATGTGAGGATCCAGGGGAGTTACCACTCATGCCATATGGAACAATCTTCAAAGACATACCTCAGCCAAGCAAGAAGAAAGATAGAACAGGGGGATGCTGTGGGATAGAGTGGTGTCTGAGTATGACTCAGAAGTGAAGGAAGCTAGAAAAAGATCCGTTAGCCTGTGACCTTGGAAAGGCGTGGGGTTCCGTTTCGTTGTCTAGTTCGGTCACACTGTGGTTCTAAAGGGAATTCCATGTCAATCCTTCCAGTTTTAGAATGTTTAGAATGGATTTATACACAAAGCATGAATGATTTAAATATAGTCTAAGAATGGAATGTAACCATATGAATATTAATGAACTTAAGTAATAGAATATAATAAAAATTTGGAGGTAATAGGAATACACAGGTGAAGAAAGGCAAGAATGCCAGTTTCCTCATCTTTTCATAGGAAGAAGTTAAGAGAAGCTGTCGAATGTTAAAAAACTAAGAAATAGACTTAAAGTCTTAAAAGCTACCAAACAATAGAAGAATTAAAAATAATACAACAAACAAAAATTCAGCATGTAAATTTATTTACAGTGTGCTTTTACTTTTTCTGTCATATAAACAGATTAGAAGAATACATTTAATAGTAAAGTGGAGATGGCATTTTGACCTTCCAGTGTGATTTTGTATAAGTGCTCTTCTTTTTGTGTAGTGTTTTTGACAAATACTATCACTCTATGAATTTCAAGATAAGGGAGGTCTTCTTAGTGGAGGGAGCTTCCCAGCAGTTGTGAAAGCATGTTTGTGAGGTCATGCATGTGCCTTCACTGGGCTGTGATGGGTATGTTAACGGCACAGATTGCGGCGATGGTTTCATGAGCGTATACTCATCTCCAAGTGTATACATGATAAATGTATAGCTTTTTGTATGTCAGTCATGCCTCAATAAGGTGATCTGAAAAAAAGGGGTAAGCAGAGGCAATCTCTTGGGTCATGCTGTAGGGCAGGGTTGCCCAGTCTCAGCACTGTTGACGTTATGGGTCAAGTAATTACTTGAGTGAGGGGTTAGGGGTAGGGATAAAGGGGCCATCCTGTGCATTGTGGGATGTTCAGCAGCGTCCCTGGCCTCTCCCACTAGATGCCATAGCACACTCTCCCAATTGTGACAACCAAAAATGTCTCCAGACTTTGACAAATGTGCCCTGGGGAGCAAACACAGCCAGACTGAGGCCCACTGCCGTAGGAGATTCCTGGCTGTGAGAAGCTGAACCAAGTGACCTCTTTGGCCTCTTCCAATTAAATACTTTGTCTTTGCATTGTTGGGAAGGGGTCAGCATTTTGCACAGATAGACCTAGTTTCTTAAGACTTTTTTTTTTTTTTTTCCCCCCATCTCAGTTTCCTTCAGTTCAGTTCAATTCAAACAATGTTTTTGAGTGTAGCTCTGTCAGGCAGTCTGCCTAGGGTACACATCTCTATTTAACAACTTTTCCTTTTTAAGGGAAATGGATGAGTGATCCTCCTGATATTGCCCTCCTGGATAAGATTTCCCTCTTTAGTAGAAATTCACATATTTCATTTTGCCTCTGGTACAGCTCTTACCAGTTGTTAGGGCTGGCTCAGAGAATTTTAGTAAAGCCTTTGAATTTCAGTATTTTAAAATGCAGTAATAAAATAAAAAATACTTTGTAGAAGTTAAAAGACAGCAAATAAAACTGAAAAAGATGATCATCAATAATAGTTGGCTAATAAAAATGTGAACTAAATCACACTTGATGTATGTATTTGTTACAATTAAAACATAGTGGGATTACAGTCTTCAAAGAGTTTATCACAAACCCAGATTATATTATGTGTATCAAAACTGGAGAGTAGCACTTTTGAATGGAAAATTTGATCCAGTGTTTTTGAGATTTTAAAAAGTAGCTTAAAACTATTAAATTCAGCTCTTAGGAGCTAGAATGTATTTCCTTTTTATGGAAAAATTGGGGATTTTCAAATTTGCCAAAATGTAAACTCTGAGGTACTCTATTTTTATCAATGGTATGAATCACTTCTACATTGGAATGCACTTTTAATTAAATTTCTTCTTTAAGGCAATTCTCATTTTTTAAAAAAAGGTATCTATGAAGGTATACTATAAGAGTTGCATCTTCTCCCCCAGAGATAAACACGGTAATAAACAAGTAAACAGATCCCCTGTTGGTGTTAAAATTTGAAGTACAGTATATTTTCATGAAATTATAGCTCTGTATAAATAATGACTTTACTTATTGGGATAAAGTCTAACAACCACTGTGGACTGTGCTCTAGGCCTTTCTATCTATGGTGGCTGAGCGTCTGCAAAGGCTCCCATAGGCTCTGGAGTGAGTGTGTTGCAGACACCCTGGGCAGGCCAGTATGTTCTTGCTCCTGCCCTTGCATGCACACACATACACGTACACAGATAACACTCTCCTACTGAACTTTTCCCACCACATCAAAAGTGGTATCTTTTCTTCTTTTCTTTTTTTTTTTTATGGTGAGCATTTTTTAAAATTTTTTTATTGTTATGTTAATCACCATACATTACATCATTAGTTTTTGATGTAGTGTTCCGTGATTCATTGTTTGTGCATAACACCCAGTGCTCCATGCAGAATGTGCCCTCCTCAATACCCACCACCAGGCTAACCCATCCTCCCACCCCCCTCCCCTCTAGAACCCTGTTTGTTTTTCAGAGTCCATCGTCTCTCATGGTTCGTCTACCCCTCCGATTTCCCCCCTTCATTCTTCACCTCCTGCTATCTTCTTCTTTTTTTTTTTTTCCTTAACATATATTGCATTATTTGTTTCAGAGGTACAGATCTGTGATTCAACAGTCTTGCACAATTCACAGCGCTCACCATAGCACATACCCTCCCCAATGTCTATCACCTAGCCACCCCATCCCTCCCACCCCACCCCCCACTCCAGCAACCCTCAGTTTGTTTCCTGAGATTAAGAATTCCTCATATCAGTGAGGTTGTATGATACATGTCTTCTCTGATTGACTTATTTCGCTCAGCATAACACCCTCCAGTTCCATCCATGTTGTTGCAAATGGCAAGATTTCATTCCTTTCAATGGCTGCATAATATTCCATTGTATATATATACCACATCTTCTTTATCCATTCATCTGTCGATGGACATCTTGGCTCTTTCCACAGTTTGGCTATTGTGGACATTGCTGCTATAAACATCGGGGTGCATGTACCCTTCGGATCCCTACATTTGTATCTTTGGGGTAAATACCCAGTAGTGCAATTGCTGGATCACATGGTAGCTCTATTTTCAACTTTTTGAGGAACGTCTATACTGTTTTCCAGAGTGGTTGCACCAGCTTGCATTCCACCAACAGTGTAGGAGGGTTCCCCTTTTTCCACATCCCCGCCAACATCTGTCGTTTCCTGACTTGTTAATTTTAGCCATCTGACTGGTGTGAGGTGGTATCTCATTGAGGTTTTGATTTGGATTTCCCTGATGCCGAGCAATGTTGAGCACTTTTTCATGTGTCTGTTGGCCATTTGGATGTCTTCTTTGGAAAAATGTCTGTTCATGTGTTCTGCTTATTTCTTCATTGGATTCTTTGTTCTTTGGGTGTTGAGTTTGATAAGTTCTTTATAGATTTTGGATACTAGCCCTTTATCTGATATGTCATTTGAAAATATCTTCTCCCATTCTGTCAGTTGTCTTTTGGTTTTCTTGACTGTTTCTTCTGCTGTGCAAAAGCTTTCTATCTTGATGAAGTCCCAATAGTTCATTTTTGCCCTTGCTTTCCTTGCCTTTGGCGATCTTTCTAGGAAGAAGTTGCTGCGGTTGAAGTCGAAGAGGTTGCTGCCTGTGTTCTCCTTTAGGATTTTGATGGACTCCTGTCTTACATTGAGGTCTTTCAACCATTTTGAGTCTATTTTTGTGTGTGGTGTAAGGAAATGGTCCAGTTTCATTCTTCTGCATGTGGCTGTCCAATTTTCCCAACACCATTTGTTGAAGAGACTGTCTTTTTTCCATTGGACATTCTTTCCTGCTTTGTCGAAGATGAGTTCACCATAGAGTTGAGAGTCCATTTCTGGGCTCTCTATTCTGTTCCATTGATCTATGTGTCTGTTTTTGTGCCAGTACCATACTGTCTTGATGATGACAGCTTTGTAATAGAGCTGGAAGTCTGGAATTGTGATGCCACCAGCTTTGCTTTTCTTTTTCAACATTCCTCTGGCTCTGCGGGGTCTTTTCTGGTTCCATACAAATTTTAGGATTATTTGTTCCATTTCTTTGAAAAAAGTTAATGGTATTTTGATGGGGATTGCATTGAATGTGTAGATTGCTCTAGGTAGCATTGACATCTTCACAATATTTGTTCTTCCAATCCATGAGCATTCCAACACATTTCTTTGTGTCTTCCTCAATTTCTTTCATGAGTATTTTATAGTTTTCTGAGTACAGATCCTTTGTCTCTTTGGTTAGATTTATTCCTAGGTATCTTATGGTTTTGGGTGCAATTGTAAATGGGATCGACTCCTTAATTTCTCTTTCTTCTGTCTTGTTGTTGGTGTATAGGAATGCCACTGACTTCTGTGCATTGATTTTCTATCCTGCCACTTTACTGAATTCCTGTATGAGTTCTAGCAGTTTTGGGTGGAGTCTTTTGGGTTTTCCACATAAAGTATCATATCATCTGCAAAGAGTGAGAGTTTGACTTTTTCTTTGCCGATTTGGATGCCTTTTATTTCTATTTGTTGTCTGATTGCTGTGGCTAGGACTTCTAATACTATGTTGAATAGCAGTGGTGATAGTGGACATCCCTGCCACGTTCCTGACCTTAGGGGGAAAGCTCTCAGTTTTTCCCCATTGAGAATGATATTGGCTGTGGGTTTTTCATAGATGGCTTTTATGATATTGAGATATGTACACTCTATGTCTATACTCTGAAGAGTTTTGATCAAGAAAGGATGCTGTACTTTGTTAAATGCTTTTTCTGCATCTATTGAGAGGATCATATGATTCTTGTTCTTTCTTTTGTTAATGTATTGTATCACGTTGATTGATTTGTGGATGTTGAACCAACTTTGCAGCCCAGGGATAAATCTCACTTGGCCATGGTGAATAATCCTTTTAATGTACTGTTGGATCCTGTTGGCTAGTATTTTGGTGAGAACTTTTGCATCCATGTTCATCAAGGATATTGGTCTGTAATTCTCCTTTTTCATGGGGTCTTTGCCTGGTTTTGGGATCAAGATAATGGTAGCCTCATAAAACGAGTTTGGAAGTTTTCCTTCCATTTCTATTTTTTGGAACAGTTTCAGAAGAATAGGTATTAATTCTTCTTTGAATGTTTGGTAGAATTCCCCTGGGAAGCCATCTGGCCCTGGGCTTTTGTTTGTTGGGATATTTTTGATGACTGCTTCAATTTCCTTAGTGGTTATAGGTCTGTTCAGGTTTTCTATTTCTTCCTGGTTCAGTTTTGGTAGTTAATACATCTCTAGGAATCTATTCATTTCTTCCAGGTTATCTAATTTGCTGGCATAGAGTTGCTCATAATATGTTCTTATAATTGTTTGTATTTGTTTGGTGTTGGTTGTGATCTCTCCTCTTTCATTCATGATTTTGTTGATTTGGGTCATTTCTCTTTTCTTTTTGATAAGTCTGGCCAGGGGTTTATCAATCTGGTTAATGCTTTCAAAGAACCAGCTCCTAGTTTCATTGATCTGTTCTACTGTTCTTTTGGTTTCTATTTCATTGATTTCTGCTCTGATCTTTATGATTTCTCTTCTCCTGCTGGGTTTATGCTTTATTTGCTGTTCTTTCTCCAGCTCCTTCAGGTGTAGGGTTAGGTTGTGTACTTGAGACCTTTCTTGTTTCTTGAGAAAGGCTTGTATTGCTATATACTTTCCTCTTAGGACTGCCTTTGCTGCATCCCAAAGATTTTGAACAGTTGTGTTTTCATTTTCATTGGTTTCCATGTATTTTTTAAATTATTCTTTAATTTCCTGGTTGATCCATTCATTCTTTAGTAGGGTGCTCTTTAGCCTCCATGTATTTGAGTTTTTTCCGACTTTCCTCTTGTGACTGAGTTCTAGTTTCAAAGCACTGTGGTCTGAAAATAGGCAGGGAATGATCCCAATCTTTGGTACCGGTTGAGACCTGATTTATGACCTAGGATGTGATCAATTCTGGAGAATGTTCGATGGGCACTAGAGAAGAATGTGTATTCCGTTGCTTTAGGATGGAATGTTCTGAATATGTCTGTGAAGTCCGTTTGGTCCAGTGTGTCATTTAAAGTCTTTATTTCCTTGTTGATCTTTTGCTTAGACGATCTGTCCATTTTAGTGAGGGGGGTGTTAAAGTCCCCCACTATTATTGTATTGTTGTCAATGTGTTTCTTTGCTTTTGTTATTAATTGGCTTATATAATTGGCTGCTCCCATGTTGGGGCATAATTATTTACAATTGTTAGATCTTCTTGTTGGATAGACCCTTTAAGTAGGATATAGTGTCCTTCCTCTTCTCTTATTACAGTCTTCGGTTTAAAATCTAATTTGTCTGATAGAAGGATTGCCACCCCAGCTTTCTTTTGGTGTCCATTAGCATGGTAAATATTTTCCATCCCCTCACTTTCAATCTGGGGGTGTCTTTGGGTCTAAAATGAGTCTCTTGCAGACAGCATATCGATGGGTCTTGTTTTTTAATCCAATCTGATAGCCTGTGTCTTTTGATTGGGGCATTTAGCCCATTTACATTCAGGGTAACTATTGAAAGATAGGAATTTAGTGCCATTGTATTTCCTGTAAGGTTCCTGTTACTGTATACTGTCTATGTTCCTTTCTGGTCTATGTTGCTTTTAGGCTCTCTCTTTGCTTAGAGGACCCCTTTCAATATTTCTTGTAGGGCTGGTTTCGTGTTTGCAAATTCCTTATTTTTGTTTGTCCTGGAAGCTTTTTATCTCTCCTTCTATTTTCAATGACAGCCTAGCTGGATATAGTATTCTTGGCTGCATATTTCTCTCATTTAGTGCTCTGAATTTATCATGCCAGTCAAAAGTGGTATCTTTTCATTGGCAGGAGGATGTTTAGTCTCTACCTTGGCGGTTATAGACCTGCTCATATTGTGCTAATATCACTCTCTACAAATGCCCAAACAAGCCATTATTTACTGATATACTCTTAGCTTCCCTCAAAGGTTAATGTAGGAAATAGCCATAGGAAAACATATTTTTGGTAACACATATATTCATATTTTCATTCATTGCTTTGTTTGCCAGTTTAAAGGTCTACTGTAGGCATAGTATTAGGCCAAGCTTTTCCTTAGAATATATTCCTAGGGACAAAAGTATTTTTCCTGGTAAAGAAAAATATATATAAATATATAAATATATAAAAAAAGAAAAATCCTTACTTAAAGAATGAGAATTTTCTTTTTTATATTTTTAAAAAAAATTTTTTTATTATTTTATTTATTTTTTAAAGATTTTATTTATTTTTTAGAGAGCGAGAGAGAAACAGCATGAGAGGGGAGAGGGTCAGAGGGAGAAGCAGGCTCCCCGCTGAGCCAGGAGCCCGATGTGGGACTCGATCCCAGAACCCTGGGATCATGACCTGAGCCGAAGGCAGACGCTTAACCATCTGAGCCACCCAGGCGCCCAAGAATGAGAATTTTCAATTCAGTGTTTCCTATTAACTTTTTCTACCAGGAAGAGCAGAGCTAATTTACAGCTCATAGCAACAAGTACCTTTACTAAACTCAATTTTCTTCAAGTCTTTCTCTCCCACTATATAGTTTTTGACCTTCTATTCTTTTACATACAGTCCTATTATATATAGTTTAGGTCATGTGTCTTGAAAATACTTTTTGAAAGTATTTGTGCTAAAAGTTTCTTTGCCAGATGTTTCTCCATTGCTGTTCTAACGTTCCTGAAATTTGATGGGAGTCTTTTCACTCCTGTAGGTATGAATTTCCTCGAAAATTTTCCTTCTTAGGTGGTTGGATTCAGTTTGGAGCCTTCAGGCATGTTACATCAGTGTCTCTGGGTTGGGGCCAAGGCACCAGGTGCTGCTGGAGCCCAGCCAGATTTAGGAACCCCTGGACCAGATGGTCTCCTAGATGTTCTTTGGCTTTATAAATTTATGATGCTGTTGGGAGCCATGGCCCCTGGTGGGTGGAATATAAGCCCGCCCTGAGGGAAGGAGCTGCAGCTCTCCTGATTACACTGCCACCATCACAGGAAGGAGATCCCTCGGGACACACACCAGCTGTTTTCCCAGCTTTTGCAGACCTTTCCTCCAAAGGCATGTGAAGTGCTTCTATCTGGGCTCCTGCACACGAGGCACACCTCCATGAGAGCGTTTATGTGATGGTCCGGTCTTTACGGATGTGAACCTTTGTATATTCCACTCAACTCCAGTGCAGTCTACAAACACAGAGCATGTGGACATCGATCCAGAGCCAACCACCCTGTAGGCATCCAATAAATGCTCAGGTGACTGAATGAATGAACTATTGAGAGAAATCACTCAGTAACCCCCCTGCTAAGCTATGCTTCAAAGCTAATGGAAAACCACCTGTGACAGACTACAAGGAAGACATTTGAGTGGCAAATTAAATCTAAGCCCTTAGATGTCAGTGTCATTGACCTCCTTCAAAGTGTACCTGAACCCCCTTTGTTTTGGAGCTCTGGATTTATATGGGAAAAGGCCCTTAAATTTTCTTAATGGTATTATCATAAGGATCCTTTGGGACAAAACTTATACACCTAGGTTACAGCACCATACAAAAATTTATTTATTTGCTCTGTCTGTTATCTTATACTGGAAAGAAGGAAGGGTATTCTCAATAGCCAAGGAACTGATTGATTCCATAGTTTACTCTTTTAGAAGTAAATATAGATAAGCACAATTAAAATTTGACATTCGTTTGCAAATATGCACTTTATAATGTTTTATCATCTCTTCCTATCATTATCAGTGACTTGTGTGTTTTTAGTAAAGTATGCTTTGCTATTGTTCTTTTTAATATATTAGTATTTAAATAATTAGAGAAATAGATAATATGGGAAAATTTTTATTTCTAAAGGTTAGAATCAATCATTTGATAGAAAAAATATCATGAAAATAAGGATTTAGACATCCAACAATTTTAAATTTATGATCAAGTTTTCTGATCTGGTTTTTAATTCTTCTATTTTAGTGCTTTTCCACATGAATCTCCTTATTTCATTTATTTATTATTTTGTGAGATAGTAGGCTTAATTTGTTGATATTTATATACTAAGGCCACTTTCTTAGTATAGTTTAATTTATCCTCTTTTCAAATTGTAATCACCATGTATCAGATTTTTATTTAGTGTTAATTAAGGTGATCATTTCATGATTGAGATTTTTTTTTTTTAAGATTTTATTTTATTTGACAGAGACATAGTGAGAGAGGGAATACAAGCAGGGGGAGCAGGAGTGGGAGAAGCAGGCTTCCCGCGGAGCAGGGAGCCCGATGCGGGGCTCAATCCCAGGACCCTGGGACCATGACCTGGGCCAAAGGCAGACGCTTAACGACTGAGCCACCCAGGTGCCCCTCATGATTGAGATTTTTAAAAAATTTCAAAGACCACATATGGTTTTAACAATCATCACCTTACCTATCAGTAAGCACTGTAACCTTCTTGTAACAATGAGATATGCCCCAATTCTCCCACCTTGTATATAAGTAGATGTAATGTAACATAATGGTGCATGTAAGTAGGCATGGCCTGACCTGAGGAGCCAAGTATGGCTCTGTAGGGAATGGTGCCTCATCTCATTATACTAAACAAGCATATTTTTAGCAGATAAGGGAGCAGATCTACTTTCAGCCGAGTATCATTTGTAGATAGTTACGATTTAAGCAGGATACAGCTCACCAACTCCGTGTGATAAAGGCATCCTCTGTTTATCCACAGCATCCCCATAAAGGCTGTCAGGGAAGGTTCTTGCATTTTCATTCTGGAACAGCTTTTCTTCTGGGTTCTGAACAACAGAATATTATGGTATAAGAAGCCCTTTTTAAATGTTGTCAAACATTTAAGTTAGCACATCAAAATTGACTCAGTGAAGGCACGTGACCAAATCATTAAGCAAATTCCTTTTATAATATTTGGTTTTGATTTGTTTGTCTTTGGGTTTATACTGGGGAGATGTAGAACCAAATCAAATGTATCCAAGTGGTTATTAAATGACATGCCCGTAGCCGGAGAACGGTAGTTGATGAGTGCCTGCAGGAAGCAAAACTGTCATCTTTGAATGTTATTAACGAGAGACTTAAAGTTTTTGTGAAGTATTCTGGGGTGCTAGAGGCTTCTGGGTAAAGTGTGAATCATGGGGAGAGATGTGCCAGTATTGGTGTGAAATCTGGTTCCTTTAGTGATGTAATACATGTCGTAGCTTGTGGACTCCCATTATCTCGAGTTGACCTTGTTGATGACATAATACAGTGTAGTTCAAGGCTCGTGTCTCCAGATATGTCAGAGAGAGGTTACAGGGTGTGCAATAAAAGAAGCAAAAGTCATGCTTTTTCTCTTTACATCTGTTGCCTTCTCTCGCCTCACATACACTCAGCTTTGAATCTACTTAATATGCTTTCTAAGAGAAACTTCTGCTAAGCTTTTTCTCCGGGGACCCATGTGGTCCTGGCTATTTTCCAATTCTGTATATACCATAATTCTCTAAGTCAAGAAAGAAAGCTTTCTAAATATCAATTGTGCCTAACCTATACGCTACTTTGGATTTTAACAAGCCTAATCTAGGATTTCAACCTTTGTAACCCTATACTCGGAAATGGGACGGCGTTTTGTGTGGTTAGCTCGACTCCCATGTCACCCTCTTGAACACCTGCAAGCATCTTAAAAGGTTAGCTTCAGATGCCTGGCCTTTAATTTTCTAAATCTCAGAGCTGCTAGGGTTCTCTTTAGCTGAATCTGCCAACCTTCTTTTTTATCTTCAGGTAATCCATACATTTGAATGCACACGACGAAACATATTTTGCTCTAGATAGGTACTTCAGTCAGAATCTTTGAAAGTTAAATATTCTTGTATCTGCAAGCGGCCAGAAAACCACTTTCCCCACTTTATTTTAGTGAACTTTGGGGGTGGAGGAAGATGTACTTGGGTACTAAAGCCCAAGCCAGGATCCTCCTTTCTCAGCTTCAAATGGCACAGGAAACCCCCTTCAGATTTCCAGCATGCTCTCTCAGAATAGCTTTCATTTCTGTGCCATAGAACACACTTCAGCTTCTTGCTGAGAGCCAACAGGAGGCACAGCAGATGTATTAGTAAATCACAGAAATTACGAAACTATGAAGAAATACAGCCACCTGACATTGAAAAGCTCCGACGCATAAATGTGACTGGGAGTATGATGTGGCCCCTGACTGTTGGGGAACTGGCCAAGGAACTGTGTGTTAAGGTTGTCCCATTGCTAGAACAACGGGCAGCCATAGGTGAGCGGTAAGATCAGGTACTACAGATCAGAAAAAAATGTGTGGTATGGGGGTTAGCCATGGGCAGCCAGGTGAAATGACTGAGGTTAGGCAGAGCATAGGCAGGGAAGACTGGAATGATCTAGAGAGGTTCAAATGGGGGGGGGGGGGGGCGGTTGGGGCAGGTAGTGGCAGTAGGTCAGGCACGAAGACAAAAGCTTTGGACTGTATGGGTCTCTGAGCTTCAGGCAGAGCTAGCTCCAGCACCCTGAAAATCTCCGTGGGACAGGCGTTTACTTGGTGGCAGTGTTTGTCGGTTGGAGGCTTGTACGTGCCACAGCCTGGTTTAGTCTAGTGTCTGCCCTTGCCCTGGATATTTGCTTAGCAAAGGGAGCTCAGGACTTTATCCTCAGCCTGGTTCTTGTAAAAAAGTGAAATTATTGCTCTTTCAGCATTTGGCTTCAGAAAGAAGGTCCAGGTCTGGTCCGACTGAGAACTCGGTCAGCCTGTCCACTCAGTCCCTGAGTCTGGCATATTAATCTAAGAGAGTGGTCCTCAACTTTTAATTTGCGACCACCTTGGGAAGATGGCTAAAACTGCAGGTTCTTAGCTGCCGCTCCACGAGATAGATACCAGGTGTGTAAGGTGAGGCCCAGGAGCCTGAATTTTAAGCAACATCTAAAGGGTTTCTAACGCAGGTTTTAGAGATAAATGGAGAAACACTAGCCTAAAGGGAGCTGGTTCTACTTCGTTTTAGAAACTATTGCTCTAGAGCCCATTAGTGACAGAGCATTACCTAAGGATCCTGACAGAATTTGTCTTCCAAAGCAGGGCCCCTCTGCAATGAATGAGATGTAGTTCCCCATACTCATTATAACTTCCCAGGATTTCACTGTTGGTAAGCATGTTTCTAACACATAGTCCTTTCTGTTTTGAAGGGTCAGGCTGAGTCATCTTAAAACTTAAGCAGATATTGAGTATGTGAACGGACTCTGAATATGCAACAGAGCAAAAAGGAGAGTGTCTTGCAGATAGGTTTATCATTCACCAGTAGTTGGTGTGGTGGTGGCCCATTTATTTTACTGTTGTCTTTCTTAGACATATGGTAGGGTTGGGCTTGTTAATTGTCTCACTTGTCTTTGAGAATGAACAAATTGCAGGTGAGCTTTAGCTTTTCGATTTGGAAAAAAAAAGTTCAGAATGGGTTATGATTTTGAAGGCTTTTTCGGGATGATTATTAATTTAAACACTTTATAGAAGAATAGTGGCATAAGAGTCTGTGGCAGACACTATTGGCTGGTGTCATAATCACCGTCTATAACCTCTTTGTTCTTTGTAAAATTCTGGCACAAGTAGAATTGTAAAATTCTTACAATTCCTAGAAGACATTGCTATGGCCAGTGGCATGTAAGTAAAAATTTGCTGAGTGCTACTTCCAGGAAACCTTTTTTTTTTTTTTTTTGATTAAAACAAGGATAGATTTGGTTGGAATGCCTTTTGCCCTTTCACACTTTACCCCCTTTCCACTTGGATTATACAATTGTAGCTCAGGGGTGCAGGAGCCATCCTATGAACATGAGGCAGCAAGCATGGTCAGAGAACTACATCTTGAGGACAACAGAGAGGAATGGTGACAAAGCCTGGGTCTCGTATGGCTTTGTGGAGCATCTGTGTCCGCCATTGCCAGCCTGTCTCAGGACTTCTTGTTTCTTGAGTACCTGCCTATTTAAGCCACATATTGTCCTAATTGATACAGGATACTAAAACATTTCATGAAATGTTCCACCTTAATAAAAATACCCATTATCTTTGTCTCTGCTCAGCAGGGAGTCTGCCTCTCCCCCCCACGCCCCTCCCCTTGCTCATGCACTCTCTCTCTCAAATAAATAAATAAAATCTTAAAAAAAATCTAAAAATAAAAATACCCATTATCAAAGATAGCTGTGAACCATTATGAGCAGGACACACCTTAGTTAAAAAGAAAGGAAGAAGGGGCACCTGGGTGGCTCAGTCGTTAAGCGTCTGCCTTCCGCTCAGGTCCTGATCCCAGGGTCCTGGGATCAAGTCCCTCATCAGGCTCCCTGCTTGGTGGGAAGCCTGTTTCTCCCTCTCCCACTCCCCCTGCTTGTGTTCCCTCTCTCGCCCTGTCTCTGTCAAATAAATAAATAAAATCTAAAAAAAAAGAAAGGAAGAAAGAAAAATGTCCTTACAGACCATGCACCAGAGCCTGGTGGGATTCAGAAGGAATTACCAGGAGTTTTGAATGACAATCTGTTCCTCTTAATAGCACATGTGGTGGTAAATTGCTTTGTAACTTGAGGTAGTGGCCACAAAATATCTCAGGATCTGAGATGGTGAGTTCTACATCTTATAAAGTAGCCAGAGAAAACGCTTTCATGACATAAACGTATTATGATGTAAGAACTGGACCAGCTCTCATCCCCTCAGACTCAGAGACTGAGAATGGAATGTTCCAGAACAACTTTCAGTGAACTTTTTGCTGGGGTTCTTGGTGAGGTACAATTGGTGTAAACAAAATCTGAGTACCTAAGAAGTCTCCAGACTTGGTAAACCAGTCAGAGAAAGAGATCTACAAACTGCACCTCTAATTATGAGTCTTTCAATTTTGAGAACTGGAATTTAGAAAAACAAGCATGTGACTTAACAAACTTAGGATGTTTTGTAGTGAGGCAGGGCGTGTTTCAACCAGAAGGCTTATGTAGGAGGAGTTCACGGGGCTCAATCAAGTAGAGACATGTGTCAAGCACAGAAAGAGTATTGTGTAAGGATCTCTGGATTGGGGGCAGGAATTTAAACTTGAAAATTAGATTCTTCTTGTTGACTAGCTGTGTGATTCTGAGCAAGTCATATCACTCAACCTTGGTGTTTTTCCCTGAAAATATTACATGAACTTTAAAGTTATGCTCAGACCTAAAATTCTATGATTCTACAGTAATTTCACAAGGACAGGTTCTGCATCCAGATTACTTTGCGAGTATGTTCATTTGGGAGGTACTTAAAGGAATTGATACTGTAAATCTTAGAGAAAGTGTGTTTTTTTTATAAGAAATATGACATGTAACTGCGATCATGGGCCCATTCTCAGAGAAAAGTTCTTGATCTTACAATGAAAGACTGGCATATTTACATTTTGATCAAAATAAAAATACGTTTATATTAGAAGTCCTTGCTAGTGCATTAACAGAAGGAAAATAAGTAGTGTTTATATGAGAAAAGGATGAATAAAACAGGTGATATGATTGTATAACTAGAAAACCCAAAAAAATCAACAATAGCAAAAAATCCTGGAACTAATAATTGAGTTTAGCAAAGTCTCAGGATACAAGATTAATATACAAAAGTCAATTTCTGTCTTATATACCAGCAAAGAATAATTGGACTTTGAAATTTAAAAAATAATATCATTAGAACAGCACCAAAATTAATGAAGTACTTATATAAAAAAATCGAACAAAGTATGTCAGGATCTATCTGTGAAAAACTATAAAACACTGATGAAAGAAAACAAAAAAGAGCTAAATAAATGGAGAGATATGCTGTGCTCTTGGGTTGGAAGTCTCAATATTGTTAAGATGTAATTTCTTTTTTTTTTTAAAGATTTTATTTATTTATATGACAGAGAGAGACACAGCGAGAGAGGGAACACAAGCAGGGGGAGTGGGAGAGGAAGAAGCAGGCTTCCCGCCAAGCAGGGAGCCCGATGCGGGGCTCAATCCCAGGACCCTGGGATCATGACCTGAGCGGAAGGCAGACGCTTAACAACTGAGCCACCCAGGTGCTCCAAGATGTAATTTCTTATTAACTTGGTCTACAGATTAATGCAATACCATTGAAAACACCCAGCAAGCCATTTCGTAGATATTGACAAACTGGTCTTAAAGTTTATATAGAAAGACAAAGACCCAGAAAACCAACATAACACTGAAGAAGAACAAAGTTGGAAGATTCATACTACTGTAATTTTAGGACTTACTATTAGGCCATAGTAATCAAGACAGTGTGGAACTGGTAAAACAATAGACACATGGATCAGTAGAACAGAATAGAGGGCCTAGAAATAGACCTGCATAAATATTGCCAGCTAATCTTTAAAAAAAGGGCAAAGGCAATTCAACAGAGAAAGGACAGTCTTTTCGACAAATGATGATGAAACAATTGGATATACATAGGCAAAATATGTAACTAGACACAGAGTTTACATCTTTCATAAAAACTAACTAAAAATTATAAACTTAAATATAAAATGCAAAACTGTAAAACTTCTAGAAGAAAACAGGAGAAAGTCTGGGTGATCTTGGGCCTGTTGATGAATTTTTAAATAGAAAACCAAAAGCACAATCCAGGAAAGAAAAAAGTGATAATTTGGTCTTTACTAAAATTTAAAACTTCTTGGTGAAAGCACTAATAAAAAGATGAAAAGAAAGACCACAGACTGAAAGAAAATGTTTGCTGAGTGCATATCTGATAAGGGAATTGTATCCAGAATATACAAGGAATTCTTGAAACACAACAATAAAAACAATTTTAAAATAGGCAAAAGGTCTGAATCTCATTATAGAAGACCTACAAATGGCAAATAAGCATATGGAAAGATGCTCAGTATCATTTGTCATAGGAAATTGCACATTAAAACAATTATGAGATACCACTATACGCCTATTAAAATACCTAAAATCCAAATAACTTCCAATACCAATTGCTGGCAAGGATGTGGAGCAACAGAAACTCTCATTCATTGCTGATGAGAATGTGAAATGGCTATAGACACTTTGGAAAACAGTTTGGCAGCTTCTTACAAAGCTAAACATAGTTTTGTCATAGGATTCAGCAATTGAGCTTCTACATATTTACCCAATAGAATTAAAAACTTATACACAAACCCCTGCATGTAAATGTTTATGACATCTTTATTCATCATCACCAAAAATTGGAAGCACACAAGATGCCCTTCAATAGGTGATCAGATAAACAGATAACGGCACATATGTATAATAGAATATTATTCAATAATAAAAAAAATGAGTGGTTAAGTTAGGAAAATATATGGATGAATCTTAAATGTATATTGCTAAGTGAAAGGAGCCAGGCTAAATGGACACACACTTTATGATTGCGTGACAGTCCGGAAAAAGCAAAATTACAGAGAATGTAAACAGATTAGTGATTGGTAAGGGTTCAGGGGGCAGGGGAGGATACAAATGGCAAAGCATAGGAGAAATTTTAGGGCAGTGAAGCTATTCAATATGATACCATAATGGTGAATATATGACACCAGGCCTTTGTTACAGTGCATACAATTTTACAGCACAGAGAGTGAATCTTCATGCATGTAAAAAAAAAAAAAAAAAAAAAAAAAGTTTAGGTCAAGAGATTCTGGGATGGAATGCAGAATATGACAAAACAATCTAACTGCATTACAAATGTATGAAGTGACCTCACTGAAGAGGATGGGGGTCAGGGGGAGTTGCTGACCTAAGTAACTACAAATGAGTGGGGTCTGCAAAACTAAAGGCAAGAAATTGTTCATAAGCACTGTACTCTAGTTGATAAAGTTGTTTCCCCTGGAGGTCCAAGTCAATAGTCCTTGCATCACTATACATGTACACTGGAATCAATCAACTAAGTAAATGTGTGGTGCATGTGGGAGCTAGATTTCTTACTTAGGAGCTGGAATCTATAGATAAGGGAGGGGAGGAGGCTAGAATGATCCATGTGGTAATGGATTAGAATTGGAGTCATCAGGATGAGCTCATGTTTAGTATAAATACAGATGTTGTACTTAGAAATATTTATAGATGGGGGCGCCTGGGTGGCTCAGTCGGTTAAGCGGCTGCCTTCGGCTCAGGTCATGATCCCAGGGTCCTGGGATCAAGCCCCATGTCTGGCTCCCTGCTCAGTGGAGAGCCTGCTTCTCCCTCTCTCTCTGCCTGCCTCTCTGCTTACTTGTGCTTTCTCTCTCTGTGTCAAATAAATAAATAAATAAAATCTTTAAAAAAAAAAAAGAAATATTTATAGATTTATAGATTTATAGAAATATTAAAGATTTATAGATGTACATACACAGGTTAGCACACACACACATGTGTTTCCTTGCTCTGCCTGCTGAGAGGACCTTGCTGCAACAACACCCCAGTAGCCATGAGCACACCTATCAACCACATCTTAGTTTCTAATACCATTTTTTTCAGTAAAAGGAACCAGGGCTTCTTAGAAAAACAACCAATTCTAGAACTAAGGCAGGAGATACACAGTTCACATCTGGAGCATCTTGTACTGCCAGAGAGTTAAGAAAGTGCTCAAAAAGAGAAAAAAAGAAATCTTCAATGATAACATATGTCCAAAGGACACAAGAGCCAACTGAAAGAACTTCCAGTGGTTAAAGCTGGGTAATGTGAGCAACAAGATAAATTAATATTAGATTGTAACCCAAGGCTTAAAATAAGTGAGTCTTTATTGATACAAATTACTGAATAAACAAATCTCACATGCAGAAGGGCTCTAAATGATTTATATAGATACTCCACCTTCAAGAAGGGGTAAAGCATAGCTCCGCTCCTTAAGCTTGGTCTGTGCATAGTGACTTCCTTCTAAGTAATACTGCATGGAAAGGGGAAAACTGATCTGTGGAAAAAGCTGACAAATGCCACCTCAGCCAGATCAAGTTAAACTCAACATGGATGTCATGCTGATAGTGTATTTCCTTGATACAATGGGGCGCGTATGGCACTTTAGTTGTGTACTCTTCCTCCTAAAAACAGAGTCTCATCGTGAGAAAAACATCCGACAGATCTGAATGGAGGGACATCCCACAAAATACCTGCTCAGTACTCCTCAAAACTAAGGTTATCAAAAACAAAGGAAGTCCGAGAACTCACAGTCAAGAGGAGCCTAAGACACCATGACTAAAAATACCATGTATCCTGGATGGAATCCTGGAATAGGCAAAGGACATTAGGGAAAAACTTAGGAAATCTGAACGAAGTAGGGGCTTTAGTTAATAATAATGTACCAGTATTGGCTTCTTAAATACAACAAATATGCCATACTGATGGAAGATGTTAATAATAGGGGAAATCAGGTACTGGGTAGATGGGAATGCGGTACTATCTTCACAGTTTTCTGTAAATTAAAAACTTATAAACTAAAAAGTTTCTTTAAGAAACATTTAAGGTGTTTGTGATGTATAATGTCCACATCCATCTCTTTTAAACTGGCCAAGGGCAGGGCCTAATCTCATCAGATCAGAGGCCTTCTCCGGAAAGCTCTGCCATTAATTCAGGACCCGAAATTCTACTAGAGGCCTTCCTTTTGTTATTTTATTCGGTCCCCACCACGACACCGTGGGGAGAGTGTTTTTCTTCAGATCTACGAATAAGGAGTCTGATGCTGAGAGAAAATGGGGGGCTTGTCAGAATTCTATTTCTAACAAATAAGATTTGGGTGGAAAAGAAATCATATGTGGGCTTTTTCGCTTTACATTTCCTTTTCACTCTGTTAGATACAGGAAGCTTTTAAAGCCATGTTGTTAGCTAGAATTAAATCATTCTTTGTTGCTCTATTCTCAAAATTTATTTTTTTAATCCCTTCAGGCCTCCATTTCATTAATGTATCTTTGAGACCGAACACAAAGTAATTTAGGCATCTCAAATATTCCTAAAGTTATCACCCCATAATCTCAATGATGTCTTTTACTCAATTTAGTATGGAGTATTTAGTGTTGAGTATTAAATTTAATATTTAGCATTACAATTTAAATTCAGTATTCCTCACAACCTTTCAAATAAGAATTGAAGTTACCCTAGAAAGAAGAATATAGTAAAATTAATTTAAGAAAAACCTGAACAGAGTTATGAGGGGATAAACAAATACTTTAGCTATAAAAGTTAATAGAGTTGTTAAAATTCATCATGAAAGCTGCCACTGTTTTATCTGGTGGCCAAGAAAAACAAGGAAATGTGATTAAGTTATATGTCTCCTTTGAAGAGGGAACATACCAGATACTTAGGCAAAACTTTCCCTTGTTTCAGATTCTGAAAGAATTTATTATTTAGGGTATTTTGAGGGGGTAAAATAAAAGAATTGTTCACAATAGTTTCACAGCCATTATGAAAATAAAATTTATATAGTTGTTTCTCATAAAAACTGACTAAAAGACTGGAGTCATAACAATAAAAGGTAATTCAATGCACATAGTTATTTGAGATGATATTGTAATGTAGTCCATGTATAGTGTAGGAGATTCCAAATCCTAATTCACTTTGAAAATATGTTAGACAAGTAAGAGTGTGTGTATATATATACATATATATATATATATATATATATGTATATATATATAGCTTGTTCCTAAAATTATCCTCTCTAAATATTATCTTTCTCATCTGGGTTTCTGTGAGTAGCTAGGTCTCAGAGAGAGCATGGTATATTCTCTACTATGTGATCTGTACTGCTCATTGATTTCTTGCACAAATATTTCTTGCAGAGTAGCTTCGGTGTCCCAGGATATCCTGGTTCATTTGACAACAGACGCTTGCTCTCTTGAGCATGTGCTCTAGTGAGAAAGACAGAAGAGAGCAAGTAAATAAGCCCTCAGGATTTCGGCAGACAGTAAAAGGTGCTGTGCAAGAAAAAACCCAGGGTAATGAGACAGAGGGGGGATGGGGGGTGGCCGTGGGATGCATGGAGGGTTGAGCAGGTGGCAAAGTTTTATAGAGGGTAGTAAGCCAAGGCCTCTCTGACTTAGCATCACAGCCGAGGCCAGAGAGAAATAAAGAAGCCAGACATGGAAATACCTGAGAAAAGAGAATCTGTTCCCAGAAAGAGGGAACAGAAGATGCAGTGATGCCCATTTTGCTCATTTTTGCCCATTTTAGGCATTAATAAGTTGCCAGACATGGAAATACCTGAGAAAAGAGAATCTGTTCCCAGAAAGAGGGAACAGAAGATGCAGTGATGCCCATTTTGCTCATTTTTGCCCATTTTAGGCATTAATAGGTTGTGTAACAACGTTGAAATATGAATGTTAAACAAAGGATGCTTAGACTCATTCTGGCACTGCACCTTTTAACATTATCTGGCTCAGCAGGAAGCCTTTTTGCCTCCCATGATGGTGGTGTTACCACAATGCAGCTTTTGAAAGAGAAGTTTAATAAAACAGGAGACTGTGTCCTTGAAAGATGTAAATAGACTTACATTTTTCTTGGAATATTTTTTCCATAAGATGAGGAAGATATTAATGGGAACAGGCTTGCTTCTTCTAAAAAAATATATATTGGATCAAGAGATGTAAATTTGCTGCTTATTAAAAATAAAATTTTGAAAGCTAGGAATAATACTGAAGTGCAGTATTGAAAGAATCTAGTAAATTCATGGGCTTACCATTGTAAACACCAAAATGTATGCTCATTTTAATTATACTTTTAATTTATGTTCAGGGAATTATCTCTGAACTAAAGGGTAAAATGAGGAAAATAATCTGTGAGTGGCCAATAGAGGGGTTTAGGTGTTAGCAGAAAGAAGTATTTAATGAGGCCTTCTTGCCTTATCTAGCAAGAAGCTTAGGACCATGGATTCTGAAGCATATTTCCATGCACTAAAGAGCTTTATGTCATTACTTTAAGGTTATGTCACACACCATTCACCAAGTAAATATATTCCCAAACTTATTACAGTTCTAAGCGTTAAGCCGAGTGCCTCCCATGGGGGTTTATTTTATACTTTTTAAAGTAACAAAGCATTTGATAGAAAATATTGAGTAAAATAAATTGTTTAATTTAACTCAGTATAGTCAACTCACTCTTGGTTAGTTTCTTCTGTATGCTTTTTAAATAACCTAAAAATGTATGATCATGTTCAGGGGGTGCATTTGGCCACAGAATGTTCTCATTCAGTGAGGCTTGCCAGGTCCTACAGCCGAAAGGTCTGTCCTGTCCCAGACAATGTGAGAAGGCACAAAATAGCCTCTGGCAATAGAAACCACCACTATTATTTGTAACTTGGAATGAGGGCCCCAACACTTCTGATTTTACCATAGCTTGTAATATTTAGATTTTTAATTTTGGCTGTCTTTTTTTTTTTTAAAGATTTTATTTATTTATTTGAGAGAGAGAATGAGAGAGAGAGAGCATGAGAGGGCGGAGGGTCAGAGGGAGAAGCAGACCCCCTGCCGAGCAGGGAGCCCGATGCGGGACTCGATCCCGGGACTCCAGGATCAGGACCTGAGCCGAAGGCAGTCGCTTAACCAACTGAGCCACCCAGGCGCCCCAATTTTGGCTGTCTTGACGTGGCTGAGGCTATGCATGCATCTCTTTTTCCCTTTAATTTAATTTTTGAAGTCATACTATTGCCCGATAGATTTTGGGGACAATATCTATTCATTCACTTGTCTGAAAGGCCTTCATGGGTAAACACTGGTTCTTATTCACCTTTGTGTCACTGGTACCTAAGCATAGTTCCTGTCCTCGTAGCAGTCCTCAATAAGTGTTTGGTGAATGAATGAATGGACAGATGGATGAGTCTCCACTCTGCTGCTACCCAGTTATAGCTCTGCTTGCTGGGCTAGATCCATGATGTTGGTGATATCTAGAATATATTCCAAATGGATTTTTTTCTTATTTCATGAGTTTCTTTTATTTTAATGCCTAAATCGAATTATTTAATTCTTCATTTACATATGTCACTGGCTGAATTTGGACTGTATATTAATGTTTAGAATTAGATCATTTGCATACATTCCAAGTTTGGGGCTTTTGAAATCTTTATTCCGTGGGAGATACTAAAAGCAGAATACATGGATGACTTTCACATTCACAAAATATTTCTTTTGAACATAGTAAATGGTGAACTATAAAAAGAAACATTTCAGTCATCACCATAGAGAAGAATAAAATAAGACCCACATTTTGGATGCAACAAAAGATTGCATTATTATTTTCATCCTTTATGAGCCTCACATCACCCCATTGTGTGTGTATCACTTGTGTGTTTCCTGTTTAAGACCAAAAGGAAAAAATGTTTGAGCTGAAATGCCTACCATTTCCCTATCTTCCCTGAGATTCAAAGGGAATGGACACCTGTCCCTTAGGTTTCTGGCTTCAACCTGACGTGTAAGCATCTTTTGAAATGAAAAACAAAACAAGTCCTTTATAGAAGCAACACAGTCCCTGCTACTGGTTTGATTTAAGATACCAGGAAACACACGGGTCTTAAATTAAGTTGGTAGAGGAATGTTTGCTCATTTAAATTCATCCTTATGAGGAACAAAACTTAAATGTGGTGTTTTCATAAGAGAAATATTTCATGTCGGTAAAATTTATTATTGCATCCTGACATTATAAACTGTACTCTTAACTATTTGTGGTTTAAAATTATTACTTTTTCCCCTGTAGTTCAAGCAACTGTCCTCAAAACTTTAAATGTTTTTGCTGTTTTACTTTTTAAATTAAGAATTCAGCTTGGGATAAAGAGGCAAATGAAAGGTAAGGTATAGGGAAACATCTAATTCTTGAATTTGTTTTAGAATTTCTGTTTTCTTTTTTTTTTTCAAAGGTTTTATTTATTGAGAGAGAGAATGAGACAGAGAGAGCATGAGGGGGTGAGAGTCAGAGGGAGAAGCAGACTCCCTGCCGAGCAGGGAGCCCGATGTGGGACTCGATCCCGGGACTGCAGGATCATGACCTGAGCTGAAGGCAGTCGCTTAACCAACTGAGCCACCCAGGTGCCCCGATTTTCTGTTTTCTTAATAAAGAGTTTATTCTTTGAATATATGTTCAGGATCCATCATTAGAAAATACAAAAGCCTATTGATAACATAAGGCAAAGTATATGAAAGTAATTTGATAAAAATAAAGGAACATATAAAGTATTATTAATAACTTTACTAAATCAAATCTGAAAATTAGGACTAAATGAACAAAGTCATACATTTCAGCCTTTTGGTAAGAGAAGAAGTAGGAGCAAGAATGCAAACCTACATTTCTTTTATTCCATTTTATTACATAATCACAGAGAAGTCCTTAAGCTTGCTGACCACAGTGCATACTTTTCTAAAAAAACTGCCTTTCTCCATGAGCTCTGTTTTGTATATTGACTCCCCTTATTCTTAGGGTTGCAGTAAGATGCCATCTTTGATTTCTAAAAGCAAATCTGGTAGTAAGTAGAAGTTTCATGTCCACTATTTAGATATGGCAATTTCTTCTTCCTCTCCTGATATATTTTCCACATATATTACCGTGTGTGTGTGTGCGCATGTGAGCATACATCTCAAATGCAGGCATTTTCCATTTCCAGCTCATCTCTACGCATTTTAGTAATATATCTTTTTAGCTGACACCATAACGTTTGCACACCTTTTTGTTGTTTGTTCTGTCATTCTCGTCCAGCGACTGGACCATGATGGGGAGGCAGCCCTGTTAGTGGCCCACTGGGCAACAGGATACTCATGCCATGCAGACTTATAAAGGATACATAAATGATGACACTGAGCTAGCTTTTAATGAGCGCTCACTCTGAAACACCAAGCTAAGTAAGAACTTTCTGGCAGTCCTCTCAGCAGTCCTCTGAGATTGATATAACCCTTTTGTCCCTGTGCCACAGAGGAGGAAACAGGCTGGTGAGGTTAAACAAACTAATTGTTTGTCATTCCTCGTCCTTCCTGACACACGGCAGGGTCACTAGCATGTAGTACAGTAGCAGGTACCTAGCAGCATCCCTGTGACATTGGATGAATGACTTCATGAAGTCACTTGCCCTGGTCAATGTCAAGGCCAAAAGGAATCCATGGCATCTGATTCCAAACCCAGTCACCTAACCTCAAATATATCATGTCAGAGGGAGGCTGTGAACATCACCTAGAAACAATGAGAGGAGCAAGGAGGGCTTCGGGGTGAGAGGATTAAGAGCTAGAGGCGTGGAGGCAGAATCAAGTCTGAGCGAGGATAGAGCAAGAGAGTAAGTTAAAACTGGAGAAAAGAGAGGCATCATAGCAGATGCAGCTGTTTCTGTAGCTTTGCCAGCCACACATGGAAAAGTGACCACTGGATGCATGTGTCTGCATATGCACCCTAAGGGCTGCATGCCTGAGTGTCCTGGACTCTTGAGGAACAGGTGACCACTTAATTGTCCACTGTATATGGACATGGAGATGGGAGGAAGTCTCTGGAAGTGGTAGTCTGCACTCAGAGATCCCCACCCAACCTGGGAAGAATGAGCCTGGCTCGTCGGTCCTCCCATGGTGGGGCTAGAGCCAGGAAGAACTATTCCCTTCACAGCAGTGGAAAAAGCCAGACCAAAAGGACCAGAGTTGTGCCCAAGAGAGAGTACCCCGGAAACAGGTTCAAGCTGGTTCATAAAGGAAGGGAGGCTTACGAGGAGGAAGGGCGTCTGGACACCAGAAGGAGGGAGACCTAGGCAAGATGACGGCAGGGAGTAGCAGATTGAGGGCATCAGTAACTGCAGGGAGGATCAGATGGACACCTAGCCAATGCCAAAACATTGAGCTAATCAAAGCAAAGCTCAGTCTAAGAGGGGGTGGTGGACACTGATAGAACAACCTGTTTATACAGGCCTCTAAAGACTAATGTGAAACAGTAGGACCAGTGCCAAAAATAACAATGAATTACTACCCTCCTTCCCTCTGAGAGAGCCTTTCTTTTTGTCCTTTTTTTTTTTTTTTTTTTTTTTTTTTTCAGTTTCTTTTCTTTGGACAGAAAAGACATCCGTTCTTGAGTCAGTCACCAATTCACAGATTATTTGTCTGTACTAGTTAGGGGAAAAATGCTGTCATCTATTTTATGTATGGAGACAAAATCCTTAGAACAGTATATTCTGATAGTCACAGCCAATCCATAACATTATGCCTACTGAAAACATACAGTTTTTTTTTTTTTTAATGGCCAAGCCACTCCTCTACTAGTAATGATCATAAAGAGAGTAAGATATTCAAAGATATGGTTTAAAAAATAAAATAACAGGATAGCTTCAGTCATTTTTTAAGATTTTATTTATTTATTTATTGAGAGAGAGCAAGTGGGAGGGAGGGGCAGAAGGAGAGAGAATCTCTAGCAGACTCCCCGCTGAACACAGAGCCGAAGACACAGGGCTCAGTCCCACAACCCTGAGATCATAATCTGAGCCAAAATCAAGAGTTGGACACCCAACCGACTGAGCCACCCAGGTGCCCCTAGCTTTAGTCATTTTTATAACAGTTTCATTAAGATGTAATTCACAGACCATAAAATTCACCCTTTCAAAAATGTACAGTTCAGTGTTTTTTAATTATATTCACAGAGTTGTGCAGCCATCACTATCTAATTTTAGAACATTTTCATTACCTCCAAAAGATATCCTATACCCATTAGCAGTCACTCTTTATCGCCCACTCTCTCCAGTCCTAGACAACTCAAGTTACTTCTTTATGGAGTGCCTATTCTGGACATTTCATACAAATGGAATCACATAATTTCTGGTCATTTACGGCTGGCTTTTTTCACTGAGCATAATGTTTTCAAGGTTCATCCATGTTATAGCAGGTATCAGTACTTATCCGTTTGTATGACTGAGTAATACTCCATTATCTAGATATACCACAATTTGTTTATCCATTCACCAGTCAATGGGCATTAGCTGTCTTTTTCAATTAGAAGTGGGTCTTGGCCAGATAATTATGATCTCAAAGAGATACCTCATGGCATTTGTAAATCCATTTCTCCCTGCATTGGGTACAGACTAACGGCCTTAGTCACAAGCAATCAAAAGAACTACTTTGACGCTATGGTAACTCCCTTGAAATATATTTGAGAATGCTTTCTTTTGGCCAGCTCTTTGAAATGTGAATCACCAATATTTACTAGAAGAGAGATCATAAGAAATGATCTCATGGACTTATACCAATTCACATTGATTTAGAAGTGAAAAGGCATGATAAAAACATTATTGCTGTTTGTGTTTGCCATATCCGAGGTCAAGCAATATTTGTTACTTTTAATCACTACCATATCTCTAGTCTCTATTGTGATGTAGACAGTTCTGTTCCAGATCAGTCTGTATGGCTCCTGGATACCTTTGGAACCTAAACTTTAAAAACACTTTGTCGGCATGGCAAAACTTGAGTCGAGATTTTAAAAAGTCACTATTTCCTTTCCTTTGAGTTCATGGAATAAAGTTGGCTTGCTCTGGGCCCAGCAAAGGTGGGGGTTGGGGTGGCGGTGGTGCCTCCTTGCTGGGAGTGAATACAGTTTCAGCCAAGCGAAGGATCTGCATTGCTATTGGGGTGTCCAGCTGGTGTCTTACACACACTCCTGTCACGTTCATACATCGTGGCATCGACTGTTGTCAGCGGACACTTACGATGTTTTGGGAATCTTAGGAAGAAACCTTTAATCCCATTTTATATGACTCTATAATAATGCCAGAGGTTTTTTTTTTAATTGAAATATAGGTGACACACAATGTCACATTAGTTTCAGGTATACAACATAGTGATTTGACAAGTCTGTATGTTATGCTATGCACAGCTCACTGCAAGTGTAGCTACCATCTGTCACCATACCCTGCTATTACAATAGCATACCAGAGTGTTTTTGAAATGAATATTCAGCAAAAATATTAGCAAGAAAATTCCTGTCAAAAATGCATCGATACTTTCCCATAGGATGCAAATTCATCTCTTCGTTATCAAAAACAACTGCTGTTTTTCTCACTATGCTCTGTTAGAGAGCACTCACTTTCTCCTAGGATTCCTCAGTATTTTAACCTATGTAGATTCCAGAAAAAAATCCACACCTCCTCCAGGGCTCCAGCCCCTCATCCCAGAGGAGCACCTGAAGATAGATTCAAGTGTTAGCTCAGACACATCTCACATCTACAAGGCTGTGAGACACCCAGCTCTGAGGTTGTGGAGGATAAATAAAACAATCTGAATTCTGAGCCCAAGACTCATTATTCCTGGGATTAATACCTTAGTAATGAACTGGTTTAATTCGAGCCAAATTTTGTGTTGCTCTCTTTCATTTGGAATGCTGACAGTTGGCTGGAATTATGGGCTAATGATGGCATGGGATTGACTTTTCAGGCTCATAAATAGAGAGCAATATGCTAGCTTCTGTGGAATGTGTAACCGTGAATTAACAATAGTGCATTTTACCATGGTAACATTCTACCCATTAATGCTCAAATCGAGTGCAACACAGGGCTTTCTCTGCTTTGGGGATCCTCTACTTCTCTCTGTTCGGCATCTAGGTAATTATATAAGGGCTGGAAGCAAACGGAAGTAAATGTAGTTGATATCCAAACATTTCTAGTAGCCATCCAGAATGGAATTAAATGTAACCACTACAGAAAGTATATAATACACTAAATGCCTTGCTTTCACATCAATTTTTGCTACTTTTGTTGCCTTAACCTAGATTTTTTCTCGTGAAATTAGGATATTTGTGTCTAGGTTATTTCATTTCATTTCATTTACAAGTGGTACAACTTCTGCACATAGGGAAATTAAATGATAAGAGGTGCCATCCCCAACTGAGAAATTGGGTTATTCATCCATCTCTTCCAGAAATAACTGGGATTTAGATCATACAATTTCAGAACTTCAATAGTGAGAAATAGGAACCAAAAAAGTGGGGGATGACTGCCTATTTTTCTGACATTCTCAAAAAATCACTTCAAAGAGAAGGTAAGCCAAGGTAGCTCTCAGGGACCCCGGCCAACCATTTCTTCATTATTTCGGAGCTCCCCAGCGCTCATCCCTGTCTGAGTGGCTGGAAGAATGAGTGTGTGCACGGCTGTGCAGGCCATCCATCCCTTGGGCCAGTGGTGACTGCCGCTCCGCCAACACCATCTTGGTTGGAGACGGTAGCTGTCTCTGAACATCATGTTACCACGGACCGATTCCCCTTGCAAGCTTCACTCGTTCCCATCCACAACAACGCTGAGCCGTCAGCAGCATGCGCGGAGAATCAGGCCAAGTTGTTAAACAAAGGTGTTTTCATTCCTGGTCTCAGATCTGTTAAGTGGATTTCTGTTTTGTTATATTTTAAAATAAGTCATTTTCACCAGGAGTTGATAATGACGCCTATGACTTGCCAGGAAAACGTGGAGGGTGATGTGGGAAGCAAGGGGATTGTCCCAACATGGCTCTTCTCTCCACGGATCTGTTTCAAGAGGTATCTTTTCCCCACCCAACCCCCACTCACTTCTCTCCTTACGTTGGCTGTTCAAAAGCACCAGAGGCATCAGCACTCGTTTCTGACACTGCCTAGCGAATTTGCAGCATGGCTTTATGCTCATCCTTTCAGATCTGTGTCAAAGCCTCCCTTTCCCCCACAAACCCCAGCGTGAACTCATTCTTACTGTGATCTATAAAGCAAGCAAGAGACTCTAAACTTTATAATACAATAAGAATTAAAATTTTGGATGATAAAAGTTATTACACATGAGTGAGTTTGTCTCTCCGAATCAAGGAAATAAATTAGGTTCCCTGCTCTGTAGCATATGGAATCCTCAGAATTGCCTTCATATAATTATAACTCTGTTTATTAAAAAGAATTATGTAGGGGCGCCTGGGTGGCTCAGTCGTTAAGCGTCTGCCTTCGGCTCAGGTCATGATCCCAGGGTCCTGGGATCGAGCCCCACATCGGGCTCCCTGCTCAGCGGGAAGCCTGCTTCTCCCTCTCCCATTCCCCCTGCTTGTGTTCCTTCTCTCGCTGTGTCTCTCTCTGTCAAATAAATAAATAAAATCTTTAAAAAAAAAAAAAAAGAATTATTTAACAGTATGGTTGATTTATTCTGATGTGATTGGCTTAGCAACTTAATTGAACTAAAGCAATATACCTGAGATAAAATTTATTTAATTAGCTGATTCATTTCAGGATGACTAGAACCCCTCATCACACTTTGATAATCTTCTGAAAAGGTGTGCAGGCAAACAAGCAAAGTTCAAGAACAATTGGATACTGATGTGGCATGTTGATTAATAGAGAAAATGAGAAAAAAAATGGAGTAGCAGAGTACCTGTAGCCAAAAAGTTGAAAAATAATACTTTAACTCAAGCTCTTAACTCTGTTTTCCAATGGACAGATTTTCTCAAAGACGTCTGCAGTTCTAGGACCCTCTCTTCCTAAGTTAACCAGGAACTAGTTACTAAAATCTACTCCTGACTTGTCCCTCCTTTTTCTACTGCAGATTGCAGTCATGATCTCCAGGTGGTCAGGCCTTTCATGCCACCAGGGCCCTAAGGCGAAGAACTGAGCACGGACTTGAGCCCAGTGTGCATGGTTCTTTTCTGTGGATTAACAACACCGGTGTGCAGATTTGTACCATATCAGCAAAAGAGGATTTTAGGGAGCAGATATGGATGGATTAGGGAAAAATTGCCACAACTGTTACAAAAGCAACTCAAAGTGTACATATCCTAATAATTCTAGGGTCAGAACTATATCTTCTCCCCTACACCCTGTCTGTTCTCCCTGCTTGTGTTTTTTTCCCCCTTCACATTCTAACCTATTCCATACAGTGCCGATATATATGCTATATCTTTTTGTTTCTTTATACATATGCACAGTTCCTGCCTCGTTCCTGAGGCAGATTCACTACTGCTAGGTTAATCTTACACTGCATCTTTGATCATACGTCATTTCCCTACTTGAGAGCAGATGGCTTTTCATCAGCTCAACTGCAGAGGAAAAAATCACATTTCTTTAACCTGGTATTCATGTCCCTCTGTAACCTGC
This sequence comes from Mirounga angustirostris, assembly GCF_029215605.1. Taxonomy (NCBI): domain Eukaryota; kingdom Metazoa; phylum Chordata; class Mammalia; order Carnivora; family Phocidae; genus Mirounga; species Mirounga angustirostris. Next base: position 106,066,833 of record NW_026991711.1, on the reverse strand, counting down.
TCCCACCATATTCCTCTGGCCTTGCCTAACATGACCCCGCTGCGGGTGACAGGCATGTGGGACTTCTTGCCCCTTCCTCCCTCGGCCACTCCCTTCCTCCTCCTTTGTGCCCTGCATACCTTAGCTCATTCCTTATTCTATTTCCACAGTAGCTCCTCACCACATTTCATTGCTGTTTACCATAGGAAGCCTTTTCTGATCATCGGGGTCAATGCTTATTTCTCCCTCTTCTGCATGTGTGTGTGTATGTGTGTGTAAAATTTGGGGGGCAAATATTGTGAATGTTTGTTTGTGTCTACTAGTTTTATTTACACGGGTGCTGTGGCCCTCCTTCTCTCCCCACCCCGCACCCCCACCCCCATGCCTCCTAGTACGGCAATGAAATCTGGAACCTGAGATGGTATTCGATGATTACTTTTTGCATAAATTAAAGCACATTATTATGACTGTGGTTGTGGTTATGCTTATTATTGTTGCTACTTTGTTTTTATCACTGATACAGACATAGCTCAGAGATCCTGCGGGTTCGGTTCCAGACCACTGCAGTAAAGCGAGTATCATATTAAAGCGAGTCAAATGATTTTTTTAGTTTTCCAGTGCCTAAAAAAGTTATGTTTAGGGGTTACCTGACTGGCTCAGTCAGTGGAGCGTACAACTCTTGATCTCAGGGCTGTGAGTTCAAGCCCCATACTGGGTGTAGAGAGGACTTAAAACTGAAATCTTAAAAAAATTATGTTTACACTATACTGTGGTCTGTTGAGTGTGCAATAGCATTACATCTAAAAAAATGTACATACCTTAACTAAGCAATATTTTATTGGTAAAAAATGCTAACCATCATCTGAACTTTCAGCAAGATGTTGATGGCTACTCACTGATCAGGGAGGTGGTTGCTGAAGGTTGGGATGGTTGTGGCAGTTTCTTAAAATAAGACAACAGAGAAGTTTGCCACATTGATTGACTCTTCCTTTCATGAACAATTTCTCTGTGGCATGTGACACTGTTTGATAGCATTTTACCCACAATAGAACTTCTTTTAAAATTGGAGTCAGTCCTCTCCAACCCTGGCACTGCTTTATCAACTAAGTTTATGTAACATTCTAAATCCTTTGTTGTCATTTCAACAATCTTCACAGCATCTTTACCAGGAATAGATTCCATCTCAAGAAACCACTTTCTTTGCACATCCATAAGAAGCAATCCCTCATCCGTGAAAGTTTTCTCATGATGGCAGCAGTTCAGTCCCATCTTCAGGCTCCACTTCTAATTTTAGTTCTCTAGCTGTTTCTAACCCATCTGTAGTCACTTCTTCCACTGAATTCTTGAACCCCTCAAAGTCATCCACAATGGTTAGAATCAACTTCTTCCAAACCCAGTAGATGCTTGATGTTTTGACCTCTTCCCGTGAATCATGAATGTTCTGAATGGCATCTGGGAAGGTGAATCCTTTTCAGAAGGTTTCCAATTGACTTTGCCCAGATCCATCAGAGGAATCATTATTTAGGGCAGCCATAGCTTTGCAAATATTTTTTTTTTAATAATAAGACGTGAAAGTCTTATTATTACTCCCTGATCAAAGGGCTGCAGAATGGATGTTGGGTTAGCAAGCATGAAAACAGCCTTAATCTCACTGTCCCTCTCTATCAGAGTTTTTGGGTGACCAGGTGCATTGTCACCGAGCAGTAATATTTTGAATCTTTTTTTTCTGAGCAGTAAGTCTCTCAACAGTGGGCTTACAATATTCAGTAAACTGTGTTGTAAACAGATGTGCTGTCATCCAGGTTTTGTTGTTCCATTTATAGAGCACAGGCCAAGTAGATTTGGCATAATTCATAAGGGCCCTACGATTCAGAATGGTAAGTGAGCATTGGCTTTAACTTCAAGTCACCAGCTGCATTCACCCCAAACAAGAGAGTCAGCCTGTCCTTGGAAACTTTCAAACCAGGCATTGACTTCTCCTCTCTAGCTATGAAAGTCTGAGAAGGCATCTTCCAGTAGAAGGCTGCTTTGACTAAATTGAAAATCTGTTGTTGAGTGTAGTCACCTTCATTCATTATCTCAGCTAGATCTTCTGGATAATGTGTTGTAGCTTCTGCATCAGCACTTCCTGCTTCACCTTCTATTTTTATATTATGGAAATGTCTTCTTTCCTTAAACTTGATGATCCAAACGCTGCTAGCTTCAAACTTTTCTTCTGCAGCTTCCTGACCTCTCTCAGGTTTCATGGAAATGAGGAGAGCTAGGACCTTGCCCTGGATTAGGCTTTGGTTAAGGAAATGTTGTGGTTGGTTTGATCTTCTATCCAAACCAAGGAAACCTCCATTTCAGCAATAAGGCTGTTTCCCTTTCTTATCATTCGTGTGTTCACTGGAGTAGCACTTTTAATTTCCTTCAAGAACTTCTCTTTTGCATTTGCAACTTGGCTGGCTATTTGGCACCAGAGGTTTCGCTTTCAGCCTGTCTTGGCTTTCAACATGCCTTCCTCTCTGAGCTTAATTATTTCTAGCTTTTGATTTAAAGTGAGAGGCATGTGACTCTCCCTTTCACTTGAACACTTAGAGGCTATGGTATGGTTATTGACCGGTCTAATTTCAATATTGTTGTGTCTCAGGGAGTTGGGAGGCCCAAAAGGAAGGAGAGAGAAAAGGGACTGGCTGGTTGGCAGAAGAATCAGGACACACATTTATATATTGTTTGCTGTCTTATGTGGGCATGTTTGATGGTGCCCCAAAACAATTACTATATTAACACACAAGATCACTGATCACAGAGCACCATAATAAATACAGTAATAATGAAAAAGTTTGAAATATGTGAGAATTACCAAAATGAGACACAGAGACGCAACATGAGCAAATGCTATTAGAAAAATGGCGTCGATAGACTTGCTCAATGCGGGGTTGCCACGAACCTTCAGTTTGTAGAAAAACAGAAACAAAAACAAAAAAAACCCCAGAATATCTGCAAAATGCAATAAACTGAAGTGCAATAAAATGAGGTATGACTATACAGTTGTTTTGTAGTTTCTGCTCCTCGGGCAATAAAACATTGCTCACGGAAGCAATCATTGCTACCTTATTCACCATCCTGTATCCAGTGTGAACTTTAACCTATTGCTTTAAGAAGTTTTTCCTCTTAACAAATTAGACCCTGTTTCCCCAGAGTTTGTTAATTTTTGAAGCCTTTGAGCGTTTGAGCGTTTGCTGGCCCCCATTGCACTGTGTAGTGAGTCTGTGGGTTGCAGGCAGATAAGGTCTCTTAGGATGGTGTCACAAGTGTGTCCATCCACAAAGAATCCGATGAGAGACAAAATGCCCAGTTCACCTGCTTCTGCCCCCTTTGATGCCGCAGCACATGGCATGTGTGATAACATATTTCCCGCAAGCAGCACTAACCGGGCAGAGCCAGGGGAGCAAATGCAGGCAGTCCCCTCGGTGCTGCCTCTTTGTTTCAATGAAGTTAGATTAGGGTTGCACTGCATCACATTGAACTGGGGTGCTTTGATTTCTTTTGTTGTAGGAACAAAACCGTAAAAGAGAGAATAGAACAGAGGTGCTTCTATAATGAGCATTGAAGTGATCGAGGAAATCTATATTGGACAAAAGACCCATTTATCAGTGCCATGAAAATCCTTTGAATAACCACAGTGTTTTGTTTTCTTTAAAGTCTTTTATCCCTTGTAGTCTGAGGTAATAGGTATCTCTCTAAAGGTTAGATAAAGATTTTTGCACACAGTGAGGGAAGATGAAAATAAAATTAGAAATAGTGATTACCATTTGCGGGGGGGGGGCATTAATTGTCATGCACTATTCCAAGTGTTTTTTTCTTCATTGTTTTTTTTTTTTTTTTAAAGATTTTATTTATTTATTTGAGAGAGAGAGGAAGCATGAGGTGGGGAGGGTCAGAGGGAGAAGCAGACTCCTCGCTGAGCAAGGAGCCCGATGCGGGACTCGATCCCGGGACTCCAGGATCAGGACCTGAGCCGAAGGCAGTCGCTTAACCAACTGAGCCACCTAGGCGCCCTTTTCTTCATTGTTTTATTTAATTACAAGAACAAGCCCATAAGCCCCATATCGTTACCATTTTCCAGATAAAGAAAATAAGTTTTAGAAAGTGATAAAGTGGGTTTGGAATCCAAAACCTAATCCAAACTCTGCTTTCTTTCTACTACACTGGACTTCGTCTACATATGAGAATGAAGGTGTTCAGTTGAACCAGACAGTAGAACAACTCTTTTGTTTTGGTCACTGGATTATTAACCACAGATTAGACTGGCAGTGTCTTTCAAAGGATGACACACTACATAATGAGTCAAGGAAGCACTCTCCTCATTAGTTGCCTGAAAGTTGTGTGTTGTGTATTTTACCGATAGTAATTAGGATACCAGCAATTTCGAGGGCTGGAGGGGCCGTCCAGTTCTGACTAATTCCAACACATTGCTCTCGACTTGAGAGAGAATATCCCTGGAAGGCCAAGACATTCCAGAGACAGATTGGCTCTGAAATATGTAGTAAAATGTGTGGGGATTGGTGATGTGGGAAAGTAAAAAACAAGCATACCATAGTGGGATGCTAACTCTAAAACCTCCTACAAAAATCAGTCTCAACCAGCAGCTTTTTTTTTGGTATTTATAGTACCTAGGAGATTTATGACCCTTTATTTTTTTTTTATTTTTTTTTTATTTATGACCCTTTAGATCAATAAAAACCAGTATCCAAGTTCAGATATCCGATATCATGGATTTTCCAGAATAGTACCATATTTAAGTTTAAGCACGGCTTTTTGCCTGCCACAAACTCCTTTCCCACCTGACCTCAAACAACTGACTTCCCCAAGATTTTATTCTTGGCTTTCTCACTTAGTAAAATCTTCTCTACCACACCCCAGATAATACCACCCACTATCAAGACTAGTTACCACTTACAAACTGAGGGCTTCTAGATCTATACCTCTGACTTTGACCATTTTTCTGATTTCCATCTCTTGATTCTACATTTTTATTAAGATGCTTCTGAGCTACCACAAGCTCAGTGAATTTCCTGTTTTCTCTTCTTGTCCCTGAACATCCCCTGCTTACCATATTGCCTCTCTTCATTAATGGTACCATCAGCCATCTGAGCATCCAAATACAAATTCCTAGAACCACCCTGGGTGCATTTCTCCTTCACTTCCTTTAGCCACCCCCACCAGCACTAGGTCCTATCCATTCTGCCCTGTCCAAATCTCCTACCACTCCTGGCATCTGGCTTTTTACTGTCATCTTTCTAACTGGTGTTCACTCCCTCTAGTCCATATTCCATTCTTCTACAAGCACACAATCACTTTTTAAGGTTTAGCTTAAACACAACCGTGTTCATAAAGCTTCCCCTAGCTTGGACATTTCTTCCTCTCTGTCACCAATCACATTGAATAGTTACTTTATCTCATTGCCTCCCTGTGATATTGTGAGTTATAAGGAGTATATATATATCCCAAAAAAGGTCATTGGAATCTTCAACCTATAGGTGCTTGGTCAGAAGCACAGGTGGTGACCTGGACTTGCAACTGGCATCCCAAACTGGGGAGGGGGGCAGTCTCCTGGGACTGACCCATAACCTGTGGGATGTGAAGCTATCTCTGGATAGATAGTGTCAACCTATACAGAAGGCAAAACTGAAAAAGAACAAAGGCATTTATCTGGGATCTCAGAATTGTAATTCAAGAGCGTGGATTCCAGCAGTAACCAGGAAATGTCCTGCCTACAGTGTGAAAGCAAGGGTTTGTTGTTTTTTTTTAAGATTTTATTTATTTATTTGAGAGGGAGAATGAGATAGAGAGAGAGCATGGGGGGGGAGGGTCAGAGGGAGAAGCAGACTCCCTGCCGAGCAGGGAGCCCCATGCGGGACTCTATCCCGGGACTCCAGGATCATGACCTGAGCTGAAGGCAGACGCTTAACCAACTGAGCCACCAGGCGCCCGAAAGCAAGGGTTTTTATGAGAAAAAAGGAAGGAGAACAATTAATGACTCAGATAAAAGAGGAAAAAAATTGTCAGTTGGTACCAACAGGCAGAGCTGCTTTTGGTTACAAATTGATCAACTATTCTATTGGTGCTAACAAATGAAACTACTCCTGGTGTACCTTAATTAGTTTAGCTAGTATGTTTTTAAAAAGTCTACAACCCACGGTCTAATGATCAGAATGCCCATTGTCCTGTTGACTTTATAAACAATTGCTTGTAAAATACTTGCTGTTTCTGGCCCAGTCCAAAGGTCTTTTTGCCCAGTTCACAAAGAGTTCATTAGCCATTTGTTTTAGAAAGGGAAATGAAGCTTTTCTCTCATGCCCGGAAGTTTTATATAATTCCACAATAGTGTCAGATTTGAGTTAAATTGGAGGACACCCAGCTGGTGCCAGAGCATTGCTTATTGGCGGGGAGAAAACAACCCCACATACATTGAAATTGGGTGCTTAGAACTTTACTCCCCTTCTAAAATACAAAGTTGAGAACAGAGATGGAGCCCTCTTGAGCTTTGTATTCCTGATGCTCAGAACATAATAGGTAGTTAAGCTTTTATTAAATCAAATATCCCCAAGCTGAGTTCTGCTTCTCAGTAACTTCCATGCATTCTTCTAGACCTACCCTTTACAACTACCCAAATGTCTCCTTCTTTTATTTGACACTTCCTCTAGTATTTACAAACAACATTCTGATTGTCTCTGAAGTCTTTTTGTTTCCTGATGTATAACTGCAAATCCTTTCACTACCCCTGACTTTAATTTCTGGAAACTTCCAGATCCTGGTCTTCATCTTCTGGAGACAGCTCATTACTTAATGCCCCTTTTAGAACCAAGTATGAATATCAAGATATGATCTGAAGTCCATGGGTACAGTAACCTCCTTTGAACGCCCCATATAATCTGCTTCTATAATGCAGCCAGTATTTGGGACAGTTTCTTAGATGTTATATCCCCTTCTTGCTTAAGCATAGCTAGAGGACAACCAAACATACAGATATTTCTTCACATGAAATGACAATTTCCACAGAAAAATCTTCCAGGTTTAAGTGCAAAGACTTCACATTTCTCTCCATTAATTTCATTATCTTTCCTTTTTGTCTTTCAAGATCTTTCTGATTCTTGGTTCTGTAATCTGATGGATTAATAATCTCTCCCAGCTTGGAGTCACCTGCAGATTTAATAAGCGGTTTCCCCCTTGATTTACACAGAAATAAAATATCTAGATATTTATTCAACCCCTGTTTTAAGTCAGATATTCTCTCTAAGTCTTTATAACTTTCCATTCTTTCTTTCTAAGCTATCCCCAGTTAATAAAATTCTGTTTATCTTGATTTCTTTAAATACACTTATCACTGGACCACCCTTACTAAACAAGCTCATAGAAATTTTTCAGTCAATAGAAAAATCATCTTTAAGGGAATTTCTCCTTCATATCATTTCATTATAGGCCATGTTGATACAGGGAATGAGAAAGAATTTTTAGAACATACAACACAGCTTATTTCAATAAATTCACTTTTCTCAAGTTCTTAAAGATAGAAAAAAGAAACAAGTCCTGTAAGGTATTTGAAGGATTTGTGCACGTTAAACAGGACGAGAGATGATTTAAGAGCATAGAAGCTGCATTTTGAAAAGGAGGAAATGTAGTCAATTGCTTGAAAGCCTGTTTTGCACAATACCAAATATTTGTGATTTGCCTCAGGTTTTTTCTATTTAATCTGGAGGCTTTATGTCAAATATGCCATGATGTATATAATCAATGACAGTGAGCAAACCTCTACAAGTGAAATAAAAAGACTAAGCAATGGAACTAGGAAGAGCCATATTACTTAGAATTACGAAGAGCCAGTTATTAAGACTTTAAATAAAAGATTAAGGGCACAAACTAAAACCAGAATACCAGCAGAAGGAACACTGAGAAGACCATGGGCTTCAAAAGAAAGGTCAAAGAGATCACGGCACACGTTCATAAAGCCAACATGGCAACGTGGGAGAAGGGCAGAGCCCGCCTAGTGCAGCTTTAAAGTGCAGGACTCAAAAGGCTGGGTCAGCATAGCTGAGGATCTCCCCTCATTAGAAAGAAGTCCACATCCTCAGGTCTGACACTGACAGAACTTTCGATGAGACCTTCTCCTGAAAGGAGCTCCCTCCTTGACAGTTTAACAAAGTTAGTTTTTTAACTGTTTCTCCTTACCTCACCATGCGGGTGCCTTTTAAAAAGTCCAGTTAGACATCTGACTCTCCTCCAGGGCCATATATATGACAGGTCACCTAAGGAGCTTCCCAACCCCCTCCTCTTCTCTAGGACTTTGCATGGGCCAAATGTCTCTACAGGATTCTGGAAACATTTTTGATTGCCTGAGATGATTGTATCCCTAATCATAGAACCCCCCTTATGACACAGCACGTACGAGATCAGCAGACTTGGAAAGCAATGTAGTCCATGATTTATTTCTAATTTGGCATACTTTGGATGTAAACCAAGATGTCTAGAAGAATCAGCTAGTTCCTTAACCTTCTTTGCCTCATTAGTCACATTTTTCTTGTTTCTGTTTCCTCTTTATCCACATACCATCCACACCTGCCTACTCATAACAGCCTACGCAGACATCATTTTCAGATTTTGGCAGAGGTGCATACACACAGATCATAGGTTGAGGCAATATATAAATCATGAGACCTAAGAAGCTTAACTAGAAACAACTGCAAAACTTCTGGCCAAAAACAACAAAGAGGTACTATTACGAAAAGAAGTGAGTTTTAGGAATCGTGAAGCTGGGCCTGTCAAGGCCATGATACTGCCCCCTCCTTGTGATGGTTTAATGGTGCTGCTCTGTGTTAAGACCAGAATGCTGCCCTTGGGCCCTAAGACTCCAGCCCTCTCCTCGGGTTGACCTCTGTGATTTCTAACAGATCTCCCTAAAGATTTGCTGAAATTGTTCATCATCCGTACTGTGCATAGACTTCTAAAGGCTCAGCCTAGTATTTCTGGAAGAACTTGGAAACAGCCTCACCCACCAAGGGCAGACCGTCATGGACATTTTGAGCCAGTAGTTTCATCACTTTGACTCCCACGGTAAGTTGCCAAAGCCCTGGGAAGACTGTGCCAAAGAACAGACTATTTGTGAGTTGCCACAGTGCTGTCCACTGGTGGATTTATTTGACATTTGGGTTTCTTTGGTTGTCACTGCATTGTCAGCTCCTAGATTAGAGCCAGCAAGAACAGGTCCTCAATCAAAGTGCACTGCTTAAATTGAAGCAAACCTCTTCCTAAATACCATCAGTTTACTTTCAATGATTTTTTTCCAACAAAAACAGTAATGCTGAACCGATAGTCATCTATCTATTCAACAAGTATTGCGCAACCTCTGATTATGAGCACATACAACATATCTGATCTGGGGAAAAAAAAAATGGAAAGTGGTTCCTGCTCTTAAAAAGCAAGTAGTCTCATGGAGAAGGCAGAAACTGACTGATAAAAATAAATGATTAAATGCCATTTAAGTATCTATGGATGCTCTGAAGGGGAAGCATAAGGAACTCTAAGACAAATGAAAGGGGGTGGACACTTTATACTGGCCATCAGAAGAGACCTCTCTAAGGAGGTGATGTTTAAGGTGAGAGAGAGGACGATGACCAAGAGCAGAGGGAAGAGCATTCCAGGGAGAGAAGAGAACATATGTGAAGCCCCGAGATGGAGTTACTGTTATCTATTGATGTGTAACAAACCACCCTGAATTTAGTGGCATAAAACAACCAATTTACTGTGTTCGTAGGTCCTGTGGGTCAGGAATTTGGATGGGCTGCAGCCAGGATAGCTTGTTCCTGCTCCACAAAGTATGGGGCCTCATCTGGGAAGACTAAAATATCTGGGTGACTTGGATGGCTAGGGGCTGAAATCAGCTGGAGTTTTTAGGACTTCGCTCCCATGTCTGGCTCTTGTGTTGGCACAACACAAGGTCTAGGCGGAGCTGGGGCCATGAGCCCCCGGGCATCTACGCGTGACCTGTCCAGTGGCTTGGACTTCCACTTGTGGTGCCCCAGGGGAGTCGTATTTCTTACATAGTGGCTTAGGGCCTCAGAGTAAACAACAGATGATGCCTAGCCTTCTAGAACCTGGCCTCAGATGTGTTATGGGCTGACTTAAGTCCCTCCAAATTCATATATTGAATCCTGGGCTCCAGTACTTCAGATGAAGATAATGGAGATAAAGCTTTGGAGATAAAGCTTTTCAAGACGTAATTAAGGTAAAATGAGATCATATGAGTGGCCTTCCACTATGAATGGTGTCTCTATGAGAGGAAATTAGGACACAGACAACATAGACCAAGGGACGAACCAAGTGAGGTCACAGTAAGACCATGTCTAGACAGACAAGGAAAGAGGCCTCAGAAGAAACCAACCCTCCGAACACCTTGATCCTGGACTTCCTGCCTCCAGAACTGCAAGGAAATAAATTTCTGTTGGTTAAGCCACCCAGTCTGTGGTATTTATTTATTTATTTATTTATTTATTTATTTATTTGACAGAGAGAGACACAGCGAGAGAGGGAACACAAGCAGGGGGAGTGGGAGAGGGAGCAGGCCTCCCGTGGAGCAGGGAGCCCAATGCGGGGCTCGATCCCAGGACCCTGAGATCACGACCTGAGCCAAAGGCAGACGCCCAACGACCGAGCCACCCAGGCGCCCCCAGTCTGTGGTCTTTGTTACAAAAGTCTTAGCAAACTGATATATCACATAGCATTTCTTCTCATGTATTCTCTTGGTCAGAGCAGTCACAAAGCCACCCAAATTCAAACAAGGGAGACGTGGACCTCACTTCTTCATGACAGGAATGTTGAAAGTTATGGGGCAGTGTTTTAAAACTGCAGCGTTTCAGAAGGAACTTGGCAGTTGGCGGACCTAAAGGCCAATGTGGCTTGGACACAGTGGGCAAGGCATCATGTGGGAAGAAGTAAACGCCAGGAGGTAGGCAGGGATCAACGATTTGAGGACTTTTTTGTCCTGGCAAAGAATTCAGATTGTGCTCTAAGTACAGCAGGATTTTAGAAGGTTAATCTGGAGAAGGATGTTTTGATTTATATTTTTGAAAAGCACTAACGCAGCTGTGAGGAAGAGGACAACTGGAAGCAGAGTGACTGATTATTACGTGAACTGAGGGGTTCAGGTGAACAAAGTCGTTGGCTTGGAGGAAGGGACTGGTGGTGAAGATAGAGAGGAACAGGTAGGTACAAAAGAGGGTTTGAAGGTAAAACTGGCAAGACTTGATGAAGAACTGAATGTGAGTTTGCAGGGAACTGAGTACAGAGGATCACCTACCAGATTTACGGCTTGAGAAACTAAAGATGCTATTTTCTGGGATGGGAAAAACAAGATAGATCGGATAGGAAGGTGAATGCAAATTAAAGGCTTTATTTTGGACACATAAAGCATCTTTTGAACTTTCTTCAAATGGAAGTTAACAAATCTCCCCAGAAACAATATCCAAAAGTGAAAAAGCGCCCATAATTTTATTCCCGTTTCTCTTTTTTTTTTTTTTTTAAAGATTTTATTTATTTATTTGAGAGAGAGAGAATGAGAGAAAGCACATGAGAGAGGGGAAGGTCAGAGGGAGAAGCAGACTCCCCGCCGAGCAGGGAGCCCGATGCAGGACTCGATCCAGGGACTCCAGGATCATGACCTGAGCCAAAGGCAGTCGCCCAACCGACTGAGCCACCCAGGCGCCTCCCCGTTTCTCTCTTTTAACATAAGTAGAGTAGAAAGAAATTAGCTGGAATTACCCAAGGCAAATGTCATCTCCAGCTTCTAAGAGCTCTGCCTGCCTTCATCCCCAGTTGAAGGTGGACTCCAAGTATGTAAGTAAGTACTAACAACTGTGTTTTTAATTAAAAAAAAGAAAAAGAAAAGATTAGACCTGTTGAAAAATATCAGTCTCACTTTATAAAAGAAGGACTACCACTTTTTTAAGAAACAAGTAAATCCAATTTGTCCAGGAAAATAATCAGAATATATTAGAACTCTCTATACATCTAGAAAAGAATAGAACTCTAAGTAGAATTCAATATCAATCTCATTTTTTAAAGAAGAACTAAGATGTTTTCTTCTTAAGAACAACAGGTATCACCTGTTCAATAATGAAATACTTAGCAAAACATAAGGAGAGTTCTGAACATTGGGAGAAGAATGGACCCAGACACAGTCTATGACTTTCTTTGGAAAGCGGGTAATTTAGTATAATATTTAGGCCAATGTGCATCAAAGGAAATATAAAAAAGAAATACAAGTAAAGTTTTGATCTTTTTAACCCTAGAAAACTAATGAAAACTAATGAGAGTCATAAAATAATAATATCTACAAGGAAATGGCTAAAACTCTTTAGCAAAACTGTGTCTACATGATTCCCAACACTTAGACTGAAAAATGAAAACGGAAGTGATTAAAATGTTTTATAAAGCCACATCTGGATTTTTTTACTGATTTTTTTTCCATTTTAATCTATAATTTTGACTTTGTTCACTATGCACAGCTTGATGTCTAGATAATGGCAGACATTTTTTATGAGGGAATAAGTATGTCTACATTGTTGTTACAGCGGTATTTTCAGATAGGAATTTTTATGTATACTTTATGTTTATAAGCATCATTTTATGTCTTAAGGAAAAATATATTTCAGTTAAAAGACTTCTGTTTGACTTCTGCTAGATTAAGCACCTGCTCATTAAAAATAATAATAGCTAATATTTATTGGGACATTTCTATATGTCAGGTACTATGCTAAGTAATTGAAATGACTTTCTTTTTCATCCAAATACTTCTTATCAGGTGTGTGCTATTTTTGTATCCAGAGGATTAAAAACTCCATTTTAGAGATTATGTGAGTCTGCTAGGGCCTCTATAAGAAAATACAACAGGCCGGATGGTTTAAACAACAGAAATTAATTTCTCACAGTTCTGGAGGCTGGAAGTCCTAGATCGAGGTAGGGTTGGTTTCTGGTGAGACCTCTCTTCCACATGGCCCTGCAGGTGGCCATCTTCTCTCTCTGTCCTTGTGTGGCCTTTCCTCAGAGGGTCAGCGTCTAAGACTCACAGAGCTCTGGAGTCTCTTCCTCTTACAAGGACACCAGTGCCCTCACAGTAGAGCTTCATTCTTATGACCTCATTTAATCTTAATTGCCTTTTTGAAAACCCTATCTCCAAATTTAGTCACATCGAGGGTTAGGGCTTCAACATGTGAGTTTTTTGAAGAACCCAGTACAGTCCATACAGAGATATTAAGAAACTCATCCAAGGTCATATACCCAGGAAATATGGGAGCCAGATTTAGAACCCAGGCAAGTCTAACTGTAGAGCTCTGTGTTACGTGTTCACTCACTTTGCCTGATATAGTAATCTCTGTCTCTGTCTTCCAGAAACCTTGGCAGGTACACCAAAATTAGAAGCAATGCAATCAGCAAAAATTTATTTAGGTCAAATAACATGAAAACATGTTTCATGTACTCAACCAATCATTTTGGTCTTTCATTCTGTGTTGAAGATATTGTGTGTATGTGTGTGTGTGTGTGTGTTTTATTTTTTCCAATTGATGCCAAAAAACCAACTTACTTCAGTATGGATTGAATATTTTTAATCTCCAGAAATCCTAAGGAAGGTATAGCAGTAATAATAATAGTCCATTTCAGTAACACAATTTCTGTATCTAGGTTAATAATCTAGAGGGCAATATATCAACATTATGTTAATTAAACTCTTAGTTTGCCGTACCTTGGGAGATATTATGAATGGTGCTGAAGAGAAAGAGTCAATATGCAAATAGTTACAGCATCAAGGTATAGTCAGGAAATTGTGGCACAGATGAGACAAACTCATACATGCATGAAAGAATATAAATGTAGATAATGTGAGTGGCAGTAAATACTAGAAGTAGGCATACTGGAACAATGATAATACTTCTTACCTGTGCACTTGAAAATTCTTTACACACAGTAAATGGTTTTTTTAATGCAAGAAAATTAAAAAAGTACAGAGAATGTCAGAGAAAGCCACTGATCATTGAAGCTGGGAAGTACAATTCATTGTCAGAGACTATTTTGAAATACAAAGAGCAACTATATACATAGCTTGGTGGAACAAATGTGGGATAAATTCAAGAAGAGAAAGCAGTGTATCTACAATGCCAAATATTATGTAACATAAGCCTAGAATATCCTTTTGTTACAATCTTGAATTAAAACTATTTATGTAAAAAAGCTTGCTTTCATGAAATTTACCTAAAACAAAGAGTCACAATTTAACATCTATTAATAATTATTTGCCTTCAGGTCAACACATGTTTACTGACTCAGACCCTCAGATGAGAAATCATAGCTTTTTGGATTCATCTCCTTTCTCTATTCCCTCCCACAGACCTCCTATCTCTCCCAGATTGGAACATTAGTAAAATATGGTAAAATCTGAGCAGAGGATGGGTAGATACATGGGTTAGTCTTACCTCTTTGGGGATGCAGAATCCATTTAACACAGCATCAGATGAAAAAATTAAAAAGCAGCCACTTAGTAAATATTTGTAGTGAGTTGCCTCAAATACCTGCACATTTAAAAACTTAGAGAGGTTTAAAACAGTAGGATAAAATATTCAGTAACTAACTGTCCTCTCAACTCTTTTGTTATGGAACAGACCTAATCCATGTTTATCTTTCAGACTACATTTTCAAAGCAAATAGCAATTGTATTATAACCACGCTATGTCTTAGCTCATCTTTCACTGTTCCCACTTGTTAGCACAAAAAAATCGTGGCGCCTCCACAACGTGGGACCCCAGCAGGGAGGGCTCAGTAGTGATAGCAAGCACAGCAACAGGCTGTCTGGTGTAGCTTCTTCCATTCACAGATTGATTTTCAGCTATGTGTAATCCTGTTGTGTTCTGAGTGCCTGGTTCCAAAGACAGCATAATAAGCTCTCCATTGCTGCTTGTTTAATTAATCAATTATAATATTCATCTTCTTGAGCCACTAACAGATTAATTTAGACAAGAAACAGACACACATGCACACAAACAATTATCAGTAGTGGAGTTTTGTCATTTCACCAAATCCCTTTAGTATTGAAGCAGTCACATATTATGAGCTATTCACTGTATCCCCCACTTTCTCTGGGGAGGCTGTGCTTTTCTTACAGGTGGAAATAACAGTAAATAGTTTTGGGGGAAAAACAATCAGGTTGGAAGGGTCAGGTATCGAACAGCGAGCAATGATCTGCTGAGCTCTGCCCCATCGAGCCATCACACTGCCATATCCAAGGTCCGGAAGACCACACACCTACACTCATCCCCTCGGACAGCGGGGGTTTGGTGAAGTTAGGGCCAACGCGAGCGCGTGACTCGCTCTGCAAGACACGCACTGCAAACTGAAGACATGAGGGAAAACAGTCATGCTAAGTGTGATGCAGCGTGCCCTAAAGTTGATAAAATGTCCTTACGTACCTGAAGTCGTGCCTCATAAAAATATTAGTAAACCATGAAGTGTTGGTTTTGGAGGAATGGTGAAAGAATCCAGGGGCTCGGGGAGCGTAAATCCAAGCCACGGGGAGAGAAGGACATGTGAGGCCAGAGAGGAGAGGCTTTGGGCTCCACGTCAGCTCAGCCATCCGCAGCTTCATGGTGTAACAGCTGCGAGGCTTGGGGCGAGTCTCAAGTACCCCCTCTGAAAAATGGGGATAGTGAAAGTCAGCCCAGAGTGGCACTGTGAGAGCTGAGAGTGATGCCAAGGACCTGACAGGAGGCAGATGCCCAGTAAATGTAGGTTTTCTTTTTGGATGTAAAACCTAAGGACCTTTTTAGATGCCTTAGGAAAGGGCCAGGTTCAGTGTTTTCCAAGGAGAAACAGCTAGGAAAATCTAGGATGCTAAGACCCAAGGCTGTGCTCCTAACACTTGGCTTAGCATGAAAACCTCACTTGGAGAAGAGAGGCCCTACAGTTTAATCACTGAAAACTAGATTTTAGGGACAGGTTTGAGCCAAATGGTTTGGTTTCTTTCCGAATGCCAGGTGTTCTGCTAAGTACTTAACCATAGCTTTTCCATCCATTTTCCAGTATTTGTAATGTTCAATGAGTTTCTTTTTTTCATCGATTCCTTCTGGAATGAAATCCACTACCACTGTCAATTGTTGCTTTTCAAGGCTTCATTAAAGCCACTTGGATTAAGGCTTTGAGCCTTGAGAAACACTGTTTGCTTTGCTTGGCCGTGCTTTAATGTGAAAGCCTATAATGAATTTCCTCAGTGTTGTTCTGGGAAAGAAAATATCTTGTCTCGAGCAGTTCTTGTCTCTGCTTGCCCTAGTGATAGATATTAAATAATGTGGTGTTTAACCTCTTCATTTTTCTTCACCCAGAAAACAAGCAGTCAAAGACACAGGAGGCAGTTAGGTAGGAGCTGAAGAAACAAAGAAGGGCCGTATGGCACTCCGCCCCCCACCCCACCACCTTTATTTTATTCTCCCTTCTCTGTGTCATTTTTAATTTGGGCATCTACTGATGAGGAGGAACTTCTGGTGAAAAATCTAAACTCAGATCTAATTGATATGGGGTTTCATACTGTTCTTTCTTTCTCCCCCTCTGCCCCTTGTGCTGTTCTACTACGAACAGCCGGAGAGGCTAAAGAACTCCCGAGGAAGACGGATGTGAACTTGAGTTTTTGGGCAACTATCAAATTTTAGGAATTATTATTATTATTATTATTATTATTATTATTATTATTATTATTATTATTATTATTATTATACTTTGTTTTATTCTTATAAGGCCAGCCAAAATTTCTTGAGCCAAAGATCACACTTTGACCACCTGTCTGCAAATCCTGGTAGGACTACCTGCTAAAAAATCCAGAATATAACCACTCTTCCACCCTTCCACCTCCTAGTCTCATCTCCATTGTTTGGCCCATCACAGTTCTCCTCATGGTTGGAATGGTCTCTACTTCCGACATGTCTGGAGTCGGTATGCAGCACGGCAGCCTCCTGATGCTCATGCAAGTCAGGGGATGCCTTGCTCTGCTCAGGACGGCTTCCCATGTCTCTGAGCACTCAGAGAGGGGCTGACTGGACGCCCATCTGTGCTGACTGGCTGAGCCTCCACGCAGCCCACACATCCCACCTGCTTGCTCCCACATCCACGGCTTTCTACTCCGATCATACTCACCTCCTCAAGGTTCCTGCCCCCGTGCCCAGCTTGCTTACACACCAGGGCCTTTGCACTTGCTGTTTTCTAGGCCCAGAATTCTCTTTTTTTCCAAATGTCTTCAACACTCACTTCTTCACTTCCTGCAAGCACGTGCTCAGGTGGGACCTTCATTGACCGCCTTACACAAAAAACAGTTCTCAGTTACTCTCTAACCCCTTGTGCTGCTTTGTTCCTCTTTACTGCACACATCATCTTTGGCATATGTTTGTTTATTGTGTCCATCCGCATCCACTCGTATGCAAACTTCATGAAAGAGACACCAACAAATGAGACTAAGTTTGAGAGGCTCGAACTTCCCCATGATGTACATGGAGCAGGGGGACCACAGCCTCCAGTCTGGCAGTCTCTGCAGCCTGTGCGCTCTCTGCTCCATCAAGCCGCTGACTTTGAAGCAAAACTAGCCATGCTCCATCCATCGCTACTGTGGGTCTGCACATTCAGTGAAGACAGGATGCTCAAAGTGCACTACACTTTTCTACCTACCTGCTGCATCTAAATCCTGCAAACTTCCAGCATTACCCACTTGCTGACAAGGTTACTCAGCCTGGGGAAGTTGAAGCCTTTGTCAGTCCTAGGTTTGCAGGAGAAGAAAGAAGGTTAAGAGAACAAGACCGGACACAATACGGAATTCCTTAGTTCCGAGAGCTTGTGTCACCTCTCTAGCTAATCAGCATACTCTTTTTTTAGTAGCTTTTTTTCTGCACACTTCACCTCTCTCCCATTGCAATTTAAAAAGAAGAAGAAGAACAGGCCTAGATGCTTCTTTTGAAATACAATGATCCTCTGCCTCCAATATTGCTGAAAAGCCCTCCCTCCAGATTCCTGTAGCACATCCTCCGTACTCTTGCCAGGAGGATCTTTATAAGACATGAATCTTATTATTTTACTCCGTTTTGAAAAAGGAAAAAAAAAACAACCCTGCTATAATCTACAATCAAGATTGCTTGACCTAGCACACTAGCATGTGAGGCCCTTGCTAATTGAAATCCCACGTCCCTCACAGCCCTCTGCCTAGGCTTGCCCCCTCTGGCAACTTTTAATTTTACAACCCAAAAGTATTTATAAGGCCCTGCATGCATCGTTCAGTGTCACATTTCAACACTTTCTTCTACTCTAGACACTCTGAAACAGTACCTTCTCTGCCCAATTTCTGTCTGTTGTCATTAACACTGGCGTCTATCAGGTGGAGTTTGTCCATATACATAAATGTATATATTGTTTCATGCTCACAACAGCGCTGCTCACAAGCATGTTTAGCCCATATTTTACAGATGAAGGACGTGCAGCTCAGAGAGCCCAAGACCCCATGACTAAACTTTGGGAGAACAGGGATCCGAGCCACACTTTCTTGCCACAACCCCAGTGCGTGTCATCCTTCTTCCATGCTGGGTGCCACGCGTCTGTGCCTGTGATTGCATCTCCTGCTAACACTGCAGGTCCCTTTCTGGCAGAGCTTTCTCGTTCTCTTTGTAGCTATAGTGCCTCAGTGACAGGGTCATCAACTTTGCAGTTGCATAAATAGGATTAATTATCTGTGAAAAAGAGCGTGACTAGGGATTACGTGTGAACACCAACAGCTTTGGGGCAGTCAGCCCTCATCTTGACTGTGTGGCCTTGTCCCTCACCACCCATTCAGAGCTAACAAATGCTCACACTTCACAGAAGTTTGCTCATTCAGTTTTTGATGACCACAGATCTATGAACACAGCCATCCATAAACACTCATGCTTGCTCTCGTCTGTCTATGAGGACGTTTATAGACATACTTTTTTCTGTTACTGAGGATTTTGTTTTATGTACGAAGATAGGGTTCTCTAATACTTATTGCTGGTACTCTTCATACAGTCACCCTCACACCTGCTTTGCATTGTCCTTTCAAATGACCTCTGTTGATTCAAACATACTGCTTTATTTAAATTTATTTATAACTGATAATGTATGTTTCCTGTGACTCCCCCCAGAATTCAATAGATTTATTTTTTGTACGGGACTAGATGATTTGAAAGTTCGTATGGAAAAATAAATGCAAGAATTCTCAAGAATCTAAGAGGGAGAGAGAATAATGAGGTGGTTCAGGTAGTACCAGATATTGGAATTTACCTTAAAGCTAATGTAATAAAAAAAAAAATGCTATTTACACAAGAAAAAGCAAATAGAGCAGTGGAATAGAATCAAATCTAGAAACGTGTATAAGTGAATGTGGGAAGTTACTCTATGATAATGAGAGTATTTCCATTCCAGGGGAAATAGAGAGTTCATTTAATAAATAATATTGGCATTATTTGGTTATCAAAATCAAAAAATAGTTTGAATTTTAATAATTTAGTCTTAACCGAAGAAAGAAAGAATAGCACTATACATTTATAAATTTACATTTTTGACTTGTTACCACACATATTACCTTTGTAATTTAAAAGAATTAGGATTTATTTTAAAAGTAATATTTACATATTGCATATTGTATATTGCATGTTCCTAACATTAAAACAATTCAGAGGTTATAAAAGTAAATACTGAAAAACTCCTTTTTATAGTACCCTCAGTTTATAATTTCTCCTCCCTAATATTTTTATATGCATTTACATATACACATGCAGAGGGACATTTTTTTTTACCTTAATGAGGATGACATGATATTATTTCACAAATTTTATATTTTTTACATTACATGTATTATTCTGGACGACTTTCCACAAAAATATATATTGACAAATCTCAATCTTTCCAAAGGTTACAGACAGTATTCCATTATATGATTTTAACTTCAATTTATTTAAGTAGTCCTTTATCGATAGGGTTGTCTTTAATATATTGTTAGAAGTCAAATCATACAGAAGGAACAAAAATGAAAAGTCAAGTTCCCTCTGACTCTATTTCCAATATTCTTCCCCAGGAATAAACACAAAATGGATCTGTGTTATAGTTCTGGGATTACCATTGCAGCTTAAATGACATTTTCCTCTTTCTTTGCATTTTGTTTTTGTTTGTTTGTTTGTTGTTGTTGTTGTTTTGACCTTAGAGAGTAGCTCTTGCCTTCCTAGTACAAAAACTATACCATCTACTGAGTGTCTGCTCAGTCTCCTACCTCCTCCACTTCCTTACATCTGCTGTTCTGTGACCATGATTATGTATTACTTGTTTAGTCTGTCAGTCAATGCAAAGCTTTTAACCTAGATTTAAGAGACATCGATGAGATCATGCTCCTATCAATATTTACTACAGAACAAATTATGCTGTTTGATTTAGAGAGAAAGAAATATAATGTTAAGACACTAAGACACTAATCGCCTCCCCTTCTGAGATTCTAATTAGACATACGCTAAAACTTTTCTTCACGTCATATTTTTGAACCTTTCATATTTCCATCTTTTTTCTCTCTATGCTGATCTTTTCTTCAGATGTTTCTTCCTGTTTCTCTCTTTAGCTCTATCCAAATGGCACTCTTGCCTTTTTCTTCCCCCAAATATTTGCCATTTTTAGAGTTTCTGTTTGATTCCTTTACAAGTCTACAAAGTCATTCCTGGTAATTCCTTCTTTCTTGATTTTTTTTTTTAATTCCTATATTATTTCTTTAAATTGTCCACACATAACTGTTCTACATTTTATATCTGACAGTTCCAGTCTCCGCAATCCTCAAGGGTCACCTCTGTTCCTTGTCATTTGCTCTGACTCTTGTTCCTGGAGCTTGCCTTCTCTTGTGCTTGGTGCTCTTTGATTTTAAGCTTTCTGTTTGTTCTTCTTCTGTGGGGATCCTGTGGGGATGCTTTCCCGAAGAGAGTTCCTATATCTGCTTCTGCTGTGAACTAAGGATCTGCACCAACCTGGGACCATGTGGTGCCTCTGAGAATCAGAGTTCAAAGCAGGATTCTCAGGCTCAGCTTGTTTATGGTGTTGGCCCAAGGCTCAAGATCTAATTTATGGCATAAGACCTCAGGGCAACCATGCCCCTCCCTGCCACTGCCACTCCCAATGGCTTGTGGTTTGGGGTTTTGTGACCACCAGGAAGCATGCCCCAGCTAGGGTCTTTTCTACAGCAGGAGGGTCCCTCCCAACAATTACAGTCAACCATATTGCTGGAAGCAGTTATCTTTATGAAATATTTTCAGCAGTGTTCTGGGGGAGCCAAGCATGATTGTATCAAAAGTAAATGAGCACAGCAAGGGAGAATGTGCTTGGTGATTAGGATAAACTGTAATCAGCTGGTTATCATATTAATATAGTGAAAATAACTTTCTGTCTGAGCTCTTTTGTATCAGTCCAACATTTCTTTTTTTAACATCTCTAATTAATTCCTAAATTAATTTGTTTGGCCACAGTGTTTTATGGATTTTCATTAAAAAGTGTGACAAAAGTGCTAGTAAGCCTTTTAACTAAGGTGGCAAGTAACTTTATGGCACATATGTAATGCTTCCTCTGATTTCTGTGTTTCTCTGGCTAAAAAAAAACATAGAGGTTATGCTAATAGACATCAACAATTTGAAAAGAGAAAAGTATCAGCATCCACCACTGTATCTATCTATATTGTATATATATATATATGTCTTTTGATGTTATAATATATGGCATGAAGTTAGGTTGTTTTAGCACATGGTCTAATTTCTTTCAGGTGCTAGACCTTTGTCCTTGTGCTATTTTGCCCATGGTGGAAGTAAAGTAATCCAAATGACTTAACACCATTATCTCAGAGGTGGACCTAACACCATTATCTCAGAGGTGGACCTAGTTCTTCAGTACCTCACCTCTTATTTTTTATCAGGCCATTAACAGCAAAGTGTTCCATTTCCAATTTGTGGGGAAGTGAACACAGCCTGCTTCCTGCCTCTGCATTTAGAAGAGTCCAGCATTCTCTCGGCACACCATCTTCAAAAAGATTTGAAATTTCTTCCTAAAGTGCTGGGAATAGGGAAATCTTATATCAATGTGAGAAGGGTTGCTCCATTTCTAGGAATTCAAAGAAATTCAGGATATGAATTTTACCTAAATGAGAGCATATTCAGCATGGAGTAGGGTACATGACAGACACTTAATATTTATTATTTGTTGAATGAATGAAAAAAATAAATGAATGACTCTTTTAAAATAGAGAACCAATAATACAAAACTATCCTACTAGTAGTGATTTCATGGAGAGATTTTATTTGCTCTTTTATTTAGTATGCTCCCATCCCACCACACGTATACATACACACACAGCAAGAGAAGCAGGGATAGAAAATAAATTTAATTTATTCCAGCGTGAATTTTGAGGCCAGAAATAACCAATAATTATAGTCCAAATAAGTGACCTATTGCATTAGGACATATATTTAAGCTCATATACTTTTATAACAACAACAAAAAGAAAGAAGCCCTTCTCACTGATTTTTCTGGCCTATTTTGTTCTACTGACTGTAGCTTTTTTATTTTGTTCTGTTTTGATTTTACATAACTTGAGAGTGGTGCACTGACTAGGAATGTGCCAGTAGGAACTAAAATTTATCTTGTGAGGAGATAAAAATCAGTATCTGGAGGATTGTTTGGTAATTCACACTGAAAACAGAAAGCTTTGATAAGAAACACATTGGATTCCCCTGGCGAGTACATTGTGAGTCTGTGCGAAACAAAAGGCTGGGAAGGATCCCCTGTGCCCACCGTCTTGTCCCAGTCCTATTGTCCAGGTCCACAGACTAATCACAGAACACACATCATGGCACCATTTCTCTTGGGATCCTGGGCAAATGGAGATTTTGCTTGCACTAATTTTGCAAGTTTTAAAAAAAAGGCTTCTACCGTTGACTTTGCAGTTAAACCAGTCTCTAGAAAGGGTTTTATATTTCTGTTGTTCTCATTTCCGATTCATTCCGTTTCCCTCACTGAAATCAAGAGATGAGCACTGAGCACGCCGGATAACCCAGCACTAAGCAGCAAAGCTGTGACCAGAGTTAGCTCCATTTTTATTTTGTCTCCCTTCATTTGGAGGCTTTTCTAAAGATGGCAGAGGAAACAATAAAATTTAATCTGTTGCTCCCAGTGGATAAGGGTTCCTCTTCAGACTGGGCCAGCCATAGAGCCAAGAACATTCAGCATGCTCTCCTGTGACTTTCTGAGGCTTGCTACTTGAATTGAGGCAGGTCAGACCCCAATCAGAAGGGCAGCAGTCGGGGCGCCTGTGTGGCTCAGTGGGCTGGGTGACCGAGTCTTGATTTCAGCTCAGGTCTTTAGGGTCATGGGATCGAACCCAGCATCAGATCTGCTTATCCCTCTCCCTGTGCTCCTCCCCTTGCTCGTGTGCGTGCTTTCTCTTTCTGTCTCAAATAAATTAAAAAATAAAATCTTAAAAAAAAAGAAGGGCAGAAGTCAAGGTCAGCAGCAACTCCAAGGAAGAGCCACCTTGCAGGGTGGGGACAAACCCTGAGTGTCCTCCCAATCCAGTTTTCTCCCAGCAGGAAACCCCTTTTGGAATTAGCAGCAGTTGTTTCTCCACAGTCAACTATGTAAGGCTTGGAAGCACTGGATAATTTATTTAATTTATTTTTCACTTGGAGCATTTTTTTGTGAACATCCAACATTTGAAACTGTCTCAAAACAATTAGTAATGGTAGGGTGTAGACAGATATATGAGACATGGACCTCGTCTTCAAGGAGTTTTCCATTCATACATGGAAATAAGGGCTGAACCCAAGCACATATAGTGCAATGGATTTTCTGCTCAGTGGCACAGAGTAATCAGTGCATGGCAGAAGAGTAAAATAATACCTAAGAACATAAAGAACAGAGAAATAAGCTTTGCTTTCTCGGAGCTAAACTAGGAAGATACACTTAGCCACATTCACAAGGTTGAACTTGATTTGAGGATAAACCAAAGATGGTACACTGCTGTGGATTTGGGGAAAAGTAAAACAAGACTCACCGGTGTCTGAATATCTCAAGGATGGAGGATGGAGGGTGGGAGGAGGACAGGTGGGATAATATTGTGGTGAATTGTATTTAGGCTGTTGAGAGTAAAACTGAATCAAGAGAATACAGTCAGCCCAGAGAGGAGAGAACTCCAAAATCCAGTGCTCACTGGCCTAAGAAGATGAGCAGTTCAGACCCTAGGCAGAAGAATGAGTCCCTTCAATGAACCAGCATCTTGTTTTTTGGGGGTTTTTTTGTTGTTTTTTTTTTTTAAGATTTTATTTATTTGACAGAGAGAGACACAGCGAGAGAGGGAACACAAGCAGGGGGAGTGGGAGAGGGAGAAGCAGGGTTCCTGCCGAGCAGGGAGCCCAATGCGGGGCTCGATCCCAGGACCCTGGGATCATGACCTGAGCCGAAGGCAGACGCTTAACGACTGAGCCACCCAGGCGCCCCCAGCATCTTGTTTTGATTCTATACTCACTTAATATTCTGATTATAAATTGGCTTCTAGTTTAAGTCTATCCATCAGGGAGAGAATCTTCCTACTCATGTGACATACATGTTTCTATCCATGTAGGTTATAACGCAATAGCATTCTGCAGTGCGCACACACACACACACACACACACACCAGTTCCATGAGCTCATGTAATGTGCATCTCCTAAGAAACAATTCTTCCCAGCATGCACTGTTCAAAGTCAGGTTCCCCACCTCCCATACTGAGGATTAGACCCTGACATTGGTGAATGCCCCAAGGTCTCCTGATTGAGACCATTTGGCAGACAGCCATCTGCCCTCTTGTAGTGACACCCCAAGCTCACTGGATGCTTTTCAGATCAAGCTAAAACATAAACCAAGTGCTACAAAGTACATGAGACCAGCAAAGGGTATACATTTCTCCTCTAACTGGAATTAGCACAGAAGCTCTGCCCTTGAACAAATGTAGAGGTTCATTAAGCAAAGGGCTTTGGTGAACGGGAACCCAAAGGCCAAGTCATGAGCCAGATGCAGAGGGACATGCATGGGCTGTGCAGATTGGAGCTGCTAGGAAATAGTGGGAGCTAGTGTGGGACAGGTGTGTTGGGCCACTGTGGGAGGACTGAGCCTCTAGAATCAGGTGTTTGAATCATTCTGAATAGGAACTAAGGAACAATTGAAGAGTTTGAGTAAAACAATGTGTGTTGTAAGAGATATGCTATGATTGCCATCGACAGGATGGATTCAACTGAATTAATTCATGTAATGACATTCTGCAGTGCACATACATACACACAAGCACCAGCTCCATGAGCTCAGGTCATGTATCTGACTCAGGTGCAGTTTAGAGGCTAAGGGACAGGTTTGGACAAGTTTGGAAGCTGTTGTTGTGAGATAACTATGCGCCATCAAGTAGGATGGATGACTGAAAGGAAAGTCTAAATGCTAGAAGAAACATAAAGGAAATTCCTATCGAAATGCTCGTTAATTAGTCAGCCTTCTTTCTCAGGCTAAGATTTTTAAATAGAATTATGCCAGTCATAAGACAGCATTGTGCCATATCAGAGTCAAAAGGAGCATCTCACTTCATTTTAGTAGGTGAGAAGCTGGCTCTAGGAAGAGGGCAGCAAGATGCATAGAACTAGGGAGCAGGGAACATATCAGCAAGAAGCGCTGAGTAGCCCAAGGGAGATCAGGCAAAGCCTGAGGAGGGGTGAGGGGGTCCCAAGTTGGATCTGTGTTGAGCCTGGGTGGTTTAGATGCATTCGAGTCTGAGGTGGATTAGACACTTCAGATGGAGAGTGAGAAAATGAAGGCTGTGTTAGTGGGACAGTGATTGACCGGAAACACAAAAAAGGAGGTCTCAGTGAGGAGAACTCCAGGGGAGAACTGTAGGTGTAGGGCTGGTAAACGATAATAATTTATGGTAAAATGTATCTTACAGAATCTGAGGTGGAGTAAGGATGCCAGGTAACTTCAAAGTAACCCGCGGGTGAACTTACCACTCTGCTTGGGTCTCAAGATCAGCAGCAAATTGGAATTCTGTACATTGTTAGTGAGAATGTGAAATGGTGCATTCTCTGTGAAAAGAGTTTGGCGGTTCCTCAGACAACTAAACATAGAATTACCATGTGACCTAGCATTCCACTTCTAGACATTGAAAAATAAGAAAATTGAAAAGAATTGAGAACAGGAACTCAAACAGATACTTGTATACCAACGTTCATTGAAAAAGCTATTCATGGTAACCAAGGGTAGAAATAACCCAAGTGTCCACGACAGATGAATGGATAAACAACACATGGTACATAGGTACGATTGAATGTTCTTTGGCCATAAAAATGAATACAGTTCTGATATATGCTACCACATGGATGAATCTTGAAAGCATTATGCTAAGTAAGATAAGCCAGGACAAATATTGTATGCGTCCACTTATAAAAAATATCTTGAAGAGGCAAATTCTTTGAGCCAGAAAGAAGGTTACCAGGGCCTTGGTATGGATTCATTGCTTAAAGATGACAGCATTTCTGTTTGGGGTGATGAAGAAGTTTTGAACATACTGGTGATGGTTCCATGCCCAAAAACGTGAAATGTACTTAATGCAACTAAATTATATACACTTATATATCATTAAAATGGTGAATTTTATGTTATGTCTATTTTACTGCAATTTAAAAACTTTTTTTTTTTTTTTTTTAAGAGAAGCTGCAAAGGCTGCTTGTAGGGGGAAGAGTGAGAGAGAAAATGCAGTTTGAGCCTGCCAGTTCCTGAGGGGCCCTCCTCAGGGATGCCAGGCCCCACAGCTGCCCTTATTGCCTGAGAGAATGGGAGGCGCCCTCTGTCCCACCATAACCACAATGGGAACCACCAGCCCACATTCCAACTTCCCCCCAGCGGCTCCCAGAGTCAATTCTGTGGGGTCTAAATAGCTTCATCTTGATTGCAATTAGCTCCACTGCCAGTCCCTGCTGCTAGAATACACATGGGGACCAGGGGAATATTGGAAGTGCTGGTTTCCGCAGCTTTTGTTTGGTAGGATGCCAGAGAACACAGCTTTTGCTGTCATAATTGGTCTAAATTTAAATACTCACTTGTTTTTGTTTCAAATTGGTTTGTGGATGCGTGGACACAGCCTACGTTTGTGGGCATAGAATATATTTTGTCAACATGGCAAAAGTGAATCAGGGGTTTTTGTTATATAAGCCAGCCCTTGCTTTCAGTCTTGATTTCCCTTCGCCCTCCAGCCTCTGAGTCAAGGAGAGGTTGGAATCCAACCACTTAATTGGAGGTTTTCCAGTTCACAGCAGTTAACTTTTCTACAACTTGTCTCCTTAATTTAGAACAACATTCAAAGAGTAATGAGCACTATACCTCACATTAGTTTGGGCCTATTTCTAGACTGCTGTGTAGAATATTCAGAACTCAAAGACATTTATTGTCTTTCAAGAGTTTTCAGTAAGATTGTGAAGGAAAACAAAGTTGTCTTGAATTTTATAAGTTAATTTCAGTCAAATTGCTAAGTGGGGTGATTTAGTATTTTTCAGTGAGTGCAGCATTAATTTGCATATTACATCTGCCCCCATTAATGAAATTATTTTTAGATTTAAGCAATCAATACAGTCTTCTACGATATTCAAGTCACGGTGTAAGAGATAGCACTGGCTCAATTGCATGTTCAGATACTTGTTAAAACGTCTTAATTAGTCTATGCTCATTCTTCTCCCGCGTTTAGGTTCATGGCTTTGGTGATTGTCACAAAGCGGTTTGTGTGTATGACAGCTGGAGAAGGTAGCAGCTGTTTTGTTTTTCTTTTTTTTTTTTTCCAAATAGGCCCTCCTTGTCATCCTATGCCAGAAAAAGAGTTAAGTTCTCTGCTTTAAACGCACTTATTAAATGCCCTGCATTTAGACTACATGCACTCGGCCTCGAGAAAAGCACAGAGCCACACATGAGGCTCTGCCGGAAGACAGCCCTGGCATCTTGGGGCAGCCAGAGTTGTGACTGTAATCACAAATGATTCCAGTGAGGAAGAAATGGAGGAAGTATCTATAGTAATCATCTTGACTGCCCAGGGAGCCTTCTGACAAGGTCAGATTTTAAAAGGGCAGACAAGACGCAAGTCTTACTTATTAAATTAGCTGATGACTTGAGGCTCGGGGCGGGGAGGGGGGGGCGGGATGTGTTGGCTGACAGGATTCAAAAGGATCTCAGCAGATTAGAATGATGGGGAAAATCCACAAGGAAGAAAGTTAAAAGGGACCATTTTGATGTCGGGTACTTGGATACAGAAAGAACCACCAACAGGGGATGAAGGATGTATGGTTAGCAAGTACGGAAAAGTTTTAGCTGAAATAAACTAAAGTTGTGAGTCATCAATATGGTGAACACTTTTCAAATGTGCTTGAGCTTTCCAGAATGCTTATGCAATCCTAGACTATATTAATAGACTATGGTATTTAGTAAGAGAACAGCGAGAGCAGAAAGCCTTTGCGGGCACTATAGACAGATGTCAAGCACATGCTCTTTGGGATCAGACAACCGTTTTTCAGATATCATCTCCGGCTCATCGTGTAGTAGAAGCTCTTTAGGAGTGCTTCATAAAAATATCAAATGTACATTAAACTTTTTAAATTACACTATGCATGGGCGCCTGGGTGTCTCAGTTGGTTAAGCGACTGCTTTCGGCTCAGGTCATGATCCTGGAGTCCCTGGATCGAGTCCCGCATCGGGCTCCCTGCTCGGCAGGGAGCCTGCTTCTCCCTCTGACCCTACCCCCTCTCAATTGTTCTATCTCTCTCATTCTCTCTGTCTCAAATAAATAAATAAAATCTTTAAAAAAATAAATAAAATAAATAAATTACACTATGCATGTTCATTCTTCCATAGATTTTTTGGTGTAGGGTCAAACCTTTCCCTTTGGAGGTGGATCGTACCTTCAGCTGGTGCACACAGCTATGGCCATGCCTACAGTTGGTGGGACTTCTGTCCCTAGGTGTGTGTTCTTGTTGGTTATAACGGTATTCGTAATATCATCCCCTTAAATATGGGTCCCCCGACTGGAGTTTTCATTTTCTCATTTAAATAAACCCCGTCCTTAATGAATTATCTAAGATTTCTAGCTGCTGCTTTTTTTTTTTTAATGGAGCATGTACCTAAAGACATCTTTTAATCAATCCAAATCATTCTACAATTTTTACATTTTTTCCTTTTACAGTTCTCTTGTTCTCACTTATTTTAACAGCAATATTTTAAGAGACTCATCCGCAAAGTTTCTCTAAGCATTCAACTTAATTTTTACATAATTTTCTTTTCTCACTCATATTTCATCAGCCTATATAATATTTTATTAAATTACATAATTAAAATGACCAATATAACTAGCATAAACAAGATGGAGACAAATAGCTGTCTCACCTACAATTCAAAAGAAGTAGGTGGGTACCAGAGAAGAGCCCACAAGGCGTGAGCAGTCAGGGTACTGTGAAACAGAATCGTAATCAGAGGGAAGGCTCCAGGATGGGTATGGCAATCGAAGGGCAGCTTATAGTTGATCAAGGGAGGCATTTAGTCTAAAAAGGGGCTGATTCACAGATATCCTCAGCTGTTGGAGTGTTAATTACATGGAAGACTCATTGAGCTTCTTCTCTAGGACTCCAGAGAAAGAGTGAGAGAGAGAAAGAAAGAGCAAGGGAACACAGATCACCAAATAACGTTATAGGCAGACAAATTTCAGTTCATACCAGTATGAATTTTAATAGAGAATTTAAAGATGACGCAGGCTGTCTTGGAGATATCTGTCACTGGATATGTTCAAACACAGGCAGAATGACCATCTTGGCAGCGATGATATAGAACAAATACAGGATAGCGTGGGAAATTCAATTAGATGACGGTAACTTCTCAAATCATAATGGCAATGCCAGGAAATCATAACTTAGGACAATCTGTACTAAAAAGGATTAAGCAGAAGACACTCCTTGGGCTTTTACATTGCCAAAATAAGGGCAGTCCTAAATGTCATTGCTTCAGCTTAATTTTTGTTTGTTTTTTTCACTTCCTATTGTACTATGTTATGTTAGTCACCATACAGTACATCATTAGTTTTTGATGTAGTGTTCCATGATTCATTGTTTGCGTACAACACCCAGGGCCCCATGCAATATGTGCCTTCCTTAATGCCCATCACTGGGCTTTAGCTTAATTTATAAAAGAAAAAAACTTCTCTTCAAAAGAATAATTACTGTGTCAAGATACTGGAAATAAAACTAAGACTATACATGCGTATATGTATACACACATATGTATGAGTCTATGTGTGTATATATTCTTTCAGTATGAGAATTCCATATCTCAAATCAAAGCAAAAGAAACAAACACAGATCCTATTAATATTATTAACAATAATTTTTTCCTGGAATAGGGTAGTTTTACATCTCCACTACATGAAGGTATGTTAAATGAATCTGTTATATGAATTTAAAATGACTTACAAATCTGAAAAAGAAATATGTAAGTCTGATAATGCTTAATCATGCTTACTTTGAAAACTATGATGGGTCCTACTCTGTTGAAAAAAATCCACTTGATAGAGTTGCAGCTGTCAGAGTATAGAAATCTAAAAGCATAGACATCCCTTTACTTTTTTATTAGGAGACAAGACACAATAGCTACATTATGGTAGTCTTTAACTCTGGGCGGTCGTCACATTTTGAGGGCTATAATTTGAGCCCCAGTATATCTTTCGCTCCGTGCCATAATGGAGTTTTACTCTACTTCAAGGCCAGTGTATAGCTATAAATTTCCAATTTTGAATCCCTTTAAAGCACATCTATATGGACTGGAAAAATATCTTCCCATCACATGTGGCTGCACCTGTCCATACTAACTCAGTTTTCTTCATGAAGTGATTCATGCCATTTGGACCCTGTAACAGGAAAGGCTGATCTTCCAATGGTACTGGTACGATAGTGCGATTGTTTACAGCTGTGTCAGCTCTGATCGGTGGGTTCTGACCAGCTTCCGTTCAGCCGGTTAGGAACTGTGCCGAACCAGTTGTTGGACCTATTTAGCAGCGCCACATTAGAATCCCCTGAGAAGGGTAATACCCAGGAGATGCTCCAGCTCCACATCTCCCTCATTCAGATTTAATCGGTCTGAGGTGACATAAGCTTTCTAGGTCAGTTTTCTCAAACCATCTTTGTAAATGACCAGTGGTTGTTTTTGCTGTGGCTTGTTTTAAGTTCTGATACTTGTGTAAAATGAAAAGCCATACAACTGAGTGTTGTTGCAATGTCAAATGGCTATAAAAGTTTCTAAACACAGAAGAGTTTATCTTGGACTGGTAACAGGTTGTGGCTCATACTTTAAGAAGCGCTGATTCTAACCAAAGCCGGAGTAAGGAACCACAGGTTTAGAGAGCCTGCCTTGTCTGCCAGTCATTGCCTTCCATGTAACTTCTTTTTTTTTTTTTTAAAGATTTTATTTATTTATTTTGACAGAGAGAGACACAGCGAGAGAGGGAACACAAGCAGGGGGAGAGGGAGAGGGAGAAGCAGGCTTCCCGCTGAGCAGGGAGCCCGATGCGGGGCTCGATTCCAGGACCCCGGGATCATGACCTGAGCCGAAGGCAGACGCTTAATGACTGAGCCACCCAGGCGCCCCCCCCTTCCATGTAACTTCTTACGTACCTACTTGTATTTTACACTTCAATAGCCCGAAGTCATTTTTTTCAGTCGGGATCATTTATTGTAGGAATTGGCTCACGTGGTTATGGATGCTGGCAAGCCCCAACGTCTGCAGGGTGGGGCGGCAAGTTGGAGACCCAGGAGAGCCAATGGTGTTGCTCCAGTCCAAAGGCCAGCACCTTAGAGACCCAGTAAGAGCCAACATTCCAGTCTAAGTCTGAAGGCAGGAAAAAAGCCAGTGCTCCAGTTCAAAGGGTATCAGGCGGAAAGAATTCTCTCTTACTCATGGGAGGGTCAGCCTTTTTGCTTTATTCAGCGGATTGGATGAGGGCCACTCACACTGGGGAGAGAAATCTGCTTTACTCCGTCTACTAACTTAAATGCTCATCTTATCCAAAAACGCTCTTAGGAAATGCCCAGAATGTCTGACCATATATCTAAGCTCCTTGTGGCTCAGTCAAGTTGACCATAAAAGTAACCGTCGCTTTGTGACACAGAATGCTAGCCCTTTATTAAATATGCTGCACCACAGGCATTGTCTAAGGCTCTGAGAGACACAAGGTGACTCAGATTGGGTTTCACCGACCGTCACTTCACTGCGTGAACTGGGCTATGAGTGAGGGGAATGTAGCTAACATGCATTCGAACCGTCACAACACAACTGAGTACATGTTGCAATGAGGTCGTATCCAGGGTGTTGTGGTAGGAGAGGCCCGTAGCTCCCAAGGGTTCTATAAGTTTCGAATGAAGCCGAACCATTCGTATTTTTTCAAAAGTCTCCCTCACCCACCTTGTTAAATGATAAATAGGCAGAGGCACAGAGCAGAGCCCCCGTAGGCACGTGTTTCTCAGTTAGGAGGTCGTTGCCACCCTTTGGACAATAGGTGCCTCACCATGCTGAGCACCCATGACAATGTGTATGAAGGATCGCTGTCATTTGTGTTTCGTTAATCGGCCCTCTTCACATTTGTCACGTCAGATCCCAAACACTGTAACTGAAGTAGAATCCTTGAGACTCCCTTAAAACAGAGGTAACAGTAAAAGCTGTCCTTACTTAAAACTTGGTGCGGTTAGAGCCTGTGCTAGGTTTTAGTCATATACTGCTCACGCGCCGACCAGGCTGCTGGGTAATGACCCCCGGTCTTTCAGTTGTACTCAAGTGGCTGAGAACAGTTTGCTGTGGCACCTCTGCCTTTAAAAGGCGCTGGGGACTTATTATTTTAATCCTTGTACAGCCTGATTTATCCCTTCAAACATCTGTCGGCTGCTGCTGATTTTTCAACGGCAGCTGGGAGACGTTCATTAGTTAGACTCTCAGAGGGTGTGTATGGCTGTAATATTTTCTTTTACTAATGATCTCTGAAGCATTAAATATTATGCATCCCAGATCTACAGGAAATCTTGAATTTCTATTTCCCTGCTTCAAGATTTGAAGCATTAGGTTTTACTCAATTAGCTAAATTATTAACAACCAAGTCCCCGGGTCCTGGAGATATAAAAGAAAAATGGACTTTTAGTTCCTGGGTTAAATACTTGTTATCTAACACAGGGGAGAGAACATGGCCCATTCTCTCCGGCAGATATAAATAAGGGCTGAGGCACAATTTTTCTTTCTTTTTTTTTTTTAATAAATATTTCTTTTCTTTTTCTTTTTTTTTTAAGATTTTATTTATTTATTTGACAGAGAGAGAGATAGCGAGAGCAGGAACACAAGCAGGGGGAATGGGAGAGGGAGAAACAGGCTTCTTGCCGAGCAGGGAGCCCGATGTGGGACTCGATCCCAGGACCCTGGAATCGTGACCTGAGCCGAAGGCAGACGCTTAACGACTGAGCCACCCAGGCGCCCTATTTTTCCTGAATGATTTCCAAATTAATTGGTCAATAGAACATTCCTTGATTCAGCTCTCATTAAGCTTGATTTAACTCTCATTTGCTTTACGTTCTATACTCGCAACAGAGGAGAGGTCTTTTGCCCTCCTAGGCTTCTCTGTCCTACCTTTAGTTGTCCACTGTTAAAGTTCTTACTGGTCTGGGCAGAGATCTTTCACGCCTCTTGTTCTTGTTCCCTGGCAGCTTGCTCCTCATATGTGGACAAAAGCAGCAACATTTTACACTGTATTTGAAGCCTTGGATATTCCCTGTGAAAGTAGTCTGTCCCTCTGGCCCCCTTGTTTCTGGGCTTCCACCATGAGTTTTCACTCCCCAAATTAATTTATTCAGGTTACAGGGGGCAGGTGGGGGTGGAATAGAAAGGAAACTCAAGAAAAATTTTGAATCATCTGTAATTCTTCTGGGAGTGGATGCTGTGGGTAGGAGCCACGTGGCAATATGACGCCAAGGCCAAATTTATAATTTTACGCAAGTCAGGACCTGAGTCTGGAATATATTAAAAGATAAAGAAACTGCCTCTGAAAAATCATAAAGTAACCTCTGCATTGCAGAGAATTCTCTCAATATTCCTGCATACTAGCCTTGCCCTAAACCGGAGTAACAGACCATGCCTCTCCACCTCTCCTCTCCTGTGATGGGCAACAGGCAGGACCTACTCCCTCCCAAAGCTAGCTCTGTGGATGCCTGTGTGTGAGCATTCACATGGAAGTGAATTGTTATCTAGCGAATTTCCCTAAATGCCTCAACACAGGTGCTATAAGCAGGCTAGAGCCCTCAGCTGCGTGAGGTGAGTTTCTGTAGTATACAGATGACACTGCTTTAAGATTTGTACTACAGAGGCACCTCGGTGGCTCAGTGGGGTGAGCATCCCACTCTTGATTTTGGCTCAGGTCATGAACTCAGGGTCCTGGGATCGAACCCCGCTTCGGGCTCCATTCTCAGTGTGAAGTCTGCTTGAATTCTTTCTCTCCCTCTGCCCCTCCCCTCTGCAGGAGCACACGTGTGTGCACCCTCTCTCTCAAATAAATAAATAAATCTTTTTTTAAATACACATTTTTTTTAAAGATTTTATTTATTTATTTGAGAGAGAGCGAGCAAGAAAGAGCCACATAAGCGGAAGGAGGGGTAGAGGGAGAGAGAGAAGCAGGCTTCCTGCGGAGCAGGGAACCCGAAGTGGGGTTTGATCCCAGGACCCATGAGACCATGACCTGAGCCGAAGGCAGACGCTTAACTGACTGAGCCACCCAGGCGCCCCCATAAAATAAAATCATAAATCTTAAAACAAACAAAAAAAAGATGTGTACTATAGGCCAAGAGATCTTTAAGGAAGGATTTGTGTCTTACTCATCTCTTTCTCTCTGAAAGATTGAAAATCAGCATCACTTAATGGAAAACACCTAAAGTTTGGTGTTGGACAACCAGGGTCTTAAACCCGGATTCTCATCTCCCCAAGCCTCAGTTTCCTCATCCAACCCAAAGACCTTACTCAAGCACACAATGAACATTCAGGAAGTGCTCCTTCATACTGGTCTGACACCTGCAGTGAGTTGTGAGTAGTGGGTGCTCAGAAAACACTATAGCAGCTCCTAGGGATGTGTTTTTCCTTCCTCTTGCAGTCATCCTCTATGCTGTCCATCTTTTATTCCTGGTCCCTTCTCTTAAACCTGTTCTGTTTTCCTTAGTTTGCTTTTTATTTTTTCCTTTCTCACATATTTTATACCATAATTCTGAGAATTGCACTCAGTTCTGCCAACCAGTGGGCATTTCCTAGGCTGGTTGATGCCATCCCAGGGTAAAGATATCATTGACTTTTATCCAAAAGCAAGGAATAACCGACACCACCTCACTTCCCACCCACGTGGGCCAGCAGATTGCAAATCCTCCAGGAGTTAGATCAGCTGATGCACAGTTAAAATCCTCCCAACTTGACAACAGGACTATTACCTGCTATGCTTCCTATTTGATTGCTTTTGTTTTGTTTTGTTTTGTTTTCCCCCAGAAGGTATGATCCTGAATAGTTTTTTACAATTGAGTCTATTTACCATATTTACAATTCTTCCTGCCTGTCTTTGCTGCTTTTCTTAAAACACAGTCCTCTACATCTCTTTCAAACTGCCTCCTTATTTGAGTGCCAAGGTAACTCTTGCTCGAGGCTCCAGGGGATGAGAACAGATGTGAAATTCTCCTGCAGTTGGGAGATAGCACCACTGCGGTTCAATCGCTGATATGAACCCACAGATAATTACAGTTTAAAATTAGTATTTTAATGAACCAGTCTTAGCAAATGTAAAGTGAAATCTCCCAGGCTTTCAAGAAAGGAGCAGGAGGGAGAACATTAACTAAGAAATCCAACAGACGGATGGTCAGCAGGTGCTGGTCTGATAAGAGTGTTGAACGTTCCAGTTTTTATGTGCTGCACAAGGCAGGGAAAAGCCCATATTTAAAGGTGAACAGAAATACCTAAAAACCAGTGTCAAAGTCGAATCAATCATAGATCTGAGGCTTCAATCCAAGAACTTCAAATTAAATATCAGTGCAAAATCTAGGGAAATAAATCCCTTCTTCATTTAAGCCTAATGTCAAGGTTCTCTTTTTCTCTTTCAGAAATTAATGACATCATTAAATAGTTATGCAGCCTGATACCCAGCAGTAACTGTTAGCAATATTATAAACTGTTTCAGCAAAATAGAAATATTAGAAACCAGATGTTAGTAGGGGAAGAGATCGTCAAATTGTTAAGGTTTAAATGTTTATAGTGCTAAATACGTATTTTACTAAGGGCTTGGGTGTTATACCACCTATTCAATGAAAAGAAAAGGCATAGATCATGTTAAAAATGGTTTGAGTGCTGGACTAAAATGGACGATTAGATGCATCCCTGTAGGGGCCATAAAAAGAGCAGGGTTCTGTTTGTTTTCTGGGGCTCACTTGCTTAGAGAACTTGGATTCGTTCCTTAAACTTTCTGTGCCCTGATCTCTCATCTGCAAAATGAGGCTATTACCATTTGCCTACATGGCTTACTGGGAAATAGGGAAAATGGAATTAAGTAACGTCCTCCAACAGCACCAGCCGGCGCGAGGACACATCCAACACATGTGTGGAACGGTGTGGCATTCTTGCATAGAGTGTGCACTGATGAGATCTGCCACAAAAGCCTCAATTTATGTTTGAATATGTTTTGGCCTCCTGTAGAATTTTGGATTAAATGTTGCTATGAACAAGAAAATAAGAATGAATGTGTTTCCCAGCTCGTGCTCTGCACCTCAGCAGGAGACTGGCTGGGATCAGGTAGGATACTTGCGCCCCCAAAATTCTGACTCTGTCTCATCCCCGCACAAAAATTCTGACTCTGCCCCCTTGTGCTGACATCTTTCATCTGCCCTCTCAGAAGCTGGGCACAGCAAGATCTGTCCTCACTCTTACCTCACCATAGACTAGCTCCCTTAACCTACTTAAATCTTGAACCCTATTCATCTGTTCTCACTGCCATGTTTCTAGGCCAGCTCTCATCCCAGGGACTGGATGCTGTTGGAACAGGAAGTATTTTCTAGATTAGATAAAGCACAAAGCAAAGAAGGGAATATTTTGCCCTCTCTTCCTCTGCTCTATTAAGGATGATTCTTCCTAACAAGGTGTCAACTGATAACCAAGGTTGTATTGTTCTTTGACTTCCTCTACTTTCAACAGCTCCCTGGTGGGATTGGATGAGGAAAAGCACCTTCCTCCCAGGCTTTGGGGGAATGCCTGCGTTTCAGTAGACACTTACTCCTTCTGCCCACAAAAGATTACACTTGCACCTCATTGACAACTACGGAAGGGGTTTGTGTTCATTCCAATTTTCTCTACATATAGGGTTGAAACCCTTTACATACTGTTGATTCATTTGGGAGATTGCTTTATATCGTGTGTGTATTTATGTACATACACATTCATATACATCTTCAATATTTTTTTCATTTCTATTCATTGTAACTCACACTTATTTAACCATCTTGTCCCAGATATTATGCTAGGCATCATATATGCAAATCTTTGTTTAAGGCCTTGTTGTTTTCTGTCTAGGCACTGAAGTAGTTTGATTCCTAAAATTTATTACTTTTTTCCATTTCATCAGACTCTGGAAGACTAAAGAATTCTACCTTAGATAGCAATTTGCTATCTGTTAACCTTGGTCTGGGCATATTTTAACTCCAGAATTTTACTTGGGAGTAGTTATATTTATACCTATATTTATTGTTGATTATTTTCAAAATATACAAATACATTAAAAATAGGGGAGAAATTGGGCTCCTGGGTGGCTCAGTCGGTTAAGAGTCTGCCTTCAGCTCAGGTCATGATCCCGGGGTCCTGGGATCCAGTCCCACATCGGGCTCCCTGCTCAGCGGGGAGTCTGCTTCTCCCTCCCCTCCCCCAGCCCCACTCGTGCTCTCTCTCTCTCTTTCGCAAAAATAAATAAAATCATTTTTTTAGAAATGGGGGAAAATTATCAGTGACCTTTCTGCCTAGTTGTAACCTATAAGTGTTTTAGGATATTTATTCTAACCTCTTTCCATTTATTTTTAATGTAATGTAGTTGAAATAATACCTGTAGACAATTTTGTAGCATTTTTAACCTAACATTGTAGAAGTAAGCATTCTCCCATGTCATTAAAATCCATATCATTTTTAAATGTCAGTTAATAAGCTTTTAAATAGTTGTATCAAAATCACTTAACAATTTTCTTAAATTTTTAGAGATTTTGGTTGTGTGCAGCTTATCATAGTATAAATAACACTGTAGTGGACATCTCTGTACATACATCACAGTTGGTATTTTGAAAAATTTCCCTAAGGCTAGTACTTCAGAAGTGCAATTATTACATCAAAAGGAATAAGGAATTTTAAGGTTTTTTGTTCATATTATAAATTGCTTTCCAGAAATGCTTTATTAATTTATATTGCCATAACAAAGTAGGGAAAATATCCTTTCCAGCAGTAGATATTCTCATTCTGAAAGCATAATTTGTTTTCATACATTTTATATTTGCTGATTTGTTAGTCCCAAAAGCATCTGTTGCTTAATTTGTACTTGTTCCATTAGTAATAATGTTGAATATTTTATTAAATGTTAATATTATCCATTTATACTTAGTCTAAAGAGAATTACTTTGTCAGTTACAATTTTTATTTTTTCTTCAATACCAGCATTTTAAATTTTTTTCAAATTAGAAAAGAAATACAGATTTAATGTAGAAAATGAAACATAGCGTAACTACAAAGAAGAAATACCAAGAATTCATTATCCTGAGACAACCAATTAGTGTCTTGGTATATGTCCTGCCAATATTTTTTTTCTACTCTTGCCAACTTTTTTTAATTGAAGTATAGTTGACATATAATGTTATATGTGTACAATGTATATAATATGGTGAATTGACAATTTTGTACATTATTCAGTGCTCACCATAAGTGTCCTTACCATCTGTCACCATACAAAGTTATTACAGTATTATTGACTATATTCTCTATTCTGTACGTTTCATCCTCATGACTTATTTATAACTGGACGTTTGTGCCTCTTAATCCCCTTCACCTATTTCACCCATCCCCCCGAGTTTGTTCTCTGTACAATACAGAGTTTGTTCCCTGTATTTATTAATCTATTTCTGTGTTTTTATTTGTTCATTTGTTTTGTTTTTTTGGATTCCATATATAAGGGAAATTATATGGTATTTGTCTTTCTCTGTCTGACTTACATTTAGCATGATATGCTCTAGGCCCATCCATGTTGTTGTGAATGGCCAGATTTTCACTCTTTTTTTTATGGCTGAGTAATATTCTATTGCACATATATACCACATCTTCTTTATCTATTCATCTATCAGTGGGCATTTCAGTTGCTTTCATACCTTGGCTATTGTAAATAATGCTGTGATAAACAGAGAGGCACATTATGTCTTTTCAAATTAGTGTTTTTGTTTTCTTTGGGTAAATATCCAGCAGTGCAATTACTGGATTGTAGGGTAGTTCTAGTTCTAATTTTTTGAGGAACCGCCATACTTTTTTCCACAGTGGCTGCACCAATTTACATTCCCACCAATGGCGCATGAAGGTTCCTTTTTCTCTACATGCATGCTAGCATTTGTTCCTTCTTGACTTTTTGATACTAGCCATTCTAACAGGTATGAAGTGATATCTCATTGTGGTTTTGATTTGCATTCCCCTGATAATGAGTGATGTTGAGTGTCTTTTTGTGTATCTGTTGGCCATCTGTATGTCTTGTTTGGTCCTGCCAATAATTTTTAATGTGTATATAAACTATTTTTTTCCAAAAATGTGTTGCTTTTTCCCCACTTAGTAGTATTTCATTTTTCATGTTATTAAATTTTCTTTATTTACATTACTTTAATGGATCCTCATATCAATTATATTTTATTGCTTCCATTAGATGTATATACTGTATATTATTGCCTTTATGAATAATACTATAATTGATATGCTTGTACATAAATTGTGTGCATCACCTCTTTTAAATTTTTTTTAAAGATTTTACTTATTTATTTATTTAAGATTTTATTTACTTGACAGAGAGACACAGTGAGAGAGGGAACACAAGCAGAGGGAGTGGGAGAGAGAGAAGCAGGCTTCCCGCAGAGCAGGGAGCCCAATGCGGGGCTCGATCCCAGGACCCTGGGATCATGACCTGAGCCGAAGGCAGACGCTCAAGGACTGAGCCACCCAGGTGCCCCAGATTTTACTTATTTATTTGACAGAGAGACACAGCAAGAGAGGGAACACAAGCAGGGGGAGTGGGAGAGGGAGAAGCAGGCTTTCCACTGATCAGGGAAGCCTGATGTGGGGCTCGATCCCAGGACCGTGAGACCATGACCTGAGCTGAAGGCAGACATCTAACTGACTGAGCCACCCAGGCGCCCCTTCTTTTAAATTTTTAATCAACTTCTAAGAGGTATGATTTACATATAATAGATTTAACTATTTTAAGAGGACAGTTCCAAGAGTTTTGACAGATATGTACATATGTGTAACTACCACCACAATCAAGGTATAGAACTTTTCCATCACTTTGAACACTTCTCTCAAGTCCCTTTGAAATCAGCATCACCACCCCCTTGCTGAAAGGCAACCTTTGATCTGCCTATAGATTAGTTTTACCTGTTCTAGAATTTCTTATCAATGGAACCATGCAGTATATATAGACTCTTTTATTTTCTGAATCAGTAGTTTGTTGTTTATGCTAAGTGGTATTTCATTGTATGAAATTATCCATTTATATTCCTCTTTGGAGAATTACTTTTTTATCTAGTGGTTTTATTGTTTTTATTTTCAATTTGATTATCCATTATTTTCCATTTGATTATCCATTATTTAATTATTCATATTTGATTGTCCATTATTTGGATATTTGGATTGTTTTCACTTTGGGACTATTATGAAGAAAGCTGCTATAAATATTTGTGTAAAAGTCTTTGTCTGGATATATACAGGCACACCATACCACGTTTTATTGTACTTCCCTTTATTTCACTTTACAGATAATCACTTTTTTTTTTTTTTTTAACAAATTGAAGGCTTGTGGCAACCCTTTGTTGAGCAAATCTCTCAGCACCATTTCTCCAACAGTATTTGCTCAGTTCATGTCTCTGTGTCACATTTTGGTAATTCTTGCACCATTTCAAACTTTTTCATTATTATTATATTTGAATTGCTGCCATCTCATGATAAAACTTTAACAGGTAAGGAGTTGCTTCTTTTGAATGTGCAGAGAAAGTGGTTTCTTGAGATGGAATCTACTTCTCCTGAAGATGCTATGGTAATTGCTAAGATGACAACAAAGGATTTAGAATATGGCATAGACTTAGTTGCTAAAAGCAGTGACAGGGTTTGAGAGGATTGACTCCAATTTTGGAAGAAGTTCTGCAGTGGGTAAAATGCCATCAAACAGCTTGCATGCTACAGAGAAATTCTTCATGAAAGGAATAATCAGTCAATATGGCAAACTTCACTATTGTCTTATTTTAAGAAATGGCCACAGCCACCCCAACCTTCAGCAACTACCACCCTGATCAGTCAGCAGCCATCAACATCAAGGCAAGACCCCCCCTCCACTCTCCCTCCACCAGCAAAAAGATTACAACTCGGGCACCTGGGTGACTCAGTCAGTTAAGCATCTGCCTTCGGCTCAGGTCATGATCCCAGGGTCCTGGGATCGAGTCCCACATTGGGCTCCCTGTTCAGCGGGGAGTCTGCTTCTCCCTCTGCCTGCTGCTCCCCCTGCCTGTGCTCTCTCTCTCTGTGTCAAATAAATAAATAAAATCTTTAAAAAAAAAAAAGATTACAACTCACTGAAAGTTCAGATCACAGTTAGCATTTTTTACCAATAAAGTATTTTCAAAGTAAGGTATATACCTATTTTTGGACATAATGCTTTTGCACACTTAATAGGTTACAGTAGAGTATAAACATTACTTTTTTTTCAAACATAACTTTTATATGCACTAGAAAACCAAATAATTTATTTGACTTGCTTTATTGCGATATTTGTTTTATTGCAGTGGTCTGGAACCAAACCCACAATATATGCGAGGTATGCCTGTATACTCATTTCTCTTGGATAAATACTTAGGAGTAAAATTGCTGGATCTTAGTATAGGTATGTCTTTAACTTTATATGAAACTGTCAGATTGCATTCCAAAGCTGCATTTTACATTTTACTTCCCCAACAGCAATGTACAAGAATTTTAGTGAATCCACATCTAATTCTAATGCTACCATCTGATACTGTCAGTCTTTTCCATTTTGGCCATTCTCGTGAATATGTGGTACTATCTCTTGTGGATATCATTTTAATTTCCCTAAAGACTAATGAGGTGGAGCATTTTGTAATGAACATATTGGCCATTTGTATCTCTGTAGTGAAATATATCTTCTTTTGCTCAACCATTTCCCATTTTTAAAAATGGAATGGTTTGTCTTATTATTGAGTTGAATGGGTTCTTTGCTATATTCTGGATACAAACCCTTTGTAAGATAAATGTATTGTGAATATGTTTTCCCAGTCTGTGTGGCTTGTTGTTCACTTTCTTAACAGCATCTTGCTAAGAGCAGACCATACGAATTTTGGTGACATACAATTTAATTTTTTTCTTTTATACTTATTGTTTTTTATATCCTAAGAAACCTTTGCTTATGCCAAGCTGTTGAAGATTATTTCCTTTTTTTTTAGAAGTCTTACAGTTTTAACTTTTATATTTACATCTAAGATCCATTAGATCCAATAATTATTGGATTTATCTAATTATTGTGTTTGGTGTAAGAGATTCATTTATTCCTTGTGGATATCCAGGTTTTTCAGCACCATTTGTTGAAAAGACTACTTTTTTCCGATTCAGTTACTTTGGCACTTCTATTGCAAATCAGTTGCCTATAGATATATGTATATGTGTTTATTTCAGCGCTCTCTATTTTGTCCCATTGCTTTGGGCATCATTTTGCCTTAGGGTAAATTCCTAAACATGAAATATTGGGCTTGAGGGTATCAAAGTTTTTAAGGCTGTTAGTTAATGTGCCTAAATTTCTCTCTAGAAAGATGGCATCTTATTTATTTTTCCAGACATGTTCCCAACCTTCAATGTTGACTGTGTCACTTTTAAAACTCTTTGCCAACTTAACTTTTCGAAAACACTATCTCATTATTTTTAAGTGGATATTTATCTATTTATCCCAATATTCATTGGCTATTGTATATCTTTTCTTATGAAATTTATGTTTTTATCCTTTGTCTCGCCATCGTGATTCTTACCTCTTTTCCTAATGGTATCTAAAATCTCGGGACGCCTGGGTGGCTCAGTTGGTTAAGCATCTGCCTTCAGCTCAGGTCATGATCCCAGAGCCCTGGGATCGAATCCTGCATTGGGCTCCTTGCTCAGCTTCTCCCTCTGCCTGTTGTTCTCCCCGCTTGTGCTCTCTATCTCTCTCTGACAAATAAATAAATGAGATCTTTAAAAAAATAAATAAAAAATAAAATAAAATCTCTTTATATGGTAAGATATGAATCTCTTTTCTACCATATTTATTCAAAATAATTTATCAGTTTGTGCTTGTATTTCAACTTCATTAATCTTTTTTTTATATCAAGAGGTGTTTAATATTTATTTCTGAATGGACTTTTTTAATGATTTTTTTTAAGATTTTATTTATTTATTTGACAGAGAGAGACAGCGAGAGAGGGAACACAAGCAGGGGGAGTGGGAGAGGGAGAAGCAGGCTTCCCGCAGAGCAGGGAGCCCGATGCAGGGCTCGATCCCAGGACCCTGGGATCATGACCTGAGCCAAAGGCAGACGCTTAACGACTGAGCCACCCAGGCGCCCCCTGAATGGACTTTAAAATCATTTTTTCATG
The DNA here is from genome assembly GCF_029215605.1 of Mirounga angustirostris. NCBI lineage: Eukaryota > Metazoa > Chordata > Mammalia > Carnivora > Phocidae > Mirounga > Mirounga angustirostris. The sequence goes on along the minus strand of NW_026991711.1, from coordinate 106,022,766 downwards.
TTCTCCAAAAGACCCCGTTAGGGTTTGTAGATCAAATGATGTAAAATACATACATTTATTTGGCCAGAAGTGATCTCTTCACACAATCCGTTCTTCCCAGTCAAGCACACGCTATGTCTCCACTGAGTGCAGACCTCCCTCATTTCTCTTGGTAGAGTTCTGTAAATTTACCCATAGAAGTCCTAGATATTTCCCATTAAAGCCACTTCTACATATGTCAAAATTTAGGTTGCTACCATGAACAGCATCGTTTTCAAATCACATTCTAGTGCTTTTAATATTAAAATATAGAAAACTATTTATTTTTGCTATTTATTGATCATTTAGCTACTTTGTTGGACTAGTATCAATTTTGAATCCTTTCATTTGATTCCCTTGCATTCCTTATTTATGCAACTTATTTTTTTCAGCAGGTAGTGATAACGTAGTCATTTCATTGCCAAGAGTTTTTCCAATTATCTTCCTTATGCCTTATTGAATTGGTCAGAACTTCGGCAACAATTTTAAATAATAACGGTAATAGTAGCTCTATAATCTCAAAGCCTCCAGTATCATTTACAGACCACAGGAAAGTATATTAAAAATGAAGATAATTTGAGACTGGAAAAAAATATAAAGTTTGTCTAAGTTAATGCTTAGTTAATTTATGAATTTCCCTTACAACCTCAGACACTCTGCTTTAATATCTGGAGTGATGAGGACAAAGGAATCCACTGTCTGTAAAAAAGTGCTACCAACTGGTGGCTTAGAACAACAGGAATTTATTCTGTAGCGCTCTGCAAGCTCCAGGTCCGAAACCAGGGTGTTGGCAAGAGTAGGCTCCCTTGGAAGCCTCTACGGGAGGATGCTTCCTTGCCTGCTTCAGCTTCTGATAGCTTCAGGTGTTCCTTGGCTGGTGGCAGCGTAACTCCAATTCTGCCTCCGTCTTGAGAGATTGCGTCTGTATGTCTCTACCTTCCCAAGTTTTACCTGTGTGTTTTTTCTTCTCTTCTCATAAAGACTCCAGTCATGTTGGGCTAGGGCTCACCCTAATGGTCTCATTTTAACTTGATTATATCTGCAAAGATCCTATTTCAATAAGATCCTATTCACAGGTACTGGAGGTTAGGATATCAAACATGTCTTTGGGGGGACACAATCCAACCCATAACACTCTTATAGGAGCAGGCTGTTCTATCAATGGGTAGGCCTCTGGTTAGAAATCCCTTCCTTTTACCAAACCATGGTCTGCCTACCTCTTGTCTCCATACTTAGACCTAGGGCAAACCACTATAAATCTCACCTGGCTTTTGTTGGACAGCCCTTCAGATGTACAAAAACCTCATAGCTCACTGTTTAGAGATAGTCACACCTTTGATGCCAAAAAAAAAAAAAAAGAAAGAAAGACATCAAGAATTGGCCACAATCAAGAATATGTAAATTATATGGAAACTCCTTATCACCAGTTGATAGAAGATACTTCAGAGGTGCACATAATAAAGCTAGGTGATAGGACTTGTGAGTTTTCAATATCCTTTTCCTGATCCTCACCAGTTATCTTAGAGTGTAATCTCAAATTCTGCTGATTTGCATGATATTGGAGTATCTGAATTGATCTTTATCATACCTGACCCAGCGTACTCACAGGCATAGACCTTAACCTTACATTTTTAACTTGACCAAAAGCCAGTCATAGAGAAACACCCACATGTTTGTAACAGTGAGTTCTCTCCCACAGGTGCATAGGTCATGAGGAGGTGGGTGATTTCTATTTTTTAGCCACCTTTTCATTGACCATGGTGGCCAGAGCAGGTGACTGCTCCTACGTGTTTGAGCTATGTTGAGAGACCAAGTATGAGAAGCATAAGTACATTGACGGGGCAAACAATGAAAGCAAATCAAGCAAAGACAGTAAAAAGGAGATACTATGGAAAAGAGACAGGCGGGTTTTTAAATGTTATTAATCATTAATTCCTTGCTTGACTCGTCTTTTAAAAAATATGCATGAAATGGAAATGCAACTTACTTGCACTGTGTAAGAGGGGGAAAAACTAACTTACTTGAAGAAAACTTTCTTGAGGTTCTGACAACTAACAAGAAACCAGGCCTCTTCTAAATGTTTTCTCCTCTGCTATCGTTTTCTATTGATGTGATTCCTTCATAAATATTGCACATCTCCAAGTATTCTGAAGCACCCACTTTTTAGAATTAGGTCATAACAAGATGAGAAGTGAGATATGTTAAAGATCAAATAAGCCCTGGGCGCCTGGGTGGCTCAGTTGGTTAAGCAACTGCCTTCGGCTCAGGTCATGATCCTGGAGTCCCGGGATCGAGTCCCGCATCAGGCTCCCTGCTTGGCAGGGAGTCTGCTTCTCCCTCTGACCCTCCCCCCTCTCATGCTCTCTCTCTCTCATTCTCCCTCTCAAATAAATAAATAAAATCTTTTTAAAAAATAAATAAATAAATAAATAAAAATAAAGATCAAATAAGCCCTGTATAAAAATGTCTGTTGTGAGTACATTAAATAAATAAAAACCAACGATCCTGAATTTCACCTGCTTTTTGCTGGCCTGACTTAATAGTACATACTCGATCATTTTCTTCTATTTAGACATCCATTCAGAATTAACCTTTAAGAATCCTTTTCAGGGCAAAAAGGTGCCTGATTAAGACCCAAGATAGCTAGGAATTCTTAAGCGAAAGAAAACAGAGAGATGGTTACTTAGCATTGGAGCTTGCCGTACACATTTTTTGATATCCTTGAAACATATAAATTGACCAGACCTGTGCACTGGCTGGCGAGGAGCTAGCCTTGGTTCCTTGGTGGTACAAACATGTCTTGTGGAAGTCAGACCAGCAGTCTGGACTTAGGGGGTCATGTTCAGGGGAGGCTGGGGTTGAGTCTGGGCTTTTCCAGAACCATCTCAGCAAGGACTGTGAAATCCTGGAAGCAGAGTTTAGGAAGGCCCTTGGGGCTCTGTATGGGATCCATAAATCTGACTGAGTCGGGGCTGAATCACCCAGGCTAACGCTGCAGGTCGCGCCACATGCAGACGACCTCGTCTACAGGACAAAGTTCCGATGATCTTGTTAGCGCTCGCACCTTATGGCTCGTACTCTGTCCCCTCACAGACTTACACACGCCCTCCATGTTTCCATTACTGACTGCTTAAAAAACTATCCTCAACATTTGGAAATCTTAAGGCAACAGACATTTTATTATATCTCGTGATATTGCGGATCCAAGATTTGGACAGGGCTTAGTTGATGATTCTCTTGCTTTGAGTGGCATTTACTGGGATCACTTGGAAGTATTCTGTGGCACTGGAACGGCTCTGAAGAGCTCAGGATGGCTTTACTCATGTGCATGGGGCCTTGGAAGTTTGGGCTCAACTGGGCTCCTTGCCCTCACCATGTAATTTCAGAGTGTCTACACACAGTCTTGCCAGTACAGTAATTTGACTTGTTACCTGCCTGCTCAGGTTCCAAGAGTGCATAGATTAGAGAGTTGTAACTCGGTCCCAAATAGTGAGGAAAGACTTTCCTGATAGAGAAAACACAGGGCATATGAGCCCGAAGGAGTTAGGGGAAGCGGGAGCATGCGGGCAGAGAGCAGTATTTGCTTTTAGAGTGAGGACAGACTCAGGGAAACTATCAGTAGCTGTCACACATTCTGATACGAGCCTGTCGGTTCATGCACGTCAGTCACGTTCTATCTGTGCGTGATAAGAAGCTGGTATTGTCCTTGGCAGAGGCTGAGCAATCACATCTCCACACTACTTCTGGGTCTTCATTTATATTTGATAGTCTGTAAGGATACTAGAAAAGGTTCTCAACAGAGAATGAGGAGACCTTAGTTCTAGATCTTCTTTAATTTTAAGGGTCTCGATTTCTTAACCTGTAGAATTTTGCAGTTGGTGTATAGTCATCTCATGAAAACTCAACAAATATTTAGTAAGCACTTCCTACAAGTAAGATGCTCAACTTGATGCCCAAATGACCCGACCCTTGCCTGCTCTTCCAAAATCACCTCGTGCCCTTCCTCCTGCCGCTAACCACCTTCATTATAGTTCCTGGAATTCACCGAGCTTTACCTGGCCATGAGGCCTTTCACAAGCTGCCCGTCTGCCCACAACACTCTGTCTGCAATGTCCCTGGAATTCTGTCCACGTGAGCTTAAATGCCACCCCCTCTAAAGTGACCTACCCTATTCTCCGGTGCATCTTCTGTCGGTTTTTCTCTCTGCACTCCCCCACAGTTTGCATTTATTTTGTAAATGCATTTGTTTAGAAATTTCCTGTCGGTCTTCCCCATTAGACACAACACTCGAGAAAATGGGAGCCATGGACTGTCTTACCACTGCACCTCATTGCCCAGCCCAGTGCCTGCAATGCAGGGTGCCCCCAAAGTGTGTGTGGAAGGGATGTTATAGGAGACCCAAAGTAAACTTGCAATCTAATGAGAGAAGGCAAAATGAAGCAGACTATTAATGTGCCTTAAGATAACCATGAGGAAAGTTCTTTGTTGGTTTTCAAGAGGAATAGACAGAAGGTCGGTCACAGAAGGCGTCTGCCCAGGAGAAAGTGGAATGCACACTGGAAAGGCAAAAGAAGCCATAGCCGGAGGACCTTGCTCACCATTTGAGGAGTCTGAATTTTATTCTTAATGCAGTGGAGTATGCTGATGAGTTTGAGCAGTGGCAGGACATGGCCCTGTCGTATAAAGGTCACCGTGCAGAGAGTGAGTGAAAGGTCAAGATGGGACATGGGAGATTCTGAAGGTGTCCAGGAGAGAGACCACCTTGTTGATGGAGGAGACAGCAGAGGTGAAGAGAGGGAGACAGATTTAAAAATAGATTTGGGGGTGACCTGGGTAGCTCTGTCCGTTAAGTGTCCTGACTCTTGATTTCAGCTGAGGTCATGATCTCAAGGTCATGAGATTGAGCCCTGAGGCAGGCTCCATGCTCAGCGGGGAGTCTGCTTGCGAGTCTCTCTCTGTCTCCTCTGCCCCCCTCCCACCACTGACATGTACGCACTCTCTCTCAAAAAATAAAATAACAAAATAAAATAAAAGAGGGGCGCCTGGGTGGCTCAGTTGGTTGAGCGACTGCCTTCGGCTCAGGTCATGATCCTGGAGTCCCTGGATCAAGTCCCGCATCGGGCTCCCTGCTCAGCGAGGAGCCTGCTTCTCCCTCTAACCCTCCCCCCTCTCATGTACACTCTCTCTCTCTCATTCTCACTCTCTCAAATAAATAAATAAATCTTTAAAAAAAATAAAAATAAAATAAATAAAATAAAATAAAATAAAATAAAAGAGATTTGGGAACAGAATACAGGAATTAGTGATGAATTAGATGGGGGAAGATGAAAATGGGGGAGGGCTTCAAGCATAACATAAGGATCTGGGTTGAATTACTGGTGTAGGGAGATGCACCAGGTGGGAAAGATAAGGCAGCAAAGGGAGGAGAATACATTTGCAAGAAAGAAATCAGAAAGGAAATAAGCACAAATGTCCAGTTATTGCATAAGGGTTGGGCACTGTTGAGGATAAGTTTACATTTCAAGTTTCTCAGTCTCTAGCTATTTGCTTTCTGACCGCTTCTTCCCTCTGCCACCCCCTGCAGGCGCCCCATCCATTTCACTGCCAAGTTCTTAATGAGAGAATGTTCCCCAAGTGGTCTTTACATCATAGTTGCTCAATAAGCACTAATGTGAGCCAAGTTTAATTAACAGGTTGATTACTTCTTAATACTTACTTGTACGTAAAGACCTAGTGAATCACCGGTTGTTCCTCTTTCCCAATAACACATCGGGAAGGTGTCCACTGGTTATTAAGTATTCTGGCTTACTTCATAGATTGTTAAAGATGTCTACCAAAGCCAAGTGCAGTACAGTGAGAAATGGAACGTTTACCTATGTGGTTCAGGTCCAGAGCACTTTTAGTCTGAAAAAAATCAGATCTCTCCACGACACTGTAACTTATCTAAGTAGCTTTTCTCCTGGTCCTTTACTTTGACATGGCCACTCCTAGAAAAGTATACTCTCTCCTTAGCAATTCAGTGGATGCTGCACCAATTCTCCCCTTGTCACTGGAGGACACTCTTCACAGTAGTCTTTTCCCTTTCCCTGGTTAAATGGGGTAAGCTACAACATCCCTTTTGCAGATCCCCTCCTGAATCTGACAGTACTCCTCAACTAAGCCTAACAACCCTTGTCTTCTGGATCCCAGAGGCTGGGATTATGCTTAAGTCTCCAAGGCCCAGAGTAGCCAGGATCCCATCAGAAATTGTTTGTAGATCCCATTTTGTTCCTTCCTCAAGTATGGCTTTTCTTTCCAGGTTTCCTACAAAAACAACAGTTAAACCTTTTGAATTTGATCTCCAGTAATCTAAAAATGTGATATGGTCATTTGGATACAATCCAGGGATGATTTTACAATATATGAAATCTGAAAAAATTTAACCAAGTCATTCAGTTAATATTGAAATTATACTGGCACTTTATGGGAAGGGTTACACTTTTTCAGCAATGTATGCTTACTACACATGTGTACTTTAGACATAAAATAAATGCTGGGCCTTGAGAATATAACGAAGGCTAAGAAAATGTCTGTATCTCAAAATAATTCAGCCTAATGAAGGGACACCAACCAACTCAGGTGCTCTCATAGGAGTATAATGGTGTGCCCACCAAGAGGTGGGGAATTGAAGCTGGAGAGCTAGGTTCTTGACTCACAGAGTCAAAGAATGAATCTCACGGACAACGGAGAGTGAGTAAAGTGATAGAAGTTTATTAAGTGAAGATACAGAAAAAGCTCTCAAGAGTGAGGGGTCCCAACAGGGTTGCCAACGAGGGCCCTTTAGGGTTGGTCTTTTACAGAAAGCTAACCAGGGAACTTAAATCCTTTTAACATCTCTATTGGTATCACCATTGAGCAAGGACTAGTGATAACACCTTCAACGGCTTACGTCCTTTTTAGGGTCTGATTATTCTTTGTTGGTCACAGGTGATTATCATAAAAAAGACACCCATCCCACATGCTTAGGTCAGGGTGGTCCGGTTTGTTCCCTTATCTCTGGTTTCCCCACACCTCCACATTCTGGGGATTTCTGTGAGCCTGATCACATAGCTCCCTATCTGTCTCTCCCTACCTAGCACCACCTGTCCCTTACTCAGAATGACCAAGTCCATTAGATTGTCAAAGACACTCTATGGTGGAGATGTTGCCATGAACTATTTTGAGGCCGATATGACTGCAACAATCATCTACTACCTCTGATTTCAAGTTTTATGTTTGTTTTAAGATCCTTATTACTCTCATTCATGAAGCTTATAATAATTGTTACACATTTGAACTCACATATAATTGTGCATTAATAAATAACACCGGTGTCTCTTGTATGTATTAAAATTCTACAAAAGCTTACTTTGAGGCAAAAAAAAGACTCCATTGCTTTGTAATTGTGAAGACATTGCCCTAGGTAACCAGGAGCTTTTTAAAGGCTCACAATCAGATCACAGTAGATCTTAGAAAATGCACTAGGCCAGATGCCTGATGGGTCTGGCTTGACCGGAAATGTTGGCAAGAAGGAGCCAGGGCCACTGCCTGTGGGCCCAAACCAGCTCCTCATCCCAGGACAGTCCTGTTCGACCTTCCCCACGACTTCTGAACCATGTGTTGGGAGAAGGGGGTGGAGAGACTGGAGGAAAGGCCTACTCAAGAATTTGCCAGAGAGACAGAAAAGACTTGGATTTGATCCTATTTGCAAATGATTGCAGACACTGAGAAAGAAGCCATGACTGATCTTAGCCGGTATCAGATGACTGAAAGACAGCTCCCTAGGTGTCCATAGCTGTGCCAGTTGTCACAAGGTACAAAGCCCATGGGGCCCTGTGAGCACAACTTCTGCCCAGTAGAGACTACATGAAGCAACGTTGTAATCATTTGAGTTGTAACAAAGAGCTTCCCTACCCCCCCATTAAATAATACCTTCTATCCTCATTTTTAACTGCTACTTACACCATCACAGAGGAATACTATGTTTTACAAAGTGGGAAACTGGTGTGTATTTTCCATGGTTAAAGTTGTTGCAGGATTTCTTTTCCTTTAGTGCCCCCGGTTCTTGGTCAGGCCGCTTAGAAGAATGAAGAGGTAGACCAGACAAGAAGAATGGTGAGCAACAAAGCAAAGTTTATTGAGAGTACAAAGCTCCCAAAGAGGGAGGGGACCTAGAGGGTTGCCAATTTGGTGTTTAAATCTAGGGGGTTTTATGGGTTCTTTGGTGTGGGCTGTTTTAATCTGATTAACACTCCCTGTACCTGTCACCCAGTCAGGTTTTTGTCCACGAGCTCATCACCCAGTCAGGTTTTTGTCCACGAGCTCATCTACCTATCAGGAAGTTGTTCACGTGGGACAGGGTGGAGGGCTCCTTCCAGGGTGGTGTTTCCCTAGCCTTGGGGATCAAGAGGACAGTGGCCGCCACTGCCCTAAGGCATGCCTTCCAGCCACGGGCCACCAGATCAAGCTCTTTGTTTAAATATCCCACTGGCTGTTGAGCTGGCCCCCGGGCCTGGGTTAAAACACCCAAGACCATTCCCTTCCATACTGTTAAATACATGTTCTAAGTCCTCCCAGTAGGAAAACTTAAAGCTGGGGCATGGAGTAAAGCCTAGAATAACAGGATGCGGTCTTTTTCCTTTTAAGGGTAGTTTTCCTCTTAGGATGGGGCCCCATGTGCCTGTCTGCTTTTCTTCTGACTATCCTTCTTTAAAGTGAACCTGTCTGTTAGAAAGCTAGATCCATAGATCTTGAACTGCAGGTAAAGTTGGGGCTAAAGGTAGAGATCTGCTAGTGAATCTCAGCTTCTAGGTGGAGGACAAAGTCACGGTAATGATTACCCCTTGAGAGTAATAGAATTCAGTCTTTTTTTTATAATACTCTGTAAATTAAGTTTTTCAATAATTACTGCCAACTCTTTCAAATACTATTTTGAATTTTTTTTCTATTTAGTTTTCATTCTTCCTCTATCACATTATCATTACTGCTTATTCAGTTCCATACTCCTAAAGTATAGCTCCTCTTTCCCCATCTCCACTGTTTTTTCTACTTGACTACTTTATCGACTCCATTTTATTTAGGATTTGGAACATTTTCCAAAGTGGCCTAAGAATAAAGCCTAAGGAAATAAAAAGTTGTGAAAGGTCCAGGATGTTACACACTGCCAGTCAGATTTATGTACTCAGCTTTTATTGGGCACTTATTATGAATCAACACTGTGATAAGCACTGGAGACATATTGGCAGGCAAAATAGAGTAGCTGCCTTCAAGGAGTCTGCAGGAGGAAGAGTCAAGTAAAAAATAAATAATAATGATAATAACAAACAACATGACAGGTGTGAAGTGATTTACAGTTTACTGTACTGTACAGTTACTGTTGGAAGACCATGGAGACACTTGACACTAAATCTGAACTTGTGATGAAATCACAATCAAGTATCCCCTCTATTAGGTTTGAGGCCGATATGACTGCAACAATCATCTACTACCTACAATATAAGAAAGCAAGAGGCATAAATGAGTCATGAAAATAAGTTATTCACACATGAACATAATTATTAAAATTAAAAGGTAGTGTATTGGAGTTCTCCAGAGATACAGAATCTACAGGATAGATAGATGATAAATAGAAGATATATGGGTGGGTAGATAAATGGAAACCTAAAAAGCTGTATTTCAAGGGATTGCTTCTTGCAATTGTGGGGACTGGCAAGTCCAACATTTGAGGGCAGACCCCAGAAACTTTCACGCAAGAGTTAATGCTGCAGTTTTGAGGCAGAATTTCTTCTTCCTCGGGCAAACCACAATTTTGTTTTTAAGACATTTCAACTGATTGGTTAATGCCCACTCACACCAACAAGAATAATCTCCTTTACTTAGAGTCAAACTGATGTGCTCTGGAGAAAACACCGAAGGTGTGGATGGACAACTTTTACTAAAGACATTGGGTGTATGACTTGTGGATCCAATAAACTATCTCAGCAGAAACCAATAGAGATAGAGTTATCCAGAAAAGATATGTGGAGGGCACTCTTGTTAATGGCTTGCACCCCAGTGAATGACACAGGAAACTGATGAGGTTTAAGAGATTCATACCACCAGAAATGTCACCAGCTTGGACTGAAAGGTACAGGAGAGGGAAGGGACAAGATGAAGAAAGAATGACTCTGAGGGCAGAGCCATGGATGCAAAGACCAGAGCCCACAGGACCTCCTTGGGCTTCACGCGTGGAGCCACCCCAGAGGACAGCGAGTGTGCTCCTGCCCAAAATGATCCAAATAATTCTGATTTGGCCTTGGGTGACAACTGATGGAACAGCAAAGTGTTGAAGATTTAGGGAGGAGGTCTAGAGAAAATTGACCCAGATTTGAATTTAGATTTTACTCTTAGTAATAGCGAGATATTTTTCTTCTAAAGCATTTAAACTGTTATGCAACTGAATACAATATATTTTCTTAAAAGCAATTAAAGACGCTATACAAAAGATGTATTATCTATATTACATAGGGAGAAAATATAAATACACATTAAAATATTCACAGTTACCGGACTTGAATTTTCTTCAGTTTTCTTAGTTTCATTTTCTAGAATAAACTTCATTTCATAATGAAAAGAAATTTTTTATTTGTAAGGTAAATATGTTATATTATATCATATTATTTGCACTGTATTGAGCAAGTTGTTTTTTGGTGTCAGACCCATTAGAGTATTAGTGTGGAAAAAACAGTCATTTGATAAAAAAAGACTTGATTTCTAGATTTATTGCTGCCTTTCAATACTTGGACCATAGACAAGCCCTCCTAAGCTCTCTAAGGCTATTTCCTACCCTCCACACCTCACAAAGTAAGTGTAAGAATCAAATGAGGTTATTTATGAAGACCGTAATTCTCAGTATAAATGTTAGGAATGATTATTGCAAAAAATAATTTTAACATTATTATCAGTTTCATATACACAATAATATGCATTTGTGTTCTTTAGTAAATAGGTATTTTATCATATGGAAATTATCAGTGATTTTATAAAACAGTTATATTGGGTCATAATAAAGCAGCACATTTATGTAGGATCATGTAAAATCTCCAATAGACTGTGAATGTTTGCATTTAAGTCAAATACCATACTACGTATCCAAAACCATTTGAAGCTTTATTTTAAACGAATAAATGTCATGTTTGTTGAAAGAAGGTAACCAATAAGCACTGAACATTTTGAACTGAAAAAGAGAAGGTCAACTAATCGTGGATTTAACCACATCGACATTATACCTTCACAGCAATACCTAGATTAGTGTTTGAATAACTGAGCACTATTACCCAGCCGAGTTGACACTTAAAACTAACCATCAGGGGCCACCTGGCTGGCTCAGTCCATGGAGGATGTGACTCTTAATCTCCAGGTCATGAGTTGGAGCCCCACACTGGGTGTAGAGATTACTTTAAAAAATAAAAATATATAAGAAATTTTAAAACTAACCATCACAGGCAGTATATGCTAATTGCCAGACTAATGGTACCTGAAGACTGAAATATCAATTTCAGTTCAGATTTGATGGTAAAGTACACAGCCCTGCACAAGGGCACTTCTAACCCCCATCTCCTGTCTCTCTCTGCACTCCTCCCCCGACCGTGTTTCCTCATCCCGCATTGAAACTCTGCCAAAAAGGATAGAAATAATGATATCTGGCATTTCCACTCCTCATTTGACTGTTTTTACCTCTGTTGTAACTTTCCTTTTCAAATGTCAACTTTTAGAGGTCAAGACACAGATTCATGGGGCACCTGGGTGGCTCAGTCAGTTCAGGTCATGATCTCAGGGTCCTGGAATTGAGCCCCTAGTCGGGCTGTCTGCTTGGCGGGGAGCCTGCTTCCCCCTCTCCATCTGCCTGCCGCTCCCCCTGCTTGTGATTTCTCTCTTTCTCTCGTTCAAATAAATAAATAAAATCTTAAAACACACACACACACACACACACAGATTCATGTTGTTTCTCCCAGGCATCTTATTTGAGAAGTATTTGTTTTCCTATCACGTGAAGCTCTTCTCTCTCATTAAAAACTTGGGTGAGGTTTATAAGGACACATGGGTGAAAACAGACAGTACCACTTAGCATGCCAAGGCATTTATTCCTTAACTGCAAAAGGACTATTTTTCGTCTCTTAGATTATTAAAAAAAAACCTTGTTTGACTTTGCAAAACTTGCAGTAAATGAGACTACATCTGACCCCGTTTCCCTCTGGAAACATGGTCATATCATGACACTTAGCAACCCCCTTCCATGAGGCATCCTCAACATTTGTTTCTAGCCTGTTCATGCTTGTTTAAGAGCCCCTTTTATTCAGCTTGCTAATACAAAATGAAATCTAAGTTTCTTATCACATCATTTCCCCTAAATGTTTACAGAAATTATGGCATGTGCATGCACACATGTGTTTATACACGTGATATTTCTGTGTATCAGAGTGTGTGTGTGTGTGTGTACATTTTTTTGCAGAAGTTGTGTCATTGATTTTCCAGATTACTGTCATCAAGATAAAATAGGAATTGCCATATTTAATCTTAGCAATAAAACTACTGCCAAGCATTGCAATCTAGCTTTTTAGCTCTTACTGCTAAGATTTCTGTCTTCACATTTATGTTTCCTGTTAGTTCCTGTATCAATTTAGAAAAATGTAAAGGGTAGCTATTAAAAGATTATCTGGAAGGTAAAATGAATTTGCTACTCTCAGCAGAAAGGAAAGATGTCCACTGTTTAGCTTTCTTCTCCTAAGCAATCATTTGTTTTCCAACTTGCAAAATGAATTTTGAAACAATGCCACATTATTGCCACAAAATATTAATAGGCACAATTAGTATATTGATACAGGTTTGATTCTACCATCCTTCATTCCCTTTATGTCATTCTTCTTTTAATCTGCTATGACAGTTCAGTAATGGAGACCCAGAAATATGACTTTAGGGCCAGCCAGACTACTAATCATCAATATAACATTGTGTGTTGTCCATCAGATACGTGCTCCTATTTCGTCGGCAACCACAATAATCTGTAAAATTTCTACTCAGAGAAAATGCTTTCCAAGATTCCTTTACAAGCAAAAAATTTAATGGGATGCTGAGTTTGATCATGACAGGGATTTTTTTTTTTTTTTTTTCCTGCTGAGCAGGTTGTCATTTTAGTTTTAACTACAGGATACAGGACAGAATTGTTAAAGCAATCCAATTATATAAGCTATATCGATGCAACAAAGATGAGGCTTTAGACCACCTTCGTTATTGGCTCTATAATGGGATCTGCAGGCCACCTCTAGGTTGTATAACAGTGGTCACTTTGGGGGTTCTTGGCTTAAACTCATACCCCAAGTAAAATAATTAATGGCCAACTACATGGATTCCATCTTGAACAACATTATAAACAGATCTACTAAACAAACCAGTTCTCCTCCCAAACTGGCACTTATCAATGATTGTCACTCGAAAAGAACATGAATGAATGCTTCCAGGATGTCCAAGGGGGGCAAGCCAGCTGCCTTTAAAAAATATTTGTACAGATTGGTGTCAATTTCTCTCTTGTAGCGTATGCCACTCCTGTTATGAAGGAAAAGCCAATCCTCCCAGCTTGGGACAAATCCACAGGTTTGGGGCATTCAGTTCATTCTGCCTGATCCTGGAAAGTCGAAATTTATTTTTCCTTTAATGGACAGAGGACTACGTATGTTCAGTGCAGTATAAAACAGTTAAGGGTATGGCCTTCCCTGTTAATGGGAGATGATCTATTCAATCTGTGCATTGTGTGTTATATATATTATGGCAAGTGTTTCATGGTAAAGCCGGATAGGCTGTAAATATTTTATATTCAGTGTAAACACAGAAAACTGAAAACATCTTCTTGAGGTATAGATGTCTCTTCAGTGCTATGATTATGGAAAAAGAAAACTTATTTGCTTTGTTTTACCTTTTATTTAGAACATTCATTATTTCTTATGAAAATCATAGATATCAGCCAAATTTGGTGTCTATTAGCATCTTCTCACACACCTAGAAACATAAAGACAAACCTACATTATTTCAGAATATTGTTATTTATCCAGAACATACTTAGTTCATTATCAATCAGCATTGATATATATTGTATTAATTGTATAGTATTATAGGAAAGGGTTATAACATAATCATGGCAATAGTCTGACTCTCCCAGAACCCAAGAATATATACAGTTGACCCTTGAACAGCAGGGGGGCTTAGGGGCGCTGACCTCCATGCAGTCAAAAATCCACATACAACTTTTAACTCCCCTAAAACTGAACTAATAGCCTATTGACTGGATGACTTACCCATAACATAAGCAGTTGATTAACACATATTTTGTATGTTATATGTGTTATATATTGTATTCTTACAATAAAGTAAGCTAGCGGAAAGAAAATGTTGTTAAGGAAATCATAAGGAAGAGGAAATTCATAATTACAGTCCTCTACGGTACTTATCAAAAAATATCTGCATATAAATGGACCTGCAGAGTTCAAACCCTTGTTGTTCCAGGCTCAATGGTATTATAAACCTTCAGGTTTAAGGGTGAAAGACAAGGCCGGCTAGGGTTGCCACCTTCGAGCACTAGACCTCCTAATCAGGCATTCAGCACTGACTGAACGTTGGAGTCCACTTATGGTTAACAGAAGTGGTCATGTACTTTCAGTTATAAGATGAATAAGTTCTTTGGGTCTAATGTACAGCTTGGTGACTGTAATTGATAGTATTGTGTTGTATAATTGAAATTTGCGAAGAACCCTTTCTTAAGGGTCCTCACCCGCCTCCCCCCCAAAAAGGTAACTGCGAGGTGATGGATGTGTTAATTAACTGGATGCTGGGGATCCTTTCACACTGTAAACATGTATCAAATCATCACATGGAAGACTTTAAATATATTACAATTTTGTTTGTCAATTATACCTCAGTAAAGCTGGGGGGGGGAAGAAAACGAAAAAAATTAACCTTTCACTAGAAGAAATATAACTGTTGTCTTATAATGTTATCACATTCTCATTAGTAATTATAAACAAATCAATACACAATTTGGATGGAGCAGGAAAAAAGGAGTATAAATACCAAGATCGATTCGTTTTCTTGTCACTGATTCATTCATTATCAACCATCAACTGGTAAACCTTGGATTTCATTTCTCTCATCAGAATAAAGGTTATTAATTACCCAATTCTATTCACTCCCTGCACTGTTGCTCGCCCTGTTTAGGACCAGCACTCTCTACTTCCTGCTGTGCTGATATGTGTAGATATATAGATACAGATATATAGACACAGATACAGATATAGAGATAGAGATAGATTTCCAGGCCCTTCTGACAACTATAAATAAGTGAGCTATTTATGTATGATTGATGCTTCTTTTTCCTGCTCTTCTACAAATCCCATGAAGGCAGAAACTCTATCTGCCCCTTGAGCAATGTGCTCCCAATACCTAGAGCATAAATGCTACACCTGGAAGGCATTCGATCAATAGGTGTTGAGTCAGTGATTAAAGATGAATGCATGCATCTCCGGCCATGGTTCTGTGTCACCTCAATCCTCTGGACTACAGAACTCACCTCATTACAAGTGCCCTGCCCACAGAGCGGCCTCACTCTGATTCACTTTCTACCTCACAATCTCTGTTTTCTCAACCAAGTGCAACTCCAACCTACTCCCCCACCCCCGCCCGACTGTTTTACCATTGAGAAAATGGTCTTGACTGGCCCAGGATGATGGGACCGTAAGTGACAGTGCCAGATTGCCATCCCAGTGCTCTGACCCCAACTCCTTCCTGCAAATCAAAGCATGGCTATTTCTGTGCCTCGTTCTTTCCTGCTGTGATTCGTAACCTATTCTGATTGAATTCCTTGTACCTGCCTCTTTCATTCATTCCATCACTCTTGGATGCAAAGTTCGGGCAAAATCAGCTGCTGGATGATGTGCCAAAAGATTCTTTTCTGCAATGCACGGACTTGTTTGGGACTCCTCATTTTTTTCTCCCAGTCCAGTCATTTGCAAATGCAATGTGGGAGTCCAGTCGCATTCATCTGACCGCAGGGATAGGCAAAAGTCAGTGAGGAAATAAATTTACTCCTGCAAAAGTAAAATAATTTGTGTGGAAATATTTCCAAGCTGTTTCACGCTTCTTACTTTCTTAAACAAGGTGTGTTAATGTCATCCAGTCTGGTCTTGCAAAGTCAGGAGAACTACATATAGAGGTAGCGAGCTTCAAGTGCTAAGCTTCAATTGCTTAAGAAATTCAAGCCTTTCCTCCTCCCCTGGGGTCACATCAGTGAAGAGTCATGGGTGCTACAGGAGCGTGTCAGTTATAATTGTTAAACACCGGATTGGGACAGCGAGGCTGGTGGACATATCTCCTCCGTCGGCATTTCTTCAAATGAAAACACCATCTGTTAGAGGTGCTATAAGATAGAGCTACCTGGGGCGCCTGGGTGGCTCAGTTGGTTAAGCGACTGCCTTCGGCTCAGGTCATGATCCTGGAGTCCCGGGATCGAGTCCGACATCAGGCTCCCTGCTCAGCGGGGAGTCTGCTTCTCCCTCTGACCCTCCCCTCCTCATGCTCTCTCTCTCTCATTCTCTCTCTCTCTCAAATAAATAAATAAAATCTTAAAAAAAAAAAAAAAGATAGAGCTACCTGGACTGATAATGGCGTGGTATATATTGAATGGAATTTGAACCCCAGAAACTCAAAGCTTTAAATGCCCTTCACTTCCTTTCTGTTATTCACTGTGTGTCAAGAAATCTCCCCTCTTCCCCACTCCCCAGCCCTATATAGTGCAGCTAGGGAGAAAAAACAAAGCTGTCACAATGAGGGACATATAGAAAATTATGGCACAGGACTCACTGTCCCCAGATCCCAAGGGAGAGGACATAGTGCCATGTTCATGATCCTGTAGCACCCAGAGTACTATGAATATAGAACGCTATTTTGTGAGGCTTTCTTTCATTAGCTCCATGCCCCTTGCTAAACAGGTGCAAAGAAAGCCCCATCTAAAAGTTGATACTGACTCACTGGGTGTGTAGAGTCAAGTATGGTGGGCGAGCTCCAAACCTGAGAAAAGGGACATTTGAATCTAATACAGTCAGCGTCTCATTCTCTATAAGATATTGATAGAATAAGCTCTTCTGACTGAGCTAGCAGTTACTGAAATGGACCCAGTGTTTAAGAAATTAGTATTAAATAAATACAAAATAACTAATAATGAGGACAGAAAATGTATAGCATGCAATATTGCTGAAATACTTTATAAGGAGCATATGACTTCCTAAACAACTCTGAGTTTATTTTATAATTCAGTGGTGCAATAGTTATAAATTGAAAGTCTTGAGAATTCCTGACTTAAAAAAATAATAATAATAAACCTAAACCAAGTGCTATTGAACTAAATGTGAATTAAACTAAGCTTATGATAACAAAAATGAACAAGCCTTGTGAAAATCCTGAAAGGAAAACTTTAAAGGACGGATCTTCTCTCCCTACGCCAGAATACAAAGAGTAACATCAACAGTAATGAAGTGCGCTGCCAACATGTGCCCTTGAGCTGAAGTGATGAAAATGGCCCTTCCTCCCCAGACCTGCAATCATGAGACAAAAATCAGACAAAGTCAAATTGAAGAACATTCTACAAAATGCCATTAACCCGTACTCTTCAAGATATACAGTTTCATTAAAAACAAGGAAAGACCAGGGCTCCTGGGTGGCTCAGTCGGTTAAGCATCAGACTCTTGGTTTCAGCTCAGGTCCTGATCTCAGGGTCAAGGGATGGAGCCTCGCATCAGGCTACATGCTTGGTCTGGAGTCCGCTTGAGGTTCTTTCTCCCTCCCTTCCCCCCTGCTATCTCTCAAATAAATAAATAAATCTTAAAAAAAAAAAAAAAAAGGAAAAACTGAGAAACTGTCACAGCCAAGACAAGCCTAAGAATTCATGATGACCATAATGTGGGATTCTACATGGGATCCTCGAGTAGATAAAGGACAGGAAGGAAAAACAAAGGAAATCTGCATAAAGTATGGACTTCATTCATAGTCATGTGTCAGTATTAGTTCATTAGTTGTGACAAGTGTGCTAGAACGTTGGCAGTAGAGGAAATGGGGTGCAGGGTATATGGTAACCCCTTGTATTACACAATTTTTCTATAAACTAAAACTACTCTAAAATAAAATGTTTACTGAAAAGTATATGACAGATATAATTTTTAAAAGGATCTTCTGATATAGTATTTGCAGAGGAAGATGCTTTTTAGTTTATAAATTATTTCCATAATTCGTGACAGTTCTCACATCTGCTCCTATAAAATTCATTGCAGCTTCTCTGCCTCTTGGGAAAAAATGCATTTAATTATCAGCGAAATTCAACTCCAGCTTGTTATGATGAATGATTTGAACCTGTCGCCTTTTTTCCCCCCTAAAAACAAAGAGCTGAAATGAAATACAGTCTCCTTCCTCTACTCCCTTCCTTCCACCTGCTTCATTTAATTGATGAAGGTTTGAGTTTTTGTTAATCTTTTTGAGCGCCTCTCAAAGATGCAGAAAAAGCTAATATGATATCATTGTATCTCGCTAATGTGTGTGCTTTGTGAAACTGATACACCCTGCCAAGACATAAATTACTTAAACTTTGATAAATGGGTGGAAATCAAGGAATGTTCAAACAGATAAAGCACAGCAATTCTTCCTTTTTCTCCCTTTTTGAAACTCCATTTTGTGCTTGCAGTTAAATGCTTTTGCATTATTACTGTAATACGATGGGACCAATGGCAGCGGTGATAGCCATTGAAAGCCCCAGCGAATACAAAAATGACCAAAGAGCTACAGCCATGTGTTTTGTCAATAACATCTCACAACGCTGACTTGGACGGAGTGGTTTGCCAACAGGTTCAGAACCACCTCCAGTCTCTCCCAGCATGTCCTTTTGCTGACTCATTCAGTAGGTTGGAATCAAAGATCCACAAACACATTCTGTTGGCAAAGAGAGCTCCCCTGTGCCTGTGATCTGGCTATGACTCAGATGCCAGTGAGACTGGACATATGAGGAAACGATTGATTGATGTTCTGAGGTTGAGAAAGGTGTTTTCTACTCGGTCACTAATTTATCATATGGCACTGAACAAGCTGCTTGATTAACCATTAATCAGTTTCCTGGAGGCCCGAGAGTTCATACAAACCTTTGAAGACAGTTCTTGAATAGGAAACATGGTGCTATCCACTGGACCATGCAAGAGCCATCAGTCATTGAATGCCTTTTGCCAGAGATTGGGCTCAGTAATTTCCATCCATTCTTTTATTTGGTCCTTACAATCAATCAGCAAGGAAGATATAGGTGAGAAAATGGGCTCGCGTCAAACACTCAAGTGAGGGATGTGAGGTCATCAGGCACCGGACCCTTGTGCCTTTTCTACCATGCTCCTTCCATACTGGGAGTGTAGGGATGAGTGTGGAGCAGGGTTATAGGTCGTCCAACCCCTAGTCATCCCTGATTAGGTCTTTGAGGTTAAGCATGAGCCTTGGGAACTTAGATCATCCAACCATCTTCGCAGACCTGGTCTAGGAGAGGGTACCCTCTCAGCAGTGACGCAGTCATCTTAACAAAATATTCCAGGGGGAAGTCTGAACAAGTTAAACCAAAGAGAGAGTGAGTTGGGAGAGGAGGTATAATTGTCAGCTTTTTAGGACAATTAGCAAAATATTTACCCATTTAATTACACTCTTCTCATTATCTGATAACTTTCTGAGATTCGGGTTTAGATTTGGAAATCAGTATTCATGATAACTGTCATGTATTTTATTTTATTTATTTTTTATTTTTTTTAAGATTATTTATTTATTTATTTGAGAGAGAGAATGAGAGAGAGAGCATGAGAGGGGGGAGGGTCAGAGGGAGAAGCAGACTCCCCGCTGAGCAGGGAGCCCGATGCGGGATTCGATCCCGGGACTCCAGGATCATGACCTGAGCCGAAGGCAGTCGCTTAACCAACTGAGCCACCCAGGCGCCCAACTGTCATGTATTTTAAAGTAATAAACAGGGAGGGGTGCTTGGGTGGCTCAGTTGGTTAAACGTCTGACTTCAGTTCAGGTCATGATCTCAGGGTTTTGGGATTGAACCTTGCTTTGGGCTCCCTGCTCAGTGGGGAGTCTGCTTGTTCCTCTGCCTCCTCCCCCCACCATACTCTCTCTCTCACTCTCTCAAATAAATAAATAAAATCTTTAAAAAAATAAAATAATAAACAGATGAAGTTATACACAGCTTTTCTCAACTTGTTTAATATTGTTGTCAAAGTAAGTTAGAAATGTGATGATCTAGGGCAAAGCAAAAAATTAAAATATATGTACATCTACTTTTTATCTAAAAATGTCTATTATCTAAAAAACTGGGGCACCTGGGTGGCTCAGTCAGTTAAGCATCTGCCTTGGGCTCACGTCATGATCCCAAGGTCCTGGGATTGAGCCCCACATTGGGCTCCCTGCCCAGCGGGGAACCTGCTTCTCCCTCTCCTTTTGCCTACCGCTCTGCCTACGTGTACTCTCTCTTTCTGTCAAATAAATAAATAAAATCTTTAAAAATAATAATAATAAAATAAAATAAATAAAATACTGTTAGTATTTTCCTTAGAGCAGGGACCAATTATAGGTCTGTGCTATTAGTTAAATTTTACTATTTTTTATATAAGCCTACCTTAAAATCAAGAGCTCCTTGAACGGGTTTGAACAAGTAGAGTATTGTGTTAGAATATATTTTTTTAGAAATCAGATTACATTTTAAATTCTCATATGGAAAATCTTTTCTGAAGAGTTGAGAGCCTTTCTAAAAGCAAATAATTGCATCTAAGTTATGTTTGATAAAATTTTTTTTTTTTTTTTTACACTTTAATTTCTTAGGGTAGTCACGTAGGTTTGGGTCAAATTGTTATGACATAAATTACTACAAAGAAAGTCTTCATATTTTTTTAACATTCAATAAACGATCATTTAGTATTATTCTTCTTGTTTTTGTTATTATCATTGAGTAATCTCAGAACCAGCCCAGCAGAAGTCCCAGAGATAAGAAGATTTCTAACATCTGTCTCATAATGGCATCTACAATGAGTAAAAGGCCAATGCCAGTTAACTTGCAAACTTATTTGTCATTGAATGATGGGTTCACTGTTTATAGGTTTTGAATAACGGAAAAGTAAGGAGAAAATCAGACCAAGCACTAAATGAGGAAAAATGATCCAGGTAGAAAAAATTCAGGAAAATGTATAATGTAAAACAAACATTTTTGGGGGGTGGGGGGGAAGATCATGTTGCTGCTGGGAACAAAGAATGTTCTCATACTTCTGAGCAAAAAAATATTTTTGAATGGAAAATAGGTCTTAGTCCTGCTAATAAAGCATTGATCAGCAGCACTGTGTATAAGGGTAAGATCTGAGATTTTTTTAAAAAACAATTTAGAAGGGGAAAATGCCGGAGTGGAAGGAAGGCAGGAGTGAGGAAAGAAGTTTGTAAGTTGTACCAAGTCGGGGAGTAGAGATCATGAAGTAAGGTTCTTGTAGATGAGCTTCTCAGCAAGTGGAAGGTATGTCTGTCAGCATGGACCAAGCAAGGCACATCTCATGAAATACTGGAAATGGATGGAAAATAGATAGCAGGCTCTGGGCAACAAGAATCACAACCATAGAAAAGAGAAATTAGACCTTGATCAGCAAGGGATTTCTTATCTGCCCGTGTGTCCTTGGACGTCTTGCTGGGGAGAGACT
This sequence comes from Mirounga angustirostris, assembly GCF_029215605.1. Taxonomy (NCBI): domain Eukaryota; kingdom Metazoa; phylum Chordata; class Mammalia; order Carnivora; family Phocidae; genus Mirounga; species Mirounga angustirostris. The sequence continues at coordinate 106,000,954 of NW_026991711.1, read as the reverse complement.
GGCCATGTCAGTTGGACCAGACTTCATCAGTCAGTTCTTAAGAAACTCAAGTCATAATTGAAGCCAGCACTGAACCCCATGGGCTAGTAGCAAAGGATTTGAATGAGATTTGCACATTGTAATTAAGAGTATTCAAAATCAGGGGCGTCTGGGTGGCTCCGTCGGTTAAGCGTCTGCCTTCGGCTTGGGTTATGATCCCAGGGTCCAGGGATCAAGCCCCACCTCAGGCCCCCTGCTCAGCGGGGAGTCTGCTTCTCCTTCTCCCTCTGCCCTTCCCCCCATGCTGTCTCTCTCTTTCTCTTAAATAAATAAATAAAATCTTTAAAAAAAAACACACAAAAAAAGACTATTCAAAAGCAGGAAGCTAGCTACAGTGTCAAAAATACCCAGAATATTTTGAGCCAGAAATCCAGAGTAAGGATTCTTCCTATCCTGGTGAATATACTCACCTTTCGACATCAGCAGAAGAAAGAAGTATCAACTCAGGATACCTAAACCCCTAAGAAGGTGGATACAGATTTATGTTCTCAAAATAGTAAGACTGTGCATCATTTCAATTTGCCCTTCTGCCAAATCTTAGTAATTTAAGGGGAAAATTTTTTTTAAAATACTAGGCATTAAGAAGAAGAGCCTTCAGGAAATTAATCAGAGGCAAATACATATTATGAAACCCACCCCACCCCCACCTCCCCACCCAGAGTACACAAAAAGAAAAAACCCGCAGATACATCGAAGTCCTTGGTTCCTGACTCTAACCTGGTCTTGGGGACAAGGTATAGTGAAAACGGTTTTCACAAAGCTGTATTAGAACTTAAACGCCTAAAGGTCCATGGATCTATAGAAGATAACCTCATGTCATTAAGCTCTACCATATGTTCGAGTACAATATTTATAATCCAAGCTGTGTCTTCTTTTTTTTCTCAAAAATTGGACTGAAAGCAGTAATTTTTGTAATAATCTGAGACAAGTTGTACCAGGTGCTTTGCCAAGTTTGGAAGGGTTGGGGAAACAGTTCATAAACACAGCTTCACTTCTCTCTCATCCTTTTCATCATGCTGACAGTTTTCTGGAGAATCATTACCAGAGTGGTTTGTGCCATTAGAGATAAGAGGCTATCTGTGTTTCCACTAGAAACCTCTATTTTCCGGACTTTATAACTCATCCATAAATATTCACTCCAGGCAACAGTTTCATATATAATGATTCTGTCCCTCAAAATCAATATTGGCTTAACTAAATGATTTTTAGAAGTTATGAGGACTCTTACACTACAGAAAGAAGAAAAAGAAACATCAGATGCAGATAAAGTACTATGGTTCAGTGGGTGTGATCCGAACCACATTCTGTGGAATCCATAAAACATTTGTATTCTTTCTTAGCAATTCTTTCAGTGTATATAATTCCATTGTAATAAAATTTATTGGATAATCTGTAGTCTTATTAATTCAAAATAGATGTTTCCGATTTGTTTCTGTTTCTTTAAGGACCACAAAATTTGAAATTATGTTTTTTCAACTAAAACTTTTGTAGAACTTTCTATTACTATCCACGCTCCTTTTTTTGTTACAGAGTTTGAGATGGAGTTATATCAAAAGCCATGAAATTATTTGACATAAGCCTTTGAATATAAAAATACTCTTACTATTTCCAAGTATACTTAAAAGAGACTTACCAATATTTTACATTCAGATGGTTTCTAGCTTCTTGGTAGAAACCTTCAGCATTCTGGAGTTGTCTTCTACCTGAAAGAGAAGACTTCACAAATTGAATGTTTCTATCAAATGAGATACCAAAATATATTACTTCCTCTAATCCAGAATGATAGTATTGTAAAGATTAGGAAACAGGGACTAAAACCACATCAACCCATTACAATGCAATACTTTCTTCCTAATTTGAATTTTGCACTCACGATTTTATACTGCTTGAATAGATGCTCATCTTGTTACACTGTTGAGGCCAGCTGTGTGTGTGAAATGCTATTTATCAAGAATTGAAGTAATACTGCAAGCACTTCTCCTGTGCTTTGGCTTTAAAATGTGTGCCCAAAGCCTAAACTCAAATTTATTTCTCTTTCTTCTTTTCAAACAGCTATTTTGTGACAGTAAGAAGGTGGTGCATGCCACAGAGGGGCTGGACTGGGAAGACAAAGATGCTCCCGGGACATTGGTTGGAAACGTGGTGCACTCAAGGATCATCAATCCTCTGCGCCTGTTTGTTAAACAGTCTCCAGTCCCAAAGCCTGGACACTTGGCGTATGCGGACAGCATGGAAAACTTTTGGGATTGGCTGGCCAATGTCACGGAGGTTCAGGAGCCATTGGCAAGAACTAAACGGAGGCCGATAGTAAAGACGGGAAAATTTAAGAAGATGTTCGGGTGGGGTGACTTCCATTCCAACATTAAAACTGTTAAACTCAACCTCCTCATCACAGGGAAAATTGTTGACCATGGAAATGGAACCTTCAGTGTTTATTTCCGACATAATTCCACAGGCCTAGGCAATGTTTCAGTGAGTTTGGTACCCCCCTCCAAAGTAGTGGAATTTGAAGTTTCCCCGCAGTCTACCTTGGAGACCAAGGAATCCAAATCTTTCAATTGTCGCATTGAATATGAAAAAACAGATCGGGCGAAGAAGACTGCCCTGTGCAACTTTGACCCATCGAAGATCTGCTACCAGGAGCAAACTCAGAGCCATGTGTCTTGGTTGTGCTCCAAACCCTTCAAGGTCATTTGCATTTACATTGCCTTTTACAGCGTTGACTATAAACTTGTGCAAAAAGTCTGTCCTGACTACAATTACCATAGTGAGACTCCATATTTATCTTCTGGCTGAATCTTTCCACAGTGATATAAACGAGAGGTGAATATATATTTAATTAGAATGACCAAGAACCAAGCCCAACTCTTCATGGTAAAGGATCCCTTTTGTTTCTGGCAGTGAACCTTAGTTCCCTATTAGGTTTTCAAATTTAAAAAAAAAAAGAAAGAAAAAGAGAAAGAAACACCTTTAAACGTGAAATGTGTTTATTTCGGTCGTACCTTAATCCAAAAAGTCAAACTGTGTGTGAAGCCATCTCTTTCATGTAGGATGGCTAAGTCCTAGAAATACTGTTGTTTCTCTAAAAGCAGCATCAATGCTAGCAACATGTAATGAGAAAGAACCAAATTATGCATGTGATAAACATTGCTTGCTCTTGAAATGAGCCTGCCTTTGAAATATGTTTTGGAAGGTTACCTTAAAAATAGCAGATTCAGTAAAGTAACTGAAAAGATTGCATTTGATAGATGAATCACATTTCTGCCATCAAATTCTTTTTTTATCGCGGTCTCTCCCCCCACATCTGTGCTGTTATTGATATGAGAGATGAAGGGGTAAATTTGTTTCACAACTCATGTGCGCGGTTGCAGTGCCCAGTCGAACTAAACACATTGTTATCTGAGTGAGGCTGGGGTGTGACTTAGACACTTAGCCCTGTGTTGGTCACCATCTTTAGGATTCTCATCCGAGTAGTAATATTGACTCATTGGGAAAGCGAATCTGGATATATTTTAAGTCAGTCCCACAATCATGAAGATCATGATGTTTTTAGATTCTTTTGCCAAATTCAATGCCGTGAGATTGCCAAAAATACCGTAAGATCTGTATTCTACCTATAACCTGTAACCTCATTCTATTCATTTGATAGTGTGAGTTTATATACACACATAGGTCATCTCTGAAATTGAGAGAAAGTGACTCTTCCCTAGGCAAGGACAGGGGGGAAAAATTGGAAGTGGACTGACAAAATTCCAGGATTATGGTTTCCTTATTTCTAGCCTCCCAGTTCAAGTCCTCTTTGTGTTTAGTTAATTATTTGAGTGAGGGATCAAATTCTATGTGGAAATAAAGAGTATATTTAAACATGACTGATTATTAAGTGCTAACAACCAAGATACCTGGCTCACCAGGCTTTTGAAATCACTTCCAAATTAATGTGGCTTCACAGTTGGAGTCCTTATCATCTTCTCTGGATGGGGTTGGAGGGGGGCGTGAACAGGCATCCTGTGACGTAGAACTGGATGAACTTTGCATCAGCACAGAAAGAGGGTCTGGCTGGCCATTAATAAGGTTTCTAGAACTCTTAAGACTCAAGGAGTGGTTACTGTTTTTACAGTAGGTGTTCACTTTTGCCCCTTTATTTGTAAAATATCAGTTGAAGTAAAACATTAAACTGAAAGAAGACCAGTCTAACCAACAAAAATGCTCTTACTACATTGTTTGAAGAGCCAACAGCTCTGTTCTCTATTCTGCATCTCCATTCCTTTGTTTACTGGTGATCTCTGTACAGTGTTTGATTTTGTCTTTTGTAAAAAATGTACTAGGCTTAGCGTGTGGTAGTACAGCTTGCAGTTCATAGGTGCTTTTGTAATTTTGTGGTTGGTGTGAAATATTTTAAGGCATCTTTTTATTTTCATCTAGAAACAGGATTAAAATACTATTTATTGTAAAATATGTGGGAACCATATATGTATATATACTTGGAATTTTCTGTGTACAGAGAAAGTATGTGTACACATTTCTATGTAAATAAAAAGAATTTGCTAAATCTGTCACATGACTTCAGGGTGTTTTTTTCTAAGACTCTTCTTGGTTTCATTCTCACAAGGGTTTTTTGTGTATGTGTGTAAAACACCAAGTGAGCATTAAGATTTTCCTTATGTATATATCAAACAAAGCACCTTGGCTATGAAGATGTTAATGTAGAGTAAAAGGATAATTCATATAAAGTACTTGGCATATAGCCTGGCACCTGGTGAGAACTCTACGAGTGTGAGCTTCTATTATGATTGATATTAATTAATATTATTATTACAACATGAAATATGATTAAGAACTCTCTGATGTTCAAATGTTGAGTGATATAAACATATCCATGCAAAGGGTAAAAATGGAGATCACCGTTTACACAATTCTTAGATTTTAGCAGGGTTTGTGGAATTAAAAAAAAAAAAGAAAGTTTCCCTAGGCATATTTTTTAATTGGAGTAGAACATATGCCACATGCATTTTTAAGTCATAATTTCATTTCAAAGACTACATAATTGTCAGTAATGGTACTTGGCACAATATAAATCAGATCCCATTTAAACATGCAAATGCATACATTTCTACAAAACCATTTTTGCCTTTGAATATTGCAATTGAGGGAAAGGACATTCATGTAAGCTAACTTTATACTCAATTACAAATTCTTCAAAAGTTAAAGAATAGATGCTTTTAAAAACGAAAATTTAATCATTGTACACCTGAAACTACCATAATGTTACATGTCAATTATACTTCAATAAAAAAATTTTTAAGTTAAAAAAAAAAAAAACAGCAGAAATTTAATCTTCAGGGAGATGTTGGGCGTCTTTCTGGGGGCTCTCCAGGCTTGCTGCTTACTAGAAAGCAAACTAGTTTGAAGACCTTTTCACCCTCAGCAGAAACAATCTTTTTACTCACCACACTGAATCAGGAGAGAGACCATATTTCCATGACTAAGAACAATGTGATCACACCAGCCACAGACTCTATAAGATCTGTGGAAGGGAAATGAGAGAAAGAGCCTGTGGACAGCACGCAGCAAAGCAGCAATCAGTAAAAAGGGAACAATTTTCTTCTTACTGCTCGGTACTTGGATTGCGATACATTCTCATGATTAGAATAACAGCAACAAAGGATGTAGTTCTCTGATACGACCACCCATAAGAGCACCTGATACATATTGCATGATAGTCTTTAATCTTCATTCTGCAACACCTTTCTTCTTTACTTTATATGACTCAGATGCTACGTGCTACATTTTAGGCATGATTGCTATGTTTTAAACATTCCACAATCTGGCTAATTCTGTCTTCATTCAAGACATGGTTCTGCTGGGTTGGAGCTGCAGTAACAGTTCCCAGAGCGAGCCCTGCTATTCAGAGTGCGGTGGGCAGATCCGCAGTGTGACCTCTAAGCTTGTTAGAAATGCAGAATCTCAGGTCCTAGCCCCCGACACACTGAATTAAGAGTTTTCCTTTTTAACAAGATCTGCATGTGACCTGTATATACATTTAACAACTAAGAGAAGTATTTCCCTAGAAAGTCTGATTTAGTGAATGTACTACAGGGATCATATACTTTTTATAGAAAATCTACATCTTTTTTTTAACCTTTAAATTTTTTTTTAAGTATAGTTGACACACAATGTTACATTAGTTTCAGATACATAGTGATTCAACTTCTCTATACATTATGTTATGCTCACCATGAGTGTAGCTACCATCTGTCACCATGCAATGCTATTACAATATCATTGACTATAGGAATCTACATCTTTTTTTTTTTTTAAGATTTTTTTTTTATGTTTATTTGAGAGGGAGAGAGAGAACGAGCAGGGAGGAAGGGGAGAGGGAGAGGAGAAGCAAACTCCCTGCTGAGCAGGGAGCCTGATGTGGGGCTCGATCCCAGAACCCTGGGATCATGACCTGAGCTGAAGGCAGATGCTTAACCGACTGAGCCACCCAGGCGCCCAGGAATCTGCATCTTAATAAGCATCCTAGGTTATGCTGGTTCAAGTAAGCTTCTGAAAATACTTCCCCAAAAATAAATAAATGAATAAATAAAGGAACAGACCATTTTAACAACAAAAATTAAAGTCATAGATTGATAATCAAATAAAAAGTGATCAACCTAATATTAAGATATAGAAGAGTAATATTTCAAAGAGAGTGCAACCTGCCTATCTTGTAGTTCAGCTCCCTCATTTGACAGAGAAGGAGACCGAGGCACATCATAGTAAAGAATATGCCCAGTAGTAAGTGGCAGACCCAACTGAAATGAGGGTCTCCTGACTCCTAATCTCAGGTTTTGATACATAAAAAAAGTAATTGAAACTGATATTCAAGACAAAACGAAAATAACTGCAGTGAATGTATAACAAGACACGATGCAGGAGGCAAATGAAATGTTCTCCCTCCAAAACCGCCAGGGTTTTAATTTCCCTATGAACATAAAATTTTTAAAAACTAACCACTATAGAAAAATAAAGTCAGGATAGAGCGATTATATCCAAAGATAAGAGTCCTGGGATATATTAGAGGTATGACTGGCTAAGAATTAACAGCAGTAAAACACCACATTTGGCAGAATTTTCCAGTGATTGTAACACCTGAAAATATATTTTCATAGAACTAGGTAAATTGTGTGAAATACTTTAATTGCCTGAAGGTCCAATTTTACCTTATAAAGAATCTTAAATTAATTGGTCTATAAAATAGAGAATGGAGTCATGCATTTTTAGTTGCAGTAAAAACAGTTAACCCCAGTTTAATTAATCAGAACTTTCAATGAATGGAAATGTAATATGTGCAGTTGTAAGAGACAAATCATAGGGAAACAAGGTCTCCTTAGAGATGTGTTTCTTCACAAAAATCTTATAGAAGATAAAGGGTCATTTTATATTTACCTTCATCTCCTACCCCATATGGTGAGCTCCGGAATCCTAGGCATGTAACCTCTTCTGCTTCATTTTTTTTTTTTTAAGATTTTATTTATTTATTTGACAGAAAGACGCAGCAAGAGAGGGAACACAAGCAGGGGGAGTGAAAGAGGGAGAAGCAGGCCTCCCACAGAGCAGGGAGCCCAATGCGGGGCTTGATCCCAGGGCTCTGGGACCATGACCCGAGCCGAAGGCAGACACCCAATGACTGAGCCACCCAGGCGCCCCACCTTCTGCTTCATTTTTAATCTTCCCCTTTCTTCATCCAGCTCAGCTCCTTCATAAATAGTATGTAATCTATTCTCAAAAAGATTGAATTAACTCTTTTGTGTCCTCGACATCACCTAGCTGGTATAGAGTGGTTACTTGATCAATATCTGTCACTTGATTTTTTAAAAAATTTCAAGCGCAATATAAGGATTAGTCAAGACCCACTCTTCCCACATAACACAAGAGTTATCGTGCACCGTTTCTAACATGAACACATTGCTCCAGCTGAACGCAATGCCCATTGAATGCTAGCTCCCAGAACTACAGAAACATAAAAGCTGGAAACAATTTTAGAAATCATCTGGAATACGTTTTGCTTCTTAGATAAAGAAATGGAGGCCTGATGAGGTTTAACAGCATGGTTGTTATTGTCCTTCCTGCCTGGCTAAAGCCATTCATTCTTTTTTTATTTTTCCCAATCATCCACGTTCCCCACATTTGTGACAGAGACTGTCAGCGGCCCACCAGAATGGACCTTCCTCCTTGTCCCATTGCACTAGAAGGTCAAGTACATGTCTGGCCAGCTAGATTGTGTGCCCCTGCCTCTCATGCAGTGAGCTACAGTTAATGGAATATGGGAGGAAGGGAAGGGATGTGCTCATTCCAGGAATAGACTCAAATAACAGTGCACTCAGGCGTCTCTGTGCCCTCTGCCCTTTGGCTGCCTCAGAAAGATGACCCGAGGGTCCTGAGATACTGAAGAGTGAAGGAGGCAAAGCAACTGCCAGTCTGAGTGCCCTTCCAACCATGGAATAGAGCCACCCAGCTAACAAAAAGCCCACCCTGGACTGCGACGTAAGACTTAAACCAATATAGGGGCGCCTGGGTGGCTCAGTCGGTTAAGTGTCTATCTTCGGCTTGAGTCATGATGTCAGGGGCCTGGGATCCAGTCCCGCATCGCGTCAGGTTCCCTGCTCAGCGGGGAGCCTGCTTCTCCCTCTCTCTCTGACCCTCCCCCATCTTGTGCGCGTGCTCACTCTACCTCTGTCACGTTCTCTCTCTCAAATAAATAAAGAAATTCTTTAAAGAGAAAAAAAAAGAAAGAAACCAATATATCCCCCTTGAAGTCACTGAATTATTAGGCTGGATTTGTTACTGCACCTCAGCTTGACCTAACGAATACAAACACTGCATAAAATCTTCTCTGTGGACTCGAGCCCATTCTGATCTCCATCTGTTTAAATTGTGTCTTTCAGTCTATGCTAGGCATTGCAGTAATAATTCTGTACACACAGTTTTAGCTTGTCTTATTATCTGTACTTCTTCATGTGTCCTAGAAAGAAAATCTTTCTGGGAAAGCCAGAGATTACATTTTGTACTTAATTTGAATGTCCCACAATGCCCAGATAAAGCCATTGCCTTTTAAGTGGTATATACATGATAAGTTGCATTCAAAGATAACATAGGAAGTTATTTACTTGAAAAATTGGTGTTAAGAATGACCCACATAAAACAGTGATGGAAAATTCTTAGAATGAAACAATTTAAGGGTCATGCTAATTCTACTTCACCCACTGAGACAGGGAAGAAGTCTGTTTTCTATTTTATTTTTTGTTAGTAATCCACTTACATGGATTTATAATTCCCAGTTTATCGACACAGTAGACAGTGTAAGACCTCTCTCCTACCCCTTTTCTATAGCCAGCCTTTCCCATCTCGAGAGGAAAATCATAGTATAAACTTTTTGTGTATCCTGGCAGAGATATATTAATATGTTTTGGAGTGTTTGAAATGATTACAAATGTTTTCTTCAGTTTTCCATGATGCTCCCTTTGGTGTGTATTCTGGTTAGCTGAAGCATTATGATGCATTTCTTTGCTATTGTTTCCTTTTTAATTTCAGAAATCACTTTCAAATACCCAAATTTTTAAAATTAAAAATGCTATCCACAATTCCATCACTGATAAATCTATTCTTCTATTTTCCTTCTCATCTTTATCCACATATATGGGTATGTGTGAATATATGTGAATAGCTTTTATGTAGTTGTAATTATGTCCAGCATGGTAATTAATAAATAAAGCATTATATCTTATCTATAAACATAACTCTTGGCTGGAATAAAAAGACACTAAGAACATTTCCTGAACAAACCATGTAGGAATTAGTGTATGGCTTAATGCGAACTCAAAAATGGGATACCCTGGGACTAAGCATGTAATGGGAAGCCCTCTGCCTTCTCTCTTTTTGTCTTCTACCCTATGACAAATAGAGTGTAGAAGCATTCTAGTCCCTGAAACATAAAACAGTTCTGCAGAACTTGCTGTGTCAAAGAATATATTACAAAGCTTAATTAAGAGGATCCCACTCACAGTAGAATCCAGGAAGCCAACTCACTCTCAGAGCCCCTGTGGCATCTAACGTGGCAAGTGGAGCCTGTCATTATGACAGTCCCACCCCACTCATTTTCTGAAAGAACCATGCAAATCATAGTATTATAGAAGGGAGAGTCTTTACAGAGAAAGAGAGCTAATGTCTATCAATGCCTGCTATGGGTCCAGTACAATCCTAGATACTTTACAAATAAGCACAGAGTTTAGAGTTAGTGTAACCTGGATTTATGACTTGAATTTGCCACTAGCAAATTCACACGTAGCTGTGTGAACTTGAACCAATTACTCAACCTCTCTGAGCTTGGGGTTTTTTTTAATCTACAAAATGAAGTTATATGCCTGGCTCATAGTGGTGTTGAGGTTAAAGTAAGTATCACATAGATTGTGAACAGTAAGGGATGACAAGAACTTTAAAGCACAACCCTTTTTTTATGATTTTTTTTTTTTTTGCTACCAATACTTTTATACCTTGTGGATATGCCAAAGTCAGTGCAAATGATTAGACTTCATTGTTTTTATTCAAAATCCATCTCCAAACTTACCTGGTATCAGTGAAAACATCCTTATTACGAGGCTCAAAACTGTATATGCAGGTAGACTGGTAGTTGGACTTCTCAGGTGTCTGCAGAGAGGTATCTACTTAAGGTGTATCCTTTCTTTCTGTATTTGAGAAAAAATTTAAATGTAGACATAGTGTCTTGTATAAAGAAAATCAAAGATTTTAAAAACAAGAGATAATTGTCTTCATAATATTCATAATATAAAGCCCAGATTTCTTTTAAGTAGAGACTCGATATTGCCCTAAACAGAAGTAAACTAATTTTACTTAATGAATAAAAGCTATTTAACAAAATAATCATCACAAAAGGAAAACTTTTAACTAAAATGATGTCCAGATATAGTGGGCACCTAGTGGATGATCTTGCCAGCCCTTCTTTTCCTAACAATTTTATTTTGGTATAATCGACCTAGTGACATTGCTGGATCCCAGCAGCTATTTTGTACAATATGACCTTGCCCATTGGATTGTTTCAGTAGCAATGGGAATGAGCATCTTTTGCCCACTAGGCCAGTCAGAAGACTTCTCTAGGAACTTAGAGTTGGGACCAAGAGACAGTTCATTGTGGAATATTACCCTTAAAGACTGTTGGCCATGATGTTTTCTAACATACAGGTAAAGAAGCAAATGAAGTTATCCTATGAAAGAGCAAGAGAGAAGCAAACAGAAAGGAACAGAGAAGAGAAAAGGCAAGTCCTGAGAGTACTTAAGTCTCTCATTCTGGTTTATTTCCAGGGCAGGCTGCAATCTCTGCCTTTGGGTTCAGTAAGTCTACTTTATATATCATTGTAATAAATGTCCTTTTTCCCCCCCTAGAGATAACTGTATTAGAGTCCCAGGAGAAAGCAGAATCACTCAGTCTAAGAATCCGGTGGGAAAAGCGTATATCCCCATTTGTTTGACTTTAAGCTTAGTCAAGTTACATTCTTTGGGCACTCAGATGTGAGTAGACTTGACTTTTGCCAAACAGAAGTTTTACATGTAATTGTGGGGTTTGGGTTGGGCTCTTCCTTGAGTTTCTGCCCTTTATCATGAAAACATTGTATCCTTTCAGCCAGGGATCTGGAATGAAAAGACACCCAGGATTTGAGCCACAGCTGACCCAGAGCCCTCATGTTACATGAGCAAAAAACCAGTCTATCATTTTAAGCTGCTGAAATTTTGCCTTTGTTTGTTAACACATTAAAAGCTGACAAATATCGTGATAGATGCACAACAGCTGGAAGCCATCACCATCATTAGGCTAAAGAAATAAGGAAAGAAATAGTACGCTGATTGCCAGCCGGAGCTCGAGTAGTAAAGAAAGGGCTGTGTGTAGCCTGGTGGGTGTGGTGGTGAAAAGAATGCAGCCACCAACTCAAAGAAGAACAGAGGGAAGAAATGAACATCCAGATCTTGCTCTCTTCTTGCCCTCCTTCATATCTGACAGCGCCTCCTATTGCCGAACCCAACCAGAAGTCGATCAACAAGATAGTCCAAGAGAATGAGTCCCCAGGGCTCAGCATCCCAGAGCATAGAGAAACACAATGGCAGCCACTAACCACTAGCCAAAATGACTTTGGGTTGATAGACAGTGGGAATGGCAAGTGCAGAATAAACCAGGAAATAGCTCAAATAGATTTATACTATATGCAACCAAGAGTCCTCTTAATGTGAAAGATAAATTTGACTTACATAAAGAATACGTGAGAGAAACATAATGATTTCAGATAAATCTCTCCATAGAAAAGAACATAGAGACCACATGTTACTCCTGGGCTATCAGCTACCTTACTGGGGGAAAACAACTTGATGTGAACAGGAATCACATTGTATTAAGCAGATTCCATGATCCCTAGCATTGTTCCACATACTTTATATGTTGCATAAGTACTTGATCAGGACAATGATGGTGATGATAGATTCGCTTCCCTTCCAGCATCAGTTTAGGTAGTGTATTTCTATTTTCCCTGATTATTCAACATAGGAAAAAACTTTGTACTGTAGTACTCAAAGATTTTAGGTAAAGAAAAACAGAGAGCATTATTTTGCAAAAGACAATCCTGAGATGTGGGATTCTACTAGTGATTTATTCTGCTACGTCATGGGAAAATAAATGTCCTTTCCAACTGACCGAGACTCTTTTCATTTGTCAACTATTGATCCCCTCCCACAACCTCTCTTCTTAGCTCCATGATTCTTCTAGAGGTTAAACCAATGAAGCCCAGTCCCATTTATTTCTTCCTACTTTATGCTGTGGTATCACCATCGATAACATCAGACCAGCCAGCCACTCATCTTCGGTTAGCAACACAGTGGCAAATCCTAGCCAGAGAGAAGTTTTTAGAGGTTTTCTAGGCATTTCCTTTCAGGACCCAATAATATAAATTAAACCTTGAAAATAACTATAGAATGCATATTTTAAAAAAGTATTTCCTTTACATTTTATGTCTATCCACAACTACATTGCCCCTTTGTTTGCCATTCTAAGAAAAGCAAGAAGGAAAATCTAATAAGCATGAGCATATTGTATGTTAAATAGGAGGTTGGTAAGTTACAAGAGGAAGAAGGAAAAGAATGAGCCAAACTGAAGGTCAAAGAAAAATCTCCGTGACTCACAAATGCCATAATCCTGATAATTTACTTCTAGGGTCCATGGACACTGTTTCCTTTAGTTTTAGTTTATTGAATCCTGCTGAAGAACTTATTGCTCCCTAAAGGTTTGTACTTACTGTTTCTAATTCATGAATCATTGCTTCCTATTTCTGAACTATTATGCAGAGAGGCTCATCTCCCCTTTATATCCTCCCATAAGTTTGGCATGGTTCTGAATACCCAGGTGTTCAGACTCCTCCACAAAGACTTAGAATACCCAAACACTAGCATATACAGTAGAAGCAAGAGGCCAAAAGAAAATGCGCCTGTCTAAATAATTGCTTTTGATTCCCTTAGATGGAAGAGTGATTTTGTCATTTGAGAGATATCATCATTTGAATTGTACTGACTTTCTTGTTAAACTGGAAGCTACTCAATTAAAAAAAAATTTCTTCTCAATTTCTTTTCTGGTCTATGAACTATTAATAGCAGTCATCTGCTCTTAGTGATGCCTGACCAATGTTGTTAATATACTAGTAGATCAGTCTATCTCTCAATTTACTGATGCTCCAACTTGTCCAAGAAATTATTTAAGGTGGCTTACAGGAATGGATTTTTTAACAATATAAACTACTATAAATCAAGAATAGCAAATGAGTTTTATGCTACATGAAACTTTATTGTTTGGTAAAAGAGGCCCAGATAGGTCTAATGGCTAATAAACTGAGTGGTACATTCAGTTAGCAGTGTCTGCCCTGAGTGTGGGAGGGGAAAATATGGATATGCCATCCTAGTTTTTTAATGCAGAAAATGAAGCCAAGCTTCAAATGAAAATATAAGTAAATGATTATGTGCTAAAGGTCTTCCCAAATATGACACCAAGGCAGAAACCATAAAGAAAGATGGTAAAATTGATAATTGAATTTTTTAATATTGGAACAGACCACCCAGCTTTGTGCAGTGGCAGTATCGTAGCCAATGAGGTTTATCCGAGGCGCAATTATTGCTAATTGAAACAGACCACCCAAAAAAGATAAAAATATTTGCCAATACTTTTTTTTAATGTGAGTATAGTTGACACACAATGGTACATTAGTTTCAGGTGTACACACCTAATGATTTGACAAGTTTATACATCATGCTATGTTCACCGCAAGCATAGTCATCATCTGTCCCATTATAGCTCTATTACAGTATCATTGATTAACAAAACTTATTAAACAGGCATTCATACCCTTTAAGTCTAAAGACCTCTTCTAGATCAATAACCAAATTATGGTCTTCACAATTAAATATGGACAGAGAATATTATCAGCTGCACCTAATAGAAAACCCAACTTATTATGGCTTAAGGAAATGGAGGTTTTATTTTTCTCATGTAATATAAATCTGGAGGTAAGTGATCTGGGCTATTATGGAAGCATCATGATGTAATCTTGCCAACAGGGACCAGGGAGGAAGGGATGGATGAAAGAAGGAGAAAAAAACTTAAGAGGGATGGCAGGAGGAAGGTTAGAAAGAAAAATGACAGTAAGTATGTGAAAACAGTTTTCTTTCTCATCATTAATCGAATTAATACAAACTAAGGTATTTTTTTTCACATAACAAATTGGAAATTTAAAAACAGATTTTGATATTCAAGTTAAAAGGTATACAGGAAAGAAAAGTACGCATAGTCTGCCTTTCCTGAAGGCAATTTGGCAATATCTTCAAAGCCTTTACGGTTTTGCTTATTCTTTGACCCTGCTAGTGGACTGCTTAGGAGCAAGTCATAGATAAGAGCAAAAACTGAGCAACAAGGATATTCACTGGAGCACCATTACTAATATGAAATACTAAAACAATGGAGATTTTCAGATAGGACACTGGTTAAGAAAAATGAGGCACATCTATGCAATAGGATTTTGTGTAATCATCTAAAATGATGGTATGAAAGAAGATCCTGTTGGGACAAGTTCATCAAAGGCAGGTGAACAGTAGCTTACAAAGGTTATTTTTAATTCTTTTCAACACATAAAATGGTGAGCTTTGGGATCCTCAATATTTTATTCCACAAGCATGGTTGCAATAGTTTGAACCTCAAAATCATTGATTCTAAAGCAGAGGAAATCAGACAGCTGAACTTCACCAAACAAACTTTCAATAAAGAACCGATTGTCCACTTTTTGGCAATGCTATTTTTTGATGTAGTCTACAAAACGAACTGTTTTCAAAATGTATGCCAAGGGAAAAAAAGTTATTTGCAAAAAAGCATCTTTTTTTCCCCTCTCTGCCTATCTTTAGCCCTCACCCAGTAGTCATGGTGCTTGCTTTCCACACTACACATCTGCAGACTCGTCAACATGACCACCTTTATGAAACTCAAAAACCTCTCTCTTATTTGCCCTCTCTTGTCTTTTCTGCTTGTCCTTCACATGTTCCCCACTGACCCACTTCAGTGAGCAACACGGCACCCCCCCAGTGGAGGCTGGAGCCACTTACACTAAGCCACGACCCCCCTGCACCCTGCGGGTTTATCTCCACTAGGGCAGGGCCACCTAAAATCTGCGCAGCCGGCCCCTCCCCCAGAAGACCAGCACAAACCCCTGGCACACACCAAGTCTACTGATCATAGAGTGCTGCAAAACTTCAGCTCTAGGGGAAATAGGGTCTAGCTTCTTTTAACAAGCAGACCAAACACGCCTAGTTAAAACTTGCCATAGGGTGCTGAACAAGGTCCAAACACCCCCCACTGCAGGCAAGGAGAAACTCTGCAGAGGACCAAACTGAGAGAAGGAGCAGCCAAAACACATGTTCCCCATGTTTCATACTCTCAGGCCTCCTCATCCATTCCCATGCCTCTCCTCAAATGCAGTACAATGTATTTGTGCTTCTTTTTTAAAAGTTACCCTGTAGCAGTCATCTTCAATGCTCTTCTTGAGTTAATGTCACCCAAGATCACACCAATTTTCTTAGTAATCATGTAGGTTTACTATCAACACAAACCCCAACACAAATCATGTAGGTTTACTATCAACACAAACACTCAATACTTTCATATATCTGTCATCCTAAACATGCAGAGTTCCATTTGCTTTGGCCCCAAGGTTCCATATGTTTTGGCCCCAAGGTTCCAGTTTAATGCTATCATATTTCAACATATCACAATAAAGCATTTTTACTCATGGAGGACATTTACCAAAAATGATAACTTTAGTTAAGAAATAAACTGTAGCCTTCTTTCTGGTAAAAATCAAGAAACAGTTGTTTCTTCAGGTCTTTTCTAACTCAATTTAATAAAATTCTATCAGCTGCAAATGAAAGAATAGTCACCTTGGGACGCCTAGGTGGCTCGGTTGGTTGATCGTCCCACTCTTGATTTGGGCTTAGGTCATGATTTCAGTGTTGTGAAATTGAGCTCTGTTTCGGGATCCATGCTGGGTGTGGACACAGCCTGAGATTCTCTCTCCCCCTTTCCCTCTGTCCCTCCCCCTGTTCTCTCTCTCTCTCTCAAATAAAGAAATCTAAAAAAAAAAAAAAAAAAAAGAATGGTCACCTTTCTCTTCACTGCAGTGAGAGGTGAGGAGAAAAAAGACAAAATGCAATTAACTCACTCACAAATAATATGTGTGTAATAAACAAGTGAAGGATAAAACATTTCAAAAACACATCCTGGTGTTTCCCCCACTGAAAATTTTTAACTCTTTCATCCCCAAACTTCCCAACTGATTCATACATAGATCCTGTCTGAGTATCAACATAGAAGATCCCACACTGAATATTAGCACCTTAGTCCAAGGACAGGTCTATGAAACTACAGATCATCAAATATTATTTTTACTTGATTTTCTATGAGGTGGTAATGAATAACACAGTCTATAGCACAATAGCTGTGTCTAGAGACCATGTGCTTGTTAATAGATGTTGTCTTGAGATGCAACCTTAGTTACATGATATCTGGCCAGGGTACAATGTAGATGCAATGGTAAAGAAGGGATAAATAATTTGTATAAGCAAAGCACTGTCCTTGTGACTAGACTGTCAACTTGTTCGGACCACGGATCTTTTTTTCGTTGTTCTTGTTCATTGTTCTTCCCTATCACTTAGAAAAGCTCCTGACCCCTGGTAGGCTCACTTACTTGTGTTATATTCAATTGAGAATAAGAGGGACTACCT
Source organism: Mirounga angustirostris (assembly GCF_029215605.1). NCBI lineage: Eukaryota > Metazoa > Chordata > Mammalia > Carnivora > Phocidae > Mirounga > Mirounga angustirostris. The sequence continues at coordinate 105,983,557 of NW_026991711.1, read as the reverse complement.
TTTGGGTCCATCCGTTTAGGACGATAATCTTAGAATTATTAAAAGTCTACCTTTCAAAATGGTTCTTTAAAAGCCTAGGTGATGTATCTATTAGTCAGTATTCCAGCAGGAAACAGAAGATACCCTGAGGAGGTATTTTGAAGAAAATTTAATAAAAGGACTATTTTTGGAGGTGTTGCAAGGGGAGAGGAGCTACCAAGGGATATTGAGGTACCCAGAGAAGGCATCGGTGGGAAATGCCTACTATTCTTCGGCCCAAAGGGGAAGGAAAGGGAACAGTGTTACACAAACCCAGTGAGTTGGAACTACTACAGAAGAAGAGATGTTTTAAATAAGAGCTGGAACCACAAAGGGATGAAGACACGCCAGAGTCTTAGCCTGGAGCAGAAGGAAACAGAGAAAGAAATATCCCAACATCTCTCTTCACTTTATGCACTTTATCTATTATAAATAGCTATTAAAAATAATAATGAGATAAACATCTTTGTGCATATTTTTATACCTCTCTGATTATTTTCCTAGGATATATTCATAATGGTAGAATTGGTTGGGTCACAGGCCAAGACTGTTGAAATATGACTTGCCCTCCAGGAAGAGTGTACCAATTTATACTGTACAACATATCCTTAGTGTATGACTGTGCTGTTTCTTGACATTCTTGCTAATTAACACCCTCGCCTCCAGGTGTCAAGTTCTCTGTCACCTTTATTTTCTATTTCTATTTCTATTTTTCTATTTATTTCTATTATATGCTCTTCATATTCCATTATATGGTATGTATTCTATTTATTTCTATTTTATATTGACTAACTCTGCTGTCCTCCCAATGCTCATGACCTCGTCTTGAGAGCAATTTCTCACCCGTCTCTGCCAGCTCCTATTTGTTCTACATTTCTATCATACTCCTGGCACCTCACCAGGTATAATGCATTGCAATCATTTGTTCATTTGTTTGTCTCTTAAACTAGGCAGTGAATTATTATTGAGGAAAAGGATGATTTATTAATAGTGGTAGTATAAATATTCAACTCTGTAACATCATTACTCAGCACTGTCTGAAATGTAGGACATACGCAGAGCTGTGCTTTAAGTGAAAAAAATATGGAAGTTGACCACCATCATAGTATGATCCAAGGATGATCCATCAATCCCCACACCTCTGTTGTTCCATTCAGCCTGGTTCTAGTGTGTGAGTCACATATGGTTGACAGAGCTCTGGAGAGGAATGTTTCTCTTGAGAGTTCCACAGAACCCAGCCAGTTATAAGAAGCTACCCAGTCCATTCTTTAGGAGCTGTTGTTAGCCTGTCCTTTGAGTATTAAAAGTAGAAGAGATTATCAGATCAAGGAGATGGGGACCTAACTGGGGATTGGCAGAGCTCTAGACCAGATGTGTCTCCAACCTCTTTCTTCCAGGACCTGTTCACATTCATCAATATACTTGGCACATATTTTCTTATTCAGAAAAGACAGGAGAATTTGAATGTTAGTAAAAGTGGGAATGGATGGGGAAACCTGAGGGGGAAGTTAGAAAACCAGGAGCAGAAGGACATCATTCCCCATTCAGCCAATAAGCTACACTTGAGTCTCTACGACAAAAATGTAAAGGCAAGAACAGACAGAACTGTCTTTGTTAGTGTTTGTTATTTAATGAGAACATTGAAAAGTCATCAGGGCATTGGTGAGAGCCAGAAGCTAATGGAACCCTGCACCTCTGAGCTTAAGCTGAGTGGCCTTGGGGCTGAGTGGTGAACCAAGGCAGAGAAGTGCAGGTGAGTACCGTGCCCCATGGTTGCAGAGGGCTCACTGAGCAACACTGGCTCCTGACAGGCAAGCTCTTGTGCACCCTGTGGCAGTTGTAACAGTGAGGCCTTGGCAGGTGGATCTGCAGGCAGTGAAAGTGGGTAATAGAGGAGGAACCACAGAGGGTAAGTAGGGCAACTGACAACATATAGTAGATACGTGTCAGTAAAGCTGACAACAAATCTGAGAAACCCCTTCAATGACTCCTTTCCTAGAAGACACAGGGGACTTCTTTCTTCCCCTTCTTTGAGTCCAAGCTTTGGGGTACTGTGCTCAGTGGGGCTTGAGGTATGATAGGAGGGGCAATGTGTCTAGGGTCAAATTTTCACCTGGTATGGTCAGGAGTTTGAGCATATAAATAAACACATTGAGAATAATGGAAGCCAGGTATTTTATTGCCAGATAAGGAAGTTACAATTAAGGAGAGGGGACTGCTAATAAATGTTATAGTGCTAAATTGAACCGCCTTGTACTAGATAGATAGATAGATAGATAGACAAAGAGATAAAGAGATGCAGATGTATATGTCTACATATATATGTAGATTTCCTAGTGCTGCCCTATGAGAGGCTCTAGGAGCAAGAACATTCTGAAGGTTAGATCTAGATTTCTTAATACCATCCTCCATTAAAAGGAACCAGGGCTTCTTGAAGAAATGGCTCTCTCCGGGACTAGGACAAGAAAAATACAAAGTAAAACTAAAACTTTTTGTGCCAGAAAGTAATGAAACACTCAAGAATGATGGAGACATCAAAAGGCCACACAAATCAGTTTAAAGGGGCTCCCATTGGTATAGCCTGGGACAATTTGAATATGAAAATAAAGAATCATTGTAACATGCTGCAACCCCTTGAGTAAAATAGGAGGCCATGAGTACATGCCGATAGAAATGAATAAATAAAAGAAGAAGGGAAAGTTTCACCTTACAGTAGATTGCCAATTAGTAAATCTAGAAGGGATGATGGAGTCAGAAAATGACCATTCAACATTGCACGGTTCAACCACTATGGTAAAAGGACAGCAGATAGATGGGGTTATTCTTCCTCTCTTCCTTGGCAAGGTTCATCTTTCTCTTCACTATATGTAGTTTCTTTATCATTCTGGATATCGTCTTCCCGGACCATCTATGCTTCCACTATCATCTGTATTATTTTTCAGTCCCCTAATTTGACTCCTTCCCAGTATGGTTAAATGGGGCCAGCCCCTTGAGACTATGCTACTTCTTTGGGCTCCCCCACCACTTCCATCACGTGTCTGACCTGCCTTCCCTTCCTTCATCCCAAATCCCCAACCACAGCCCAAATCCAGAACTCTCAGAAAAAAAGGCAAAACTGATTAACTTCTGCTTTCTATATAAGGACAATGGATGCAGTTTTCCCTTTTTTTTTTCTTCCAATAGCTCATCATATTTTCCCCCCTTCCATCTGAAATGTGTTTCAGGATTGGTTACTGTTCAGTACTCTCTCAGTCTCTTCAGAGTTGAAATAATATGAAAGTGACCTAATACTTTAACCTTTACATAAAATGTGTTCTACAGTGATTAGAACAATGACGAGCAGGATGGGGGGGGGCAAGTATATTCTCCAGCACATTTTATTTCCCTCCTTTTTTCTAGCATCTCACTGAGTCCCCTCTCTTATCTTTCACCACAGGAATTAATATTTTGATTATGAGATAGATGAGGAAGCAGTGAGTAAGTCGCCATTAGCATCTGGATTGTAGCTGAATTCCGTGAACACAAATGATGCGATCTTAGGTAAGCAATGGAATCATTCAAGCTTAGTCTCTTCCCTGAAAAAATGAGAGGTTTGACCTATTAACAACTTAGAGCTTTTTTATTTCTGAGTCCATGAGTCTGTGACTTGAGCTTTAGATATTGAAATGCTCCTGAGCTTGGTCCTCAAACTTCTTTCTTCTTTACTGACATTAGGGACGTCCTAATGGTTTCATATACCCACCCCCTGATAACCCCAAATTTTATATCTCCAGCCCTTATCCACTCTTTCCTCCCATCATGAGCTTCCCATCTGCAATTGCCTGCTTGATAGCCTCATTTGGCTGTTCAACAGGCGTTACAAACACAATGTCTAGAAGAGAAGTCTCCATTTCTGTCCCCTCCTCCTTCTCCAGTCTCTGCCATCTCAGTAAAGGACAAAATGATTTACCTAGTTTCTCAGACAAAACACTGAGCAAACTTTATTGATTCCTCTCTTTCTGTCAGGCTCCACATTCAATTTAACAGTAACTCCTGTTTGCTTTTCCTTCAAAATTGTTCAGTCAGACCATTTTCAGCACTTTACCACAGCCATGACTTAGTCCCCGCTCTCAGCCCCTCTTCCATGAATTATCATCATAGCCTTTCTTGTCCCTACTTTATGGTCTCCGAAGAGCTTTCAAGTTCTTTTTGAAAATTGAAATCCAAGCATATCACTCCCTTGTTTAAAATCCTTTGGTATCATGCCGACATACTCCGGAAAATAACACAAAGTCCATTCTATGACTTGAAACCGTACCTGCCTTAGCACGTGCCCACCTCTCAAATATCGTCTTCCCTCAGCAACAGTCACTCTGGCTCCTCTATGTCCTTTATGTATGCTGGAACGAGATGGGCTAGCTGCTTCCCAAACCTGGATCCTCTTCTTCCCAAACACACAGCTAAGTTGTATTTCCCAGCCTCCTGTGCTGGTAGAAGTGGCATGTGACTGGGTTCTTGCTGATGAAACAAGAAAATGAGTGAAACGTGCCATTTTCAGACCTGGCCAGTAGAAACCTCCCATATAACCCATTTCCATCACCTGCCAATGGGATACAGAGGACTCAGGACGCTAGAGGGTGGTAGAGCCCCCGGGGGAAGGGTCCTGGGTCCCGGAAACAATATGGGGAAGCACATCTCCTAGAGCCACACTGGCCTCTGCAATGAGCAAGAAATAAGCACCTTCTGTGTGAAACCACTGAGTTTCCATGATGGGCACGGGTGGTGTTCATATAGGTCCTAATCTCTTCAGGAAATTCCCCAGTATAATCTAAAACCAGCCCATGTGTAGGGCCAGGAGAGGCCAAAGAGAGAGGCAGGTCACTCCAGAGAGGTAGGTGGCAGGTTTAATAAGCAGGGAACTTATTTACGAGGTTTGTCTTGGGTGGCCACATGACAAGTAGATCTCTGCATCCACTTGTCAAATCTTAGAAGTTTACATAGCGGTCTTAACTGGATTCAGTCATGTATACCATCCAGATAGTCTCAGCACCACATCGTCGTCTTGAGGCTGTGTCCCTGGACAGTTTCCAGGACCGGAGAGGGCAAGCAGAACGCACATTTCAAGGATAGGGAAGGGAGTGAGGAGTCTCTGACTGCTGGGGTCCAGTTCCAAGGTTATCTAGTGTTCGTATACTCTCTGTGACCTCCTCCAACATTTGTTAAAACATTTATCCTCCCCTAACTAAAGTGTGAGCCAAACTTTTTCCTATATCACCTACCTCCTCTGCTTGGAAAATTCTTTCTGTATTCGTGTGACCTATTTCATTAGATCTTTGCTTAAATGTCACCTCCTCCAAGAGGCCTTCTCCTACTACTCATCTAAACTCACCTAAATAAATAAATAAATATAAACTAATCTAGCCCCATTTCCCTTTCTACTATCTCCTTAACTTACACTAATTTTCCTCAAAGTGCTTACCATCATCTAATATTGTGAGATACTTAATTTTTATGTGTTTATTGTCTTTCTCACACTACAATATAATTGTCTTTCTCACACTGCAATATAAGATCCATGAGGACAGTGCCAGCCGTTTTTTTTTTCTCTTTTTTTTTTCATTGCTGTATATTTCATGCTAGATCAGTGCCTCATACATAATAGGAGCTCTATCACTACCTGAAGGAGTGACTGAATGAGTGAATGAGTGAACGAGCAGGTTTTAGCTGCTCTTTAGCAGCGTGGCCCTGTTTCAACTGCCACTAACCCCGCAAATCCAATTTCGGCTCGCACACCTCATTTTCGGATACACAGGAGCATCTACCTCGTCACTCACCATCAATTAAGCTTTCTCTTCCCTTATCTTACCAGCTCCAAATGAGGCAGTGTGCCTCCTGAAAGGTGATATTCTGTCATGGCTTTAAAAGTTGAAAGAAGTGAAAAAGCAAAGGTAAAGTCTAAGAGTGAGACTCTAAGCAGTCTGAGAGTCTGACGGGGATGAAGAAGAACACAGCAAGCAGCCTCCAAACACCTGGGCCGAGACGGGCCCCCGCGGTAGATGCTTCCCAGCCCTAGCTTCCAGGCAGACTTTCCAATCCCCCACTTCTCTCTGGCCCCTTGGTTGAAAGAACATTAGTGTAGTTAAGAGTTGGACAGCCTTAGGTTCAAAGCCAAGTTCTAACCCCAGCAGGTCCACCACTCAAAGTGAGGTCATATTAATTAATTCAACAATATTTATTGAGTGCTTTCTATGCACAACTCTATACTAAGTGATGGAATAACACCCACAAGATAAATGTGTAGTATGCCTCTAGGAGTTTATAATCTAGTAAGAGAGACAGGCATAAGTTCACAAGCTCTTGGTTGCAACCGTAGTAAACTCCCTGATGAAGAAGCCACTTGCTCTGTGAAGGTTCACTTCCGTCCATAGCCCGTGGGATCGGAAAACGTTTCTGAAATATAACTGGGCTGAAACTTAAAGGATGAGAGCTTACCTATTCACAACCAGGTGACAAGGCAGGAGGGTGATAGGAGAATGCAGGTTGAGCTGGGAAGGTGCCTGGATTATTTAGAAATATGGCCCAAGGCCAGACTGGCCAGCACACAGTGAGCAGAGTGGAAACCAGTGGAAAGGAAGCAAGGGCGAGATGGTACCCAAACTGCAGGCCAAATTTAGGACTTCAGTAGGGTGCTAAGAACAATGGGAAATCATTGAAATATTTAAGCAAGGGAAGGACAACAGGACATAATCAGTTCTGCATTTCATAATGATTGCTCAGGTCTTTGTGAAGAGGATGGGGTGTTGGAGAACAAGCCTGGGAAAGAGGGTCAACCAGGTAGAAAACACTATAAGATCCAGGAAAAAAGTAATGATTTCTTGGACTAGAGTGTTATTAAAGATGGTGAGAAGCAGATGGACTTGAGAGATATTTGGGAGGCAAGTCACTAAGTCTCCTGATGAATTGGACATGGGCAGTGAGGGAGGGGAGTGCCCCCAGCAAGACTCCTGGTTTGGGTTTTTGGTTTTTTTTTTAATTTGTTTTTGTTTTTGTTTTTAGACTCCTGGCTTTCTAATTTGGGCAATGGGGAAGATGCTGCCACCATTCACTGAGATAGGATCCACTGGGAGCAGGGCAGGCTGAGGGGAAAGATCATACTCGTGACTTTGGACATTGTGACTTTGCAGTGGCAGCCACTTCTCGCCTGTGAGTCTTTAGCCCATGTGTGCGATGGTGAGAACATGACTATCCTGAAGAATGATTATAAAGCCTGCAGATGCTCAGAATTGGTACTTCGCTTTCCCTTCTCATCTCCAGCCTTCAGTCATTAATTCATTCCATCCCTGCTGAGCAGTCTTCTAGATACATGAGTGATGAATAGGGCAAGGTGAGGAGGAGAGATGGCCAAGGAAGTCTCCCTGGGGTGGTGACAGTTACGTGCAGACCGGAATGAAAAGAGGAAGCCAGCCATAAATGCAATGATGGCGAAGAGGGGTCCAGGTAGAAGGGACCGAAAATCATAAAGATGCTGAGAGGCCTTTGTTTGGCTTGTTCTAGGAGCAGCATAAAGACCTGTGTGGCTTGAAACCAGTGAGCAAGTGGAGCCTGGTGGAGCTGATGCTAAACAAGTGGTCAGGGTTGGACCATACACGGTGAGGACTTTGGTTTTCACACGGAAGCTACTGGAGGACTGTGAGCTGGGGAGTGGCAAGAGCCATGTTCTACAGGACAGAATGTTTTAGCTGTGCCAGAAGCAGAAGTCTTCATCGACAGAACCAGCTCTCTCTAATGCTCCTTTTTCCCCCCATTTCTCTGCCAACTCAGTGAATGAATATAGAACAGCTGTAGAATCCAATTAATTTTTTTAAGTGACATTTATGGAGTATTTACTATGAATCTCTTCCAGGCCCTTTCACACATGTCAAGTGGTTCAGATAGCAGCCTCCTTGCATTACACCTTAGCTGGAGATCAACCACCTGGCTCACGCGCTTGTACAGTATCTCATTTGGTGCTCATGTCCACCGAGGAAGTGGATTTTATTACCTCCCTTTCCCAGATCAGGAAACTGAGAGTCAGAGAAGTTAAATAACTTATGTAAGGTCACACAGCCAATAAATGGTAGAGTCAGGATTCCCCGCCTGTGCCCAAATCTTACTTCCATGGCTCTTTGATAAGATGTCCTGGTGGCACCTGATTCTCCCCCTGTGGGTGTTTTATATTGAAAGGAGTGGTTCTGAAAACAGACAGGCAATGACCAACCAGTGCAGAGTATGTTCACATTTCCGAAAAAAGTGCATCACTAACAGTGAATGGAAAGAGAAATCTTCAAGCATAGAAGTGGGAAGAACCTTCCAAGCAGAAAGGATTGCAGAGTATACATACTATTTAAGGGACCATTATACTGGTTCCCCGCCCTAACCACACATTAGAATCATGTAAGATGTGTTTGTGTGCGCGCATATGTTCACACATATACATATTTACCGTGGCCCTTAGTAAGATCGGTGAAGTCGCTGTTAAAAGACCCCAGGTTTATTCAACTATGCAGCCAAGATGGAAAATGCTGGGATGTATGAGTTATCAAACTGTACCCTCCACATCCCTGGCCTGCTCCTCTGTGTTGGGTCCCCTGTGGGGGGCTGGGGAGTCTACATGTTAAATATTAACCCCGGTGACTCTAATGCTCACAGTGCCAGGACTGTGCTCTGAGGAACAGCTGAATCACGACTCCATAAATGGGAGCAGTGTTCATATTTGCCAGAGGGAGCCATTGTACCTCCAGGCAGGAAAAGGGTAAAAGGCAGGGTAGGTGGTTAAAAGGAGAGGCTTCCAGAAGTTAACCAGAGTGGAAAAAGCCATGACTCAGCAGAGTTCAGTGGGGACTCTGAAGGACCTTCTGACTTCTAATCTGCCCAAGTTAAAAAAAAAAAAATAAAGAGTATCCATTACTATGAACAGGAAGTACAGAATTCAGAGAACTTCAAACATTTTCAGAAAAAAAGTACTGCCTCTTTTCAGAGTTTCCATTTTCCAAGTGGTTTCTAAGTGCTTTTAATATGGAGGGCAATAACTCGAGCTTTTTTTTTTCATAGTGCAGAGCTAATTACCAGACATAGCCGTACTGCAAGCATTTAATGCCTACATAAAACATGGGGCCATAATGAAGATAATTGAAAGTATGACTTTCATCAATATTTAATTAGCATTTGGTGCTAACTCATTATTTCAGTACAATTAATTTGACATCTTGCTATAAGTCCTGAACAGATTTCAATCCAGAGGGCTGTTTTATTGGCGAGACATGTGTAACATCACGCATGTCCCTGCCCAGAGGAAACAATATGAAATATGGGGGAGATGATTGACAGTTTAATCTAGTTCTGAATAGCAAAGCCTAATATATTAAAACCAAATAAGCATGTTTACTTAGTAAGGTGAATCCAGCACTAATGAAACTCCAGGCCTTGCTCTCCAGCCAGTCAGGGCTAGAACCCCGCTGTTGCTGCACAGGTTCTGGGGTGTCATCTGTCACAGTGATCTGGGGAAACATTCAGAGTAAGGGCACACTGTTGGTCCCCCCGTGAGCCAGAGTTTAACAACTCACACATTTGAATGACCTAAGAAGCTCAATGTATTATGGAGCTAATGGCAAGTGATTCCATAGCGAGAGGGGAGTGAATAACACAAGGCCCAGGTCCAGGGATCTGTCAGTCCTATGATCTGCCGGTCCTATGATCTAGCCACTTGTTAGCCTTTGAGCAAGTCATTGAACATTCCTGTGGCTCAGTTTACAGATGTATGGGAAAGATAAACAAGCCCCATTAAGTCAGCGTCCCTCAAACTATCTGCGGTAAAGGTCCAGTTTTGTGTCTTACACTTTGTTTTGTTTTTCTAATTTTCAAGTGGTTGTGAATTGATACATCCTTAAAATGCAATATTTAAAAAATGAACAGAAGGGACACCTGGGTGGGTCAGTTGGTCAAGCGGCTGCCTTCCGCTCAGGTCATGATCCAAGGGACCTTGGGGTGTTAATAGTATGTATGTTATATCAAAACCTTGGAAAAGCAAAAAGGGATTTGTTTTATAATATCCTAAGATGGGTGCTGTGTGTGTGTTTTGTTTTAAACAGTTTTGTTGAAGTTAAACTGACATAAAATCAACTACACATACTTTTTTTTTTAAGATTTTATTTATTTATTTGAAAGAGAGAGAGAGCCTGGGGGGATGGGGGATGGGCAGGGGGAGAGGGAGAAGCAGACTCCCGTTGAGCAGGGAGCTAGATGCAGGACTCGATCCAAAGACCCTGAGATCATGATCTGAGCCAAAGGCAGACACTTAACCGACTGAGCCACCCAGGTGTCCCATGCTTTTTTTTTTTTTTTTTAAGATTTATTTATTTACTTCAGAGAGAGCGAGAAAGTGCAAACGAGTTGGGGGAAGAGAGAGAAGGAGAGAGAGAGAATCCTCAAGCAGACTCCCCACTGAGTGTGGAGCCCAACCCGGTGCTCAATCTCATAACCCAGAGATCATGACCTGAGCTGAAATCAAGAGTTGGCTGCTTAATCAACTGAGCCACCCATGCACCTCTAAACTGCACATGTTTAAAGTGCACAGTATGATAACTTTTGACATGAACATACCCATCACCTCCAAAGATTTCCTCATGCTACTTTGATCCCTCCCTCCTGACCTCCATCCCTTCCCCTCCACTCCATCCCCTAACCCCAGGTAACCATGGCTCTGCTTTCAATACCATACGTTAGTATTCATTTTTTAGAAATTTATATAATTAGAATCAAAAGTATATACCAGTTTTTAATCTGGCTACTTTTACTTTGCATAATTATGTTGAGGTTTATCCATGTTATTATATTATATTATATATATATAAACATGTTATATATTATATATAATAATTCATATATGTATATAAATACAGGTCCTTTATCAGATATATGCTTTTCAAATGCAAATATTTTCTCCTACAGAGGTGTGACTTTTCATTCTCTTAATGGTATCTTCCAAAGACTAGACGTTTTTAATTTTTATGAAGACCAACTTATTTTTCACTTTACGGATCATGCTTTTAGTGGTATATCTAAGGAATCCATAACTCAAAGCCACAAAGATTATCACCTATGTTTTCTTCTATAAATTTTATAATTTTAGATTTTACATTTTGGCTTATGAACCATTTTAAGTTAACTTTTGTATATAGTATGAGGCATGCATGGAAATTCGTATTTTTTTTTTTTTTGCATATGGATATCTAATTGTCCCAGCACCATTTGTTAGAGTATCTTTTTTCCACTGAATTGTCTTTGCACTTTTATTAACAATCAATTGATCATATGTATAAAGGTCTATTTTTTTACTCTCCATTTTGTTCCATTGATCAATTTGCCTATTAGGAAGCCAATACCACACACAGCCCCCATTACAGCAGCTTTATAATAATTCGCAGTCAAAAAGTTTGAGTTCTCTGATTTGGTTCTCTTTTGCAAAGTTCTTTTGGCCATTAAGGTCGTTTGTATTTCAATATGAATTTTAGAATGGGCTTTTAAATTTCTTTTTTTTTAGATTTTATTTATATATTTGAGAGAAAGAGAAAGCATAATCAGGGGCGAGGGGGAGAGGGAGAAGCAGATTCCCCGCTGAGCACGGAGCCTGATGCAGGACTTGATCCCAGGACATTGGACCATGAGCTGAGCTGAAGGCAGACGCTTAACTGACTGAGCCACCCAGGCACCCTAGAATCAGCTTTTATATTTCTGCAAACAAACCTGTTAGAGTTTTGAAAAGGACTGTGCTGGGTCTATAGATATGAGAATGGACTCCTCAACAATGAGTCTTCCAATCCATAAGTGCGCTATGCATCTCCATGTACTTAGGTCTTTACTTTGTCTCAGTAATGTTTAGTTTTTAGGGTATTGGTCTCACCCAGCTTTTGTCTGGATTTGTAAGGATTTCATATTTTTCTATGTTATTGTAAATGACATTATTTTCTTAAATTTAATTTGACTATTGGCTCCTAGGATATAAAAATACAATTAATTTTAAAAAATATTCTCACTCACTATATGTCCAAGAAAACTAAATGGAGTTCTCAAAAGATGGTAGATTCTAGGAAATGCAGTTGCCTTTGAGAAAGAAGATGGGCAGCAGGACTTGTCACAGAGAGCCCTAGGTAACTGATTGTCTTCTCCCTGTGCTCAGTAGAGTGCCTAGGGCACTGGGCTGCCTGGTGGCCCTGGATGTGTGGTCCAGGAAGCAATCCCATGGATAAGGGATGCTTACTTCCACAGGGGAGATCAGCTTAATGCGAAGTGTCAGTTGTTATCCGTGTTAATGAAACCAGTGCAGAGTTTTCTGCGGAGCCCTGGGCTAAATACTGAGTTCAAAGGCAGGAAGAAGATGGGCAGTGAGGTCTTGAGGGGATGGGACAATTTGAGCAATTCTGGCCCTCATGTAGAGAATTCTACATCTCAAGAGGAGGGAGCCCTAGGTTGAAATCTTTTTGCTGGAATAATCTCTTCAGTGAGAACAGTTTCCACTACCATCCTGATGAGGAGAGATCCCAGCTCCCCAGTTCCCAAATATGCTCAAGTTGTGGGTGCCTGGATAGTATGGAGGAGACTATGAGCAAGAGTCTTACAGGTAGGGTACAACAGTCCCCATCAGCAGAGGACTGGGCTGCTAACCATGTGGCCAAACTAGCAGCAGGATCAACCATTGAACAGATCATGCCATCAGAGAGATGTGGCTGATTTTGTTGAAGTGGTCATGAGCAGTGAGCACCTACTTATTTAATTTAATTGTATTGTGTTTTATTTTATTTTATTAATCTTTTATTTTAATTCCCAAATAGTTAGCATGTAGTGTTTTATTCATTTCAGGTGTACAATATATGATTCAACAATTTTATATATTACTCAGTGCTCATCACGATAAGTGTACTCATAATCCCCATCACCTATTTCCCTCATCCCCCCACCCACCTCCCCTCTGGTAACCACCTGTTGGTTCTCTATAATTAAGAGTCTATTTCTTGGTTTGTCTCTTTCTGTCTCTTTTTTGTTCCCTTTGCTCCTTTGTTTTGTTTCTAAAATTCCATATGTGAGTGAAGTCATAGGGCATTTGTCTTTCTCTGACTGACTTATTTCACTTAGCATTATACTCTCTTAACTCCATCCATATTGTTGCAAATGGCAGGGTTTCGTTTTTTTATACATATCTTCTTTATCCATTCATTTTTCGATGGACACTTGGGCTGCTTCCATAATTTGGCTATTGTAAATAATGCTTCAATAAACATAGGGGTGCATGTATCCCTTGCGTGTAAGCTGGGTCTTTGTCTTAAGTTGGGTTCCTGAAGCAGACAGTGAGACAAGATGTGAGTTCAAGTAGTTTAGTTGGCAGGTGATCCCCAGAAAGTACCAAGGCAGAACGAGAATGTGAGATGGGAGAGACACGGGAGGGGAATAAAAGGAAGCTTTGTGAAGCCATGCACCACATGAACATCTCTGGGGGCCGCTGTAGAACACATCTCAAAGTCCCCTCACCACACCCCAGGTGGCAAGCCTAGAGTATTTACCTCTAGCTCCCATCTGCCATTGGCTCCTGGGGCTCTGACTCCCTGGCATTTTGAGTCTACCTCTTGCTCAGGTCAAGAGAAAGATGTTAAACAGAAAATCTTAGGTGCTTGCAGTAGAAGGCCAACCAACCATGTGTACTGGGAAGGTGAGTGTTCGGGGCTACGGTGAGAGCACCTGCAATGTCTACCACGGTTTTGAAGAATGAGTACCTTTACTAAAGGCACATAGAACAAAGTCTCTCTCTTTACAGGTCAAAGTGGAAAGCTGGTAATATACAGTGGAAAACTCATAGGATTTGGATTTGGAAAGAACACACTTGCATGTTGTATTACCTCCAGACCTTACTGGTTGTGTGGATTGGACAAATCTCTTCACGTCTTCAATTCATCAGCATGTTTCCTCATCTGTGGAATGAGTATAATGATGATAAAACCAACTTCAGAGCAAGGCAATGAGGATCAAATGAGGTATGGAATGGATGAGAAATGCCTTTAAATGATTGATTTTAATTTTTTCTATTAGTTGGTCTTAGCAAAGAAATGTCCATGTTGTAAGGTCTTCAAAAATCACTTAGAGACCTAATTAAAAATAGAGTGTCACCTCAGACTCCACACTGTTTAAAAGTTCCTCTGGTATGCTAAAGCAGGTAGCCTGTGGGTCACACTTTGAGAAATGCTACAATAGCACAGAATATATGGAGGGAGAGAGCGACTGGCTATGACTGAAAAAGAAGCCTGAGTCAGGAAGTGAAAGTCATGCAGGACACTAAAGGGAACTTGCATTTACCTTGTGAGCAAAGAGGCAACATGTCAAAGGCTTTAAAATAGGGGAGTGAAGTGATTGGGACCATACTGGAGAAAAATGCCTTTGGTTACAGCATCGGGGATAGACTAGGGGGGCAGCAAGGTAAGGACTGAGAAAACTCTGAGTCGGGGGGCTGGTAGGAAATGAGATCGGGCATTGGGGGAATGAATGGGAGAATAGAGGACATGGAGGATGGGGAAACAAATGCTAATAACAGATTTTAAGAGAAAAAAACAGAACACAAAAATGTATATGTATACTATATGCTCCTATTTTGTTTATACATTTGCGTGTGTATATGTATAAACATACACATACATTTACACAGAAAAAGGAGAAAAGGAAATGCAACCAAATGTTAACGCTTATCTCTGAATGGTAAATTATAATGGGGATTTTAAGGATTTTTTTTAAATGCATATTTTTTTCAAAATACTCCATAATAGACAGGTATTACTTTTATGATCATATAAAAAAAATAAAGAAATAAAGAGGGAGAAACTTCATTATAAAACAATTTCATAGGGTCGGCTGAGGAACAGCCAAAGAAGAAAATCTATAAAAGAACAAGCCATTCTTCTCGAGGACTTAGAAGCAAATTCTGGTGAACCCTTTGGCACTATTAGTTAACTGTGATGTGGCTATTTAGACTTTTTTTCAGCTACTACTGTCACCTGATATGCCTTTAAAATACAATTAAATAAAAGTTACTACAAGTTGATGGATGGCTGGAATCTTGCTTGCTTGCAAGTTGAACTATGTATATATTGCACGTTCAAGGGGTGAAATGCTTTTTCTGTTTCTTAATGATTTTTAACTTTAAGGTAGAGTCAGATATGCACAAGGGAGAAAAAAAATCCGTAGTTTTCAGAACTGACAGGAAAATGTGTAAGGCTTAGTAAAAATCATGCCAAGTACCATGGTGTGGTAATATATCTAAGAAAATCCAATATATAGAATAGTTCTTAGATTTTGGTTGAATGAAACTTGATGGTTGACTGGAAATGAAAAAGAGTAAATGTAATTCATAACTGCAAAACCGGGGGTAACATAGCATGGCACATTCAGGATTGGCCATTTTTGGCCACTTTTAATGAGCTTCTGATGAACCTCTCATAATCAAACTGTCATTCTACAGAGGAGGTCCAAAGGTTCCCTGGGCTCCCTAAAGCAGCCAGTAGCCCCGAAAAATCTTCCCCATACATTTCCATTGACATCTAATTCAAGGGGACCAGGAGACCTTCAAAGAGAAAAGTCAGACTGGCTTCGAACAGGTAAAGGGCTAGTTGCCTCACAGTGTTAAGGAAGGGTGTAAAGGGGGTTTTCATGAAAAGGTAGGTTGAGCAGGGGCATTATCATGGTGGAGGAGGCGTAGGAGGATTTCATTCCGCGCAAGGCAAATGTCCCCAGCAAACTTACTGACAGAGAAAAGCCTGGTGCATATTTAGGCAAAGCTTGTAAATAGGATTGCAAGGCAAAGTTTGTATTCTAGAGAATATTGGAATGTGGTGGGTAGAAATTTAAATAAAGCAATAACAAAAAACAAGCAGATCTCAAGTCAACGCTACGGAAACACCTGCTGTTTGCTGTTTACTACCTAAGAGGTCAAAATGTCTCCCTACAGTCTTGTCCAGGAAAAGCATTTCCTAAATTCAGTGATTCCTACTTTGTACACCGTGGACCTCTAAGGAACCAGGAATTTTGCAAGGAGATTTTGTATGTATACATATGCAACTCGTAGATGAGAAGATGTAAAAATGTAAAATCACCCATAAAGAGCGTAGGCATTGCTTCTCACCTATATTTATATACCTTTTACTATTTTTCAAATATATGTTCAATTTCATTGAAATTAATTGTTAGTAACTTTGGACATTCGATCTTTTTGCAATCAACACATACCAAAAATATGTCAACTGTGGTGTGAGAGGCTGTGAAAGTTTTTGACATTCAAGGAGCCCTTCCTTGCTCAAAAAAAGCAATTTTTTAATTTACAATTATCAGTATGTGATAGTAAAAGAGTTTCTGATAATAGCTGAGAACAGTGGTTCTTGATCTTGGCTGCATGTTCCCATTACCTGGGGAGCCTTGAAAATCCCCAATGCCCAGGTCACACTCAGAATCTGCAAGGTAAGGGGCGCCTGGGTGGCTCAGTTGTTGAGCGTCTGCCTTCAGCTCAGGTCATGATCCCAGGGTCCTGGGATCGAGCCCCATATCGGGCTCCCTGCTCCGCAGGAAGCCTGCTTCTCCCTCTCCCACTCCCCCTGCTTGTGTTCCCTCTCTTGCTGTGTCTCTCTCTGTCAAATAAATAAATAAATAATCTTAAAAAAAAAAAGGCAGTTGTCTTAAAAAAAAAAAAAAAAGAATCTGTAAGGTAAGACCCCAGCATCGTATGTTTAAAGCACATGTATTTCAATTTTAATTCCTTTGAAAACTGAAAAGACGCACATGGTAAAAATGTCTACATATAAACAAGTATATGCAATGAAGTCTCTCTCCCAATTCTATTCCAACACCTATTATCTTTTCAGACACTACCACTATCACCAGCTTCTGGGCAATGATGCAGAGATAGCCTAAGCATCTGTAAGGATAAAAATTGATATTCTCATTATCATATGAATTAACAAGTATCTTCACTGAACATAGGACAGCCTACACTGGACGGATGGATGTAGCATAAAACCATGATCCCATGGGTCAGTCGCAAAGAAACAATCTGCTAACCTGAGCAGGATCAGTTGCTTCTACGTTTTGCATAAATATCCCTTTGCTATTTGTTCATTAATTTTGCCATCTGTTAGCTCTCAGCGACAGACAAGCAGTAGTAGACACCACAGGTTAAGAAATATTTGGGGAGATAAACTTTAGTTTGAGAAAATTCTATCAGTTACCTTAATTTTTATGCCATTGCCTTGAAGGATTTGGAGCAGAGCTTGGGTAGAGAAAGGATGGTTTTTCCTGACTCTATCTCTTTAACTAGCCCAACCCTAGAAGAAGACGGCGAGCTGAGGACAAAAAGCATGTCCCAGGAGTTGTTCGAGATTAATTAGAATTTGCTCTAAAGACCGTGTCTTTCTCTTTTCATTCCTCTGGTTGTCTGTGGGTTTCCCCCTTTCAACAACCCACTGTACCCCACCCCCCACCCCTTATGGTCAGGGACAATATCTTGTCACCCATGTATCCTGAGTCCCTTGCACAGTGGCTGGGCCTAGAAGGTAAGACCCACAGGAACAGAGGAATCCCAGCAGATCTACTAGCAAAAACGGATGACTCAAGCTACAGAGAGAAGTGGGTGTGAGTGCTTGGAACATGGGGCAAAGGGAGATCGGCAGAAGCCACCAAAGAATATATTGTCCCAGGGATTTTTCAAGGAAAGAACAAAAATCAGAAGGCGTAGGTCCAAGTTCCCATGCTGGTACTACCTATATCGCCTTGAGCTGGACAATCTCTGTGCCTTTGGAACTGAGTTTTTGGAAGCCTGGGTTTCCTTGGAGACTTGGGGTGGGTGGGAGCATTGTGAGCATGTGGCCACATGCATCAGACTTGGCCATCTAGCTGCACGTCATTCAGAACAGTGTTGGTCTTATCTGATTGGACGTTCTCCATAAAATCTTATTTGAGCAAAGAGTTTTCTTGCTTTAAATTCGGTTAAATTCCACCAGAGCAATCATTTCTGAGATTTCCTCTGGCTCTAACATTCTAGGATTTAATAATTTCTAGATTTAGAGGCTATGAAATTAATATTTCAGACTCTTGAATTTTAAAATTTATTTCTTCTTTGGCCTGGGAGTAAATCATTTTCTAGAAATGCCACTGAAAACATTGTAATAGCGTTCTCACTCTGAAAGCCTAAATGCACCTAGGCGTAAATGCATTAATGACTTTTCATTATTTCCTAGGAAAATCAATAATTCTCCTTTCTGGTTAGATTTGTATAACAGCAAATTGGATTTTCTAGGCATATGAATGGCCCACAAAGACTCATCTCTTCCGGTGAAAATTTCCAGTGAAAATCAAAATGTGGACAATATTTTTGCTTTCCCCCAGCTTCCCAACAAGCCAAGGAGGAAGCACCACTTTTCTGATAGTGCCCACTTCACTTCATTTAAAGATAACAAATGAGAGAGACACTATCCTAATAGGAATCAGAGGACTAAGGATTAATTATTTTCCCCGGCAGCTGACTCTCCCACCCTGTCGGAGGGCGGACTTTTTCTGGGGGAGCTCTCCACACCCCTGATAGTGCCGCCTTATGCCCCTAAACAGCCTCAGCTGCAGTTGTCACCCTAGATTTTCAAAGTCTCAGGGCCTCACACTTAGAAAACCTGAGATTCCTAGGCATGCTGGGAGGGGCACTGGATGAGCAGCTAGCAAACCTGAGTTTGGGTCCTGGCTTCCCCATGTGATGAGCCCGAGTCTCAGATTTCTCATCTCAGAGATGGGAATAAGAATCAATGTCCTACACATCTCAAGGGGTCTTCAGGAGACAAGATGCATGAAGGTTCTTTATTGAGGGTTGTCTTACTCAGCTTGAGCTACCATCACAGAATACCTTGGCTGGAGCAGGGTAAGGGGCTTGAACAACAGGCATTTACTTCTCACAGTTCTGCAGGCTGGAAAGTCCAAGATCAAGGTGTCAGCCGATTCAGTTCCTGGTAAGAGCTCTCCTCCTAACTTTCAGGTGGCCACCTTCTCATTGTATCCTCAGAGTGGGGGGAGAGAGAGAGAGAGCAAGTGAGCTCTGGTCTCTTCCTCCTTTTATAAGAGCACTAATCCCACCATGGAGGAATGATCCAATCAGCATTTACTCTAACCTCTTTCTAGGATGCCTTTCTGGATTGCAGGCCTGGAAGTTAAAGACAACATTTCTCAGATGACCTTGCAGCTGGCGGTTGTGGGTGTGATTTGGACTTCGCCAACCACATGCGCACATGAGAGGCTTGAGGGGGGAGCTGGGTGTAGCGAAGGGCCCGGTGTCGCCGGCGTCAGCGGTCCCAGAAGGGGCGTGCAGGCAGCTGGAGGGGCTGCCTCCACAAGGAAAGGCAGTTCTGTGAATGTAATGGCAGCAGGAGCCCCTCTGTCAGCCAGTTCTGGGGTGTGACCTTCTTCCGAGGAAGTTCTGCTACTTGGTTCCCTTAGTCCTTCCAGTGGTTCTGTAAACCACTTAACAGTCAGCTGTAAGTCCTACCTTAAACTCACTAGAGTCAGAAGAGATTGCTGTTTCTCCGTAAGTCAGGTGCTAAGGACACACAGGATCTCTGAGAGGTGGAACTAGGGCTTCAGAGAGATGTTCTGATGTTAAAATTTTCTGTGTTGATTATACAGAGACTGTCTCAGTACACACTGACAGGAGAAGTAGATTGAGGAGCAATTTTGAAGGTCCTTGTATATTATGCTAAGGACATTATGCTTTTATTCTGTAGCTAATGGAAAGCAACATTTTCATGAGTGTGTTTCTGAATGGTCAGCCAGGATAAAGAAGGATTGCAAACAATCTCAGAATTGTAGGGGCTTACAACAGGGAATACTCATTTGTCTCTCCTTCTTTCTACCTGTCTGATACAATAGACTCAGCTCAGTTCCACTTGGCTTCACTCTAGGACCTACTAATAGTACACCTTCTTCCTACCTGGAACACTGCAGATCTTTCCACAAAGGGAAAGACAAGTTAGAAAACCACATGCGATCTGCAACATGGATGAACTTGAAGGGCATGATGCCAAGTGAAATAAGCCAAACAGAGAAAGACAAATACTGTATGATTCCACTTAAATGTGGAATCTAAAAAAGTGAGACTCCTAGCAACAGAGAGTAGAACAATTGTTGGCAGGAGCTAGGAGGTAGAGAAAAGGAGAGATGTTGTTGGTTAAGGATACAAATTTTCAGTTATAAGATGAATAAGTTCTGGGGATCTGACTATAACTAATACTGCATTATACACTTGAAAATTGCTAACACAGTAAATCTTTGTTTTTTTGTTTTGTTTTATTTTTAAAGATTTTATTTATTTATTTAACAGAGAGAGACACAGTGAGAGAGGGAACAGAAGCAGGGGGAGTGGGAGAGGGAGAAGTAGCCTTCTCGCTGAGCAGGGAGCCCAATGCGGGGCTCGATCCCAGGACCCTGGGATCATGACCCGAGCCGAAGGCAGACGCTTAAAGACTGAGCCACCCAGACGCCCCCAGAGTAAATCTTAAGTGTTCTCATGATACACACACAGACAATGGTAGCTAAAAAGAAAGAAAGAAAACTGCATGCAGGCCCTTACAGCCTCTGCTTGGAGATGTCACAGGACATTCCCATTTCATTAGCCAAAGCAACTCACACAGCTGCACCTGATACAAGAGCAGGGAAATAAGGAGGGAGGTATAAAGAGTTGACATATACTCTGCACTTTGTGTCAGAATTAGACAGAAAATTCCCTACACCTGGAATATCACAAGTAGATATTTAGGTCCTTAAAAGTGTGAAATATGGACCAGGGTGTACGCCAAAAATAATCACCAAACATCAAGAAGCAAGACTGAGGGTCTGACAGGAAAGAAAGGGAGCAATTCCTCGGAGACACCCCTGAAGAAGGCTTTCCCCAATGCTCTCTTTGGATAAATGTGAATTATTCCAGAAGGAACTGAGGATACAGTGTTTTAAAGCTGGAAACCTGTTATAATGCGGTTCTTTGCAGTTTCTGGTGTTCTGCTCCAGAAATCATAATTTATCTTTTTGACCTACCTTTTTGTTCTGGAAATAACCCTTTTCAGTCCTGCGAATGTAAGGTAAGCACCCAGATACTGCCCTCACAAAGCCTTGTGTATAGCAAATATTTAAGACTGAAATACCAAGCAAACTGCATAGCAATGTAAATTGGAAGTTTTAGCAAAGTGTATCCCCAAATTGTTAAATTCTTCACACTCAAACAGGAATCGATTGTCCTGTGCTTGAAACATGTGACTTTCCTGAGAGAGGCATGTAAATTCTCAACTCAACAATTATTTATAAGAAATGAGCACTTGGGGCGCCTGGATGGTTCAGTCATTAAGCGTCGGTCTTCAGCTCAGGTCATGATCCCAGGGTCCTGGGATCGAGCCCCGCATCGGGCTCCCTGCTCCGTGGGAGGCTTGCTTCTCCCTCTCCCACTCCCCCTGCTTGTGTTCCCTCTCTCACTGTGTCTCTCTCTGTCAAATAAATAAATAAAATCTTTAAAAAAAAAAAGAAAAAGAAATGAGCACCAAGACCGGGGTTGCTTCAGGAGATGAGTACAGACTTGCTTTCTCTTCTTGCTGGTTAAAACTGGTGCTGATGGAGGCTGCCCTTGGCACCTTGCTCCTGACACTGGATGGGTGGTCTCCACAGGTGTGCTACATGGCTCAGTGAAAGGAATTGTGTGTGAGCCAGATCCCACCCTGAGAGTAAGGGGGTGATCTGCCTTCCCCAAGAGGAGTAAATCATCTGTCAAGTATCCTTCCAGGAGGCTAGTCTGGGAAGTCCTCTCTCTCTCTCTCTCTCTCTCCCCCTTGGATTGCAAGTACTTCAATATTGGGGAAGATGGTTAGGCCAAAATCCTAAGAAAGTGGGGGTTTGGGTGTTTTCTGGGGAGGGAGCATTTTGAACGGTCTCTGCCACAGGGCTGCAAGTCGGGACCTAAGTGACAAGGACCCATTCAAAGCACATTTCAGTTAGACTGACTCTCTGGAAGCTAAGATTAGTCCTTGCAGTAGCAGTCGTTAAGCTCAGTCTGCGCTGTGCTTCTATTTTCCTTACAGCCAAGTCTATCTAGAAGTCCCATCACAGTGTGTCTCAGCTGTGCTGGGAGGGTTACCAAGAGCACTGTGGGTTCTCCTAAGGCCAGTGGGGATTTCAGCAGTGGTCTCCTGTCAGAGGAGAGCTGGGACCAGCAAAATAGCCATCACATGAGGGTAACAGCAACAGAGCCCCTTGGGAGGGATTATGTTTTTTTCTAATTCATGCAAAGATGCACCTTAGTGTGAGCTAGGGGAAACCCTGCTTTCTTTGCTGGGGAGAAGCTCTGTTCCCCCGAAGATGACCCCTGGGACCCTTCTATTTCCCACCAGGAAAGCAGTCAACAAACCTCCTCTATGTCTCCAACTTGTCCTTTCTATCCAAGGATGCCAGAAGGACTCTGGGCTCAGATACTAAGTCCCCCAAGGGTACCCTCGGGCACATCCTCCCCATTCTAACCAGTGACCCCTAAATCACTCTCTTGTTTTCAGTGTGAATGCCAACCAAACACCCCCACAAGGAATATACCTGAAAGTGCTATCTTTTGAACAACACTTTAAATGGCAAAATAAAATTCTGGACTCCCGACTCCTGATCTTGAAATAACTGTAGATATCTTTACTGGTTCTTCTTTCTCTTCATGTTCTAAATTAATATTTTTCTTTTTCTTGGTTCTCAGATTTTGCTTGCAATAATTTGGCACAAGGTACCTGGACTCTTTTGTTACCCCCATACATTTCAAGCCAAGCTATTAATGTTATGTCATAGGACAAAGCATTCTGAACAGAAACAGCTCAAATGGAACACCTACGTTAGCTTCCAGGTAGCAGGATCATATTTGAAATTTGAGGGTTTTTTACATTAAAGTTACTAAGTGAAAAATTATTTGAATTTTTCTACCCATGTCAGCCAGTGTGCTCGCTTTTTGCCTCCAGGTACCCGTGTGCATCTCTCTATGTGCTTTTCAACAGACTTGGGTCCAGAAAAGCAAACAGGAAATTATAAGGGGAGGAACCTGGGTTGAAGAGGAGAAAACTTAGATCATTTACACCCTGTTTGGGGCCCTTCTTACTGTTTGTCTTTGAACATGTCAATTAAACCTCCTACTTTCCATTTCCCCTTATGTAAAAGTAGTATGAATACAAAGGTATAAAGAGATGGTAATCTGAAAAATTCTTGAAATTATAAAGAGCTTGCTAATGAAAGTATTAATTCATATGGTCTACCTACTCTAGTTCATGGGAAAGAACACTTGTGCTGGCAGGAATTCGGACTTTTATTTTAACTGAATTTTCATAGGATCCTCAAAGCATTTGGCCTTTCTTTATGTTATTTGGTATAAATGTGAAAAACAAATGTGCACACAATAAATATTTAACCTCCAAGTCCTATTTTTCTTTTGATGTTTATGATAATTCCTGGGAGACAATACTTAGACAGTGTTTTATCCTGCATTCCCGGGGACAGAGCCTGAGGAAAAATGTGTATGCTAATATTTATCAGAGAATACAATTCCCAGGTGGCAGGAATAGGGAGAAAAGTGAGACAGGCAAGGGTCTCCAAGATGGCTGCCAGAGACTGGATCTCAAGGGACACTCTTTTAAAAAGCCTTGTAAATGACTGAGACTCTGGGTGGCCTGCTGTCTGGGGGAGAAAAGGGGGGGCTGTATTGCTTCTCTACTTCCATTTCTCATTGGCCAAAGGCTTGCCTCCCAGGTTTGCTCCCCCATACTTGCAGATTGTGCCTGAGTATTCCAAACACCTCCCAAGTACCTCCCACTGCAAACAGGACACATGCCCTTCCCTGCCCTCCCGCCCCCCGCTGGGGCTGAGCGCTGTCAGACAGCACCTGTGTGAAGTCACGGTGAGCTGCAGCAGACCCTGGGGCCCAGCAAGCACCCAAATCCCCAGGGGAAGGCTGCAAGGTTCCTAAATGGTGCCTAAGCAGTAGCAGTTCAGACTTAATATTTACTTTAGGGATTATTTTATTTTGCAAAAATGTAATTCATTTGCATTTATTTTCTCTGTCACTTCTTATAACAATATAGTCAACAGGCAATCCATCAAAATAGTGCACTTATTAATTCTTGTAGGTCCTATGGACAGAGCACCCAAAATACCATACAGCTTCTGAAATATTTAGAAATACTGCAAAGTCTCAGGAAATGCTTTTTGGGGACCACATTTGAAAACCGAGTTTTCCCTGTGTTATGCTCTGCATCCATAGGTTTTGTGTGCCCTTGATCAGGAAAGGTGACCTGCTAGAGAGTGCTAACCAGGAGGTTCCAGGGATTTCTTAGCCACTTAACCAGTGTCAGACTTCTAGCACTGGCTCTAAGGCACAGTGGGGGGTGGGTGGGGTGGGTGGCGGTGTCAGGCTTTCCTTATCCACTTCCACATGTTTTCTTTGAGAACATGCTCCCACCTTCCCAATCAGCCAGGCCTCCAGACTCCCCTAGTTCTCATGATGCTCCAGGCAGAACTCAATTCCTATCCAGCCTTGGGTTCCACCCATGAACATGGACAGAGAACTTCTCTCTTATTCATTCATTTAACAAATACACTATTAAGCATCTACTCTGTGCCAGGCATTCTTTAGGCTCTAGAGATACACTGATGAACAAAATCTCAGTAATTTAACATCACAGAGTTTTCTTTCTTGTTCACAAAAAGTCTACTGTGGGTCCATATAACTCTTGAGAGCAACTTTCCCCTTGTGTGACTCAGTGACCACGTTGGGCATCTCAACATGAGTCCAAATCAGGTGCTGTGGCAGCTTGTCTATACCTTGGGCTGGAAATAACACATATCATTCCCAACCACAGCCCATTAGCCAGAACCAATCGCGTAACCCTGCCTACCTGTGAGGATGCTGGAAAAAGTGGGACAGCAACCGGAATGTTTGCCCAACACCTCTCTCTCCAACACTGTTCATGAGGATATCAAGGAAAGAACACAGAATGAAAGGGATGATCATGGGTCCAGGGAGCTTGGTCTTTGCCTGTCTTACACTACTACCAGTGCCAACACAGGGAGGTTCAGATACAATTTTTCACAACAGGTAGAATTAGTTAGAAAGGACACCTGGACATGTATCTCACTTTGCTCCAGATTTTACCACTACCACCTGCTATCCGTGGCTATCGTTACAGTAACCTCTCCTGGAAGTTGTAATTTCCAAAACAGCTCACCCAAAATATCAGCGTTTCCCAAAAACAGTTCAAAATACTTTTATGACAAGTTTTGGAAATAGGAAAAAAACATGTTTGCAAATAATCTATTTCACTCAGTTTGTGAGATAAGCACTTTGATTTTTATCAGATTTTACATGTTACTCAAATTCAGAGGGATTGGACTCCATTATTTAATATTCTTCTTGGAAAATGGGAGGCTGACAACTGCCCAGTTTTTCACAGATTCTGCTGTGACAGGAATAGGCTCTGCAAAGGACAAAACACCCTCCTCAGGGGCCTATTCCTGTGGCTGAGGAAAGGGAAAGAAACTGTGTGCACGGACATGTGTCTGTGTGTGTGCATGCGTGTGTATGTATGTGTGAGTGTGTGTGTGTAAGTGTCGACAATGAGCATCAAAGTCTCTTCTTTTTTGTCAGTTCTCCCAGCAACATACCACCAGATTAGAGTAGTAAGACTTCACTGGAAACTTCTGGAAAGGGAAGTAGATTGGCATAATGGAAGAGATGGAAGAAAGCATGGCCAGTCTCAAGCTAATGCTTACCAAAATATGACAGATCATTTTTTTCCATTCTTAGGTGTTCTTGGATGTCATTCATTCATTCATTCATTCATTCATTCATTCATTCATTCATTCAACAAATATTAAGGACTGGTGTTAGTCCTTAACTGAGGAATGAAAAACACTGAGGAATCAATGGTCAGTAAAATTAACACAGCCCTTGCTCAAGAAGCTCAGTCTAGATGGGAGACAAGTAGTATATAATAATCACATAAATAAATATATAACTTGCCAGTTGTGGGCCCATGTTTGTTTGCTCTCAGAGCTATTTTCTGCTCTTCCCCTGATCTATTGCATTTCCTTTGCCTTCTGGTTTCTTGAGAAGTTCAGCCAACAGAAGACACTGTCAGGATTGGAGGGTTGTAGGAGGGGGAAAGCCACGAGATATTTCCCCTCTCTCACTATGTCTCCTTTGGACAGTCCTGGCTGTGGCTCTAACTCTCACTATGTGGCTTCTCCCCAAAGATTCCAGCACCCAGCAGGTATCCACAACTTTTGGGCTCTGATAATATTTTCTCTCCGCATCATCCCTCCAGCCCCAGGGATGGTAGTGGTTTTCATCAACACTTGCTTCCCACAAGTCCAGCACCTTTATAACCAGTTCCCTTCATTAATTTTCACATAATGATAAAAACTGTGATGAGGGCTAAAAGAGAAAAGTATGTTGTACCTAGAAAGTTTATAATGAGGACTCTGTTGTAATATTAATGGTCAGAGGAAGCTTTTCTGAGGAGGTGACATTTGAGCTGAGCTATGAAGGCTGAGTCAAAGTTAAACAGACACTGCTGCTATGAACATTGGAGTGCATATGGCCCTTCTTTTCACTACATCTGTGTCTTTGGGGTAAATACCCAGTAGGACAATTGCTGGGTCATAGGGTAGCTCTATTTTTAATTTTCTGAGGCATCTCCACACTGTTTTCCAAAGTGGCTGTACCAACTTACATTCCCACCAACAGTGTAAGAGGGCTCCCCTTTCTCCACAACCTCTCCAACATTTGTTGTTTCTTGCCTTGTCAATTACAGATGAATGGCTAAAGAAGATGTGGTCCATAGATACAATGGAATATTACTCAGCCATCAGAAAGGATGAATAGCCAACTTTTACCTCAACATGGATGGGACTGGAGGAGATTATGCTAAGTGAAATAAGTCAAGCAGAGAAAGTCAATTATCATATGGTTTCACTTATTTGTGGAACATAAGGAATAGCATGGAGGACGTTAGGAGAAGGAAGGGGAAAATGGGGGGGGTGGGAATCAGAGGGGGAGATGAACCATGAGAGACTATGGCCTCTGAGAAACAAACTGAGGTGGTGGTTCCTGAGTACAGGGGTAAGGGGGGAAAGTGTCCTAGAACAGGGCAACAGAGTCAGGAAAAGATTGGACCATGTAGGCCCTACAGTGGGCCATGTTAAGGCTTCCTGTAGCTATTATAAAGACAATGGGAAGAAACTGAAGAACTTTAAGCAAAAAACTAAGATGATATGCATTTTTAAATGATCATTCTATCTATAGAGCAAAGATACAATAGAAATAGGTGAGAATGGGGGCGCCTGGGTGGTGTAGTCAGTTAAGCATCCAACTCTTGGTTTCAGCTCAGGTCCTGACCTCAAGGGCATGAGATCAAGCCCTGTGTCCGGCTCCACACAGAATCTGCTAAAGTTTCTCCCTGCCCCCTCTAAAATAAATGAAATAAAATAAAGTCTCTCTTTAAAAAAAGAAAAGAAAAGAAAAATAGGTGAGAATGGATGTGAAGAGACCAGTTAGGATGTACCACAATAGCTCAGGCAAAAGATGATGGTAGCTCCCGCAAAGGATAGTATTAGAAACAAAGAAAAGTGGATGGACTTGAGAGATATTTAGGAGATAAGTCAATAGGACTTGGTGATTGATTAGTTAGGGACGGGTGATGGAGATGCCAAGGATGACTTCTGGAGTTGAGCTTACACAGGTGGGTGGATGGATAGTGGTGCCATTCACCAACAAAGGAAACACTGGAGAAGCAATGGGTCGCATGTGCATGAATGGGGTAAGGAGGAGATAGTTACAGGTTCAGTTTTGTTCACGTTGAATTTCAAGTGCCTTAGCAGTATCCAAATGCATTTGTCTCTGGTAGGCAGCTGGATAGATGAGGCTAGAGCTCTGTGGCAGGTTGTATTTTTATTCCCAATTCTTCAGTCTCCTGTAATAGAATTTTACACCCACACCCTTGGCCATGTAATTTTACAGTGACTCTCACCAGTGAGAGGGACGTTTCCTCCTATTGATCTTGGCTTTGGCCATGTAACCTTCTTTGATCAGTATAATGTTAGTGGATGAGATGTAAAAAGAAACTTTAAATATGCTTTCATGTTTGATTTATTCAGCTCTTTTGATCTTCTGTGAGAAGAGTATGTTTTAGGTAGCCCCTGGCCCTCCAGTCTAAGCTCCAGAATGAAGACACATGGAGCTGACCTGAACAACCTGAAGCCTAGGTCCAGCCTGACCTTTTTTTTTTTAAATTTTATTTTCTTTTATTATGTTATGTTAGTCACCATACATTACATCATTGATTTTTGATGTAATGATCCATGATTCATTGTTTTCATATCACACCCAGTGCTCCATGCAGTATGTGCCCTCCTTAATGCCCATCACTGGGCTAACCCATCCCCCACCCCCCTCCTCTCTAAAACCCTCAGTTTGTTTTTCAGAGTCCATAGTCTCTCATGGTTCATCTCTCCCTCAATATCCCCCCCTTTCTCTCTGATTTCCTCCCCTTTCCCTCCAATGTCCCCCCTTTTTTGAAAAATTTTTATTTTTTTTTCTTTAAGGGCTGCAGAAGTAGCGATTTATTGATCAGGCCAGTTTCCCCAGCCTGGCAACTGCCCACCTGTGGGGCTCACGGGGTGTGGGTTAGATGAACCCTGGCAGAAAGTAGTCCTTCGGGTCCAAGCTCATGGGGGCAGGCAGAAATGGGGGTTGTACCCACTTGTTGAAAGGCAGTTCCTGACACATCCCAGTGGCTCTGGCAGGCATCAGACACAGCCTGAGTGCCCCATCCTGAGCAGGGACCAGAGAGGCACTGAGGCCCCACTTCCAGCAGGGCATAAAAAGGTGAATCCACATAAGGTTGGGGTTGAGCTATAGCTATGCCATTGGCCTGGGGGCCACCCAGAGCCCGGCAAGGCAAGTGCCTTGCTTAGCTGATCCGAAGATCTGTGAGCTTTTGAAGTTATGCATCAAAAACCAAGGAATATTGCCAAAGAAAAAGACCAGACAAGAGACTTAAATTTGAGTCACTGACCTGTAGATGGTAATTATAACCATGGTATAGATGAGACCTCCCAAGGATTATACTCCTATGAAATTTTTGAACACATCCACTTAGGATAAGGCAGGACAAAATTTCTCTAACCATCCTTCTGTCTCTGGCCCAGGTAGTTTATCTCATCTTAATATCTTTAGCTCCTCCTTTTATGGCACTCCAGTGAGGCCTGATAATCAGGCACTCAGACTCTAAAGCTGTGTCACTGCATGCAGACCCAAACTCTTCATTCTCTATCCATCTTTTGACTTATACATCTGTGATGCATTCTGACTTGGTATATCACTGAGTGACAATGGCTTTTGCCTCTCAAATAATTTGCTTTTTAAAAAGGACCTTCAATGCCTTGGGCCAGAGTCAATCAGAATATTAGGTTTTGTGGAGTTGATGTGTTCACCAAGGGAAACCTCCATCTATATCATCAAGGTGACTGCCTACAACCATTAATGTAGAATACCATTCAACTTTCTCCAAAGCCAGTGGGAAGATTGAAAAAGGATCCTTTCTGAAGGCTCAGTATAGAGTACTGGATAGATGGAAGAGAAGGTGGGTATCTGTGTTAGGCAAGTCATGGCATGGTTTGTTCAGCTGAGGAGCTTACATGGTTGCTCCAGCTTAGAGATAGCTCATATTCTCATCTCTCTTTCTCTCTTTCTCATTTCTTTTCTCTCTCCACGTATTAATTGATTCATTAATCAAAACTTTTTGCTTAGATTTGAATAAAGGAAGCACATTAAAATACTTAGATAAATCTCTTGTCCTGTTCTGTGCAAATCCTCAGCTGATTCACTACCATAATGGAAGTTTGTATTCATTTTCCTCCATCCTCTGCTTCTTTCTTTTTTTTTTTTAAGATTTTATTTATTTACTTGACAGAGAGAGATATAGCAAGAGAGGGAACACAAGCAGGGGGAGTGGGAGAAGGAGAAGCAGGCTTCCTGCTGAGTAGGGAGCTCGATGAGGGGCTCAAACCCAGGACCCTGGGATCATGACCTGAGCTGAAGGCAGACGCTTAATGACTGAGCCAATCAGGTGCTCCCCTCTTCTTCTTTCTGAAGAAATCTCTCTCATATTCATTACATTCGCAATCTACTTCTCTCTATTCCATAAATGACTCCTTTCATCTTTCTGAAGACTGTTTCTAATAAAATTTTTCCTCTTCTCCATTTTAAATCATCCTGCAATGATGTTGAAGCCCCTCAATACTTCTAATGTAAAGATCAGGAAGGACCCCACGGCACTCACAGCTTCTTCACTGAGTGTTTAAAGGGCACCAGGCAGGTATTGGAGGGCCTGTCTTGCAGCTCCAGCTCTTGCACCAGGAGCTTTATCACCATAGACAGTGTTATCCTTATCTTCAAAATGGAGATAATATCATGTTATTTGTTGTATGTGACTATTGACATAATTAAACTAAATAAGAAAAAAAAATGTAAGATGGTTAAATATTGGGAGCTGTAGCTGTTACGAGTGTAACTGAGCAAAAGAAACAGCTCAACTCATAGTAACTTTAGGAGTTGGGTTTATTTTTCTCATAGAACAAATCTAGGGTAGGCTTGGTTCAAGAATCAATAGTCTCATCTTCCCCCTTTATCAGGAGAGCACAAACTTTCCCAGAATGTACTCCCAAAACACTTGCACTTATTTCTCATGGGCTAGAAGTAGGTTGTATGGCCTCACCTAGCTCAAGAGAGACTGGAAAATAGAGTGTCTGGAGGTCAGCAAGTGGCAAGAAAAGAGGAAATATTTGGGTTGAAGGTCATTTAAAATTTCTGCCACAGAAAGCTTTGAATTAAAGTCACATTAATCAATACACCTACAAACTGGGACCAAATCTAACACATGGGTTTTTTTCCCACACCAAACAATTCCCTGACACCAGCTGTATTTCCTATAACACAATTCTGACACCATCTACCTGGAAATAGCATAAGATCCAACAGGTTAAGGGTTGAGTCCCACAAGACTGATCCCTCCTCCACCACTTCACCTGTTAATCACAAATCCGGGTTATCTCCCGTACTTCTGACTGACTGGCTATAGATTGGCCCCCCTCTTTGGGTTTGATTAATTTGCTAGAGTGGCTCACAGAATTCAGAAATATTTTACTTACTAGATTACTCTTTTATTATAAAAGGATATAACTCAGGTACAGCCAGATGGAATGGATGTGTAGGGTGAGGTATGTGGAAGGGGCATGGAGGTGCCATGCTCTAAGTGCGCCACACTCCCCAAACCTCCACGTGTTCACCAATCTGGAACCTCTCCAAACCCTATCCTTTTGGGGTTTTATGAGGCATCATTACACAGACGTGATTGATTAAATCATTAGCCATTAGCAGTTGATTCAATCTCATGCCCCACCCTCCTCCCCAGAGGTCAGGCGGCTGGGACTGAAAAGTTCCAACCCACCAGTCACATAGTTGGCTCCTCTGGCAACCAGCCCCCATCCTTATGTGCTTTGCAAAAGTCAACTTATTCACATTAACTCAGATGTGGTTGAAAGGAGTTCATTATGAATATGAAGACACCTTTATCACTCTTATCAATTAGGAAATTCCAGGGGTTTTAGGAGCTCTGTGCCAGGAATGGGGACAAAGACCAAATATATATTTCTTATTATAAATCACAATACCACACTCCTAAAGCCTCCCATTTGAGAAGTTGAAGTGCTTCCATAGGTACAAAATGTCTATTTGCTCAGAGAGAGCAAAAACTGGGAAGAAGTTAGATCTGTCCTAAGAGCCTAGTGCTCATTGTGCCACTTCCTCAGGCTGTGCTTCCTGTAGATCTAGGTTACACGCCCAAAGCAATCAGGTGACTCAGTTGGCTTCATAAATAGAAGTTCTCAATAATAGAATGGTCTTCTTTGGCTCAGAGATATTTAACCCAGTGACTAAAAAGTGCAGGCTCTAGAATCAGATGGGCATAGATGGAATTCTGACCCTGCCCTTTTCTAGCTGTTGATCTTGGGCAAGTTAATGTATAAAACCTTCATGTTACTCATTAGGTAATGAGAATGAGTGTTGCTTACCTCCTTTTATCACTATGAAGATTAGATGGAAAGCACTAAATACAATAGCTGCTGTATATTAACCACTCAGTAAATAGTAACTCTTATCAACATTAATAGTATAACTTTTCAAATTTACAGATTCCTCAACTTTATCTCAAAGATCCAAGTTAACAATAAAAGTTATGCTGAATAATGATCTCTTTTTCCTTCCTTTGTGTCTAAAATTGAACTACAGGTTCTCTTGCTGGAATCCAACCTAGATTTCTTTCTAACTATTAGTGTTTGAATGACAAACTCCCCCCAAAATTTACTAAGGCCTGTGAAGAAAACTATGCCGTTCCTGGGTTTGGTGATCAGTCCAGATAATATATCTAGTAAGCTTATTAGTTGCCTGCGGTAGTATCTTGCCAAATTCAATTTGCAAAGACAACAACTTTATAGCCATTTCTTTTAATCTTGTTTGTAATATTGCCCATTAGATAGAAGATGTACCATGCCAGATCTTATTCATTTCAAAGAAAATTATAGGAACTATTGTGCACTAAGAGAAACAGTCCAGTGTTTCACCAGCAGGGCCACAAAATCAGACATCTGCTTTTTGACAAGCTGACAGATTCCAAGAATTGGAACTTGATGAATCTTAATGCTGTCTGTTATATACTACAATGTTCTTCAATTATTTCTTTGTGAAAGAATGACTAATGATAATTCCTACTAGAGGATTATTTGCATATTCAAGCTCCATGTTTTTCAGAGAAGAAAATGTTGATTTGTTGAGAGGGCAAACTCTTCTCTCCAGATTAGAATGCTTCTTTTCTAATACAGCTATAATAGACTTGCTATAAAAACCCAGGGAGAAATAAAATAAAATTCAGGAGGTAAATACAATCTATTTTATTTCTAAGGAAAAAAAAAACAATATCTTTTTTTCATATTTTGGACTAGATTTCTTGAAAACGTGCTCTGCAGCCGCCATTGTTCATAGGGGAAAAATGATCTGGATACAATTGGCCTAATCAACTCTTAATCTGAGAGCATAAGTGGATGATTACAGCTAGTGTTACCCACGCAAGCAGCTGCTGACACCAGGGTCCTTTGGAAAATGCTGCTCCTGACTTAAATGCCAGGTAGGTGGCACTGAAGACTTTAGACACAGGGGCTCAGATACAGAAGCTCAGCCATTGCATCTGGTGGAATTATCTGCAGAGCAAAAGCCTGTTTTTTTTTGCCCAGATGAATGAACGCTAAGATAGCTGTCCTTCCTAGAGCATGAGCAGCTATTGGCCAAGGTTGCCTCTTCACAAAAGGTGGAGTTGGAAAGAATCAACCAAGGCCATGCCAGTCCGATTTGTTAGACAGTTTGATACCGAGAACATATTAGGGAGACTGGTGTCTGCCATAAGACTGTGCATGGTTCTTCCCAATTGCAGGGGAAACAATAATATGATGCAAAGTTAGAAGAAGAAGCATCATCTTCTACTTGGCCACTTCTACTTTGGCATAAAGCCAAACCTGCCCTGGGCTGTCATCAAAGTCCAACAAAGTTGGAAGCAGTGAGTGGTACATGAAGGATGAATAAGAAGTGTCCAAATGAACAAAGAGGACAGGTTATTTCTCCAAGGAAGAATCTCATAAGTTCAGCCCACAGGCTTGAAAACACCATACCCTTCCTTTCCTCGTCCAACTTCTGGTGGTTCTTGGTATTCCTTAGCTTCTCTCTGCCATCACATGGCCTTCTTCACTGTGTCTCTCATGGTCTTCTTAGAAGGACACCAATCATTGGATCTAGGGCTTACCCTAGCTCAGTATGACCTCCTCCTCTTACCTGGATTATATCTGCCATTACCCCATTGCCAAATAAGGTCATACTCACATGTACCAGGTGTTGGGACTCAACATATCTTTTCGGGGGACACAATTCAACCTACAACATTGGCACATGAAGAATAAATAGGAAGCATCTAAATGAATATAGAGGAGCGGGTATTTCTGGTAGAAATAATACCACGAGTCAGGCTTGAAACACCATGATAACTTGTGCACAAAAACAAGCAGTGCCATAGGCTGGGCTCCCCTCCCTCACTCTTCACTCCCAGCAGACCTGATCCTCTGTAGTGAGACCTCTGGCACATAGAGCTACTCATTCACTGCATATGTAGAGATGTCACTAATGTAATCACAACACACTAGCTTGCCCCTGACATTTGCAGGGCTCAGGATAAGAATACAGAGACCTGTATCACATATGTCTAATTATTTCAAAGTTATATTTCATGCCACAAATTGTTAAATAAAATATGTTCTCTTCTTTTGTTTTGACAAATATACTATCATTACTACAAAATTTTAAAAGGAATTGGAAAGCTATGGTTTTGATTTAACTGAAAGTTAGCAAAGTGTCAAAGATGATACACCTGGGTATTCTGTTGAAGGACTGGTGATGTTAGGATGAGTAATAAAATAAAGACATACATAATCCATAAATTATCATATATTTATCCCATGGAATTTATTTTTCTTGCCTTAATTTCAGAAAATGTACTAATTTGTTGTTATCAAGCTTTTCACATAATTTGTGTTTTATTGACAGGATTGCCAAATTAGACCAAATTTCTTGAGTGATTATTGTTCTTAGGTAGCTTCTGTGAATTTTAATCTTGAGAAATTGCTCTGCTGAGGCAAGAGCAACTGATATTTTCAACAAAATGCTTAAAACAATGCCTAGATTCAGACATGACCATGAACTTTATACACCATGTTCAAACATAAGTCATTTACATATGAAAAATTATCATTATCACAGAAAAAAGTTATACTATATTTAATTTCATTATTAAAATTGTTGTCACTTATATATCACAGTTTTGGCCATTATTTAAAGCAATATCTAGAGCCATTTCATATTTCTTTAGTTCTTATTTCAACTATTTCAATATTGGGATGTTTACAAAGAAACCTGAAAATAGTTGTATTATCTTGTAAGATTTGTTCAGATCTCTCTTCAAACAGGACTCTATCTTAATCTATAATAGCCAGAGAACAATCTTTCTTTTTTTTTAAGATTTTATTTTTAAGTAATCTCTACACCCAACATGGGGCTCGAACTTACAACCCTGAGATCAAGTCACATGCTCTACCGACTGAGTCAGTCAAGTGCCCCCAGAGAATACTCCTCTTAAACATTAGTTTCAGGATTATTTGCATATATTATTTGCTTCTCCTTGAAGTCATTTTTGTTTTTAATTTCTGATTAATTTTCTTCTATTTTATTGACATGTAACTTTCGTTGTGTAACTCACATGTGGTTTCTTTTGATTATAAAAATATATTCTATAGTTTAAATACACATGTATATGCACGTGCATATGCATAAAATATTTATGTATAAATTATTTTATATAACAAAATATTTATCTGTCACTATGTGAACTGAGGTTGATTCAGTGCTAATTCATGAATCCCTCCTGACCACAAATTGAAACAGAAAGAGAAACAAGAAAATAGGGGTGCCTGGGTGGCTCAGTCAGTTAAGCGTCTGCCTTCAGCTCAGGTCATGATCCCAGGGTCCTCTCTCTCTTATTTACTTATAAATAAGTAAATAATCTTTAAAAAAAGAAGAAACAAGAAAACGAATGCTGGGCACTACTAGGCAAAGACATTTTGGTAGGCAAAATCTAGGACATTTATGCTATCAGAGAGGGAAGATAGGACAAATGAATTTATTCACCTTTTCTTTTATCTAAATGCTCTTCAAATCGAAGTCTTCCTCAAACTCCAAATTGGTGTCTGTCTCCAAAGCTGGCAGTGACTCAAACCCCAAATTTTCACAATCAACTATTCTTTCAGAGATACAGTATAAGAAAATTGGTGTCTCAGGAACCTGATATATGGGTACTATAACATAGAAGGCTCAGAGCCAAAGAGCCTTCTTGCCCAGGTATAAGGGCAATACTGCATTCATCAGTGCCCTGGAATTCCATTCAGCTTAGCTGGCTGGCTCACTGGCTCATTATTATAGGGACCTGACAGACAGAAGTGGCCATGACAATCACATTCATAAACTAGGACATCTAAACAGCATGTGCACATAGACACATATACACACTATATCCTGACTTTAAATAGTCCATGAATGCGGATGATTTAAATTGAAACCGTTTTTAATGCTATGATACTAATAATAATAAAAAGGAGGAAAAGTGGGAAAAAGGAAGCTACTATTTATCAAAGAGTTACTATGCACCAAACATTGTGGTCTATGCTGTATACGTAGTATCTCATTTGGATATTGCTATTTTACAGATAAAAAAACAAAAGACCCAGAGAAATTATAACTTATACAGAGTCACAGCTGGTAAGTATTAGAATCAGATTCAGATCACAGATTAGTCTGACTATAAAGTTCATGTTCTTATCCACTATAGTACATGACTTTAATTTAACAGGGCAAGACAACATTAATCATTACTCTATTTTTTCTCTATGTTTTAATTCTTAAAATGAAAATAATTACACAAAAGACAATATTCTCATGTTAAAATATTCAAGAAACATAAAACTGTATGTAGCAAAAACCTAAGGTCCTTTTTTACTTTCCACCAGGACCCTTTTCTTCTTCCCAGGTAACCACAGGATGTAGCTAAATGTACATAGGCACATATATGGTTTCCTTTCACATCAATTAAGTCAGGAACTAGGTATTGTTTGTGACTGAACTTTTTGAAACATAGCTCTTTTTATATTAAAGCTATTTTTACACATTAAATATTTTTACATCTGTATCACTAGATCTACCATATTATTTTCTTTTTTTTTTTTTTTTTAAAGATTTTATTCATTTATTTGAGACAGAGAGAATGAGAGACAGCATGAGAGGGAGGAGGGTCAGAGGGAGAAGCAGACTCCCTGCCGAGCAGGGAGCCTGATGCGGGACTCGATCCTGGGACTCCAGGATCATGACCTGAGCTGAAGGCAGTCGCTTAACCGACTGAGCCACCCAGGCGCCCTCTACCATATTATTTTCAATGACTAGCATTTTCACTGTCCCTCTATCAACTGGAATTTATACCATTTATATTTTTTGCCATTCCAAAAATGTTTCATTGACTAGCCTTATACATACAAACTGGCATGTACATTGATTTTGAAGGATTGATAAATAGGATTTGAATTGCTAGTTTGCAAAGTATACTTATTTTTAGCATTTTGATGGAAATTGCCAAGTTGCCTTCAAACATTACTAATTCATATTCATACCAAGATAATACATGACTTATTCTGCCATGAGAGATGGTTTTATTTAAGGGAGTGTATTTGGAACTCTGTAGCTAAACCATTTCTACCTATATTCAAATGGTGTTTATATAAATCTGTTTAAGGCATCTAGCTATTGGTGGTTAAATAAATAAAAAATCATTTTTCCATAAATATTTATCTCTGCACAAATCTTTACTATGACATACTGCCTATAACTTTTTCTTCCACAAAAACAAAACCCTCAATTAATCACAAATTAAATTTGAATTTTGGTTCTTTTAGGCTTAGAAATGATAATGATAAAACTTGCATTAGTATCATGGTTTTTAATTTTTTTCTGCCAGATTTATTGAGGTATGATTGACAAATAAAAATTGTATGTATTTGGGTTGTACAATGTCATTTTTTCAGGTGTACAAGATGATAATTTTAATATATATATACATTGTGAAATGATTACCACAATCAACTTAACACACCCATCACTTCACATAGTTACTGTTTGTGTGTGGGGTGGGGTGTTGAAAACACTTAAGATCTCTTCTCTTAACAAATTGCAAGTATTCAGTACAGGATTATTAACTATAATCACCATTCTGTACATTAGAACTTCAGAACTTATCTTTTAACTGAAAGTGTGTACCCTTTGACCAACATCTCCCCATTAGCCTCCCCCTGGCCAACTCCTGTCAATCACCATTCTATTCTCTGGTTCTACAAGTTCAATGTTTTTAGGTTCCCGAAGGTATGGAAAAAGAGATCCCTTGTACACTTTTGGTGAGAATATAAATTTTCATAGCCACTGTGGAAAACAGTATAGACGTTCCTCAAAAAATTAAAAATAGAATTGTCATATGATCCAGCAATCCCACATCAGGGTACATATCCAAAGGAAACAGAATCAATTATCTCAAAGAGATATTTGTACTCCCATGTACATTGCAGCATTATTCATAGTACCTAAGATATGGAAACAACCCAAATGTCTGTCAACAGATAAATGGATAAAGAATTCCATTGTTGTATGTGTGTGAGTATATTCAGGAGAAACATTTTTATAGATCAAGTAGGCCATGTCTCTGAATAATAGTGCAAATCAATATGTGATCAACATCCTAAGAGAGAAGCTCTAAGCATTCTAAGAGCAAAAAATTAATTCTAGCCAAGGCAGCATAGGAAAAGTCAAAAAGAAGAAGAAGAAGAAGAAACAGCTAGAGTAAACACTTGTCAGCTTAGCTACCATATGCCTCACATCCTTCTCTAACCAACTAACACCACCACTCATACCACCTCTCTCATGAGACAGTCTTCCAAGGGAACATGTCACAACTTAACAGTTAAATTACAGAAAGAAGCTAGCACCCTAAATAGTATTATTTGCAGGAGTTAATAAAAAATATCAGCAAGTCAAGCCACTTCATATTATGTGATACAGGTTGAGCGTTTATTTAGTACAAGTCATGAGTTCTCTAAGAGTGCACAGTCCCTGACTGCTATCTCTTAGTGATTTGTTGCATAGCCAGGTTGCTGTGGAAGGATTTTAAATATCACCCTAAACATATGTAGTCATTTTATATTTAGAATATATATATATAAAGTAGAATATATATAAAAATAGGCTAGGATGCTATAGAGAGACAAAGAAGAACTATAATTGTGTTCATGAATTACATCTATGCAAAAAAATATTTCCTCCAGTCAATAATTGGTGGAATTAATTGCGTATGTCAGGTCTCATATAAGGTAATTGTGTACCTGATCCCAGGAAGTAATATAACAGCCAAGAATAGTTACTGACATGTAAAAGGCAGCATTTTAAATCAACTATGATAGGTATTGAAACAATTACCAAGAAAAAAATTAGATCCCTACCTCTTCATACATTCAAATAAAATTTATATGTATCTCAGGAATAGACTGTTAAAGATATCTAAAGTAGGCCCAAGCCTGAGTTGCTTGTGCTAAGCCCCATGTCAGTGAAGCAAATACTAAGTTTCTACGCTCAGCTCACCCAGACTAGGGAGGCTCAAGTCAACCGATAACAGCTTGTCTGCTTAGCACAACTTACCGGACCTGCTCCTGGACTTCCCTTTGCTCCACATGAGGAAAGCAATTCTGTTTTAACCAATCAGCAGATGTCCAGTAAAACTTCTTTGTTCCTCCTGACTTTGTTCTATAAAAATCCCTTGCCTTGTGCAGCTCTTCAGAGCTCCTTCCTATCTGCTAAGATTGGGTACTGTCTGATTCACACATAGCTGAATAAAAGTTTACTAGTAAATTGTCTGTGGAAAATTTTCCTTTCACAAGAATTGACATTTTGTTTTATTGAACGTGACACCCAGACTAGAACACTACATTCAACAAATGCAAAGTACACATGGAATACTCACCAAGACAGAACATGTGCTACACTATAAAACAAGTCTGGATAAATTCCAAATGAAATTACACAAAGTATGTTCATCAGTGACAGTGGAATTAAGTTGGAAATCAATAACAATAAAATGTCTAGAAAAGTCCTAAGTACTTGCTAATTCAACAAACCATTTCCAAATAATCCATGATTCAAACAATAAATCATAAAGGAAATTAGAAAATATTTCAAGTTAAATGATAAAAACATAATCAAGTCTTATGAGGCAACTAAAACAGTGCTTGGAGAGACATTTATAGTGTTAATTAAATGCTTATATCTGAAAATGACATAAACATAAAATAAATGATGTAAACTTCCACCTTATGAAGTTATGAAAAGTATGGGGCACCTGGGTGGCTCAGTCGGTTAAGCGGCTGCTTTCAGCTCAGGTCATGATCCCGGGGTCCTGGGATTGGGCCTCACATGGAGCTCCTTGCTCAGTGGGGAGCCTGCTTCTCTCTCTGTGCACTCTCTCTCACTATCTCTCTGTGTCAAATAAATCAATAAAATCTTTAAAAAAAAATTGTTCCAGAGTAAAAAAAAAAAGAAAAAGTAAAAAGAAGTTATGAAAAGTAGAGGAAATTGAACCTAAAGTAAGTAGAGGAAAGAAAATAATATGGATAAAATCAAAATCAATGAAATAGAAAAAAAAAAAAAAACCAATAAAACCAGAAGTTCATTCTTAGAAAAGGTTAATAAAATGGATAAACATTGAGCAAAACTGGATTGAGATGAAATGAGATAAAATACAAACTACCAATTACCAAAGGGGAGGTGAGATTACAGACATAAAGAGATTTTTAAAAGGATATTATAAACAACATAATACCAATAAATTGAATAAACTAGGTGAAAAGGACAAATACCTTAAAAAACACAACTTACCAAAATGTACTAAAGGAATAAAAAAAAATGTGTAGCTTTATATTTATTTTTAAAATAGTGGATAATTAAAAATAATCCCACAAAGAAAATTCTAGGCCTAAATGACTTTATCAAACATTTAAGAAAGGAAGAAAACAATGATATGCAAACTCTCAGAAAATAGAGGAGTAGGAACATTTTCTAATCTGTTTTCTGAGGCCAGCATAACCCTAATTCCAAAATATGACAAAGGTATTACAAGATGAGCAAATTACAAAACAACATTCCTCTTAAGCATATATAAATATCTCTAATATTTGAAAATCAAATCTAACAATAAAAAAGAAAATAGCAAGCAGGGTTTACCTCAGGAATAAACTTTAGTTTTAACTTTAAAAAAACAATAAAGTTCACTATATGAAGAGAATAAAGAGAAAATTAGGATTATTACCTAAAAAAAATGTATTTAGCAAAATAAATCACCAATGAATAATAATAATAATTAAAAACTCTGGAAACCAGGAACACACATGAACTTCCTCCATCTGATAAATGGTATGTATGAAAAGTCTGTTAATATCAAACTTAATGATGAATATTGAATGCTTTTCCTCTCAGATCAGGGCTAAGGCAAGGATGTAACTCCCACCACTGCTATTCTATGTTGTCCTGGAGGTCTCTGCCAGGGTATTAGAAGAAGGGAAGTGTAGTAATAGTATTAAGATTGAAAAGGAAGAAGAAAAATTGTTATTTGCAGATGATATGATTATACAGATAAGAAAACCTTAATGGAGCTACAAAAACCTATTTGAATTAGTAGGTTTATTTGACAAGGTCACAGGATTTAAGGTCAAATTACAAAAATCAATTGCATTTCTAAATACAACAACAAGCAATTCTAAATTAATTTTTTTAAATACCATTTATCTTAGCATCAAAAAAAAAGATCAAACAACTAGGAATAAAGATAATAAGAGACCACTACACTGAAAATAGAAAATAGAAAAAATTGTTGAGAAAAATTAAAGAAACCTTAAAAAATGAATAAATATACCACATGCATGGAATTTGAAGGCTCAATATTGTTAAGATGTCAGTGTTTCTGAAATTTATTTATAGATTCAGTGAAATCTCACTCAAAATTTTACCAGGCTTTATTTCAA
Source organism: Mirounga angustirostris (assembly GCF_029215605.1). NCBI lineage: Eukaryota > Metazoa > Chordata > Mammalia > Carnivora > Phocidae > Mirounga > Mirounga angustirostris. The sequence continues at coordinate 105,941,647 of NW_026991711.1, read as the reverse complement.
TGGAAAATGACAACTAATGCCAAGATTTATACTGAAACAAAGGACTTAGTCAAGACAATCTTCAAACTGAACAAAACTGGAAAACTTTCACATGATTGCAAGTTTTGCTATAAAGCTACAATAATAACACACACAGAATCGGGGTATTGGCATACAGATAGATACATACTTCAACAGAACAGAATCAAGACCTGAACATACTGGTCAGTTCGGTGATGATTTGAAGTTTAAGAAAAGTATTCAGGGAGTGGCTGGGGGTGGAGGGCAACCATGGTTATGGGTCTCCTTTGGGAGTGATGAAAAGGTTTTGAAACTAGATGGAAGTGATGGTTGCACAACATTGTGAATGTACTAAATGCCTCTGAATTATACACTTAAAATGGTTAATTTTATATTATGCAAATTTCACTTTAACAACAGCAACAAAAGAGCATCAAGTGTGTTCAGTGGGGTAATGGAAAGTCTTTTCAGCACAATAGCACTTGAACAACAGGATATTCAGTTGAAATTAAAAAAAAAAAAAGAACCTTGACATTTACCTCATGCCATTCACAAAAGTCAATTCAAAATGAATCATAAATCTGTCTGTATAAGTTAATTCCAAATGTTTTAGAAGAAAAAAGAAAAAAAATGTCTCTGTGAGCTTGGGGCAGGCAAAAAAAATTTCTTTGACAGGAAACAAAAAGCACTAACCTTTTAAAAGATAGAAAAATGGTATTTCACCAAAATGTAAATTTTTTTGCTCACTGAGAGTCCCCATTAAGGAAATGAAGAAACATAGGTGCCTGGGTGGCTCAGTCGGTTAAGCATCTGCCTTAGGCTCAGGTCATGATCCCAGGGTCCTGGAATCAAGCCCCACATCAGTGGGGAGCCTGCTTCTCCTTTTCCCTCTGCAGATCCCCCTGCTTGTGCTCTCTCTCTCTGTCTGTCATACAAACAAATAAAAAACCTTTAAAAGAGGGGCCCCTGGGTGGCTCAGTTGGTTAAGCATCTGCCTTGGGCTCTGGTCATGATCCTGGGGTCCTGGGATCCAGCCCCGCATCAGGCTCCCTGCTCAGCGGGGAGCCTGCTTCTCTCTCTCCCTCTGCCTGCCACTCCCCCTGCTTGTGCTCTCTTTCTGTCAAATAAATAAATAAAATCTTTATTAAAAAACCCAAAACCTTTAAAAGAAAATGAAGAAACAAACCATAAACTAAGATGAAAAAAACACATATATTTGGCAAAGGATTTGTATCTAGAATACACAAAGAACTAAAAATCAATAATAAAATTAATGATAAATAAATAATACATTAATTAAATTGTATTAAAAATAAATAAAATAAATAATAAATAATCTTAAAGTGGGCAAAACTCTTGAACACTTCACAAAAGAAGATATGGATGACCAACAATAGTTACTGTTCAATGTCATTAATTTAACAATTAAATCACAAAGATATCACTTCACACACAATGGAATGGTAATAATTAAAAAATGTGGGCAAGAATGTGGAATAACCATAACTCTCAAAGTTTGCTGTAGGAATGTAAAAAAGTACAACCACTTGGGAAAACTGTGGGTTAGTGTCTTGTAAAGTTAAACACACACACATCCTATAATCCATTAATTCCACTCATAGGTATTTATCCAAAAGAAATGAAAATATTCCAAACTTACAAAACAAAAACTTGTCAACAATGTTCATAGTAGTGTCATTCATAATGGTTCTTAAATGGAAACAATTCAAATGTGCATCAACAGAAGAACTAATAAACAAATTGTTATATAAACATATAATAGACTACAGCTTAGAAATTTAAAAAATTAACTACTGATACACACAACATATTAATAAATTTCCATAGCATTATGTTGAGTGAAAGAAGCCAGACATAAAAGCGCATACTGTCTAAGTTCATTAATATGAAGGCCAAGAGCAGGCAAAACTAGTCTATGGTGATAGAAATTAGTGGTGTTGCCTCTGGAGCAAGAGGATTGGCTGCAGAGGGGTATGAGGAAATTTTCTGGGGTAATGGAAATGTTCAATATGATTGGGGTAGGTTGACAATAAGAAAAGCTCATTAAGGGCCGCCTAGGTGGCTCAGTCGTTAAGCGTCTGCCTTCAGCTAGGGTCATGATCCCAGGGTCCTGGGATGGAGCCCCGCATCGAACCCCGCATCGGGCTCCCTGCTCCCACGGGAAGCCTGCTTCTCCCTCCCTCTGTCTGCTGTGTTCCCTCTCTCACTGTGCCTGTTTCTGTCAAATAAATAAATAAAATCTTAAAAAAAAAAAGCTCATTAAACTGTACATTTAAGATCCATGCATTTTGTTTTATGTAAGTTATATCCAGTTAAAAATATCAGAGGAAAAGAGAAGCTATCTAAAAAAAAAACCTAGAAGGAATTTCTAAAGAAAATTAAAAAATCAATGAGAGCTACAGAAAAAGATGGATAGATTAATCTTAAAATTCTTATATATATGTATTATATATATATATAATATATACCTATTATATATATATGGCTTAAAGACACCATCAAAGAATGAAAAAACAAATTGCAGACCAAAAATAAAGAGTTGTAACTTATGAAACAGTTTTAATAGTCTTAATACACAGAATTTCTTTCAAATTAGTAAGAAAAACATAAGCAGTTCAAAAGAAAATTTAGCAAAAATGCTGAGTAAAAATAAAATACCAATAATATCCTTCAATCCAGAAATTCCACTTTGTATTTTCTACATGGAAATATACACAATGGGGCTCCTGGGTTGCTCAGTAGGTAGCGTCTGCCTTCAGCTCAGGTCATGATCCCACGGTCCTGGGATCAAGCCCCATGTAGGGCTCTCTGCTCAGCAGGGAGCCTGCTTTTCCCTCTCCCTCTGCCTGCCTCTCTCTCTCTTTCTGTGTGTGTGTCAAATAAATAAATAAAATCTTTAAAAAATAGGAAATATACACAAAGAGGCAATATGTACAAGATAGCCATTGTTTATAAAGTTAAAAATTCAAGAAACCAAATGTATACTTTATCATCCTATTGACAAACTATAGTATAACCATATTATAGAATTAATCAAGGAAATTTAAAAAGAATGAGGTGGTTATATGTATATACACACTGAAAGATTTCCAGTGCATGCGTTAAGTAAAATACAAAGCAAATTAAAATAAAGACTGGTTTTGACTTCAAAATTGATGTTTGGGTTATTTTACAACAAAACAATTTTTAAAAGATATCTAGCTATACTTCCTATTCCCCTACTCCATCCTGAACAACTTCAATTCTACAGTCATTATGTGGGTAGAACAAGATAGGTGACCACACCAGAGAAAGGAGAAACTGCAGTGTCCCAGAGAGGGATGTCAGAGTCTGAACAGGGTGAAAAGGATGCCTGTGTAAACTTGGGGGGTGGGGGGTGGTGCAGATAGGAGATTGATTGCACTCAGGACAACTGACAAAATAACTAAACCTATTAAGGATAATGTAAGACAGTTTTATCACTAGCAAAGAAGGGGTCTATAGCTATGAGAGGGAGAACACTAAAATGAATCATGTGGTTTGGTATTGAATTTGGAAGTATTGATGTCAGCCTGTGGTTTTCAATATACAGATGGGCATAGAATAAGTATAGAAAAAAGATGTAAGTATATAAATGTACACACATATACATATATACATACATATACATAAATATATATTCTCTAGCTCTCCATGAAAAGGATCTGGGAACAGATAATCTAGTAGCAATAAGCATACAAAGTACCTAGATCCTGACTTCTAAATACCACTCTCCACCAAAAGGAACTGGGGTTATTGAAGAAATGGCTGATTCCAGGGCCGAGGCAAAAATATAAGTCTGAAATACCTCACTATATTAGGAAGCAAGAAAGTGCTTAAAGAATATCAGGAGACCTGGCCAAAAAAACACAGAAGTTACCCTAATGAAGCCCTCACTGGCCAGATCAGGGACAATTTGACCATCAAAAGAAATAATGATAGTAATGGGTTATAAACCACTGAAAAAAATAGAAAAGCATGCATGTTCATATGGATATAAATACATACATAAACAAATAAGTAAAAAAAAATGATGAAGAACGGGATATGTACTTGGTTTCAAAGTAACTCCTCACAAAATGCATGCCTAATTACAAAAGTATAAAAGAGTAACATCACAGTGGAAAAGCCTGGCAGGCAGCACCTTAATTAAATGATCAAAGGAATATAATCAGTAATGGGACAAACAAGAGTTACATACCACCAGATAAGACACAATAAGAACACAGATTTACTTCTGTGATATTCCTGCTAGTGTGGTCCTGTGTGTAACCTGAACTTAATCAGGAGAAAAAAAATCAAACTAACCCAAACTGAAGGACATTCTACAAAATGATTGGCCAGTAATCTTCATAAGAGTCAAGATCCTGAAAGTCAAGGAAAAACTGAAGGAGACTAAAGACATTACAACTAAATGTAACAGTTAGTGAGGCTGAGTTGGATTCTTTTGCCATAAAGAACATTACTGAGACAGGGCGCCTGGGTGGCTTAGTCGTTAAGCGTCTGCCTTCGGCTCAGGTCATGATCCCAGGGTCCTGGGATCAAGCCCCGCATCGGGATTCCTACTCAGCAGGAAGCCTGCTTCTCCCCTCCCACTCCCCCCTGCTTGTATTCCCTCTCTCACTGTGTCTCTGTCAAATAAATAAAATCTTAAAAAAAAAAAAATTAAAGAACATTACTGAGACAATTGGTGAAATGTGAATGGAGTCTCATATTAGATGGCTTTAATGTATTAATGTTGATTTTGATGATTCTCTTGAATAACATCCTAGTATGTAGGAAATTTACACTAAAGTATTTAGGATTATGGATTATCAGGTCAGTAACTTTCTCTCAAATGATTCAGGAAAGCAAGTCTTTGTTCTGTACCTGCAAACTTCTACATCTGTGATTGTTTTAAAAAATTATTCTTAAAGACAACTATGTAAAATAGTATATAAAGGACATTATAAATATGAAAATAGAAAAACAAAACTGTGCATAGTTTTACATAGAAACCTGTGAAAATATGCAGAAAAAACTTCAGATGAATAGTGGGTTGCATTTGAAAAAAAATGGTTGGTTGGGGAAGTTAAAAAGGATTCTTGTTTGTGATTCAGAATATTTCTGTATTGCTTGATTTTTTTATACAATGAATAATATATTCATATTTTGCTTATATAAAATGGGAAGGAGGGCGTAAAACTGTCACTATTTGCAGATGATATGATTATATACTTGGAAAATAAAATTAACTTGAAAACTGCTAGAACCAACAAGAGAATTCAATAAGGTAGTAGAGTAGAAAATTAGTATTCACAAATCAATAGATTTCATATATAACAGAAACAAGTTACAAAATGTAATAGAAAGAAATCCCATTTCTAATTGCAACAAAAAAAAGGTATAGCTTATCTAGGGGGAAAAACAACAAGATGCTCGTTCTCCCCAAATTAATTTTAAAATGTACTGCAATCTCAAAAGTATAAACAGGACACTTTCAAGAACTACAAAAAAAAAAAAGTTATTCTAAAGCTTATATGGAAAAATAAACAAGAAAAATAACATGGAGAATTCTGAAAAAGAGGAGCACTGAAAAGGAACTAAAACTATCAGATGTTAAAGGAGATAATAAATTTTGCATAATGAAACCAGTGTGCTATAGATGCAAGAATAGACAATGGAATAAGATAAATATGGAACAAAAAAATGTCTGGAGATAGACCTAAATAAAGTGCATCTGAAATGACAGGGGACAAGATGGACTTTTCAATAAATAATGTTGGAAGAGCTAGATAGCCATCTAAAAAAATGTTGGAGGGCGCCTGGGTGGCTCAGTTGGTTAAGCCACTGCCTTGGGCTCAGGTCATGATCCTGGAGTCCCGGGATCGAGTCCCGCATCGGGCTCCCTGCTCGGCAGGGAGTCTGCTTCTCCCTCTGACCCTCCTCCTTCTCATGCTCTCTCTCTCTTTCTCTCTCAAAATAAAAATAAATTTAAAAAAAATCTTAAAATAAATAAATAAATAAATAAAAATTAAAAAAATGTTGGTTCAAATCTTCCATTTTATAATATGATAAATTCCACATGAATCAAATAATTGTCTAAAAAACGTTTTCAAGTATTATCGAGCAAATTCCTTTACTAACTTGGAGCCTTTCTATGATTCAAAATCTAGAAGCTATTAAAGATAAATAAATAGATACACTCCCCTCTGTAAAAATAAAAACTACTCAGCTAAAAAACAAAACTATAAGCAACATCAAAATATAAGTAATTAACTGGGGAAAGTATTTATAGTTTATATTAGAAGTATAGTGCCAATCTTCTTCATATATAAAGAGCTTCTAGAAAATAATAAGAATAAGAGCCATAACTTAACAGCAAAGGGAGAAGGGAGATGAATAGTCTCTTTCCAGGTGGGGGACGAGGAGCGTTCCTTGAATGAAAAAAAAAAACTAAGCTGTATTCATAGTAATAGAAATATAAATTAAAACCAAACAAACGCTATTTTCCTCCTATCATATAGACAAAAATGTCAACCTTTTAATGATATATTATGTTGGCAAAGATTCAGGGAAATGGCTTTTTTATTCATTGCTTGGTAGGAACAGAAACTGCCTCTGTAGAAGCAATGCGATGGTGTTTACCCAAAGTACAAATATGTTTACAATTGGACCCACCACCTCCATTTCTGAGAATGTATTTAATCCCACATCTGCACACATAGGATGTAATGTCAGTGTTATTTTTTTTTAAAGATTTTATTTATTTGAGAGAGAGAATGAGATAGAGAGAGCATGAGAAGGGGGAGGGTCAGAGGGAGAAGCAGACTCCCCGCCGAGCAGGGAGCCCGATGCGGGACTTGATCCCAGGACTCCAGGATCATGACCTGAGCCGAAGGCAGTGGCTTAACCAACTGAGTCACCCAGGTGCCCCTGTAATGTCAGTGTTATTTACTACAACATTGTTTATAATAGCAAAAGATTAGCCTGATGATATCAACAGTCATCTTAAAAATACCATGAACCTGAAAAATCTATTAATTGGGGGTGATAAAGTAAGTCATATTACATTCTTATAATGGAATATTTATATACTTGTTTTTTTTTAAAAAAAGGAGAGGTGAGGAAGACAATAAGCTACTGATAACATAAATTATGGTGGTTTTTTTTTTTCAAAGCAAAGCATATAACTGAGTATGGTCTATTTTTTTTTTTTTTTTGGAAAAAAAGGAAAAATAAAAAATATGTTGGTTTTTGTTTTTGTTTTTGCTTATACTGATGTAAAGATATTCTGGATGAAAACAAAATTACCATTAAAAGGAGCTATGGGTTTGGATGGAGATAGGGATGGGAACAATTTTCCCTATATTACTAATTTTAACAAGCTAATGAGATATGGGTTATGCCATATGAAATTGTCAATATTTAACTATTCTGACCTATAAAAATGGTGATTTCTAATAGTTACTATTGCTGTTGCCATTTTACTGATTTGAATGTATATGAGAGTCTTAAACATGGGAGGTGCTGGTATTATTGGGATGTTGTAATATGATCAGTTGCAGTAACAAGTCAACATTTAAAAAAAGATGTCATCGGAGGAATTGGTACATTTCCTTTTATGGGATAATGTTAATTCATCAGCTTTCACTTTTTGCCTTGGCTAACTAGAATCTCAAAAATGTATTGACATTTAATGGTTTTTGTGTTTTCTCTTGCTCCTTTCTTTTTTTTTTTTTTTTTTAAGATTTTATTTATTTATTTGACAGAGAGAGACACAGCAAGAGAGGGAACACAAGCAGGGGGAGTGGGAGAGGGAGAAGCAGGCTTCCCGCCGAGCAGGGAGCCTGATGTAGGGCTCGATCCCAGGACCCTGGCATCATGACCTGAGCCGAAGGCAGACACTTAACCACTGAGCCACCCAGGCACCCCTCTCTTGCTCTTTTCTTAAGTTTTGTGCATGCTTAAATTTTTTTTTCTGTAATATTGTTTATTTATATAACGTACAAAACAAAAATAATTGTAGCTCAAATAGTTGGTGATCGCCCTTATCCAAGGGAAATGGAAGATGTAAATAGTAGTGGTACATGGCTGGAAAAATTAAGCCTTGATTTTAGATAGTCACATAAGAGGTACTGCAGGTCAGTGAGTATACTGTAATCAAAGAGTCAAGATACACACATTTTTGTTGCCACTTGGATCTCTGAAAATGTTTCCCTTGTGGTTGGAATAAGGACAGAAGATGTAAGAGACAAATTATTAAGGAGAACACTGGGGACTAAGTGAAGAAGGTGGATTAAACATAAATAAAAATGTAGTTTGGACCTTGAGTTCAGGGGGTTGGCGAGACATACAGTTTAATCCAGTTTCTAAAGGTTTTTTTTGTACCCTGAGTGAACATTTTCTCAAAATGACATCGTAAGCAGGATTGGGGTGGCAGTTGTCCCAGAAGCAGAAAGTTAAAATTTCATTTCACAATTCTGAGAAACACTTCCCTAAATGCACAATCACTTCTATCCGTGGCTTACAGAGTGTCCTTTGCTTGTGTGATGTTCTGATTTCACCAATGGTTGCAACCCAGTCTCAGATCCAAATGGTCTCTAGGAAGAAACTGCTCTCTTGCCTGATGTCATCAGCAGTCATCTTGTCAAGGTGCACCGAGTCCTCTTCACGTCCCAGGAGAGAGTATGAGAACCAGCAAGTAACTTCTTGCTCTCCCCAGCCTTCCTTGAATGATAAAGGGGCCAGGGAAAGGAAGAAAGAATAGGGAAATCGAGGGAAAAGGAAGAGGAGTGGATCAGCCAAAAAATATAGGTCTTAAGACTCTAAGTAGGTCACTTAATCTGAGATAATTTTGGAAAGAGGTTCTCAACATCTTTTTCATAAAACAAACTCAATACCCTGAGATACAAACATTGACCAAGAAGACAGGAAATCACTAAACTTAAATGTAGATGAGATACAGAGATACATTTTATTCCAAGAGCTACAAAAGGAATAAATATAGCCATTATGTAAAGCCCTTTCTACAAATCTGAAAATAAACATTTTGGAGAGGAAGGGAAGAAATGAAACACTGCCTGATTAGAAAAAGCAAACAAGCAGATGTCTGATCCAGGCAGAAGGAAGATAGACCATGTGAGGACTGTTTAATTTACAGATTAACAAAATGCTGCAGCTTTATGTTTGCTCTGCTGTATTTTCATTCCCATGGTTTCTAGCTCACAAAGTTGGTTCAACATGCTTGTTTTCAGAGTTGAGAAACCAGGGCATAGATCTTCTTATTAAAAAGACTGATGGAGCAGCTGGGTGGCTCAGTTGGTTAAAAGGCTGCCTTCGGCTCAGGTCATGATCCCCGAGTCCCAGGATCGAGCCCCACATCAGGCTCCCTGCTCAGCAAAGAGCCTGCTTCTCCCTTTGCCCCTCACCCCACTTGTGCTCTCTCTCTCTCTCAAATAAATAAAATAAAAATATTTTAAAAAAATAAAAAGACTGATAGTTTCAGCCTTGATAAAGATGAAAGTTGAATTTAGTATCCACAACATTAATATTTCGTTTGTAATCACTGCAACAAAGGCAGCTACTTTTATCTCAGAAACAATTCAAGCCCAGTTTCTGATTTGTAAGACATAAAGAGGATTTCCCAGGTTTAGCCTTCATAAAAAAAAAAAAAAAAAAGGAAGAGAGAAATTAAGAAATTCTCTACTTAGAGCAATAACAGAAACAACATCACAAACTTTTTTTTGGTATCTCTAGATCCTGTGTCCTGGCTGCCCCATTTTGCTGGGAGGAAACAAGACTTCAGAGGTTTCATGTTAATTTGAAAGAGAAAGTCATTAAGTGCAAGGATGCCCAAAGGCTTTGGCCAACATCTGCTCTAGGATGCAGCTGATCAATTATGGAGAATTAAGAGACTGTAGCTAGGTACTAAAAGAAAAGAAGTCAATTTCTGAGAGTAGCCCCGTCTGTGGTATGATTCATTCGAGTTTAGTGATTAACTGGAAGCTCTCAGCAGTGTTAGGAGTGAACTAATGTCCCTTTCTGGAAAAACTGTTCTATCCTGCATTAACTCACTGTACAAGTTTTATGAGTTTTGAGGTTTATACAATTCGGGGAGGGTGCTCTTTAAGAGAAAAAGAAGAACTAAGGTATTACTACAAAATTTGTTGGAGAAGTGAGTATATTGAATGAGAAACAAAATTATAATAAATTACAAACTTTTCAAAGCCGATATAGACATCACAAAATTGATATAAACACCATATTTCTGCTAATTGCCTGACATACACTATACTTCTTCTTCTTAGTTTGCCTAACCTGTGAACACTTCTTCATATTGACAATTTTGTGATATATTGTCCCTAAAGAGGTAACAGAAACATAATTCAGCCTGAAAGATGGCTGATGAAATTTGTTATGGTACTGATAGTTTTTTAAAAAAACGTCAGTTTCACAACTTGTTACTGATAATGAGATGCGGTACGTTGGGATGCATAAAACATGATTTTGCACCCAGGTATACCGTATCTTCAATACTGCTACAGGTTTTGTGCCGTAAATATAGACATTTGGATAATTTTCACACAAATTCCATCAAGAGAGAAAAAATGATCATGCATTGATAATTATATATGGTGCATTATTGAGTGTATTCTTAAGACAACTTCTGTTTTTTTTCTAGGTATTAATGAGAACTAAATTCACCTCTGGAAAACTTACACATCTGATAGAAGACTTTCCCACAAGCCATTTGGCTCCATACTTTTCAAACATTGTTTCTCCTTCATTATCCATTACTTCGGTGCCAGGTGCAATAGGACATATTTATATCATGATACACATATGATCTTGCACTTTTTTTTTTTACAGGTTTTAGAGAAGTGGTATGGTGGGCAGTAGGATTATTCTTGGAAGCCATTCCTACCAGAACAGCTAGCAGTAACTTAACTGTACATGAACATTTGTGACCCACATACATATAGCCCACAAAACTCAAACTAAATGTATTCCCAACTCATCTTTCCTTGGTAGGAGCCTCAAAATTCCTGTGGCCACTCCAACCCCCCCCACCCCAGTATGAGGGGAAGAGTGACAGAGAAAACTGAAGTGAAAAGCAATGGTCTTAACTAATTACAGTTAAAACATTTTGCAGTTTCTATGAAAACACACGAATATGCAATCATGTTACCAGATTTTCTCCCAGAGCCCTGGAAGGAGCTCATCTGTGCAAGTGAGGGAGCTTTGAAGCTGAAGCTTTATTAGTTTCATGATGAACCTGCATTTACAAGCTGGCCACGTAAGCACAGTTTGAAAATAATGGGTCTGCCTTTACGTCCATGCTCATTGTCATAAACCCCGAGTTAAGACCTCAGCATCTTTGTTCGGTAATTGCTCTCGTGCTCTTCTGTCTCTAACTCCAACTTCTCTCCCTTTCCCTAACCTTCCACATTAGCCCAGTCTTTCTCCATTTTGTTTTCATACTTCCCACATCACAATTTTAAGCTGATTACTCATTGCCTCATTGAAAAGATGAAAACTTGATTCTCTAAAGAGCAAGTTTCCTTACATTTAGTAGAGCTGGTGTTTGGATTAACTGCCGATTGATCAGTTGGTGGTGGTGAGTGGTGAGAGCTACTTCTGCCTGTAGCCAAGTATGTGCTTGTATGTATGTCAGGTGTCCCAGCTACATTCATGTCTACTCTGTCATTCAATCCTCACAACATTCCTATGAGGTAATAAAGTTATTATCAACATTTTAGGAAATGGGGCAATGAACTCAGAGTTTAAGTAATTTGCCCAAGAACACACAGCTGGTAAGCAATAGCGGATTCAATTGCAGTGATACCAACTCCCAGTTGCTTAATAACGTCTATGTGGGTTGAGAGCAGGAAACACTGGTGGTTGATGAACCCAAGTTCTAACCATCAGGCTTACACTGAGCATCCTTCAATGTCTATGCAGCTTTCTCCAGTCACTACCATCGGGCACACCAAAACCTTTCTCTAGGCCCAGAGCACATCCACAGGCCCTTCAAGACAGAAAGTTATGCCCAGGAGACTTTGTTCTGTATCCCCATTTGATTTCAAGCTTCTTTAACATTTTGACAATATACTATCCAAAGCACAAGAGTTCAGAAATTATAGGGATGACATAGACATTTAAAATTTTTCTGCAGATGCTAACAGCCCTCAGATATCCGTAAACAAAGCTTACTTTGGTTATTCAGAGAAGAGAAAAGAACACATCTTCAAAAGACTGAAGTCTTTTGAGGGCAGTAAACCTGAGACTAAGTGGAAGGAAAAGAGAAATTATGAAAGCAAACATACAAAATAAATTAAGTAGTAAAGTATCAGGCTATAATGATGAACATGACAACAAAATAACCCAAAGAAAATGAATGGAAATTATTTAAATCATTAAAAAACAAAACAAAACAAACAAAAAAAAACCCTCCTCTCATTGTCACCACTGCTGGGCCTCAGGGAAAAGCAGTAACACTTTGCTTGCATTTTACTCTCGTGCTGACATCATAGAGATAACAGAACCAGGACAACCTTCAGTTTCCTACCATCAAACACAGAAAGCTACCATCATCTGCCCTGATCCTATCATCCTTTCCTCTTGTTCAATAGATCAGAACAACTATCTTTTCTTGTATTTAAGGCCACTTACTTTGTGGATTATCATACCAATGTGTGTAGTCAGAAATCTTACTTGGGGGCGCCTGGGTGGCTCAGTTGGTTAAGCGACTGCCTTCGGCTCAGGTCATGATCCTGGAGTCCCTGGATCGAGTCCCGCATTGGGCTCCCTGCTCGTCAGGGAGTCTGCTTCTCCCTCCGACCCTCCCCCCTCTCATGTGCTCTCTCTCATTCTCTCTCTCTCAAATAAATAAAAATCTTTAAAAAAAAAAAAAAAAAAAAAGAAATCTTACTTGGTCCATTAGTCTGCTTCTTCTATACTCAGGTTTTTCCTCTCACTGGAATATTTCCATTAGCTTCACAATTGTTTTAGTTATCAGATTAGTACATGTATATAATAAAAAAGTCAAATGGTAAAATTAAACCTGTTAGGAGAAAGAGCAGTCCCCTACTTTACTGACACTCCTGTTTCCCAGAGGCAAACTCTGCCAACTGTCAAATCTTCCCTCTGGAACTTACCTTCCTCTATCCAAACTCCAAACTTCCTGTTATGACTATTAATTTTTTTACTTAATTTTTTACATTTTAGTTTCAGACATTATTAATTTCCCACTAAGAAAGATTAAGAGCGTAAAATCACAATTTGTGGTTATGACAGTATTCAGCGTTTACATCATGATGCTGGTATAAAAACATCATTCTCAGGTGGGGCACGTAGTATGCTGATTTCATTCCCTCTCTATAGAACTATTTTGGCTCCCAGGAGTTAACAAATGTTTTTGTTTGTCCATTTGCTTACTTTTCAGATTATCAACCACTAACTTATCCAAAACTGCCTCCAGGGCTCTCTAAATAAATGCAATAAGTAGATGGAAAGTCAGATTTATGGGAATAAGAGCATTGAAATAGTAAGTATATGGGTAAATAGAAAATATCTTCTTTAATTTTCTGCAAAGAGCATTGAAACAGTAAATATGTGGGTAAATAGAATATATTCTTTAATTTTCCTCTCTTTAATTTCTTTAGAAGTGCTATTGACTGTTTAGAACAATAACTATAATGATATTGTACAGTTTATAATATATATAGAAGTAAAGCATATGACAAAAGTGGTGCAAAGGATAAGGCAGTGATAAATGAAACAGCTGAACATGTTTTATAGTCTACATGAAATGATGCATTAATTGCAAGTAGACTGTGATAATGATATATAGTAATGTCTAGAACAACTACCAAAAATGCAAAAAAGTATAGATTAAAAAGTAAACATAACAAATAAAACCGAATATTAAAAACATTTTTTAAAAAAATACAAAAAGCAGGAAAGGAGTAACAAAGGACAAAAACCAAGGGAAATACAGAAAAGCAGTATCAAGACAACAGACGTAAATTCTAACATATCAGTAATTATATAATGTATTTATAGTTTACACACACCAATTAAAAAGCAGAACTTAGATAAAAAAATAAGACACAACTATACATTGTCTACAAAAGACTCACTTTAGATATAAAAACACAAATAGGTTGAAATTGAAAGAGTGGCAATATATGCACCATGCTGTAAGCTTTAAAAAGCTGATACAGTTACATTAATATTACTAAAGTAGACTTCAAGGCAGCATTCTGAGAGATAAAGAGGACTATTTTAATATGATTAAAAGATCAAGTCATTAGAAAAACATAAAAATCCTAAGTATGTGTGTATCTAATAAAAAGAGCTTCAAATACAAGAAGTAAACATTGCCAGGACTCCAAGGAGAAATGAACAAATCCACAATTACGGTTGGTCAGAACATTTACTAGGCTAGTACTACCACTAGGACGCTGCATTAGTCTTACACATACGATTTCATTTGCTTTCTGCCATTTCCTAAGGTTATCTGGTTTATAGTAGCTTTAAAAGAAAATACTTTTCAGTATTTACTTCAATTCATGTATCGTGGGAATGATCAGTTCCTAGAAACTTTGAAATCATTTCCATATAAAGCTAACCTAATTCCAAGACTTTTGTGGAGGTATTTGATAATCGTTTCCATTTTTTTCCCTTGATCTAGTCAATTTGAGCAATTTAGAACTTAAAAGGGCTTTCCTGACTTAGTCCTACTGGGATTCTCTCTCTTGGATTTCTATCCGCAAGAAAAGACACACAAACACAGAGACACTACACATCAACAGAAAGCACTACCCTTCAGCTCTACTGAATTTCAGTAAATTCAGTAGAATTTACTGGGCTGTCACACTTGTTCCTTTATAAAAATGCTCTTCTTCCTCTATGCCTGGCTAGGAACTGTGGACACTGAGATGTGCTACACAACACCCTTTACTTCCCTTTCACAAGGCTTATATTTTATTATTGATTTTAGTAAACTCCTTCAGAATGGGGCATTTCTCTCTCATTATTACATTCCCAGCTAACACAACCTGCTGAATGAGACCACTGCTAAGTTTTTCTTACAGTAGGTGTGTTTAACCTATTCCATTTGTCATTCTAGTTCTGCTAGATCTTTGTAATTTTATCTTTGCCTTCTCCTTTTTTGTGTGTCCTAATTGGTTTTTCCCCCACTTTGCCACACACATGTTTTGGAGGATATATATGTAGTCTATTTTAAATTCTACCAGTGAATATAGTTAAAGCTTCTTAATTAAAAGAAAAAAAAAATCCTTAGGGGCGCCTGGCTGGCTCAGTTGGTTAAGTGACTGCCTTCGGCTCAGGTCATGATCCTGGAGTCCCGGGATCGAGTCCCACATCAGGCTCCCTGCTCGGCAGGGAGTTTGCTTCTCCCTCTGACCCTCCCCCCTTTCATGCTCTCTCTCTCCAGCTCATCCTCTCTCAAATAAATAAAATCTTTAAAAAAATCCTTAAGTGTTTATAACTCAAAGTTTAAAAATCAGTTAAGAAAACATTTTTAATTCCCATTTATGCAAGAGGAAGAATTTTGCACTTTTATTTTCCAATTCCACTTCCCCATCTTCCACCTGTCTGGTTTCCTTTATATTTACAATAGATGACCACTTTTACATTTATAACTTTTGTATTTTTACATTTTATATAGTTTATATTTCTAAACCAGCCAAGGTTCATCAGCAAGGCAAGAAGACCCCTCTGCAGGGAGGCTAATAGCTGTCTCCATAGGTCATCCTGAAGGGCAGGAGGAGGGGCAGGCAGGGTTGGGAGCGCACCAAGTTGGGATGAGAGGGTTGTGGTCAACTTTTACATTTATGGTTGTGTATGTTACAGTAAGTTAGACTCCCTTCTAACAGTTTAATACTCATTGCCAGTCCTTTTAAGCCTCAACTTCCTATGCTTGGATTAATTTTTATCAATATTCATCATTGCCTACGCTTCAGGCACTGTGTTAATATACTACTTCTATATAATTTAAATGTTAACATTAGAAGTGAATTACTACACAGCTAAGAGTTTTTGAGTAAAAATTTTTTTCACTGAAAGTCTCGTCAGAGAAATAGGACTTCAAAATACTTACTTCTTGGATGCTCATGCTACCTATATTTCCAATTTACAAGTCACCCATTGTGTCTAGGTTTGGATAACTGTTGATGAATTCTAGCTGGAGCCCTGTAAATTTTCTCATTTCCAAAATTCATTTAAAAAAAAAAATTTAATCTCTACACTCAAATGTGTAGCTTGAACTTACAACCCTGAGATCGAGTCACATGCTCTACCAACGGAATCACCCAGGCACCCCAAAATTCATCTTTTTTAAAGAAAAATGATTAATATCTTTAGTCACCATTTGTCTTCCACTTATTTCTTTGGCAATATCAATTATGCAAACATTTGTTCTCCTTAACTCATCCTCTATAAAGTCATGGTCTCCAATTTGGGCCATCCATGTATTTTCGCATTAGTTATTCCAAAACTACTCTGGTCTTCTCAAACTTTTGAACTCAGCAAACTAGGGCACAAGAGTCAAATCCAGCCCACTGCCTGCTTTTGTAAATAGTTCTAATGGAACACAGCCACATTCATTCATTTACATGTTGTTTATGGCGGCTTTCATGCTACAATGGCATGGTTGAGTAGGTAAAATATTTACTACCTAAGTCCTTTATGAAGTGAGTTTGCTGATCTCTGCTCTAAACACATCATCTGCTCCCTTTACTCTAAACAGACGACTTCACAAGGAATGAGGCATAAAATATTAACTTTCAGACCAAAACAAAACAATGTGCAAGTCTGACTCTGCATCCATCATTTCTCCCTCGCACATGTTAGGAGCAATCTTTCTGTCTGGTATCTAATTCCATTTCTCTTCTCTTCTAAAACCTCAGGAATCCCATCTGTTTTCTACTTTCTGACTCATCATTACCTTAATATACAGACACTCCTCCTACCAGAAAAGAGAGCAAAATAAGAAACTGATCCTAAACCCCATCCCATAGCTAGTTTCTTCTTTGCCATCTTCGCCGAACATTCTATTGTTCTATACTTGGCGCATCCACTTTCTCACTCCAATCCTCCTTCTTTCCCCACTTCAGACTCCTGTCCTCTTTCAAATATTGAATTCATTTTCTAGTTTCCTACTTGACGGCTCAGCATTTGACGCTGTTAGCCATTTCTTCTCTTGAAGCATTCTTTTTTCCAAATTCTGGGATGAGTCACTCTTCTGGTTTTATCTTTGTGACCATTCATCGTCTTTCGTAAGCCGCTCTTTCTCTTTTCTTGTTTCTTCCCTGTGCAGTCTTTTTATTAACCTGCATGCACCGGTTATCTTCTGTATGTTGAGGATTCCTGACTTTATAACCCAGATCACTCTCATGTCTAAGATTCACATACCCAACCCAGAATGTCCAATAGAAATCTTAAGCTCAACAGGCTCCAAATCAAAATAATTGTTTTCTCTCAATGCTGCTGTTACTCTTGTGATTCCTGTTATCAGTGAATGGTACTACCCTCCATCCAGTTGCTCAAATACAACACCCAGGAGTCCCTCCTGAATCCTGTCTCTTCCTTCTACCATATGCAGTTTATTTCCAAGCCCTCGCAGTATTTCCTCATAGATTTCTCCCTTTTGTTCCATTTCAGTTCTCCTGGCCTAGCAGAGCACTAGCATTCCTCATCTCTTCAGAAGTCTCCTTACCTTCTCCTCCGGCCCCCTGCAATTCATCTGAAGATTGCTAGATTATTGATCATGACATAACCACACGTAAAATCCCTCAACACTCAAATTAAATTAGACTCCTCTAATACCTTCAAAAAAATCATGACCTTCCACCTTCTGGTTTACTCTTCCCTTCTCTTACACATAAGGATGTATCTTCATTCCCATACACATTCTATATGAACCTTGGTCAACCTCTGGGATTTCATATAATGGGTTGGATGACACTCCCACTAAGCTGCCTAACTTCCACTCAATTTCAATTTAGACATCACTTCCTCAGAAGATATCTGGGATCTCCATCACCATCCCAGATTAGGTGGCCCTCTTGTACTCCTATCACAATTCACATATTATATAACTGTGCTTTCTTCAAGAATATACTTATGAGGATATGGGCTATTTATACTGTGTTTACCAAGTTCTGTACAATGCCTGGCACTCTATTGATACAGAAATTAAACTGAATCATCTTTATTTTCATCTATTCTTGTCTTTATGATCTGGGAGCATTTATGAGCCTTGTCTTCTATTGATTCAAATTTCTGCTTTGCATTTCTGGTATTTATCACGTTTGATGCATCTAATTTTGCTCTTTTTCAACTGCATGTCATTTTTATTTTTCCTCATTTCTGCCCATTCCATTTTCATGAACTGCACAACTTTTTAGCTAAAATTAAGCATACGTTCTAATAACCTGCCATGGCAGTAAATCTATTTTAGAGCAAAGTGAGTATCAGAATTGTCAGGACACTGCTTTTTTTGTTTGGTTTTTGGTTTTGTGTGTGTGTGTGTGTGTGCCTGTGCGCGCACACGTGCGGTATTATTATTCCTAAATCCTACAATTGTTTGGCTATAGCTGAATCCTTTACAAAAAATTAAGGATGGAAGGCAATAGAAGGTGAAAAGGAAGCATTCATAACAGAAAGGACAAACTTTTTTGCCACTATCCACTGCAGATACATGCAAATCTCTGATACTAAAAAAAGTAGCAACAAGGTATCACATGCAAGATTTCTACCAGTGTGTCTTCTATTTAAAAGTAGTGATCAGGGGCACCTGGGTGGCTCAGTCGGTTAAGCGTCTGCCTTTGGCTCAGGTCATGATCCCAGGGTCCTGAGATCGAGCCCCGCATCAGGCTCCCTGTTCATCAGAGAGCCTGCTTCTCCCTTTCCCTCTGCCTGCCGCTCTGCCTACTTGTGCTATCTCTCTGTCAAATAAATAAATTTAAAAAATAATAATAATAAAATAAAAGTAGTGATCAAAACAAATACCACTCTTGGCATTCTCTTAGAAATAAATGATTCTTGGGTGGTAGAACTGAGGAAACACTACATTCCAATGTTCTAAAAAATATGTTCAGAGTTCTGGCTGCTGGCAGAGTAGAAGGGGAATGGTTATACATAATTCATTTAAAGTTTAGAATATCACCGCTACCTGTCCTATTTTACTTTAATTGAACAGACAATGTTCTTAAGTTTTTCAAGCCTTCCTTTATTCTTCTAAGGGTGTGTGTACATGTGTATGTGTGCGTTGGGTGTATGGAAGGTTTTTCACTGTGCATTCAAACTGCCACTTTGACCATAATTTTTACGCACTAATTGTGTTACTGTTACTAAACAAGGCCAGGAATGCATTGCCTCAATTCTGCCCTTTTTGATGGCAGCAAATAATCAAGTTGTCAGTTAAAATTAAGGGACAGGAGGACCAGGGAAAGATGATCTTTATGTACTACATTAAAGCTACAGGACATTAGCATAAATCTTTCAATACTGATAATGCATACGTTAAAGCAAATATAGGTATATATTACAGTTAAGGAATAAGTCTTCAGTAGGTTCCAAAAAATACTAGCTTTCCTATGTAGGAAAAACAACTACTATGCATAATTTAAAGTTACCACATCAAACACATGGCTCTTTTGCAAAGCATCATAGCAATCTGAAAATGAAAGAGTTCATATTTTCAAATAAACACAAAATAAACCAATTAATTCTGAATAAGTAGTAACAACTTTATTTTAACTCAACGTGCTGAAATGCAAAAAATATTTTCAGCAACAAGATACAAAAGTATGTATCTCATCATTAACATCAGCTGATTAAAAATGAGGCTGAAAAGTTCAATATAAGTCTTTACACATTTGAATCTTGAAAATCAAGTTCCCCCAGATTTAATTTTTAAATAATTTTAGCAGAATTTTATTTTCAAAAATGGGACTCATTTAAGTTATATCTTCATTCTAAAAAAACTGGATGTGAAATTAACTGGGTTACAGTATACAACGATAAACTCTAACAAACAGAAAAAGATTTAAATATAAGAATTTCTTTTTAAACATAAAGTCCACATACTGCAAACAGAAGACACGGTGTGGTGATTTCACTCCTAGTGAAGAGGAAGTCTTGCATATGGTAGGCACTCAATATTTGTTCAACTAGACCTAAAATTGACATCATTCCATGAACACTTAAATAGAGCTCATAATCTGTATAAAAGAGGTTTGCAAAATACTCTTATGTGCTGAAAGTGCTGTCTTTATAATCTGAAAACAGTAAAACCCACCCACCCACCTCCTTTTGCAAGAATACATTGAGTATTTTTATTTTACCCATCAAAGAGCAAGAATGTCCAAGCAAGTCAGAATAATTCACCTTTCAAATACCTTGTTACGAGGAAAGCTTGTTGAGTTGGATTTTAACAAAACAATTTGCTGAAGTCTCTAGTGTTCTAATTTAGTAACACTGGGTAGCATGTATCATCCACATTTTCAGAAAAAATTTTACTTAGGGTTTACATTTATGCACAAAACTTAAATGGGTAAATAAATCAGTAATTATGCTTTTGGCAATTTAAATTCTAACTTAGGTCTAGTTTAAAAATAAGCTAATAATGTTCATGATAAGTTTTTAAGAGATCTTTGAGAATATTTTAAAACTTAACTTTAAAATTGATGTCCTAAAAAGGCACTGTTTTCACATTTCATCATGCAGTAAATGGTCACATTTTTGAAAACTGTAATTTCCTATCAACTGTCCCCCAAAATAAAGCATATTTAATGAAATATTTCAACTAACCTGAATTTTCAACATTTAACTGAGTCCTATTTTCAGAAATTCACTCTTCTGAACATACCACATGCAAGTCCAAGCAAACACAAATACACACACACACACAGAGACACACACACACACACACACACACACCCCAAATGACATAATACATGCATGGTTCTCCAATGACTATTTCAAGACAATGACACACGAGTATTCAAAGAGGTAACAATGGCAAGCCATAACATTATGGCACCTTCATATTTGTGCTCTAAACACCAATATATGTTAAAATTTAAAAATGAAAAAGGCACAAATACAGTGTTTCTGTATCTCAGGCTAATGAACAGATCTCCAATGGTTACTTCGATAACATGTAACATTTAAAACCAGTCACCACTTTTCTAAGGAAAAGCTCTATTTAGGTGACAAAAGGGAAACAAGAGCAGGCTGATGAAAGGCAAAACTGCTCAGGACAGAGACTGTGCCTACTGAAAACAATGTGTGTAGTTTCAAAATGAAAAAATAAAAAGGCTATTAGAGCACTCACGTCAGAATACATTAAGTTTTTTTTTCATTGCCTCAAGATCCCACAATACCAAAAAAACAAACAAACAAAAAAACCAAAAAATAAAATTCCCACGTAATAAATAAAAAAATAAATCAACTATGATACGATTCTGTTAGTATAATGGTAGGCATTATATTATCTGCAAAGTGGACATTTCTACAAACGTGGATATTCTCACAGCACAGTGTTTGACATTTTTGGTACAAAATGTGCTACCAAACCTAAAACAAAAACAAACCAAAAATAACTTTATAATAAAACCCTTAAGATCTGCAATAAACACTAAAGTAAGTAGGTAGGAGCAAGCTGCAGTGTTCATTATATGGGTGTTATTACTGAAGTCACCATCGTTAGAAATGAAGATGCAAGCAGTGAATTAATTCACAATGAGCCTGTGTGCATTTGATATAAATGGATACACCAGTACTTTTTTGAAAACAAGGTTCTACTGCCTGAGGAATTTTGTTTTAAGACCCTGCCAAAATATTAAAATCTTAACGTATATATGTATGTGTGTGTATTAAATGTGTACACTGTAAATTTAATGGCCTCAATCCAGTTAAGGAAGTGAGGTTCTACTCCCTACAGTATTTTTACACAGGATGGAGTCCAATAACATGTAAGAATCCTTCTATCTCAAGGGATTTTTCCAATTTCAAATTTAAGTTAATATAAGAAAGATTCTAATTAAACTACACAGAAAGAAATGAATATACGGAAAATACAATCTTTTCAAACTACAGTTTGTTGTGAATAACAAATGCTTACTTGAGAATGTTTGTTTAATGTAAATACGAATCACTCTTTATATATTAAGATTGCTTCAGTGAATACCTAACAAAGAGATAACAAAAATAAAATCTCAGGCTTCATTTTTCTCCTTTTGTCCTAAATTCAAAAATTAAATAAACACATCATACAAATTTTAATCTGGAGAATAAAGTATATATGCAAATATATAGGTATATGTGTTTTTTTTTCCAGTGACACTTTTTCCCTTGTGGTCAAGTATAAATTTTGCCTAAGAAGCATACTGTCATTATTACAGGAAATCAGATGCAGTGACTTACCACTGATCGCTCCTACTTCTCTGGGACAATGCACCAGAACAGACCTCCACTGTGAACAGAGCTATCTAAACACTGAACACGTGTATGTGTTTAAAGCTAAATTCATTTATAATAAAGAACTGGCCCATGAAAAACAGTTTATAAATCGTTTATCCTGTTCACATTATGCAGAATTTCAGTATCATCCACAATGTTAATACAGTAACTGAAACAGAAAGGAGAAAGCTAGGGGGGAAAAAAGGTTCAGAGTGTGGCCTGCATATTTCTAAAGGTTCTCTCCTCTAGTCTGCAAATAATGTAAGTTCACTGTTTTCAGAAGGAGAGTAGAGTATTCAGGATTTGTTTATTGTTCAGTTGCCTTCTCCAAAGTGTGATAAGACAGGAATAAATTCAATAATAAATATCTGAAATTCAAATCAATTTAACTATAATCAAGGATATCTTTCTTATCTATTATCACAAACATCCCAATTGCCTCCATCGGTCTTAAAAAATCCTTTCAAAAGTTAAGACACAATTAATTATACCTTATTAATACCTTCAAAACAAAAAAAAAAATATATGTACCATTTAGCATACAAAAGTTACACATTAAAAGTGCATATATATCTTTCTTAATTGGCCCACTCGTTAAATTTACATTTGGTCATCCTTACTTTCAACATGGACAGAATTCTTCATATAAATGTAGGTCACTATAAATTAAAAAAAATTAATTCAGCACAAAACATGCTTTCTTTTTATTGAAATCTTAACCTCAATCAGTTCTCAATCATTGTAAACTTGAATAAACCCACAAAAAACACAAGCAAAGGTTTGTTATGCTTCTCTTAGTTTGTTGGACAGTCAACACACAAACATCATAAATTTTACTAAAAATTTGGGCCAACTCATTGCATATTTGCCCCCTAAAATGAAAAATAAATTAGAACTGAAGCAGTGTGTTGCCGTAACTTACCCTGAAGGTAAGCAGGTTCTCCTATATTTATAAAACTTAGACTGGAGACATTACCAGTAATCTCCAATACAAGTGCTTTTAAGAAGAACCTAGTTTTAAACTTTGAGACAGCATAGGACAAACCCTGTAAAATTCATTTTGCTTTTTTCTCAAACTAATGGAAGATCCTTTTCAAACTTAGTATCTTCAGTTATCAATATTACTGCATTATGGAGCTAGTGCAATCCTGCATAGCCTTAGTCAAAATGACAAGGCACAATAAAAAAATTAAAGTATTATATGAACAAGAGAAGTCATTGAAGATAATTTAAGGCCTTGAAGTGAATTAGAGTATAATCAGTCTAATTTAAAGCTGAAGAATAAACCATAAATTATCCACCTGAAATGCAAGCAATATGCTTTTTCAGCTTCTGTTCTGTGGACAAGACAACAGAAACAACTCTTGCTTATGGTTTGTATATTAGAATCCTTCTGGACCTGGAGGAGTAAAAGTCAATTCCATTTTTCTACAGTTCATGGAAGATTTCAGGACTGTTTTAGCCGTTTGCGTGGAATGCCAAACTGTGGACACTGTGCAGATGCTAGTGCTCGGAAGGCTTCTGCAACTAAATGAGGGTGAGACTGAATCATGGACTTCCACCCTGATGTTTCCATTATGTCCGCGGCTTGGCTGGAAAAATAAAGTTAAGTTATGTTTATTAAAGAGTACTTCTCAAAACACATTAAAAAAAAAAAAAAACTTACAAATTTCAAAATGTTTTAAATAAAACACTTTACTTCTCTATGTCATCAAGCCCCATGAATTCATGAAAATACCATCTTTACCTTACTGGTATTTTCTGTTGCAACTGAAACTATTAAATTCTTCTGCAAGTTCTATACTCTAGAAGTATCTTACACTTTTCTCCATAGTCCTAACTCCCACTGTCACCATTTCTGTACCAGCTCTTTCAAGAGCTTTTCCCTGGCTGTTACACACAGGTTTTCTCTAGAGTTCCAACTTTGGCCCTCTGCTCTTCTCCCTTAAGGTTCATTATTCATCCTATCGTATCCACTCTTCACAATTTTAACTATCATATTCAATGATGATAACGACTGATTTGCTAAATCCTAGGCCTCCCCACAAGGTACACTCCCAACCACTTTTTCTCTTTATTTGGAAGGGCTTCAGGACCTACAAATTCAGAATCGTCAGGTAAGAACTCAACAGGTCTCTCTCCATGCCCCAAATTCTTCCCTCATTTCCAATCAGCTAATGTTACCACCATCCCCAGTGATTCAAGTAAAAAACCTGAGTCATCCTAGACCATGTCCTTTCCAATCAATCATCAAAAGCCCTATTTTAATTCCCAAAGATATTTCAAATCCCCAGTCAAGGTTCACATCATCTCACATTTGGATTATCACAACAGTCTCCTAATTTGGCTTCTAGTTTCCTGTCTTGCTCCTCTCAAACCAGCTTCCATGAGCTGCTTTAATAACACAAACAGGTTTACATTACATCCTCTTCTACTGTTCCCCATTGCCTGTATTCATGTTCTTTAGACAGAGAAACAAGTTTTCCTACTTTCTTTACCTGTGCACCTTGTGCTTACATGCTCGGGCATTTCACACACTGATATAGAACTGCTCGCTGTATATTAACTGAGCATGCAGAATAAATACTGAATAACAAATCTAGTTATCCTCGTCTCTTTTCTCCCTTGTACTTATCCACCATTCAAATAATATCCAAATATTATAGACTGTCCTTTGAAAATATTGTATCTTTCCATTTCTCTCTAGCCCCAACTACTACCACTCAAGTCTAATTTCAACCTTCATCTCTTGCCTGAACTACTCCAATAATGTTCCAAGGTGTCTACCTGTAGTTGACCTCGCTCCTCAACTACCACCACCACCTCGAGCTCCCCACAATCGATTCTCTACCCTGCATACAGAGATTGCTAAAAATGAAAACCTGATCATGTCCTACACTAGGTTAAAACCTTTCACTGTATGCCCATTTCTCTTTGAATAATGTCTTAAAGTCTCAGTGTTATTTACATGTCCTTCTAGGATCTGATCTCTGCCTTTCTCTAGCTTCTTCTTCTCATAACCTCACTCTGACTCTATATTGTTCTTTCTTATCACCCAAACTTTGCATAACTGATTCCCTTTTTGTGGGATAGACTTTCACACTTCCTCCCTCTTCTTTACCAGGGTAACTCCTACTAATACTTCAGGTACTTATTCAATAATTCCTCAAGAAGGCTTTCTACCCCTAGTTTAGGTAAGGTTCTTTTTGCTATATGCTTGGATGGGTATGCTATACATTATCTATTGTTACACTTTATTTCAATTACTTGTCTAATTCCTATTTGCCTCCTGCTAAACTATAAACTCCATGAAGGCAGGGGGAACATTTGTCATGTTCACCACTATATTCTTCGGATAAGTACAGTGCCAAGGGTATTTACCGGGTAATAAATATAAATATCTGTCAAATGAATGATCACTTACTGCTTCATGCTTCTATACTTTGGATTGAGCTATGCTTTCTGTTCACAATGCCTGTTATTTCCTTCTTAGTTTTGCTATTTCCTATTCATGTTTAAAGCCTCAGATGTCATCTCCAGGAAGCCATCCCTAAACCATCCAGCCTTTATCCAGTGCCCTATACATATCTTCCTTTATCACATTACTTACCACATTATAATAATATATTTATGTACTTAGCTTTTATCATTAGATAAATTTCTCAAGAGAAGGATTTTTCCTAATTGTTTTTATATGCAACACCTTAGCATGGTGCTTGAGACACAACAGATGCTAGGTAAATGTTTGTGGAACTAAACAGTAGCTAATAACAACATTTTTCAATTTGCCTGACATCATATTACCTCTATGTCATTATGTTTATAACTTAACTAATTGTTCAGAATCAAATAGATACCTCTTAATATATCTGACATTTTCATTTATTTAATTCAACAAATATCTATTGAAGATCTGTATATACAACAGCTTCTCCAGAGGATGTGAAATAAACTGGCATTTTGACAGTGAAAAAAGTTGTACAATGTAAAATATTTTAACAGAATAAAACTAGAACTTGAAAGTGGCTAAGAACAAAGGATCACAAAATTATCATTTACTGCTAATACATTATATTTTAGAATCAAATGGATTTTTTTAGGATCAAATGCCATGATGATAATGTATTATCAACACACTAACCAATATAGAAAACAACCAATAACTTAAAAGTAGTCACGGATGAAAACAATGGGAAGTAATTAGGTCAACACTCATTGTCTCTAACTCTTTTTTCACTTATATCAACTTTTGATAGTATGTGAACATGGAATTGAAGGGTTTACAGGTAAAAACTAATCAAAAGCAGGTGCAAATTCTTCAAACTATCTAGTCTTCACCTTTTCTGACTTTGAAAAATTACAAAAAGTAGACAAATCACTCTAAAAATGAGAGAAGAAAACATAAGAAGGGAATAGGAAGTTCTAGTAGTTCATATTCAGAAGGCCCAGGCTTAGAAACATGTAACAACTACCACACCTCTTACAGTTTTACCAGGGAAAGGAAAGAACAAATTGAACTATTTGGGAATATTAAACAGCTAGTCTAAAATACCATATGATTCAAGGGACTTGGCTAACCTAGAAGCAGTGGGTGTACATTCAAATGTAAATATTTTCTAGGCAAATATGGAGGGAACACTCCTCAGAGGATAAAATGAGTATTTCC
Organism: Mirounga angustirostris; assembly: GCF_029215605.1. NCBI lineage: Eukaryota > Metazoa > Chordata > Mammalia > Carnivora > Phocidae > Mirounga > Mirounga angustirostris. The sequence continues at coordinate 105,914,466 of NW_026991711.1, read as the reverse complement.
CACATTTTTAGAAATGCTTTCTGAAGGGGCAGGGAAAAGCTCTCCAATAGCCATTGAAATACCTGGACTCAGTTATATACTATGAGCATATGTGCTTAAAAAATTAAAATGTAGATCCCAGTTCACATTAGAAGCTGATCCACAAGGGAGCATAGCCTCAAGAATCCACTAAGTCAAATTATTATTTTTTAAAATAACTGGCAGTTTGCCTCATATAACTAGTATCTGGATTCATACTTATTGCAGATGAGCAAAAGGCTATGCAAACACTTAATTTCATGTATGCAGATCAACTTTAAGTCAGAAACTGATGTCATCTTACTTGCTGTTCCAGTTTTTCCCATCTTTACACCCAAGCTGTCGAAGTACACTGCACCTGCATTGAAGATTTAAACACACTTAAAAAAAATCCGGTGAAAAAATGTTGAAGGTGTCATGCCCACTGAAATACAGGCATAGCTTACCTATTAATAAAGTCTATGGCTTGTGCTTTCAACTGTTCTGCACTGTGCAAATCTGCAAGGACAAGGGTATCAGCAACATTTTCTACTGAGAGGTTACTACACAACGCTTCTTCACACATGACCTTCAGCCGTTCCAGTGCATACTATCCAAAAGGAAAACAACAATTAAACATTTACTCAAATTACCAAGTTTTAAATACTTGGTATTTGTAATTTAGAAAATACTTGTTATCTGTAACTTAGAAAATAAAGTTAAAGCACATAATACTTTGAACTGAGAAGAAAAGTCTTTTATTTTTATTTTTTAAAAGATGATTATTTTTGAGAGACAGAGAGAGCGAGAAAGCGCATGCTAGAGCAGGAGCGGGGGTGGGGGGGGGCGGAGCAGAGGGAGACTCCCTGCTGAGGAGGGAGCCAGATGTGGGGCTTGATCCTAGGACCCTGGGATCATGACCTGAGCTGAAGGCAGATGCTTAACTGACTGAGCCACCCAGGTGCCCTTATGATTGAGAATAAAAAAAGTCTTAAAGTTATTTTAACCTAGTATTAAGAAGATACAAATGAATTCAAGAGAAAGACTAATTTTCTTTAGCAAATTGCGATTTGTGCAAAATACATACTGTCAATTTTAAAAATAGGGTTTTATTCTTTTAAAAAACCCTTCTTGCTCAATACTCTTGAGTGAATTTCTTTTCTCAAAACGCCAAAGTGTACCAGCCAGTACACTATGTTACCACTGCTCAGTCTTGAAGAATGAATTATAAAGCTGAAAAAATCATTTTGATAACCACTTCTTTAGTTGTTATGACAACTTCAGCAGCTTTATTGAAGTATAATTGATATACAGCAAACTGCACATATTTAAAGTTTATACTTTGGTAAGTTTATACCATATAACCATCATTAAATCATGACATTGAACATATTCATCATCCCCAAAAGTTTCTTCCTCTTTGAATTCCTCCCCTCGCCCCACTCCAGCCTACACCTCTGATATGCTCTCTCCTGCTGTAGTTTGCATTTTCTGGAGTCTTCTACAAATGGAATCATATAATTTGTACTCATTTCTGACTGGCTTCTTCTACTCAGCATACGTATTTGAAATTATGCATGTCTTTGCCATTTTATCAACAGTTCAATGCTTTTTAAATTGCTAAAAAATATCCCATTGCGTATAGACATACCACATTTGCTTCTGAATTCCTCTGTTGAAAAACACTTGGGTGTTTCCAGTTTTTTAGCTATTACAAATAAAGCTTCTATTCACATCCAAGTCACTGTATGGGAATATGCTTTCTTTTCTACTGGATAAAAAAGTAGACTTCCTAGATCGTAAGTGTGAAGCTTTTTAAGAAGCTGCCAATCTTTCAAAGTGGTTGTAACATTTTACATTTCCATCAGCAGTGTATGAGAGTCCTAATTCTTACACATCCTTGACCATACTTAATACGGTCTTTGTAATCTCAGCTATTATAATACATGTGTAGAAATATCTCATATGGCTTTAATTTACCTCTCCCTAGTAACTAATGATGTTGAGCATCTTTTGATGTAGTTAACTGACATTAGTTCAGAAAGTGTTTGTTCAAATATTTTCTTTATTTTTAGAAATAACATTGTTAGGTGCCTGGGTGGTTTAGTCAGTTAAGCATCTGCCTCTGGCTCAGGTCATGATCCCAGGGTCCTGGGATCGAGTCCTGCATCAGGCTCCCTGCTCGGCAGGGAGTCTGCTTCTCCTTCTACCCCTCCCCCCTGTCATGTACTCTCTAATAAATAAAATCTTAAAAAAAAAAAGTAAATACATATTTCCTTTAAAAAAAAAAAAAGAAGTAATATTGTTTTCTTGTAATTGAGTTTTGACAGCTCTTTATATAGTTTGAATACAAAAGTCCCTTAGCAGGGATGCCTGGGTGGCTCAGTCAATTAAGCAGCCAACTCTTGATTTCGGCTCATATCATGATCTCAGGGTCATGAGATCAAGCTCTACGTCAGGCTCCATGCTCAGGAGTCTGCTTGAGATCCTCTCCTTCTCCCTCTGACCCTCCCCCTACTTGTTTGCTCTCTCTCTCTAAAATAAATAAATAAATCTTAAAAAAAAAATAAAGCCATTGAGCAGCTATGTTCTGAATAAAAGCTGCTCATTAGATATATGCTTTGCAAAGTGTTTTCTCCTAATTTGTGAGAAGTTTGTGGCTAGTCGTTTCATTCTCCTGTGTTTTCTGAAGTTCTTAAATTTTTCTTAAGCCTAATTTATCAATTTTTCTTTTATGTATTATGTTTTTTGGTGTCATAGCTAAGAAGTCTGCCTAAAATAAGACTGTGAAGACTTTATCCTATGTTTTCTCTCAAAGTTTTAAATTTTAGATCTATAATCCATTTTGCATTACTTTTTGTATTTGGCTTGAAGTTCATATAAAAAGTTCATTTTTTTCAGGTATATAGGTATCCAATCCCTTCTTTACTGAACTGTCTTTCCACCTTTATCAAAAATTAGGTATCAGTGTATGTGACAGTCTATTTCTGTACTTTCCATTCTGTTCCAATAAGTTGTCTATCTTGTAACCAATACAACACTTCTTAAATCCTGAAGCTTAATTTATTTTTATTTATTTTTTAAGAAGATTTAATTTATTTACTTGAGAAAGAGGGGGAGGGAGAGAGCACAAGCAGGGGGAGCAGCAGAGGGAGAGGGAGAAGCAGGCTCCCCGCTGAGCAGGGAGCCCCATGCGGGACTCAAACCCAGGACCCCAATATCATGACCTAAGCCGAAGGCAGACACTTAACCTACTGAGCCACCCAGGTGCCCCTTAAATCCTGAAGCTTTATACTAAGTCTTGTTACCATGCAGTTTTAGCTCTCCACTTTGACCTTCTAGGTTCTTGCACTTGCATGTAAATTTTATATCCACTTGTCAAAAAAAACCAGAACAAAACAAAACCTGCTAAGGACATGCTGGTTCTACTAGTGAATTTTATTTTATTTTATTTTTAATTTTATTTATTTGACAGAGTGAGACACAGAGAGGGAACACAAGCAGGAGGAGTGGGAGAGGAAGATGCAGGGCTTGATCCCAGAACCCTGGGATCATGACCTGAGCCGAAGGCAGATGCTTAATGAGTGAGCCACCCAGGCACCCCTCTACTAGTGAATTTTAAGAACTGAAATTTTAATATTGAGACTACTAGCCCATGAACAAAATTTCTCTTTCCATTTATATTTAGGTAGTACCTGGGAATTTCACTTATCAATATACTGTAATTATCAGTTCAGTCTTTTGACATCTTTTGCCAGATACATGCCTGTATATTTAATATTTTTGATGCTACTGCAAATGTCATTTTTAATTTAAATTTTTATTGAGATAGTTATAGGTTCATGCACAGTTATAAGAAATTAATAGATTCCAGCTTGAGAGAAATATGGCAACAAAGTAGGAGGACTCTAGGCTCTTCCTGTCCTATGAACACAGTTAGATAACTATCAAATCCTCCTAAATACCCCAGAAATAGACTGGAAGACTGATGGAACAAACTCCACAGCTAAAGGGAGAGAAGAGGCCATATTGATAAAGGTAGGAAGTGTGGAGACCTGGTTTAGGGGAGAATGGATTTGGGTGCTGTGGAGGGGAGGGAGCTGCGGTCGTGGAGAAGGGTGAGAAAGAGAGGAGCACACAGGAGAATGCAAAGGGGAATGTTTCCCCAAAAATACTGGCTTGAAAATGAGAGGACCTGAATTTCATGACGTCTTCCAAGAAGTGGGGCTTAAAGCCTAGAGTTTTAAAGATCTGTGGGCTTTGGCTCGGACAGAGTTCAGAGGGTAATGCCCTGCTCCTGGACGGAAGGCAGACAAAAAACCCAGGGGCAGGCTGTGTGGAAACAGCTATCTGAAGAATGCTGGGACACATCAGGGTAAGATTATTTGCTCTTCTCTGAGCGCATCCCTGAGAGGCAGCATTCACAGCGACACCTCTCCTAGAACAAAGGAGCTAGCCAATGCCAGTTAACTCGCCCACCCCTCAGCATAAATACAGAGGCAGCACTGCACTGACACTGGCTGCCTTAATTGCTAACATCAAGCCCCACTCCCTTGCACTCTAGCAGGACCACCCTTCTCAGTCAAGCTTCCGTCAGTCCCAGCATAGCAGGCCATTCCTCCAGAAAACCAGCACAAACCCTGCCCATAGTTCTGTAGGGCCTCAGTTCTGGATGAAGTGGTGTCAGGTCTCATTTCACAAGCAGCCCAGAGCACACCTAGTTAAAACTCACCATATTCACATCCAGGGATGAAACACTGCCTCCCTCAGGCAAGGAGAGTCTTGTGGACAACTGCCTAAAGGACAGAGTAGCCAGAACACAACAGTGCATACGGAACACAATGGAAACACTCCCTGGAAGTGCCAGGCCCTGGGCACTATCACCTCTTCTTCATTAGGCCATTACTTTCAGGAACAGGAGACATAACTGGCTTTTCTAACACAGAGAAGCAGGCCCAGACTTAGACAAAATGAGAAGACAGAGAAAATTATCCAAAATGAAAGAACAAGATAAGGTCATAGCCAGAGATCAAAGTGAAACAGATGTAAGTAACATGCCTGATGAATTTAAAGCAATGATCATAAAGATACTCACTGGACTTGAGAAAAGAATGGAAGAAATCAGTGAGACCCCTACCACAGAGATAAAAGAATTAAAAAAGAATCAGAGATGAAGAATATAATAAACAGGATCAGAAACAGGCTTGGTGCAATGAACAGCAGGCTGGAAGAAGCAGAGGAACAGATTAGTGAACCAGAAGACAAAATAATGGAAAATAATGAAACTGACCAAAAGAAAGAATTATGCATGAGAACAGACTTAGGAAACTCAGTGACTCCATCACGTGTAACATTCCTATTCTAAGAGTCCAGAAGAAGAATAGGGAGCAAAGGGGGCAGAAAATTTACTTGAAGAAATAACAGATAAAAATTTCCTTAATCTGGGGAAGGAAAAGACCTGCAGATCCAGGAGGCATAGAGAACGCCCATCAAAATCAACTAAAGCAGGCCCACACAAAGACATATTATAATTAAATTAGCAAAATATAGTAATTAAAAAAAAAGTCTTAAAAGCAGCAAGACAAAAGAAGTCCTTAACTTACAAAGGAAGACCCCTAAGGCTAGCTGGAGATTCTCAACAGAAATTTTGGCAAGCCAGAAGAGGGTGGCATGATATATTCAAAGTGCTGAATGGGAAAAATCTGCAGCCACGAATACTCTATCCAGCAAGGATTCATTCACAATAGAAGGAGAGATAAAGAGTTTCTTAGAAAAACAAAAACTAAAGGAGTTCTTAACCACTAAACCAATGCTTGCAAGAAATATTAAAGGGTACTCTTTGCAAGGCAGTCTAAAAGTAACAAAGACAAGAAAGGATCAGAGAAAATCTCCAGAAACAGTAACAAAACAAGTAATAAAATGGCAATAAATACATAGCTATCAATAATTACTTTGAATGTAAATGGACTAAATACTCTAATCAAAAGACACAGAGTGTCAGAATGGATAAAAAAAACAAGAGCCATATATGCTGCTTATAAGAGATTCATTTTAGATCTAAAGATACCTGCAGATTGAAAGTGAGGGGATGGAGAAAATTAACATGCAAATGAATGTCAAAAGAAAGCCAGAGTAGTGATACTTACATCAGACAAACTAGACTTTAAAACAAAGACTAACAAGAGACAAAGATGGACACTATATAATAATAAAGGGGACAATCTAACAAGATACAAGAATTGAATAATCATAAATTAGTCCATAAAGAGGCAAACGCAAGAAAACTAAAATCATACAATGCACCTTTTTTGACCACAATGCTATGAAACTGCAAGTCAACCACAAGATAAAAATCTGGAAAGACCACAAATACAGGATGTTAAACAAAACGCTATTAAACAATGATGGGTCAACCAAGAAATCAAAGAAGAAATTAAAAAAAAAAAAATACATGGAAACAAATGAAAGTGAAAACAGTATGGTCTAAAACCTTTGGGATGCAGCAAAAGCAGTCCTAAGATGGAAGTATATAGCAATATACAGGCCTACCTCAAGAAGGAAGAAAAATCTCAAGGTAATTCTTCACCTAAAGGAGCTAGATACAGGATAACAAAGCTTAAAGCCAGCAGAAGGAAGGAAATAATAAAGATCACAGCAGAAATAAATGATACAGAAACTAAAACAAACAAAAAACAACAACAAAAAAACCCAGTAGAACAGATCGATGAATCCAGGAGTTGGGGAAAATTAATACAATTGATAAACCTCTAGCCGGACTTATCAAAAAAGAGAAAGGACCCAAATAAATAAGATCACAAAGAGAGGAGAAATAACAATCAACATCACAGAAATACAATTATAAGAGAGTATTATGAAAAACCATATGCCCAACAAATTGGACAACCTAGGAAAAATGGATAAATTCCTAGAAACATACAAATTGCCAAAACTAAAATAGGAAAAAATAGAAAACTTGAACAGATGGATAACCAGCAAAGAAACTGAATCAGTAATCAAAAAACTCCTAACAAACTAAAGTCCAGGATCAGATGGCTTCACAGGCAAATTCTACCAAACATTTAAAGAAGAGTTAATACCTATTCTTCTCAAACTATTCTAAAAAACAGAAAAGGAAGGAAAACTTCCAAATTCATTCTATAAGGCCAGCATTACTCTGATACCAAAACCAGAAAAAGACACCACTAAAAAGGAGAACTATAGGCCAATATCCCTGATGAACATAGATGCAAAAATCCTCAATAAAATACTAGGAAACTGAATCCAACAAGACACTAAAAAAATAATTCACACAATCAAGTAGGATTTATTCCTGGGCTGCAAGGGTGGTTCGGTATTCATAAATCAATCAACATGACAGATCACATTAATAAAAGAAAGGATAAGAACCATATTCAATAGGTGCAGAAAAGGCATTTGACAAAGTACAACATCCATTCATCATAACAAAAAAAAAAAACAAAAAAAAAAACAAAAAACACCTTAACAAATTAGGTTTAGAGGGAACAGACTTCAACATACAATGACCATATATGAAAACCCCACAGCTAATATCACCCTCATAGGGGAAAAACAGAGAGCCTTTCCCCTATGGTCAGGAACAAGAAGACAAGGATGTCCACTCTCACCAACACAGTACTGGAAGTTCTAGCCATGGCAGTGAGACAACAACAAAAAAATAAAAGGCATACAAATTGGCAAGGAAGAAGTAAAACTTTCCCTATTTGCAGAAGACATGACTCCACCAAGAAACTGCTAGAACTGATGCATGAATTCAGTAAAGTCTCAGGATACAAAATCATCGTACAATCTGTTGCATTTCTATATACCAATAATGAAGCAACAGAAAGAGAAATTAAGGAATCAATGTCATTTACAACTGCACCAAAAACGATAAGATACTTAGGAATAAACCTAACCAAAGAAGTGAAAGACCTGTACTCTGAAGAATATACAACACTAATGAAAAAAATTAAGATGACACAAAGAAATGGAAATACATCCCATGCTCATGGATTGGAAGAACAAATATTGTTAAAATGTCATATTACCCAAAGCAATCTACACATTTAATGCAATCCCTATCAAAATATCAATAGCATTTTTCACAGAGCTAGAACAATCAATCATAAAACTTATATAGAACTACAAAAGACCCTGAACAGCCAAAGCAATCTTGGAACAGAAAAGCAAAGCTGGAGGCATCACAATTCTGGACTTCAAGTTGTATTACAAAGCTGTAATAATCAAAGCAGTATGGTACTGGCACAAAAACAGCCACATAGATCAATGGAACAGAAGAGAAACCCAGAAATGAACCCAGGACTATATGTCAATTAATCTTCAACAAAGCAGGAAAGAATATCCAATGGGAAAAAGACTGCCTCTTCAACAAATGGTGTTGGGGAAACTTGACAGCAACATGCAAAAGAATGAAACTGGACCACTTACTTATACCATACACAAAAATAAATTCAAAAATGAAAGACCTAAATGTGAGACCTGAAACCACAAAAATCCTGGAAGAGAACACAGGCAGTAACTCTTTGACATCGGCTGTAGCAACTTCCTTCTGCATATGTCTCCTAACACAAGGGAAACAAAAGCAAAAGCACTGGGACTTCATCAAAATAAAAAGCTTCTGCACAGCAAATGAAACAATCCACAAAACTAAAAGGCAACCTATAGAATGGGAGAAGATATCTGCAAATGATATATCCAGTGAGGGGTTAAAATCCAAAATAGATGAAGAACTTATAAAACTCAACACCCCAAAACCAAATAATCCAATAAAAATGGGTAAAAGACATGAACATACATTTTCCCAAAGATGACATATGGATGGCCAACAGACACATGAAAAGATGTTTAACATCACTGATCATCAGGGAAATGCAAATCAAAACTACAATGAGATATCACCTCACACCTGTCAGAATAACTAAAATCAACAACATAAGAAACAAGAGGTGTTGGTGAGGATGTGGAGAAAGGGGAACCCTCTTACACTGTTGGTGGGAATACAAACCGGTGCAGCCACTTTGGAAAACAGTATGGAATCTCCTCAAAAAGTTAAAAATAGAAAATACAAAAATACTGACTCAAAGGGATATATGCACCCTGATGTTTATAGCAGCATTATCTGTAATAGTCAAATTAAGAAAATAGCCCAAGTTGATATTTTATATATATATACATAAAATAGAGAGGGGGAATGGAATTTTACTTAGCCAAAAAAGGAATGAAATCTTGCCATTTGCAATGACATGGATGGGGCTAGAGAATACTAAGTGAAAAAGACAAATACCATATGATTTCACTTATATGTGAATTTAAGAAACAAAACAAATGAGCAAAGAGGAAAAAAAAGAGAGGCAAATCAAGAAACAAGTCTTAACTATAGAGAACAAACTGATGGCTACCAGAAGGGAAGTGGGTGGGGGGATGGGTTAAATAGGTGATGGGAATAAAGGAGGGCACTTGTGATGAGCACCAGGTGATGTATGGAATTGTTGAACCGTTATACTGTACACCTGAAACTAATATTACACTCTATGTTAACTAATTGGAATTTAAATAACAACTTGGAGAAAAAAAAAACAGATTCTACATTCACTTGGCCTGGTAATGGCCCCACTGGTAGTATTTTACAAAACAAGTACAATATTGGGGTGCCTGGGTGGCTCAGTTGGTTAAGCGTCTGCCTTCAGCTTGGGTCATGATCCCAGTGTCCTGGGATCAAGGTCCGCATTGGGCTCCCTGTTCAGCAGGGAGCCTGCTTCTCCCTCTCCCTCTGCCATTACCCCAGTTTGTGCTCTCTCTTTGTCAAATAAATAAAATCTCTGAATAAATAAATCTCTGAATACAGGGAATTAAGTTACAAAAAATCCAATATTTTCTTCTTTTTTATTATTTTATTTTATATATTCTAACTAGTTCAAGATATTTTTATGCCTTATTGATTAAAAAAATCTGATTTCCATATCTTCACTGTATGCTATTTCATAATATGCTCAAGAGCTATCTATAAATAGTACAAATTAATTCTTCAATATTTTAAAGTTATTCGGGGTTTTCATTTGATGATAGCTTTCTAGATACAATAAGCTTGAGGAGATTTTTCAGCTTTTTAAGACCTACTTACTTACTTTGTCTGCAGCTGCCAACAAGTTGTCAGCCATTTTGTCAAGGTTTGGTGCTTTTCCTGTGTAAATGAATCTCATCATTTCTTTAAAAACCTCAGGGTCTACATCATTTATTTCCACTCGATTCTGATGTTAAAAACAACATAAAAAAGTTATACTCAAAGAACATACACACACACAAATGAACCAAAGCGAAACTTGGATAATAATTTAACTAAATCTGCACCCAAGTGCTCTATTTTAAACTCTACTTTAAAATGGAGGTAAGTAAATCTTCAGTAAGCTAAGCAGGCAAAGTGAAGCAGGCAGGTCTAACAGAAGTATACCCAGTCAAGCACTACCATGTAGGTATATAAAACCTCAATTTCTCAATTATAAAGAGTAAAACAAAAACAAACGAAAGCCTTTAGGCCAAACAAAATACACGTGTTCAGTTCTTAACCTCTATCTTAGAAGAAGACAGCTATTAACTTTTTCTTTGTTGAATTCCAAGGTCATAGTACAATGCCTAAGACCCCACAACCAATGGTACTACTCCCATCTTTAAGCAAAAGTAGGGTCAGCTATTTCAAATAATTCCACAGCCCACTACCTTGGAATTCTCCCTTTTGCAAAAATGACATGTCATACTATCTACTGGCAAATTACGTCTCTGCTCAGAACATACTTGAGTCCAATGAGTAGTAATTCCTTTTTTACTCCTACATCTTCATATTTGGTTTCTCTCGGGATCAATGAAGCTAAACATCTAACACTAAACAATACCAAACTTTTCCGACCCTTTGCTGACAATAACATTTGACATTATTCATGTCTCCTCATGTGGAAGTGATCAGAAGGCTAATCATAGTACCTGGCAGAACAACAATCCAAGGAAAGAAAGCAGCTATTTGCTGCAGCCTTTAGTTCTACAGAAAGAATGAAGGAGAGCCACATAAATAAACTTTGGAGTTACCCAGTTAGAGCATGAAGGCTCACATGTAATGCAACCAGCAAAGAATCAATCTCTGATCTTTAATCTGACTACATTTCAAGACGACAGGTGAAGGAGAAACATTTGGGAAAACCAAAGATGTAATATATTGATTAAATATATAATAACAATGATGCAATTTATGTCATTTTTAAAAAATCTAATAAATATCTTCTTATTTTAGTGGTAAAAAGAATGTAGAATTCCAAAATCAACACATAGTCTAGAAAAGAGGAATAAACATCTTAACCAGGAAACTCTCAAATAGCTATGGACCAGAACCACTCTTCTGGATAACAACTACCCACTTAGTTTGCCACCAGATGGACAACAAAATAGGTATTATTTGGAATATTCACCCACATTAGGCTACATCTATTGTTCTACTACAGAACACATTTTTTTCCTATCCTTCTATTTCTAAAATCATAATGTAACAATGAGAACATGCACCATTACTTTCAAAATATATATTTCACTATTCTACAGTAGTACAAATTAAATATTAGCCTTTAAACCATGTTTACCTTTTTGCTTTCTTCCATTTCATGTTCAAACATTGCATTAAAAACTGGGGATCGAGCTGTAACAAGATTATGCATCATTATTTAATGCACAGATTTATGGGAAAAATGTACAATATTACCCAAAAGTTGAAAGTACCTGCAAGTACAGATTTATGAGCTTTAAATTCTTGTCCTCTCACAAAAAAACTGCAATCTGTAAATCTTGTGTTTTCCCAGAGATTACCTAAATCTTCTGCTAGTCGACATTCAGGCACCTTCAAAGTATTTGTATTAGTATGTCCTGATATATTTACTGAATCTTGGACCACACTCACCTAATAAAAAAGGGACAGCAAGAAAAACACTTTTACAAATTAGTATCAGTAGTTATTAAGTCTATACTTAAATTTTTTATCATTAAAATCATTTGGACAATTCAAAGTACTCCTGATCAAAAATGTTAATACTGGGAACTAAATTTAAGGATACAATTTAAAGGACAGAATATAGAAAATATTGATTTTCACGTGACGTTTTATGTAAATAAATGGCTTATCGATTGGTTGGAATGCTTGGTTATTAAAGTAATCACAAAAACTATTTCTCAGGAAAATAAAAGTCATAAGATGATGTCAAACTGAAACAAGCAGGAGACATTTTTGTGAGGTGAAGGAAGAAATTTCTTTAATTTTTATTTTCTCACACCAAAGACCTATCAACATTTAAAAATTACTACACATGTAATAAACATGGCATCACACTCATAAGGACTTTTTATAGTATTAAAAAAGGTTATAAAATTACAGTCTATGATATGTAACTTGGGAAGTACTGTAGGTGTGTGATTCTACATGTTTTGATTCTAGTTAAATTTATTTAAATATCTAGTAATATTGATTTAAATTGTAAAGTACAAGAATTCTCACAAAACCAATTGTACTCATTAAAATTCATGGAAATCTTTTATAATAATCAACAGTAATAATAATACAATTTAGTTCAATTTGTAGACCTTTTGTTTATGAAATAATAAAAGTATGATTAAAACAATGCTTTTATACAGATTTCAATATAATATGAATTAAATTTTCTCTCATTAAAGAGGACTGTATATTGAATAAAATCTTAAAACACGATTGAGTCTTGAGCACCACTTTTAAGAAAAAGTATGTTACTAATATTAGAAATTTCATATTACATTTAATAAGTGGAAGAAAATACTACTCAATTATTAAAGCAAATATTTCAGAGTAAATGAACCATTAGTGCATTAGTACTATGTGTTAGTTATCTACTGTTTTAAGCTTCTAAGTTTTGTGGTCATTTGTTAGCTAACACAGAATATATAATAATGGTCCAATATAAAATATCTCAAGAATATTAAATCTCAGGAAGTTCTCCTTCATCCTGATGTATATAAACATGTATCACATGGGAATGGATGGATACTTCTAAAGAAAAACTTTATTTTTCTGAGGATATTTTTATTAGCCATTTTGTTTTTTCAACTTGCATTATTAACTATTTGGCATCATATATATCATAGAAATCATCTAATCCAATCACCTTATTTTATAGAAAGATTTCAAAGGAAGATCAAAGAAGGTAACTAATGTGTCAATCACACTGGCAATCAGTATCAAAGGAAGACTAGAGACTATAATTCTCAGATTCTTTTTTTTTTTTTAAATCATTCTTTGTACTACACAAATACTTCTTTGGATATCTTTTAAAATCATTAGCACTACTTTAATGCAACTATGGTTCAAAAAGGATTTATTGCAACAATACTGAGATAATTTTCTACATATAGAAGCCAAGACATTGTGTACATAATAAATTAATAAATTAATTCTAGCAATAAAGGTTCTCTATTCTATTAATTTTTTAATTATCCAAATTGTTTCTAAAATGACTACAAAAAAGAAAAACTTCACTAATCCTTACCTGATTACCCTATTATGCTACCCATTATAACTTAATGATACTTTAAAAATGCTGGTGTTGATACTCAGGATTTAGTTAGAGATCACTTTTTTATCATATAGACAATATTTATTTCTTCCTATCAAGCACTGGTCTTAAAAATTTCTAGACACTAGGAAGTGGATCAGTTCAATTACTTGCATAAAGTATGCAGTCAAGTCATAAAAATGTGACAACATATTTAATTTTAGGAAAGGATTTTTTAAATTCTATTTATTACCTATTATCGTAACTCAAAATAATACATTAAACATAAAAATTTGGCCAAAATCAGGTGACAGAAGAAATAAAATGATCAAAAAACAAAGCCATTTTTATCAGGCATAGCTACTGATGATGTTATATTTTTATTTTGTATATGTAATCATAATTCAGAAGAAGTTGTATTATTTACATACATCTACATAGTATTGTCATGGCGACCACAAATTTAAACTAAGACTTAATTAACATTTCATACTTTAAGGTGTATTCAAGGGACTATTTATGCAGCAAAAATTAATGATTAATTAACAATTAATACAGAACAAAATCTGATTATTTTCTGGATACCTATATTTAAGAAACTGATAAAATTTTAGTTTTCTCTAGCACATATTCAAGTACAGGTAATGAACATTCTTACTGAATGGAACCTAGAGTAAAAAATTCAGAAAAAAGTCTGAGATTCTTTCTTAGGGTTAAATTGTTCTTTCAAAATAAAAAGGCAAAGTTACAATATTCAAAATTGACAAATGCTGCAAAACAAAACCTCAAACACATTTGAAAACTCTTCTTCAAATGTGGTTTTAGCTTGTGAGAATATAATTTAGACTAAAGATGAACATATACAAATTCTAATCAACTGTGACTACCCTAGAAATCTGGGTCTACCTACCATAGTGTGAACTGAGGTGACTACTGTTTCCAGTTTTAAAAAAATCTCAATTCTCCAAACTAGTTTTAAAAACTAAGAATTTATAATGGTTCATCATAGTACAAATTTTGCCACTCTTAATCAACTACCTAACCATCCTTCACAGTGGCTCCACAGTGAGAAACTTTCAACAGTCCAATTTCACATCTTCTAAAATAGTGGATCTTAGACTTTTTGACTGTCCTAGATAGGCATCCTTCTCAAAAATTTGGGTGACAGAAACAGGGCTGTCAACTTTTCATTTTGCCATAAAAGGGCTTTTTAAAGAATAAAACCTAACTTCCATCCATTATCACAAGTATTTTAAAACAGAAGTGATATCTTAGCAACAAAAAAATAGGATGGGAAAAATGGTATATCCTTCTAGATGAATTAACTTTATGAAAAACTCAATACATAACATATATTCTATCTGTATATGCATAATCTTCTGCAGTTGTGGAATACTATGGGTCTACAGACTATGAGACTAAATATCTACTGGATTTAAAAAGATGAACTAAACAGTTTTCTATTTTTCAAATGTATTCCTCAAGTCCTGTCTTCTGCATCACTTTGGGAGGGAGAGAAGGGGCAGAGCTCTTTACACTGCTAGAGATATCTACCTCTGGCTACTTGGTTCATAGTGGAACTTGCAAGATGAAGTTAGGTCTTGCAGAAAAAGGGTAGCACCCAACTGCCTTACCTGTCTACAGCACCACTTGCAGGGGAGGGGGAGGAGGCAGTTCTTTAGGTAGGGCAGTGCAATGCTTCCTCCTCTTCTGCAAGCAGTGCTGGAGGTGCTGTAGAAGGAAGGGCATCAATGAGAGGTATAGAAGAAATGGTGGAGGGCATGAGGAATGTTCGTTCAAAGTACTTTTTGCCCACCGATGCTAAATACAGTGCCCAGGGTATAAGTCTCTACATCAGTAAAAAGGTACATATTACAAGTATCCAAAACTGAATCTGATCAATGCCAACTTAAAATGTAAGTCATGGTGGGTTATATTTTTAGGAGGTCACTAGCATGTGGATAAAAAAACATACTTCAAAAGTATATATTGGAAAAAGATCTTAATTTCAGCCTTCATTCTGAATTTCTCGGTTGACTAGGTTCCAATATAATATGCTTAGGAAAATATCTGTAAACACGATCTTAATTCTAAAAAAAAAAAAATATTTTCTTAAAGAGTTTATTTACATAAAGACTTTTAACTGCAGTAAATGAAATTGGATTACATAGCTTTTTAAGGTCCTTTAAATTCAAAGATTATATGATTTAAAAAAATTAACATGTTGGAATTTAAGGTAACTGTTAACATTCTGGAAGAATCTACATTAAGGATGTTAAAATTTTTAAATAATACCTGTATTTATTTAAAATACTACTCTGAATATATGTCTATTGGCAACAAATGTTTTAGTATTTGTTTTACAAATTATTTAATGATAAACTCTGATGAAGACACTTGTGGTATGTGCTTTACCAACCAAATAATTATATTCATAAATTCATCCTACAGTTCATTTAACTTGTCTAAGTGAAAATAAGATGCACTATATTTGCATTATGTAGTCTCTAGAGCCACATTTCAATTATTTTTCTGACAGCATAAAAACATACAATTAGTTTATAATGTTGCCAAGAAATTCTACATATTTTCTACAAAGAGATTAAAGCTAATTTAGTAGCAGTTAAGGTAAGTTACCAGGCTTCCAAGACACTCACTGGTCTAATAGCTTACTGAAATATATTTAACATTGAGTTTACTTGATCATAATCTTTCAATTAGTTTTCCTATGAAAATTATCAACTACTTTAAACATTTTGATGAAACTATGTTATTGATGTATATTCTCTATAAACTGTATTGGTAACATAATCCTTGAATTCACTCCAAAGAGGAATCTCAACTATTTGTATAGATAAAACCATGTAATGATAACAATGACAAAAGTGAATTCCAGTCTCAAATTAAGACAAATCATAAGTGTAAATTATTACAGGGGCTATGCTGGTTACTGTTAAAATATGACATTTTATACAAATAAATATACCTCACAAGTTCGTGAACAGACATGGGCAAATCTTAAAAATTTGGGATGCTATTTCTTATAATGCTAACATCTATTTAATTAAATGAATCCAACTGTCTGAATAAACAAAAAGCCTCCCAATCTCTTCAGGAACTTTCATTATGTATGTATTCAAACTGATACAATACTAATCATATTTAATATGGTCAACCTGAATATGACAAAAAATAATGAACATCTATGTTACAATTATTCAGAATGAAGAAGATACTTACAAATTTTCATATAAAGATATACACATCTATAGTCTTCCTAGGAGGAAGAAGTACTTAGTATTTGGTAGTATAACTACCATATATAATTTATAGCTATAGACATGACAGATATTTTTCAGGATGGGCTACTTACTACACTGATTTCTAAAACAATCTAGTCTTACTGGTAAAAACATTTACAAATGAAACCTTATCAGTTATACCAATTACTTAATTTTAAAAATATACCCAATTAAAAAAACGTATACCCAGTATAGTTCTACTTTATATTTTTGCTTTATCACGAAATACAACTTTGGAGTTCCTCGAAATAAAAAATATACCCACCTCACAAAATAATGTAAGCTTGTCGTCTGGTAAAAGACCATTAGCTTCATCAAGCAAAAAATCCCTTCGAATGAATTTTTTAAAACCCCAGTCTTTCCCTTGTACAAATCGATATGCTCTTTGGCTTTCTGGTGGAAAACAGAATAGAAGTTTAAATAAAAAAAACCATCTAATTGATAACACAGTTAAATGAATATGCAAAAATAAAACTTGGCCAATACATCCGTTTTAAGAAATATAGATATATGTGTTCATAAATGAAATGTCTTAAGAGTTACATCACGTAGGACAAGATTATTTCACAGCAGTATTCAAATTTTGGCCACCATCAATGAGCTCACTTTCAGATTTCTGGATCTCTAAGTAGAAGAAAAGCCGTATCCAATCTCCTGGAGAAGGAAGAGATCTCTCTAACAATGCAGGCCCTTGAGTAATGGAGGAGGAACAAAACACGTTGGCATAGGCATATTCCTCCTCATCAAAATCTGATTAGAAACATACCCCTCATTTCTTGCTTCTCCCTCTAAAAATGGACGCTCAGAATCTCCAAGGCATCCTTTAACTTTCCTGGGGCATCTATCCCACTAATTTAAGTTTTAATGAACTAGAGAAAAATCTATCTACTGGGAAAACAAACAAAACAAAAAACACTTAAGTCTCTTATCACTCCTAGATCTTTGGACATAATCCCCTCACCCCTAAAAACAACTTTCATAAAGTCTAAAATATGATTTTAGTATAATTTGTAAAAAAAACAATAAAGTCTGAGGCAAATGTTTCAAATGGCTAGCATACTGTAGAACTGTGTATTATAAAATAAACAAGATCCTCAACAGAAAGTATTTACAATCTGTTATATAAAGTATTAACTGGAGGTGAAAAATCAGTAATAAACCTAATTGAAAGATTCCACATTATGGACTGAATGTTTGTATCTCCCCCAAATTCTTATGTTGAGATCATATCCCCCAAAAGGATGGTATTAAGAGGTCAGTGATTGGAACTAGATGAGTTCATGAGGGTGGAGACCTCCACAAAGCTCCCTAGAGCTCAATCAGCCATGTGAAGACAGTGAGAAGTCAGCAGTCTACAACCCAGAAGAAGGCTTTCACCAGAACTTGACCATGCTGGCACTCTGATCTTGGACTTTCAGCCTTCAGATCTGTGAGAAGCCAACCTCTGTTGTTTATAAGCAACCCAGTCTATGGTACTTTGTTACAGCAGCCTAAACCAAAACACCCCACTACCATAAATGTCAGACATGAGGAAAATATATATAAAACAATGTATTACTTAGGCAATAAAAAGTATTATTTAAAACTTTATCTGGAGGAAGGGTTTTTTTTTGTTTTGTAATGACGTTACTTGATTCTGTGATTCACTTCTGGAAATCACTTAAAATTTAATGTGGCAGTTTATGATATATTTTCCCACTATGCACACTGTACGTTTCCTACAATGCTCTTCTATTATGAAGTTCTAGGCCACATGGCTTCAGCTGACTATATATATGAAGCTTTGAAATGAATTTAATAGGCCCTGAGACTAAGGAAAACTGATTTCCTTTTGGTCAGTGTTCAGTCCACTGCTCAAAAAAATTCTAGTGATAGAATACCAGAACATTCAATCTCCTTTCACATTGTTCCTCCGATTTTATTATCTGGAAAAACAGTAAGGGAGAACTATTTCCTGAACACCAATTATATTTGCCAGGAACTAAACCAGGCACCTTGCCCTAAAAGCAACTATTTTTCTAAGTGACAAGTAAATATTGTTTTAGGACATGAAAAAGTAAAATTAATATTATTTTTAACAAATTTTACATGTCTTATGAAGTCTAAGATTTATTAAAACAACCACAACTCCAGACCAGCATTTAAAATTAAACAATGGCCACACTGCATGTTTGAGGTTAAGCAGATTTCAATGGGGAAAAAAAATATATCCTTTTTTAGGTAAAAGTACATAAGTTAACATGCAGTTACTCAGAGACTTCTTTACTTCAAATCACTTACCCATTGCTTTTGTTTCTTCCCTTTTAGCGTTTAGAAGGGAAAATTTGAATTTTGCTCGAACTTCACTTTTTGGGCAGCTGACTAAAAGCAAATATAAGGACAAGTAGTCTTTACTTTCATCATCTAATCCCTTTGGATTTACCCTCAGGCACCTAAAATAAAACAACAGGCTCATATGGAGGAATATAAAACTTAAAACATTCAAAAGAGAGAGGCAATACTGAAATTAGTTGTTAAATAGCACAAATAGCACTCCTATCAATATCTCCAGTTCTTTATAATTCTCAATACTATTAGGAAATTATAAATCTAATATAACCCATTAAGAATCAATATCAAAACAATAAAGTAGCTGAAGACTATATCAAAAACAAAAATTCAAAACAAAAATCTTACCATTTCATTTTGTCACTGGGGCTAGATGAGAATGTTGAACTTTTTAACACTTCACCCATTTCCTCTCGACAAAAACTGAAGTTATTAATGGTCCACATGTAGGAAAATTTTACTACTTTAACCTAAGAGATTCAGAAAACCACTTTTACAATGATGACTTTTTTGCTTTTAACTTGTCACATGTTAAAAATTCTGTGACTCACTTTTCTAACACCTGGAATAACTATAATAAAATGCTTTACGATATTTTCAAAATACTATAAAATTTGTAAATGGCATAGAGTAAGGCATTTTTAACAGCATGTACCTGTGTATAACACCAGCTTTCTGCTATAGGACCAGTAGACATATCTCCAGGGAGAGGTGGGCTGGGTTCCCGAGACATTGCCACTTTACTGCAGTCTTCCAAGATTTATGCAATATCCCACACAGATGAATACTTTACTAAAAAGAAAAGAAGTTTCATTTACTGATCAAAAGGTTAGACTAAGTCAAGAGGAAGTAAATAAAACAATTAGTTTTCCAAATTTGATTATGAGGGAACATGCAAGGGTTTCATTATTTCAATAATTAAAAAAAGAAATCATAATCCTTTGTGACATGTAACACTTAAAATCTAAACAAACTTAATGCTTATAGATATTATTTTATAAAGGTATACTTACCAAAATAGCACAAACCAAAAAATATAGTTTAATAGTAAGAGTATAAACATAAAATCACAAAATGACATGGACGCTTACTGACAACAATTGTCATTGTGCCTTGAATAAGGTGGGGGTTAGGAGCACTGAACCTCCAGGCAGTCAAAAATCCACATATAACTTTTGACTCCCTAGAAACTTAACTACTAATAGCCTACTATTGACCAGAAGCCTTACTGATAACATGACAGCTGAGTAACACATATTTTATATATGTGTTTTATACTGTATTCTTATAATAAAGCTAGAGAAAAAGTTATTAAGAAAATCATAAAGAAAATACATTTACTGTACAATATTGATTGAAAAAAAATCTGCGTATAAGTGGACCTGCACAGTTCAAACCCATGTTATTCAAGGGTCAACTAGTATCTGATTCACCTTTATCTTCTGATATATTGACAAAAATCAAAAGGGTTGCAAAGTTAAAACAGTCCTGAAAACTACAAATATTAGTCACTCATCTGTCCAAGTTTTGGTCAAAACAGAGTGGCAACTAACAGCAATATTTTATGTGAAGAATTACAAAGATTTCCACAGAAGTCTACCTCTATCTCAGATAAACAGGTCTCCGTTGAAGATTTTGTCTCTATCAGAGTGCCCCCTACCAGATATGTACTTATAAAATTTCCTCCTAGTTAGCTGTTCTCTTACTACATTCATTTGGACACATAATTAATTCAGCATAATCTTGTCAGAACATTAGTGACTAAAGGATGGTACTTTGCAACGTGGAAAGTCTATAAAAGAAAAGTGAAACTCAAGAGGACATAAGTAGTGTAGTTTGCAGGGGTGTGGGTGGGGGTGTTTCAAAATTACATTCAAAAACAGGCACATCATCCAAAATTCGTAAGAAAATATTTGTTCTGTGTCTACAAACAATGAAGCCATAGTATGAAACAAGGAAAACAAAGACGGAAGAAAGCTATCGGAAAGATGCACAGATCCACCCGACCTGGCAGCAAAGCTGCAATTTTCCTGGCTAGGCCCAGACTGATAAAACTACCACTGTTGTCTACTGGGCTGGGAGAGGAAATATGAGCAGAAATATGAATTGGATATTTCTCTTAAGCAAATTCAATTAATAAATGTACTAAAAGAGCAATGATTATCAGAGTTACCTGTTAGAAATATGTGAAAGGGCCCTATCCTAGTTAATACTTTGCCAGTTACTCTAAAGCAAGCTGACAAACCATCATGAACAATTTCAAAAACACAAACCAAGAAAAGTATTTGCACTGCATTACATCACATGAGGGGTTAATTTCCCTAGTATGTAAGAAATTCCTGAAAATTAGAAAAAGTAATGAATACAAATAATTCACAGAAAAAGAACTTTACTTATTGGAGAAATACAAATTAAAAGAAAATTAAGAAGCCATTTTTTAACCTATTAGACTGGCAACAACAATCCAAAAGACTGACAGTGTAAGGACAGACACTCTCATACAGTTCTAGTGGGAATATAAATTATAAAGTTGTTTTAATAAACTCCCTTCTCATTTTTTATGGTGAAATGCTTGACAAAAGAGAAGGAAATAATGCTAATAAAAAAGCTACTAATTTTATTGTAAGTATGAGAATACCTATGGCATTTGATGGCCGTGAGAACAATTTATATCATTTCTGGCAACTAAGAATGATTTCAAAAAACATTCAGAAAAATAGCGAGATATACAAGCAATTCACATGAAAAGAAAAAAAATTAACCTCATTTGTAATCAATGAAATACAAAAAGAACACATACAATTTTTTACCTATAGTATGGTTAAAGATTATTTTAAATCATTAATCTCTGTACAGCCAACAAAACTGCAGAGAGGCAGACATTACTGGTAAGTCTTTTTTTTAAAGATTTTATTTATTTATGAGAGAGCGCGCACACGAGCGAGGAGAGCGCACAAGCAGAGAGAGAAGCAGGGTCCCCGCTGAGCAGGGAGACTGATGCCAGGGCTTGATCCCAGGACCCCAGAATCATGACCTGAGCCAAAGAGGCAGCAGCTTCAATGACTGAGCCACCCAGGTGCCCCGGTTAGCCTTTCCCGGCAAACAATTTTACAATTAGTATCACAAGAAATTTTTTACCAGATTCAGTCTAGATATTTATCCTGGGAAAAGTATTACAACTGTGGAAAAACATAAGTATAAGTACAGTATGTTTTTGTCATATACATGTAAAACTATACAACCATTAGCAGTATTAAATTTTCTTAATGACAGGGAAAGTATTCAAGATCTGTTGTGTGTGGGTATATACAATTTTAATTAATGTAATATATTTAATAATATATAATTTTATACTTCTATATATACATATATAAATGAATATACATATATAAAAGGATCTCACTTATATAAATATAAATAGCATAGAGAGTCAGAGTCAATAGAAGTACAGATGCATGAAAAAAACCAGACTGGCACAAAAATCACTGAGTTGCACTTTGGCACTGCAGTGTCAACACTGATAAGATACACACCTAAATATTAATAGAGGCTATATCTGGGTGGTGAGATTTTCTAATTTTTCTTTATATTAATAAAGAAATTTAAGTCATTTTTTTTTAAGATTTTATTTATTTGTCAGAGAGAGAGAGAGAGAGCACAAGCAGGGGGAGTGACAGGCAGAGGGAGAGGAAGAAGCAGGTTCCCCACTGAGCAGGGAGCCCGAAGCGGGGCTCGATCCCAGGACCCCGGGATCATGACCTGAGCCGAAGGCAGACGCCCAACCATCTGAGCCACCCAAGCGTCCCTTAAGTCATTATTTTTAAAAGTAAAAAATACAGTTATTTGGATACCTTATGAACCCACAGAAAACATGTATGTGTGTATGTGCGTGTATTACTTTCTAAGTAGTAGAGATTGAGAGATGTTTAGTCAAAGAAAACATTAATGTTAATCTTCCTAATATTTAAATCTTTGTAAGATACCAACTAATTTAACATTAATAAAATGCATAAAAAAGTTTAAAAACCAGAAGAGTAAAGAACAGGAATTTCTTTAATGCCTCCACAAAAGCTACTACCCTCCTCAAGTGTAATTCACAATATAATTCATATATAAAGCCAACTAAGATTTGTTTTTTTTCTAACTACTCTTGCAAATGATGCAGTGATGGAATGGGGGTATGGAGAATGCTGGTGAGCACTTACAAGACATTACATACCTTGTTATTCTTCAAACAAATCTGTAAGATGTGTGGTAATAATCCCATCTTACCCATGAGAAAATTATCAGAGAGGTAAGAAAGCTTAGACTGTAGATAACCAGAAAATGGTTGAACACAAATTTAACGGGCTCTGAAGTCTATATATACTCTTTCCATGGAATCAGCTGCTCTTTCTGATATTACAGAGCTGAAACAGCCTGTACCTAACTGGTCCAACTCTCATTTTATAGATGAGGACCAAGAAGAGAGAGATGGCTAGAGAAATAAACTGTCCAAGTTTATACTGTTAGATAAATATTAGAAGAAAAAGAACTCCCAAGTTCCATTTCAGTGCTGTTTCCAGTATTCTATTTTTTTTTCTCTCTTCAAAAAAAAAAAAAAAAAAGAACAGCAGACTATCAATTACATCCAGGACGTTCAGGACTTCCTAATCTTGTTCTTACAGAAAAGCTTGCAGAGAGAGAGAGCAAAACTAAAATAAGATCTAGAGAATAATACAAGATAATCAATCAGCACATATTAACAAATAAGTAAAGGTTTCTTCCATATTCTACATAGGCTTTTAAAAATTTTAAGTAGTGTTTCCTAGTTTTACTTATTAAAGGAAAACAAGACTCTTGTTATTGAAATAAACACATGTAATTTTCTACTTTAACAAAATGTTTAAGTGCCAAATTAGTGTTCAAATGTATATGTCGGGGCGCCTGGGTGGCTCAGTCATTAAGCGACTGCCTTCACCTCAGGTCATGATCCCAGGGTCCTGGGATGGAGCCTCGCATTGGGCTCCCTGCTCTGCGGAAGCCTGCTTCTCCCTCAACCACTCCCCCTGCTTGTATTCCCTCTCTCGCTGTCTCTCTGTCAAATAAATAAAATAAAATTAAAAAAAAATGTATATGTCATAGACATACACAGAACTTCATAAATTGTAAAGAATTTCAAATATTCAGAAAATGTCAACCATCTTCCCACTATCCTTGTGTGCTTTCCCAGCATCAAATCTCCTCTCCCTCCGAGAAGTTATCTGTATCCTGGATTTGTCATCATACTGATGAATTTCTTCACATTCTTATTATCCACTTATGAATCTCTAAACTATATAGATAGAAGCTCACAGATAATATAATAAAGTATATGTACACAGATGTCATCAAAAATGGCAAAGCAGGGAACTCCAAAACTCCATCCCTTCACAAAAGCAATGAGTAAGCTGGGAAAAACTTTTTTGGAACTCTGGAATCAAATCTCTTCCCCGAGAAATACTGACTTCATTTGCAAGGGAATGGACAAAGGTGCTCTGAAAAACAGTGGAGGCCTTGATAAAAGGCAATTGAGAGGAGACTGGAGAAATCATTGGACATAAAGATTAAACCACAGGTTGGTTTGTTGGCTCGTTTTCCAGAGAAAACAAAAAAGGGAGATAGGTAGAAGTAACCTGCCTGCGAGTCAGAAGAAACCTCAAGCACTGATTTAAAAAACCATCCCTCCAAAGGAACTCAAATTTGATTAGTTTAATCTGTGGAGCAATTAATGCCTGAGGGACTGCTGAAAAAAGGAGTGTAATTAGCACTAGATTAGGGGATCTTTAACAGTTATATGCAGTCAGGAAGATAGTTTAAGAGTCCTGCCCAAACTACTGACACTACTGTCATCCCAGGGTAATTGTAGGAAAACTCAAGGTTGTGCCCTTCAGGTGAAACATCCGAAGGCTGAGTGTGTGTGTTTGTGTGAGTGTGTGTAACATCTGAAGGTTGAGTGTGTGTCTGTGTGTGTGTAACATCCGAAGGTTGACTCTGTGTGTGTGTGCGTAAGGGGATTTGGGGGTAGAAGAAGAGGAATGTAGACGCCACTAAAATAACCCAGCCAGTCACTAAACAAACAAACAAGCGAGATACAGTTAACAGGCGCTAGAAGGGAAAAACCAGCTCTAAGAATTTCTACATTATATAAAAAGTCCAGTTTTTAACAAAAATTATGAGACATACTAAAAAATAAGAAAGTATGGCTCATATAACAGGAAAAAAGGAGATAAAAGAAACTGATTGCAAGATCTTGAATTTAAGGGCGCCTGGGTGGCTCAGTTGGTTAAGCGACTGCCTTCGGCTCAGGTCATGATCCTGGAGTCCCTGGATCGAGTCCCGCATCGGGCTCCCTGCTTGGCGGGGAGCCTGCTTCTCCCTCTGACCCTCCCCCCTCTCATGTGCTCTCTCTCTCTCATTCTCTCTGTCTCAAATAAAAAAAAAATTAAAAAAAAAAAAAAAAAAAAAAAAAGATCTTGAATTTAACAGACAAGAACTAAAGGAAACTGATTAAATAGAGAACATCAAGAGTCAAAAGTTACATATACACAAAAAGGAAATTCTGGAGTTGAAAAGTACTATAACTAAAATTAAAATTTCACATAAGGGGCTATGTTCATGTACAGCAGATATGAACTTGGAGAATTATTAAATTTGCTAAGTAATCAATAGAGATTATACAATGTAAAGATAAAAGAATGAAGAAAGATGAACAGAGACTCAGAGAAATGTAGGACACTATTAAACACAATGACATAAAAAAGGAGAAAAGAGACAAAAAAGAGAAAAAAGATTTGAAGAATGACTGAAAACTTCCCAAATTTATTGAAAACAACATATGCACACGTAGGAAGCATTTTTATTAATTCTTCAACTAAAAAAATGTAAATCATTCTTCAACTGTGAAATACTACCATATTTATGCTTAAAGTTTTCTGAACTGCATCATGAAGTTGTAACTGAAAATAGCCTGAAATTTCCAAAGCATTTTATATACATGATGACTATGATTACAAAATGAAAGGATGAGTTAATATGTGACTTAATATATCATGTTCAACAGTTTTGCTAAGATGGTTATTAGGAAGAATAACTAGACTAGTAAATGTTTATAAAAATGATAAAATAATACATGTATCATAAATTTCTTAAATATCTTTGAATTAAGCATATGATGACTTAATGGGAGTACAGTAAGTATTTATTATATGCTTAGATACATCATGCACTATAATGGACCTTTGACTACAAAGATAAATAACATATAGTCTCTACTCTGGAGATGGACCTTTGACTACAAAGATAAATAACATACAGTCTCTACTCTGGAGAAGATTATAATATTGTAGGACAGAGAGATACATGGTAGCATACTTTTAATAGATAATGTGATAGAGGAATATACACAGTAATAATGAACACTTTCAGGACAAGAAGGATATCCTGAAGATAGTCCCTGAGGTGGATTCTGGAGGAAGCAAATAAATGATATAGGAAGACCACAAACTACAGCACAGATTTTAATAGCAAGTGTTCTATGTTGAGACCAGCTTGTATCATTGTTTTGTTATGGATTCTGTAATCTTACAGACATTGGGCCTTTCCTTTCTCTATTAAAGGAATTTTTAAATTTATTTCCTTTCTCATTTTCCTTGGTTTGTAAAATGAAATTGTATGTGGGTGGGTGTGTGCATGCTTACACTCTGCACAAATTGCATACTAGAATACACATATAATAATGAAAACTTCCCAAGTGACATTTGAGGATAAGTGGTGGTAAGGGCAGTGGTGATAAGGGTGGTAATAATCAAAACAAATAATTAATGGATATAAAAAGTATTTAAAGGCTAACACAGGGTCTTCTGTTTTGAGCATAATGGAGTACCTGGCAGGCAACTTAAGTTCTGCTGTTAAGTAGAAAACTTGAAATAAAAATAAAATATCTGTTTAAAGAATCTATCTACGGCTGCTCAGGCAATCAGGACAGGGGATCCCAAAATTCCAGAGAAGAGGGAATAATCTAAAGGTAAGCTGATAAGATTCTAGCTACATTTTTCTCTAACCGTATCTGCTGCTCAGTCTAGCTAAAATGCAGAGTGAGAATCCAGGCTTTGTTCAGCCCAGGGGCTGCTGCCAAGTGACAGAAATAAATATTCTGTTCCCCTCGTGGGGTGGGAGATAAAAATAGGATACCTGAGGGGTTAAGACCCCGATGAAAAGCATCCTTTAAGATTTCTGCCAAATGCTGACCTTGCATGGAGCAGGAAGCCAAGAAAAAAGCCTCCAAAAAGTGTAACAAATTTCAGTTATTTCATACTGCTGAGGACCTAAGGACTAGAGTTCAGGATCTGCCAGAGAAAGGGACCTGAATAAAAACATCAGGTTCTCATTTGGAAGGCCTGGGAAGGTAGGCTGAAAGATGGAGAAAGTAGATGAAAATAGTGTTTTTATCTAATTCCTTAAGAAACAGTCAGGTGGAAATTCTAGAACTAGAAAATAACTGAAATTAACAATTTAATATATAAGTTTAACAGCAGACTAAACAGCAAAAAATAGGACTAAAAAACTTTTTTTTTTTTAAGATTTTATTTATTTGAGAGAGAGAGAGAGAGACAGCGAGAGAGAGAGAGAGACAGCTAGAGAGGGAACACAAGCAGGGGGAGTGAGAGAGGGAGAAGCAGGCTTCCCGCCGAGCGGGGAGCCCGATGCGGGGCTCGATCCCAGGACCCCGGGATCATGACCTGAGCCGAAGGCAGACACTTAACGACTGAGCCACCCACGTGCCCCGGACTAGAAAACTTTTTTAAAAAGCAATAAAAGATAGTTGCACTGAAACACACACAAAATTATGGAAAATACAAAAGGAGCTAGGACAAACATGAGACACAGTGAAAGTCTAACATATGTGTGAGTGGATCAGCAATATTTGAAAAGATAACAGAATTTTCCAAAACTGGTCAACAAAACAATAACTGTAATGTTTTTTAGGACTTAAATATATGTACAAATAAAATGCAAAACAACAATAATGTAAAAGACATCAGGATAAATGGAATAAAAAGTGTTCTAAGGTTCTAACATTCTTGGGGGAAATGGTAAGCGTAAGTACTGGTATTACCTGTAATAATTCAATGAAACATACTGTAATCATTAAGGTAACCACTAAAAGAGAAGTGACATAGCTTAACTAAAAATATGATAAACAAGGGGGCCTAGCTGGCGCA
Source organism: Mirounga angustirostris (assembly GCF_029215605.1). Lineage (NCBI taxonomy): Eukaryota > Metazoa > Chordata > Mammalia > Carnivora > Phocidae > Mirounga > Mirounga angustirostris. Next base: position 105,886,002 of record NW_026991711.1, on the reverse strand, counting down.
GTGGGTTATGGTCTCAGACTCCTGGTTTCGGCTCAGGTTGTGATCTCAACATTTTAAGATGGAACCCAGAGTCAAGCCTTGCCCTCCCTCACTGGGCTCTGCTAAGCATAGTCTGCTTGAGATTCTCTCTCCCTCTCCTTCTGCCCCTCCAACTCTTGTGCACATGTACTCATTCTCTCTCTCTCTCTAAAAACAAATAAATCTTTAAAATATATAGAAAAAAAGGAAAAAATATAAAAATGAAATAGTAAGATGGTAGATAATGATATAAATAACTACATTTATATATAAATATGTTATCTGTGTCAATTATCAGACTGGATTAACTAAACATACTCAAAGACATAACTACTAAGTGCAATGTCAGATCTTGGAATGGTAAAAAGACAGTAGTAGGAATACTGGCAAAAACCTGATTCAAGTCTACAGTTAGTTAACAGTATATTATACCAGTGTTTTAATTTAACGTTGTTGTTCTATTCAATAATAACAAAGCATTTACATTTAATTGATTTTAATATGGGGCTTAATATGGTGTTAACATGATGGGAAGCTACGTGAGGAAAGAAAAAACTCCATTATTTGTTGTTTGCAGAAGACATAAATATAAGGGTAAGAAAGGTTTAAGAGGATGGAAAAATGCATACCTTACAAATCCTACCCAAAACAAAGCAGGTACAGCTACACCAGGATCAGACAAAATAGACTTTTAAAGCAAGAAGCATTAGGAAAGATAAAAAGGAAAGTAATAAAAAGAGGAAAAAAGGTCAATCACAAGAACGTAATTCTTTTTTTTTTAAAGATTTATTTGAGAGAGAGAGAACATGCTCGGGCATGGGGGGAGGGATAGAGGGGGAATGAGGAAGAGGGAAAGAATTCCAAGCAGACTCTGCCCTGAGCACAGAACCGATGCGGCTCAATCTTAAGACCCTGAGATCAAAACCTGAGCTGGAAACCAAGAATTGAATGCTCAACCCACTGAGCCACACAAGAACATAATTCTAAATATGTCTGTATGCAATAGGATTGCTTCTAAAAATCACAGCAGGAGACTTTAATTCCCTCAACAAATGAAAGAACAACCTAATGACATGTATACATACATATACAGACAGAGAACACAACACCCAATAGCAAAAGAATAAAAATTTGTCTCAACTACACAGGTAACATTTACCGAAACTAACCCATATTATTGCACGATAAAGAAAGCCTTGCAAACAAATTTCAGGTCACTGAAATTGCAATCAGAGTATGACACTTACCTTTACTCTCTTAAAGCATTTTGTAGTTTTCTGAGTAGAGATTGTGAGCATCCTTAATTAGATATTATTTCTAGAAGTGGGTTTTTAAATTATGCTATAAATGGCATCTTTTAACATTTTTATTTTGTGATTTGTTACTAACCTATAGAAATAAAATAGATTTTTGTACGTTGACCTTGTGTGCAACAGTATGGACAAAACTGCTTGTTAATTTCATTACTTTGTATACAACCATGTTATCTATGAATGATGATCATTTTCTTTTCTTTTTTCTTTTACAACCTTTTATTTTTCTTGCCTTAAGGCTAGAATTCCAGTACAGTGTTGAATGAAAGCATTGATAGTGGTCCCTTATCTCAGTGGAAACTTTTACTGTAGGGGTGTAGGTGTATGTTTTAAGAAACTTGTAAAATTAAGGAAGTTTTTTTTTATTCCTAGTTGTAAAGAGTTTTTTGTTCTGAACGGGTACTGAATTTTATCAAACACTTTTTCTACATTTATCAAGGTGATTTATTTTTCCTCTGTTAACAGGATGATTACATTAATAGATTCTAATGTTTATCACCCTTGCATTCCTCAAATAAAACCCCATTGGTCATGAAGTTGTATACTTTTTATGCAGTGCTAGGTTTGATTTGCTGTTAGTTTATTTAGGGGTCTTACAACTGTGTTGGGAGAGATTTTCCTTATCTTCCTTTCTTATAATGTGCTTGACAGGTTTTGGTATAAAAATTAACACTGGTTTCATCAAACATACTGTGAAGTTTGTTTTTGTCTCCTATTCTGCGGAAGAGCTTATGCAGTGAAGCCATGTGTGTAAGTTTTCACTGCGGGAGTGTTTTTAATAATGAATTCACTTTTAATAAAAATAGGACTGCTTATGATTTTCTCTTTCATATTGTGTGTCAGTTTTGGTTAAGTTATGTTTTTTCAAGTAATTTTAAACCTGGTTTAAAAAACCCAGAACAGGCGCCTGGGTGGCTCAGTTGGTTAAGCGACTGCCTTCGGCTCAGGTCATGATCCTGGAGTCCTGGGATCGAGTCCCATATCGGGCTCCTTGCTTAGCGGGGGGTCTGCTTCTCCCTCTGATCCTCCCCCCTCTCATGTGCTCTCTCTCTCATTCTCTCTCTCAAATAAATAAATAAAATCTTTAAAAAACAAAACAAAATAAAACAAAACAAAAAAAACCCCAGAACATTGGGTGCTTGGGTGACTCAGTGGGTTAAGCGTCTGCCTTTGGCTCAGATCATGATCCCAGGCTCCTGGGATCGAGTCCCACATCAGGCTCCCAGATCATCAGGGAGCCTGCTTCTCTCTGCCCCCCACCCCCGCCACTCATTCTCTCTTTCTCTTGCAAAAATAAATGAATAAAAATACTTAAAAAACAAAACAAAACCCAGAACAAAGGAGATTCATACCCTCTTCCAAACTCAAGTGAAAGATATATAGCCTTCTATCAATTTTCTAATTTCTAAATACCTAGATCAAATACTGTACCTAGGATGGAACTTTTTTTTTTATAAATTAAAATTTATTGAATTAACATTTGATTTAAAATATGACAATCTACTGTTAAACTATATTATACTATGTTATGCTATGACAATCTCTATTTTTAATTTGCTAGTTTAGTCCATTTACATTATTTGTGATTTTTTTACATCCTCTTAATTATGAAATTACATAGACTTTGAATACTTTGCTCCAACATTATTTTTCCAATAAACCCTGTCATTTGTGTAGGTGTGCGTGTGTGAATCTAAGGATGGAACTTTGAAAACAGAATGTGGTTCTAGGCAGAGAAGTGAGTACATTTATCTCTTTTATTTTCCAATATTATCAATGAAATGACAAGTTATTTACAAAAGAATAAAGACACTAATAGGGCTAGAAAATAAGGGTGATAATGATGGATCAGAAATTTTGAAAAAGTCAAGGCACATAAATGGGAATAAATCAGCAAAGACATCAATTAGATGGGAACAAATTATGGAGAAATTAAGGAAGAAAAATCACAATCCAAGACAGTAGAAGTATCCACAGTTCTTTCAAAGAGGCCCAAAGAAGAACCAACCTTTCATCAAATACAAAAAGCAGGAAAAGGCCAAGTGGCAATCATAAGGTTATATATTTTAGAAACTGTATTTAGGCTAGCTGAGACAGCTGGGACCCTCCCCTTTCTGAAGGCTGTTAGTTGTGGCTTTTACCATCATGCCAAAGCCCAAGAACTGCTCCCTAAGGGAAGTTGGCCACCTGTCTGGATACATTCCTTAACAGTATCAGTGTTTGGGGCGCCTGGGTGGCTCAGTCAGTTAAGCGTCTGCCTTCGGCTCAGGTCATGATCTCAGGGTCCTGGGATCAAGCCCCGCATCAGGCTCCCTGCTCAGCGGGGAGCCTGCTTCTCCCTCTCCCACTCCCCCTGCTTGTGTTCCCTCTCTCACTGTCTCTCTGTCAAATAAATAAAATCTTTAAAAAAGAAAAAAAAAAACAGTATCAGTGTTTGAGAGACAAACAGGACACAGACTGGACTAACTCTGAATATAATAAGAGACCTCAGGAATGTGGCAGGGAGAAGAGATAATTTCTAACAGAAATTAAATACTCTACCACATGAAATAAAGCCCTCCTTATTTTGACATGTGTGGGACAGGGGAGGTGGGAGTTCCCAACCTACCCACATGTGCAACCTACAGAGAAGTAGGTAATGTTGAAACACTTTGCCCACTTAACACTGAATTCATCCACAGCCTTCCCATTCAGGGAAGAAGCCTGATGGGATGGGGAAGAGACCTATGCAACTTCAGGGAAAACCATGCCAGCCAAACACCATTATTTAGTAACCTAGCTCTTTGTCCCAAAATATTAATGGAAAACCAAAGACAATAGACATTTGGGAAAAGATCCAAAAATGAAAACAAAACAACTGATAGAAATGGAGACAATACAGGGGGCAGAATGGTACACTCAAAAAAATGTCTCATAAAGTATGCTTGAATAAAAGAAGAATAAGCTGCTTTGAAAAAGTGGTCAGAAAAGATTAATTCTTGTAAATTCTTGTAAATGGCCATAACTGATACATGAGAGCAAAATAAAAGATAAAGACTACTTTTAAGGAGACAGACTAAAACACAAAGAATAGAGGAAATAAAAGAAACTAGGGACCTGCAGGTCAGGTTGAGATACAATACAGCTAATAGGTCCTCCTGAAGGGGATAAAAACAGGAAAAAATAGGGACATATAAAAAGAAAAAAAAAAAAACAAAGCTACTACCATGATCTGAAGGAAGACACAAGTTCATAGACAGGTCTCACCAAGTACCAAAATGCTTACTGAAAAAAATATCTATACATAGACCCATCTTAGTAAAACTGTTCAGTTTCACCATGTTATCTACAAAGAAACAAGTCACATTGAAATCTAAATGCTGTTAAGACACAGAATTAATGCTTTTAAGATTTGTGAGGCTGGGTGCCTCAGTCGTTAAGCATCTGCCTTCGGCTCAGGTCATGATCCCAGGGAAGCCTGCTTCTCCCTCTCCCACTCCCCCTCCTTGTGTTTCCTCTCTCGCTGTGTCTCTGTCAAATAAATAAAATAAAATCTTTATAAAAAAAAAAGATTTATAAGGAGAAAAAATGTAAACTAATTAGAATTCCATACTAAAATTTATTCATGAATGCGAGCCAAATACAGGATATTTTCAGACAGCAAATACTTGAAAAGTTTGCCAGCCTATATTGATTACTCAGTGAGGTATTCTGAACCTAAAGAAATCCAAATGTTTTTGTATGACACACCTTTATGAGTAAAAACCATTTGAACATTTGCTCTCAATATTTATAAATATTTTATAATTTTTATATTTATAAATTAACATACCATTATGCTACTAATGTTTATTATAAAGCACATCAAAATAAAAATTAAAAAATAATCAGATAAAAACACGTAATTTAATTTCAAATATATTCCAACACCCCCCAAAATTATGGCACGTACCATCTTTAATGTGGATGGATGCCTCATTTTGAAGACCACAGCTCTAAACCAAATGAAAAAGAAATCCATGGGGGGAAAAACATGGAATTGAAGAAACAACTGAACAGGTCTCAGAAGAAGAGAAAGAAACTGAAAAATACTAAAGGAGAATCCACCAGAATTTGATATTTGGACAATTTTCAATTGTAAAGTTTTAATGTACATAGGATTACATTTTGTTCTCTGTGAGACCTACTCTCACTTTGTTCTACAGTAAGTTATATAATCACATTGTAAATATTTCAAGGTTTAAAATTTTTAGAATTGATGTGTAAATAAAGCAAAGAAGAATTTATAGTTATAAAACAAAATGTAAATACCTTGATGATATAAAATTAACAATGAATAACTGGGAGATGGGGGAGTAAGGAGAGGACCAAGACTTATCATTCCCAGAGGTAATACTGTCTAGAGCTAATAAGTAAAAGATAATATTAATAAAAACCACTAACAGAAATAAAAGCAGGCACCATTTACAGTGAAAAGTGGAACTGGGAGTGGGACAATGACTTCCTATCCTTTTCACGCTCATGTAACATGAATCTCAACAAATTAGGGCTTCTATTTTTGAAAAGTATTATTAGCCAGGAGGGGGAAGTTGTATATAACACAGTATGCCCATTTGTTTTATTATTATTATTTTTTTTAGTATGCCTATTTAGAAAACTGAAATTGGTTACTCATTGCCAGATAGTCAGCTCACATTAAACACTCCTACTACTCCATCACCTCCATCACCCCCTTCATTTAGTGCATTTTACTACTTAGTCTACTATGATCTCTATGGTTTTTTGTGTTTTATCTATTTCTGTACTGCAAAGCCTCAGTGTTTAAAAGAAAGACGGAGGAGGATTTATTACATGGTCTAAGGGATTAATGGAATAGCTAATTATAGCTATAATACATATACATGAAAAGAGAAAAGACATCTTGTAGTTCCCATTGCTTAAAAATCTAAAGTTCACTAAAATGTGTATACCATGAGAGAAAGTCTCTTCTTCCAAACAGAAACAGCTATGACTCTCAGTAGAATAATTTGACTCAGTGGCAGTATATCTGGACACAGGTGCTACTGAGAAGAATCTTACGGGGAAGGAACAGGCAGTGATAAAAAGCCCTCAGGAAAAAAAACTGACTAAGGATGGGAAGATAATTCCTTCTTCCTGGCTATAACGGGAAAACCAAAAGAGCTGCACGGAGTAGGAGTTGTGCATGGGCACCCAGGAGCCATGGCTGCTGCTGATGATATTACACAGGGCCTTAGTCTTAAAAAAGGGGAAAAAAAAAAAATGCATGGGGTTGTTGAGCCAATACCTTTGTTTACCTTATAGTCCTACTTACCTAGGCTCTTAATTCTTTCCTACTTTGACTGTTGAGAGGTGTAAGTAAAATAGCGGGTCTTACAGTTTGAACTTTTTATAAGTCAAAAGCAGAATACTAGTAATTTTATATGGTCCAGTTTGTTTTTTTTTTAAGATTTTATTTATTTATTTATTTGAGAGAGAGAATGAGATAGAGCATGAGAGGGGGGAGGGTCAGAGGGAGAAGCAGACTCCCCATTGAGCAGGGAGCCCGATGCAGGACTCGATCCCAAGACTCCAGGATCATGACCCGAGCCGAAGGCAGTCGCTTAACCAACTGAGCCACCCAGGCGCCCCTTATATGGTCCAGTTTAATAGTCTCAGTCTCTAAGGCAGGGATTCTCAAATTTAAGTATGCATTAGAATCACCTGGAAGGGTTGTTAAGCCAGAATGCTAGGCCTTAAACCCAGAGTTAATAACTTAGTGGGCCTGAATTGGGCCCTCAAATGTGCATTTCTAACAAAGATCTCAGGTGGTGCTGGTGCTGCTGATCTAGGGATCTCACCTTGAGAACCACTGTTCTAGTCTGAGGGTTAGACCAGAAAGCTATTAATACCATAAATATAAAAATCCATCATCACTGCCCTGACCATCCATGTGTCTTTCAGCTCTGACTGAATCTTCTATTTTACCTGAGTGTTATCCTGTGGGGCTGGCTAGCTTTCAATTTCCTTGTTCCAGGTCTTATTCCAATGTTACAGAATCTCTTTTGAAATCCTCAACATCTGAACACTGAAAGTAAGCAGGTAATTTTAATTGCATACATACATAGAAACTTTACAAGGATAGGCACAAGACTTATATAGACATTTAATGCCAACTTTTTCTATTTGATAATTCCTAAAGGCCATTAATACGTGCTGGTGAAGGTTTCTACAGAGAATTAAAGCCTCTGCTTACTGTTGCCTTGTCATTCAACACCAAAGTTCTCCCTTAAAACAAACAAAAACCAAAAACAAACTAAAAGTCAATCCCTGGGTATACACATTGTAACTCCACAAAAATCACTGCATTTCTGTTGCTTTATTGTAATTTCAAAGAAAGGACTAAAGGCAAGAAGTCATTTAACAACATTTCTAGAGATAGATACGTCATTTTCCTTAACAATGGTAAAAATGGGGTGGGGGGAAGCTCTGGGGCCCAGGTGTTGAGAAATCTGGATTCTATTCCTAGCCATTTTAGGTTTCAGGCCACATGCCCTTTTGCACAGCACTGAGCTTTAGCTATACAGAGAGTTTGAGGCAAGAATCATTAAGTCCCATCTAGTTCTACAACAACTTAATACAGTAAGACTCATACCCTGCAGACTAAGACTTACTTGAGGCACATTAACTTCCACATATCGCAATGAATGTCTTTAAAAAAAAATCAACTACAGATCATTTCAGAACCTGATTGCTTTTTCTACAGCATAACATATTAAGGACACTGTGGATCTTTGGAAGCCACTTTTTAAAAATCATCATTTGCAAACAACTACAATTATATGTCCTGTTAGTTGCTGCAAGTTCAATTGTTTTCTTATCACTTATGTAATTTGTCATATACAAGACACAATATGAAAAATAGAAGTCTATCTGCAAATAAATATTTCACTTTTTAAAAGGAGGTTATTTCCAGACATCTCATAAAGACGGTATATATAAACTGTGGTGAACTAAAAAAGGGTGAGACCAGCAGTTAGACTATTCATTCAATATGGCCAAATTGCAAAATGTCTCAGGTTTTTTTTTTTTTTTTAATCATTCATTCCTTCCTTTAGTCACCTTCCTTAATTACTGACCCACTGGGGAACCTACACTTAGTTAGACCCTGTGGAAACAAAGAAGGATGACAGACAGCCCCTAACCTCATCATTTGAACTAGATATTATAGGTCTCCTAGGGAAAATCTTCTATAATTTCAAATGTGCTTAAGAGAACAAACAAAAAAGCAGGGGCGCCTGGGTGGCTCAGTTGGTTAAGCGACTGCCTTCGGCTCAGGTCATGATCCTGGAGTCCCGGGATCGAGTCCCACATCAGGCTCCCTGCTCAGCAGGGAGTCTGCTTCTCCCTCTGACCCTCCTCCCTCTCATGCTCTCTGTCTCTCATTGTCTCTCTCGCAAATAAATAAAATCTTAAGGAAAAAAAAAAAAATTAAAAAAAAAAGAGAACAAACAAAAAAGCAAAAACTTGATCATGTCTTTTTTGGTAAAATTCAAAAAGCTAAAACTAAATGTTGTTACCCAAATATGTGTGTGTGTGTGAATTTTTTTTTTTTTTTTAAGTAGGGGCGTGGAGCCCAAGAGAGGGCTTCAACTCACCATCCTGAGATTAAGACCTGAGCTGAGATCAAAAGTCAGACGCTTAACTGACTGAGCCACCCAGGTGCCCCCATAGTATTTTTAAGCAGCACAAGCATGATTAAGGGAACAAGATCGTCCAGATACTCTTAATACCAAAGCATTACCTTTGAGTTCACTATAGTCCCTAAAAGCAAGTTTACTTAGGCATTAGCCTAAATTTTGAAAATTTTAGCAACGGCTTAAAGGTCCGAACATGACACTTAATCAGAAATTACCAATGCGCAATTTGTTTTGTTTAAAACATGTGTGACAGCATGGCAATATATACAATGTTATAAACTTTTGATACAATTTAAAAAATTTTTAAGTTAATTTATTTAATTCAAGCAATAATTTATAAGTTACAGTACCATATCACACTTTTTTTACCCAACTCAGGATAGTAAATTATCTCAATTAACAAATGATAATTTAATCTTTTCCCTTCTTTAAGCACCAACACTTTTTAATCTGTCCATCTTAGTTGCCACCTCTTCTATAAAACTTTTACTAAGAAATCTATAACCCCATGCCATTTTTTTCCAGTAAAATGAATTATTCTCTAGCTACTCAAGTACTTTTATAACCAATGCCTGTTGCACAGAATTAATCAAATTTAGGGGCATCTGGGTGGTTCAGCTGGTTAAGCATCTGCCTTCAGCTCAGCTCATGATCCCAGGGTCCTAGGATCGAGCCCCACGTTGGCTCCCTGCTCAGCGGAGCCTGCTTCTCCCTCTCCCTCTGCCTCTCCCCCTGCTTGTGCTAGCTCTCTCTAATAAATAAAATCTTAAAAAAAAAAATTAATCAAATTTATTGTAGTTATTAGTACAATAATCCATAAGATTTTACTTCACACTTTAGAAACTGAACTTTATCTCACTGGATCCTCTAACCAACCCTGTGAAGTAGTCACTTCTATTTTACAGATAGGGAAACTGAAACACAGAAGCTACGTGCTCTAAGGTGATACAGTTAAGAAACAGCAACAACAAAAACAACCAGTTAGTAAAAAATTAAATCCAAGAGTTTTAGTTGATAATACAATTTTTCTAATTAATCAAATATGCTAAGTACTATATTTTCACATTTATGTAACCACTGCCTCATACAGAAGGCAGCAGGTAGTAAGGAAAGACATACTGACTGGATATGAAGTTAGCTATTGGAAAAGTATTACATATTTCCTAGGCAGTGTATAACTTATTGCCTCCTAAAAAGCAAAGTACCAAATATAATTTAGTATTACAGAATGATCCAGGGACTACCATCAGGGTTAAAAATTTGGTTTCTGATATTAGACTTAAGTTCAAATCCTAAAGTTGTGTGAGGACTCTGGGCCTCAGTTTTCTTGTTTGTATAATGATAATAATAGTAATAATAATAAATGGTAATACCTCAACAAATGGAATAAAATAAATAGTAATTACCTCAAATGACTGGTGTGTTGAGTAGGAGTGTATAGAAAACACCTAGGATAGTGTCTGCTACACAGAAAGCACTCAATAAATTAGTTTAATGTGTACGAATATCAATATGAAACTCAAGGATAATAGTAGTTTACAAAACAGTAATAATCTCATGAACTGTTAAGAGCAGAGTGAAATTTCCCTAAATGTATTTTCAGGTTCTATTTTTGTTTTTTCAACCTTTATCACCTGGCTCTCCAACAAATATTACATCAACTATTAACTCTGTTGCTCTCACATTGCTTATCTCTAACAGTTTCAGTTCCCTTTTAATGCAAGTAATGTGGAGGTATAGCTGAAAAAAGGTAAGACTGATGTCCATATGTCTCTTAGGAATTATGTAACTTTCAAGGGAACTTTCTTGAGTAATGAAAATGACCTATATCTTGACTGGGCTCTTGTTACACAGGTGAATACATTTGTTAAAACTCATTGAAATATAACTGAAAGACCTGTATATAAAACAATGCAAATTAAAAAAAAAAATTAGGACTTAT